>NC_044985.1:77476870-78128228 GCF_008728515.1 Papio anubis
AAAGCATGGGTCAATATTCTTAAATCAATATAGTATAAGATAAAACTAGGGCTGGGTGCAGTGGATCACATCTAGCCTGGGCAACATAGCTAAAATTTTGGTCTAAAATTTTCTCTCTTCAAAAAATTTAAATAATTAGCTGTGTGTTGTGGCATACGCCAGTACTCCCAACTGCTCTATAGGCTAAGGCGGGAGGATTGCCTGAGCCCAGAAGTCTCAGGCTGCAGTAACTATTACATATCACTGAACTCTAGCCTGGATTACAGAGTGAGAACCTGTTTCTAAAATAAAGAAAAGGATAAAACCGTATGGGAAAAATACTGGACACAATTGCGGAGCATATAACTAAAGGTAGGGGGTTAGAATAAAGAAATGAAGGTTGAGAATATAAAGGAGGTATTGCAAGTAGAGGCCGAATTACTTATATAGAAGCTAGGGAGAATATGCTCTACTTATGAAATTTTAAAAAATACAGTATGGCTACATTGCTAGACTCTACCTTCCTCTCTTCTGTTACTTTTTTCATTTCCTCATTTTAGATTTTATAGTCTAGCCATAAAATGCAGAAATGAAAGAAGTAACAGAGGAGAGAAAGACAGCCAAATCTTGCAGAACTCTAAGCCACCTTTAAAAATGTGGACATTACCATCAGACTTTGGGAAACCATTGAACCAAGGTATAAAAGAACAGTGACTTTCTTACATAGCCGTTATGAACATCTGGATGTGGTGTGAATAATAGATTAGAAGAAAGTAGTTGAGACAAATTAGAAGATTTTCTCAAAATTCCTAGTGAGAAATGACTAGTCTTAGCTAGCATAGTGGTAGACAGTGGAGACAGTAATCACTTAATGGAAGAGGTACATAGTATTTTATAGTACATAGTATTTAATAGTACATAGTATTTTATTTGACATGACTGGGCTTCAGAGGTGGAGGAAAGAGGGAGGAGGATGGTTTCAGGGTTGCTGACATAGACACTCAGGTGGATTGTGATGTTATTCACAGAAGGGGAAACACTAAAGAAAAGGAGCATATTGGGGCTGTGGGAGAGAGGAGGTGAAAATTAGGAATGTGATTTAATTGTATTAAGTTTGCAATGCTTCCAGGTAATAAAAGCAGAAATTGAAGCTGTTGAAGTTAACCACTCCATAATTTTAACATATATTTGAAACTTACCAACATATAGCTTATGATCAAAGCCTGTGGTTGATTTCCAGGGAGGATTTTATGGAAGAAGAAAAGAAGAGAAACTTGGACTGAATGCTGTGAAGTAAAGTGTCATAGATATTCTGAAAAGGAGTCTAAAAGAGTTCAGTGGAAACAAGGCGTGAATAATTTCACAGAGGCCAAAGGAAGTGAGTGATCCAAAAAGCGAGATGTTTTTACTTGGTATTTTGAAAGCAATCTTTTTCACTTTCTACTGTTCATCCAATTGATTATACGTTTTCTGATTTTCTGTTCTACTCTTCCTGTGTGATATGACTGAAAGGAAAATAATTTATGTTCTAGTCACCTCTCTGCCCTTAGTGCCTAAAGCAATGCACAGTGACAGAAAGATGGAATTAATAAACTAACTGAAGGTTGCCGGGAGCAATGACTCATGCCTGTAATCCCAGCACTTTGGGAGGCCGAGGCGGGTGGATCACGATGTCAGGAGTTCAAGCCTGGCTGAGATGGTGAAACCCTGTCTCTACTGAAAAGACAAAAATTAGCCTGGCGCAGGGGCAGGTGCCTATAATCCCAGCTACTCAGGAGGCTGAGGCAGGAGAATAGCTTGAACCCAGGAGAAGGAGGTTGCCGTGAACCGAGATCTCACCACTGCACTCCAGCCTGGGTGACAGAGCGAAACTCTGTCTCAAAATAAATAAATAAAATAAAATAAAATAAAATAAAATAAAATAAGTGAAGGTTAATCCTATTTTTAACATACTGGGTCTCCACAAATTTGTTAGAAAAACCTATAATATGCACAATTGGTTTAATTGTTCAATACTATTAATATTATTCATTAAATGTATTTAATATAATTAACTAAGGCTAATGTGGACTCAAGTACTAAGTGCCTTTTGGTTAAAGCATTCTTCAAAATCTCATTCTTAAAAATGTCCTATAGTTCTGCATCAATTCACCAGAGTAATCAGCACTTTTACCTGTTTTCAAAGTACGTTTCTATGATAAAATGGAAAAAGATACATAAAGTATATTTATAAAATATTTAACTTTCAGTTTCGATAAAGGAATCACTACATAAAACTCAAAAGTCCTCAGCTTCCCTGTCCTTTGCAACCATTAATCTATTTTCTATTCCTATAATTTTGTCATGTTAAGAATGTTATAAAAGTGGAATAATATTATCTGTGATTTTTTTAGATTGACTTTTTTACTCAACATAATAGCCTTGAGATCCATCCAAATTTTTATGTGTCAGTATCTCATTACTTTTTATTGCTGAGTAGCATTCCATGGTATAAATGCACCACAGTTTAACCATTAATTAACAAAATTAATTTAACCATTAATTTTGGAAACCAAAATTAAGAGAAATTTTGGTTTCCAGTTTTAGTCTATAATATGTAAAGTTTCTATGAGCAATAAAACAATTGTGTAAAGGTCTCTGTGTGGACAAGGGTCATACTTCTCTGGCCTAAAGGCCTAAGAGTGCGATTACTGGGCCATTATGCAAGTGCATGCTTAATTTACTACGGATTTCCTGGATCCATTCATTTTGATACATTTTCTTTGAGCATTTGAAACACATGCTACTTTATTTACTTTATTCTGTCCCCAAATGTCTCCCATAAAAATTTCACTGTTACTTAAATTGTTTTTTCCCCTACATGAAAGCTATAATTTCTCTCACTAATTTCAGGATTTTTTTTTGTCATTAGTTTCCAGAAGTTTGTCTCTGATGTCTTTTGATTTGGGTTTATAGTCCTACTTTGCTTACCAATGGAGGCGTATTCTGAGAAATGTGTCATTTGGTGATTTCATCATTGTATCAATTCATGGAGTGCACTAACACAAGCCTGGATGGTACAGCCTACCACATATCTGGACTACATGGTATAGTCCATTGCTCCTCAGCTACAAACTTGTACAACATGTTATTGTACTAAATGCTGTAGGCAACTGTAACACAATGGTTTAAGTATTTGTGTATGTAAACATAGAAAAGGTAGAGTAAAAATTGATTTTTTAATTTTATGAGGTCATGGTTGCATACGTGGTTCACTGTTGACCAAAGCATCTTTACGCATGACTGTATTTGAGATTATTCGGCTTGGAATTCATTCAGCTTCTTGAGTCTGTGCTTTTATGTTTCTCTGTCAAATCTCCAAAAAGAGTCGTAAGTAATTACCTTTTACTTGATAGTAAACTCCATGAACTATGTTGACACATAGATAGAGTGTTTTTTTTTCTAGTAACACAGTGATTGAGTTTCTTCTCATTTTTCTAATTTTTCTCTGTTGTGTATATAATCTTATTATATCTTCACATTTGTTAATTTTTGCCTTTGCTCTTTACATTTGTGTTGAGCCCATCCACTGAAGATTTTCTTCTTTTTCTTCTTTCAGTAATTATATTTTTCACTTCTAAAATTTCTATTTGGCTCCTTTTAACATATTTTTTCTCTGCTGATACTCTCTGCTTCTTTGATGTGATTTATCTTCTTTCCCTTTGTTGCAAGCACATTTGTAATTGCTCACTGAAGCATTTTTATAATGGCTGCTTTAAAATCATTGTCAGATAATTCTAATATATGTGTCACCTTAGTGTTGGGAGTTATTGATTGTCTTCCCCATTCAAGGTGAGGTCTTTTTCTTGATATAGCTAGTGATTTTAGAGTGTAACCTGAATTTTTGTGTGAATTATTTTATGATGCTCTAGATATTATTTCTATCTTGTGTTTTAAAATATCTTTCATAACACTACTCTACTTTTAGAAGGAGGTTGTTCTTTCCTTTTTCTCAGGTGAGAGTACAAGTCCAGGTTTTCCATTTGGCCTCCATTGATCCAGGTTCTGCACTTGGCCTCTAATTGACCTCCATTAACCTAGAGGGGCTTCTTCTTAATGCTGGGTGGCATTGGTAATTCACATTTGCCCTGTTAGGCTTCCACTGATATTATTCTTGCTGTGAGTGAGAAGTGCTCCTTTTTCCTGCTTCCATGTGGCCTCCAGTGACACCATATAGGGGTGAGTGAATAGTGTTGAAGATACTGAATCTCCACTAGCCAATCTGACACCATCCCACTAACGAGTAGAAGGTGCATTTTGTTATCATTGGTGAAGATGGGAATGCCATGTACCCACCTGGTCTCCAATGACATAAAGTGAAGGAGGTCTTTGTACAGAGTAACAAAATAGGATGAAAATTCTACTACAAATTTGGCATTCATTGACATTACAGAAATGGCCTCTTAGAAGCCTTGAGAGTAGAAGGCTCCAGGATTTTCACTCATCATTTGCCAGGAAGGGTGGAAGTGTGAAGAGCCACAGCTTTATCTGTGGTATTTGGATGGAAAGAAATAATAATTATTGGAAAGTTTTCTGACTTGCTAGGCAGGCCCATTCCTGGTCCTTGGGCTGAAGAGAGTAAAGTTTTCTTAGAGCCTTGTTTTTGTGTGCTCATTGGTATTTTCAGATGGCCGGCTTCTCCAATCTTTACTTCAGTTGGGATATATAGGGCAAAAAGAAAACTCAGAAACTTTACCACTGAGTTGTTCTTTAGGTCCCAAGGTCTCCAAATATTTGCATTCTTTTCTACAGCTTTCAAAGTCTTATTAAATTTGTTTTACATATAACGCACATAGTTTTAGCTGTATTTAGTAAAAGGAACAGAGAAATATACATCAGTTCTATCTTTCCAGAAGTAGAAGTCTCATAAAGCTTTTGAATATAGCATTTTTTAGATTTTTTTATTATACTTTAAGTTCTATGGTACATGCGCAGCTTGTGCAGGTTTGTTACATATTTATACATGTGTCATGTTGGTTTGCTGCACTCATTAACTCATCATTTACAGTAGCTATATCTCCGAATGCTATCCCTCCCCAATTCCCCCACCCCATGTGTGTGATGTTCCCCTTCTTGTGTCCAAGTGTTCTCATTGTTCAGTTCCCACCTATGAGTGAGAACATGCAGTGTTTGATTACCTGTCCTTGCGATAGTTTGCTCAGAATGATGGTTTCTAGCTTCATCCATGTCCCTACAAAGGACATGTACTCAACCTTTTGTATGGCTGCATTGTATTCCATGGTGTATATGTGCCACATTTTCTTAATCCAGTCTATCATTGATGGACATTTGGGTTGGTTCCAAGTCTTTGCTATTGTGAATAGTGCCACAATAAGCATACATGTGCATGTGTCTTTATAGTAGCATGATTTATAATCCTTTGGGTATATATCCAGTAATGGGACAGCTGGGTCAAATGGTATTTCTAGTTCTAGATCCTTGAGGAATTGCCACATTGTCTTCCACAATGGTTGAACTAGTTTACAGTCCCACCAACAGGGTAAAAGGTGTTGAGGATGGTGACGTTTTGGTATGGATGTCCTTTCTGTTTGTTAGTTTTCTTTCTAACAGTCAGGACTCTCAGCTGCAGGTCTGTTGAAGTTTGCTGGAGGTGCACACAAGATCCTGTTTGCCTGGGTATCACCAGCGGAGGCTGCAGAACAGCAAATATTACAGAAAGGCAAGTGTTTCTGTCAGATTGTTCCTCTGGAAGCTTTGTCTCAGAGTGGCACCCGGCTGCATGAGATGTCATTCGGCCCCTACAGGGAGGTGCCTCCCAGTTAGGCTACTCGGGGGTCAGGGACCCACTTGAGGAGGCACTCTGTCCATTTTCAGATCTCAAACTTCGTGCTGGGAGGACCACTACTCTCTTCAAAGCTGTCAGACAAGGACATTTAAGTCTGCAGAAGTTTCTGCTGCCTTTTGTTCAGCTATGCCCTGCGAGCCAGGTACAGAATATAATCTCCTGGTGTGTCATTTGCTAAGACCTTTGGAAAAGCGCAGTGTTAGGGTGGGAGTGACCCAATTTTCCAGATGCAGTCTGTCATGGCTTCCCTTGACTAGGAAAGGGAATTCCCCGACCCCTTGTACTTCCCGGGTGAGGCAATGCCTCACCCTGCTTCAGCTCATACTCCATGGGTTGTACCCACTGTCCTGCACCCACTATCCAACAAGCCCCAGTGAAATGAACCCAGCAGCTCAGTTGGAAATGCAGAAATCACCCATCTTCTGCATCACTCACACTGGGAGCTATAGACTTGAGCTGTTCCTATTCAGCCATGTTGGCAGCAACTTTGCATTTTTTTTTTTTATTTAAAGAACAAATGCCCAGTAATACATAATCTTAAAAATTGAACCTTTAAATCAGAGGGAGGACCTCAGTAAGTATCAGCATTATACACTTATAAACCTTAAAATGCTATCATGGAAAGCATGGATATATCTGTCTTCATTTTAACAGAAAATTGCACTTAATTCAAGATCATTCATCTAATATAAGTGAAAAAGATTACTTTTTAAAAATATTCACAGTATTTCCCACTTGTCGAAAAGGTTAGTTTAATCCAAAAGGCATTTTTTAAATTAATAAGTAGTGTTCTGTTCACATTTGTTTTTAATCAATAGTAAAGGCTTTGAGTCTAAGAAACTATTCAAATGTATGTTGAATTTAAGCATTTTTAATTGGATCATTCACAACACATTTTCTAAAAATATAACCCAAAAATATACTAATTTATCATAAACATGGAAGCCTTAATCTTCTTGGCATATTGTAAAAGGCAGTCATCTCATGAGACACTGTTGTTTTTTCATCTCAATGTTTTTTCTAGTGATGAAGCAAAACTGTGAATTTTTATCTGGCACTGAACTAACAGTGTGAGTCACAGGAGAGGAAAAATTTTAGGTGTTTATGACAAGAAGAGACATGGAATGAATTTGGTGACAGAAAATGTTGCAAGAACCACTCATTAATAATGATTTTTAAAATTTATTTTTCAATCTTTTTTATCTGATACTTATTCTCACATTTGAGGTCCTTACCAAAGGATACAAACATACAAGCATCAATATAGCTGTGTAATATTAAAAATCTTTATTTTCTAATCAACTACATGATCAGGTGAAGAAAATTCATTTATCTAGCTAAGTCATCCCTAATTGCTTGAGATTATTCATACTAGATAATCAGGGGTAACTTAGTGAGTGCATAAACTATGTGTTTACAATTTCATTTCATGGTTGATGATAAAAATATAAATGAATCAATACTACATATTGAGGACTTATTTTCTGTCTGTAATATTCAAAGAAATTTACAAATATTTTACTTTTCTGAACAATTGTATGGTCTATAACAATCCCATATTACGGATAGAGAAACTGAGATAACAGTAATTGCCTCACCTCTTATCTGGCAAAGAATAATCATTTTAATAGGTGATATAGCCAGAAACTGAACCAAAATAGTCTGACTCAATATCCCAAGTCTTAACCTCTCTTCTCTAAAGCCTCTTTAAGAACAATGTATGGACAACTTTAGTATAGGCTCTAATAATTAAACTTTAAAAATATAAATAAAATAAACTTTTATGCAATATCTAGAGAGTGGGTGACATAGGAAAATGAATGACTTGACTATTTCTTCATCTTGACAAATTATTACAGTATGGGTGATGGCACTCTGTCCTATAATTATTAAAAATTTATTTCACCTCATATTCCTACTGGCTTTCTTTGTTTTGAAGTGTTTGTATTGTAAAGTATGAAAGCTGAAGCAGCTTTAATGATTCAGACCACAGAGAGTAATGTTTTTATTTTAGTCTTTAAAAGGTCACTAAAGCTGAACAGCACTAAATTACATTACTAAAATCACAGTGTCTGTCAACACAACATACTTTCACAGCTGGTTTTCTCAATTGGAGTTAGATTTGCATTTTGGAAATCATATTAAGGTAACGTTAGGGGGTAAATTCGGCTTCTTATTTTGATTGAAAATTTTGGAACACAGGAGTAGTGTTTTTTTTAAGTATACTGTTAAAAAATTCCTGTTATAATTATTATAATCTTCAAAATATTTATTGATTAAAAGCAATATGACAAGTTTCAGGTAGTAAAATCATATTTATATTTTTTATGATTTATAATAAAAATAGTAAATAACAAATAACTTTAAACTTTGATAACAAGTAAACCACAAAAAAAAAATAAAACTATTTGATTCTTTCATGTTCTTTTCTGTAGAGGGAGAAAATATCTTCTGTGTTTCCTTCATTTGCTGATAATCTTTTGCTTAATTCTATACAGAGAGAGTGGCATCCCCATCGTATAACAAATTACAGACAGCCTTATAATTACACAGTGAAAGCTACTGGCATTGGAGAAAACTAATTTGTTGCCAATAGAATGTCATGAAGACTTTACAGTTTTCTTTATTGGAACAACATATTGGCTTTTTTTTTTGCTATTTCAAGTTTAAATACTTTCAATCCAATTCCACACTTTCAAAAAATTCTGTTTGATTAGAGTTAAATGAGGAGTCCAGGAAATCTAAGAACTTATCTAGAACAACACGATGTTGCTCTGCTCCAGGTCACAAACAGAAATCTAACGGAAGGATCCCATAAACAAGTGAATGGAATTTGAAGTGATGTTACTTACATGATATAACATAAAGAGTGTCAGATACTCTAAATGTTTTATTAAGTGCCCGATCTTAGAGTCAACATTTCCACCATTAGACTTGCTACTTGTGGTTAAAACATCTTTAAAAAAAAGGAAAGATCACTATAAGAATGTTAATATCACTAATATCACTGAGGTCAGGTGCGTCTTAATGGTATGATGGAAAGAACATCCTGAAGTGATGCTAATGAACAGAAACTCAGCCTGGGTGGCATTAGGCTCTGAGTGATGCACAGGAACACAATATACGGTAGGGTTAAAGGTGAATTAGCTGGACATTTATTCACTTTTTTGTAGTTGGCCTGAGATTGTTTTATAGAACAAGACATCTTTCTTACACACTGACTTATTGTTTTGATAATCATAACCAATTGCCATATTTCTCAAGAGATAAGTATTAATTTTTAATTGGCCAACAAAGTCATGTATTTATATGTCATTTTTAAAAATGCAGCTCTTTGACTGGCTAGGCCATTGAGGAATGTAGAATGATTCTTTGATGAGTAACCTATTTCAGTTTCAAAAATTTATACATTGGGTTTTAAAATTGGTAAGTTACATCTCCCCACAGATGTTTACCTGCCAATATTATGATGGTAGATAATTTAGAAATAATGTCTAATCCTGTTGTTTTAGGGATTGGGGTGGGGGTACTCAAACCTCTTTATTTTATGATAAATTTAAGTTGACCTATCATGACTATATCGTTCTTGAAACTCTTCTATTAGTATAACTGGCTAATAATGACATTGACATTAAGATTTGAAATGATTAAGTGCATCAATGCATTAATAATTACTATGTCAGGGACACAGTAAATGCTTAATAAATGTCAGTTGTTGTTTTTAGACTCTTCAACATGTAAAGAATTAAAGTTAAAAGTTTATCAAATCATGATAAAAAGTATGAAAATAAAAACATTAGAACTATATTCAAAATCAAAGCTTAATATGAAGCATGAGGTATGAAAACCCTCATAAAGATTATATACTCATTTAAATATTACATTCATTTATTACTAAACAAATATTTGTGGAAAATTTACTTTGGGAAAGGAACAATTTTTTAAAAATCTTCATGCCTGTGGAAAAATAAGTTTTTTTCCCCTAACACAAATAACAAATTAATTAAACTGCTTTTATACAAGCATATTTCTTGCTTATTTATAGCTAATTAATATAACTAAATTCTTTGAGTTGTAAACTACTAGAGAAAACCAGTGATGGAAATACTTATTTTGAAGATGAGAATAAGTACTGAAAATTTATATTCCAGCAACAGTTAATAAAATAAATAAATAAATAAAATAAGATAAATCTTAAAAATTTATATTTTACTGGAAAGTAACATCAGATAGAGAGTAAAACTCCTTTAAAAATGTTTGCACTTACATAAAGTTCTGGCATTGATATTTAACTAAGACTCTGCGTAATAGCTTCTTCACCATCAATGAAAGATAAGAACTTATAGTAATGCATTCATCATGTTTAATTTGATTTCTCTCTCATGGTTATGCAACAAGGGCTATATTAAATATGTAAATATGTAACTTTAAGTCTTTATTTGCTATGAATATTGCATAATGAATGAAATTGACAAAGAGATTAAGTCCATCCGTGCTCAAAATTCTTGAAATAATTATTTTGGTGAGAGAATAATGTCTATACAACAACTTTATATAATTAAACAGCAAATAATTTTGTTTTAAGTGTATTCTTCAACCTCCCAAAATTACAGCCAATAATTAAAAGGAGTTGAAAATTTGAAGTTTATTGGACCTTTCTGTTGTCCCATGAGAATACTACTAGCTATGTTTGAAAGTAAGAAAAGTCAAACCATAACACACACACATAAACACACACACACGAATAGCATTTAGGAAAGTGTTGTGAGAATTAAGATACATAATAAAATAAATGTTTTGTGAGACAGAACAGTAAGTAAAGAGGTAGCAAAAAGCTTCATATTCTAAATATCTGCCTCTACATGCTAACTATTTGAGCACATACACTTAGTTGTATCCTAAGTAACAAAAACAGACAAGAGAAAGAATCAACAAAGAAGCAAGTTATTAAAAGCTATAGAATTTTCTAACTGTGAACATATAGGCTGATTTGATAAAGAAAAAAATGCACCTCTGTTTTTCACTGTAGCTTCCCTTATCTCTTGCCAGAACATTCACTAATGCCTAGCATTTTCTCTACATGTTTGTGAATGCATACTTGTGTGTCCACGTTAGTACGCAGCCCACAATACAATGTTGGCCTGATACATGACTCCAAATCTCAGCAAATCCTGGGACATTCTGAGCTCTTAGTTAAGCTAAAAAGATAACTAACATCACTTTTTGACACACACAGTTGTTAGCATTTAACACATCTTTTTTCTAAGTACGTGGAAGCAAGAAGGATCATGGCTTGTCTTTTTTAATGTTTAGAGCTGCAAATCGTAAGTATAAGGAACATTTGAGGAAAGAAAATGCTCCTGAGGCTTTTTTACATTGTCAAAAAAATGTGTTTATATCTCTGTTTCTAGTCAAGAAAGCTATCAGATATTTCTTTCTGTACTCTAACAAATAGCTCAGCAGCAGTTTAAAAATGCAATGCATTTGCAAGTGGTGAAGCGGTGATTAACGTGTACCCCTTTCCAGGAGGATTAAACAAAATCTCAGAAATGTAGTAGATTCTGTAATATTTGGATATTTCAACATTCCTCAGAATAAAAGGAGATTTTAAACTAAAGTAATGGAAGTTAACCAGAGTTAAAAAAAAAGAAAAGAAAAGAAAAAGAAAGCAAATCCTTAAACATTTACTTGAATTAAGGTCAGACAAAAATAAATAGAATTTTCTTCAAAAACGTTTTATGAAAGCATTTTTTTAAATTTGACATTAAAATACATGTGATTCCATTGTGCAATGTGTTCCAAAGGCTAATTATAATAACACATGAGATTTTGCCAAATATAAATATTTAAAATAATTGTTTAAAATAATAATTGTTCAGTTTACATTTTAATTAATTAATTTTATGCTTTTGAGCCTATAACATTTTAGTTAATTTATTGAAAATACTGATCTATGACTACTGCCATATGTTAGTACATACATAACAGATCCTTACATTGTAAATAACAACTATATTTACATTATATGTGATTTCTCAGAATTACTCCAGTCAAAGTGTATACATTTCATGAGAAGTGACATAACTGTAACTATATGCATAGTACTTTATGTGAAAATATAGGTTTGCGATGGGTAAAATATAAAACTGCAGAGCTGATCCAGAGCCAGACAAAAATAGTTAATATTTTTGCAGAGACTTATTTTTAATGTCCCAATTGTGGATTTGTTCCTTCAGAAAAATCTGGTACAGAATGAAGCCCTCTTCATATCAGAAAGGTGTGTGCCTGTGTCTGTGTTTCCAGCAGTATCCAGTAGAAGAACTAAAGATTCAGGGAAGGAATCAGAGGCAGAGAAACTTCATGGACACAAAGTAGAAACTGCCGAATTATGCGAGTAAGGGAGAAAGCCATTTCTGGTTAATCAGTAAGGAGAAGCAATAACAGTAATTTTCAGAATGTATTTGAGGAAGCAATTTTCATTAGCAATGCATTAGATAAATACATTTCAATAAAGTAGGCTTCAATCAATGGAGGATTTTCTGTGGTCACTAATAAGAACACTGACAAAAGAAATAAATAACCTGGTGCACATAGGCGGTGAACCGGAGTCTGGCCCTCATAGAAGAGGCTCATCAGAAACTAACATTAGAAACAAATACAATGAGTACATATATATATATACACACACACACACACACACACACACATAAAATGAGTATATATATACACACACAAATAAAATGAGTATATATATATGTACTCTCATATAATAAATAAAATGAAAAATATATATATATATATTCATGTAATAATTTATTCAAAAAAATTCAATACAGAGAGGTTTTGGAAATTGTTGCCCAATACTTGTGTGTGGGTTTTTTTTTTTTTAAAGGTTTATAATACTCCATTATGTTACATACTCCAGTACATACCCAAGCTCCAGAATCTGGCTGGCAGATGGCCTAATTCCAACGTGTACCACCAGTAACCAAGTGTCCCTCTCACAGGAAACTCATTTATACTGGAAGATATCTCTGTGGCTCTTGTCTGACAGAGATCCAATATATTCCTACCAAGACAGCCATTCTCTAGGAGAGCTCTGACCAGGAGTAAAGATACATTTGGGTGTTATCCAGGTGACTGGCAGAGGAGACAGAAAGAAAAAAAAATGAAATAACAGAAGCAATTTTTAACTTACAGATCCCAGAGAGAAGGCAGCATTCCCCACAAGGCCAACAGGAAGAGGGCAGCCATCCTGGATATGCATGCTCAACCACCAGGTGGGGAGTGAGAGAGAGAACTTGTGTGGTAAAACCTTTACAGGGGTCCAAGGTGATATACAAGGAGGCTTCCCATGGTGAGTTCTAATTGGTGAGTCTAGAACAAGCAGGTAGGAGTTCTATGAAAGTGCTCTGGGGCTGAGGCATCTGCGCAGTCCTTGATGGGTACAGGGATCAGTAGAGTGAGTGACGCCATTTGCATCTAGCTGACCCAAAGCGAGATGTCACCAGGAGGTGACTATATAAGGTAGGTATCAGAATCAACCACACTGAGGAAGTGGAAGGAGGCAGAGAACTGAGAACTGTGTCAAGACCAACTAAGCTCTGCTTCTGGCATGAGCTTAAAATAGAGCTTATTTCCTTAAAATGGAAAATAGGCTTCCATTTTAAGCCTATATTCAAAATGGAAGCCAAGGCAACATGAAACTACAGATGCTTCTTGATTTACAATGGAATTATGTCCTGGTAAGCCCATCATAACTTGAAAACATTCTAAGTCAAAGATGCACTCATTACACCTAAGCTTCAACATTCACTGTACAGTTTCTACTCAAGGTGTATCACTTTTGCACCACCATACATTTGCAAAAATTGTTAATCACACCATTGTATGCCAGGGACCATATGCATAAGAATTTACTACAGGCTTTTATCAGGCTTTGTTATAATATCCACACATCATCTTTTTTCACCAGTAATATTTCAGTATCAAATTATCTGAGAGCTGATTGATCCCTTAGAGCTGTTTACACCGAAGTCTAGAACTGTTTCTTATTAACTCTTATTACTATGATGCCATCGACTGAGTAGACTAGTGTGATGCTGTGTGTGATGAGCAGCTGATTCAGGTCTCCTTAAATTATGTCATGACAGAAGAGAGAAGAAGTTATGTTATGGGATGAAAGTGTACAAGTATGTTGCTGTCCATTGCAAGTTATTGTGAAGTATTTCTTCTCTGTATTCTGATAAGCATATAAAATAATACATTTGTCAACATCACTGACTGTGTATTATCTACTCGAGGCCCTGTTAATCTGTTATACAAAAGATATCAAATCTCAGATGTCAGATGTAATTGGACCTACAATATAGTTGATTTTGCAGTAGTTATCTATTATCTCCCATGATCCAGCTGAGTTTTACAGACCAAACTGTTGAATTACATAAAAACATGATGAGGACCACCACCCTTTAAGAATTTTTTAAATTAACATTTTAATTGAAATATAACAAACATGTATTGTAGAAAAGTGTGCAGTTATAAGCATATATTTGAATAAATTATCATCAAACATAGCCGTGCACTTCTCTCCTCCCCAAAGGTACCACTATTCTGAATTCCTTTTTTATATATTTATTTTTTTAAATTATACTTTATGTTCTAGGGTACACGTGCACAATGTGAAAGTTTGTTACATACGGATATATAATGGTGGCACTACTTTTTACCATTTTATCAAGGAGGCAATATTGTATTTGATTTGCTATTTTAACTTCAGAGAGGCTGTTTCAGAGGCTTCTATTTCCTGTTTCCACTACTTTAGTTCTAACCCTGGTGACCTGAGTCAGTATCTAAGGAATTGGCCACAGATTCATTTTGATGAAGGACTAGGGAAATTCTCAAATGGACCAAGAATCTCCTTTGGTCAATTTTTTTTCTGAGACCAAAAACTGGTTCAGTCTGGAAACAGAGTAAGTAATCCAAATGTTTTTCCTGGAGGAAATTTCCCTAAGTTTCCTGATCAGCCATCCCTGACTTCATTTTATCGACTGAGTGGTACTACTCTTTTTTTTAGCTGATCATATATTTTGTTCCTATGGGCCATGGGTTCTTATTCATCTTCACAACTCTGTCTCAAGCTTCACTCTTTGTCACTCTGATCTTGCCTCTCATTACAACGATTGTATCTACTTTGACTGTAATGTGTAAATGCCACTATCTGCCTTCTATTATTTCACAATTTTCTCATTCACACTGCTATGAGTGATTCCACTAATAGAACAGCATCTCACACATTCAGCCCTGGAATACTAGAGCAAAGCCTCCACTGAACTTGTGAGTGTTCCTTTCTCACCAGTACATTCTTTGGGATCACTTGTAAAACATAAAACGGGTAGGATTCTGCTTTATGTAGTATATTTACTCTAGAATGTCCAATTCTTTGAGCTTTTTAATCTTCCCTTCCCCTGTCTTTTATTACATTTCTATTCTATCATATGTGCTTTATTTAGTATGTCTTCACTTTTTCCACGCTTCTTCCTAGAATCATGTTCAGACAATTTATTGGGGTCTTTGACAGGACAGTCAATTATTTATTGATGCCAAAATAATTCTCCCAAATTGAGATTGTTTCCCTTAACCAATTCTTACTTCTATATCTCCCTGATCCATCTTCCTCACAATCTACTCCTGCGTATATTTTGCTGACCCATGCTAGCATACATTGTCTAGCTCTGCAGGTGCTTTAGGCTGTGGTGCCTTTTCTCTTCTCAGGCTCTGTATGTCTTTCCAGTTTATTTGCTGAATAAATGAATAAATACTTTTCACTAGTCTGGTTTTGGGCAAAACTTATTCTTTCTAGCTAGAATAAAATACATATCAAAAATTCTCAGTGCAACCTTTGCAATGTGTATGTGTCTGTGTATGTGGTGTATGTGTGTATATGTGTGTGTGTGTGTATCTCCTTTCCTTAATGTTCTGGAATTTTGTATACAAGCTTACATTTGAAATGTCCATACTCCTCAACAAAAGTTCTAGGTACTTATCTTGATCTGACAATCAGACATGTTTGCTCATTCCACTTCCGTTTATAAATGAATGTATTACTTGCTAAAATTAAAGATATTGGAGATATCACAAACACACCTACATGTTTTCTCCTTGCAAAGTAGACAATGTGGTAACACAATGGCCATACTTCTCCATGGCAACAATTGCTAAAGCAAAGTTTTAACCTTTTCCTTTGCAACATTACCAGTCAATCTACTGCATTCATTTATTTCACTTGCCTTGCCTCTATTTTGTTTGTGGCTGTGGTTTCATCATGAAATTCATTTTTATAATATTTCTTTCTTTATATTTGCTATGTCATGAATCCCAGTCACTTTTATTTATCTAAAAGCATTTCTCTCCTTATGTTTTTTTTTTTGCAGTTTGTTTAGAAACTTTCTAAATCAATTTTGTCTTATAATTAAAATGTTCAAAAAATGAATATATATGCTCTTGTATTATCTGTTAACTGCTTTCCAGTATTTAATTCTTCATGTGAAAAATTTATTATTTTTTCCATTACTAGTGTATTTAAAATACAAACTTTTTCAGGGGTGACAGGGAAGTGGGAACATGGGCAGCAAAGTCTTAGAATCACCTTCTGTTTAAATTTGATTTAAAACTGTTAATAATATACATAATTCTGCAAGAAAAATTAATTCATCTAAGATCAGGTAATAGTGGCAATTCTCAACAGTAGGAGAATAATTTTTATTATAGAATAAGTATGATTTTAAACTATTTTTAAAATAATGTTTAAATATACATCATTGCACATATTTCAAAGAACTGATCCTATTTATTGGGCTTTGATCCATACTGGCCCCCAAAATAATATTTACAACTTTTCCAAATTTGAAAGCAACAGTTAAAAATATATTTTATAAATAAATAAAATATCAAAAAGGATAATAACCTCATAATTGGTAACATAGCTATCACGCCCAGCTTAGTTAAAGAATTTAATATAATTGAAGATATATGGAAATGAATGCTAGTTGGTTTGTTCAAATAAGGAAAACAACTGTTTTGGGAATTTCCAAGAAACCCTAGGTTCAGTAATTTGCTAGAATGATCCACAGGACTCAGTATATTGTTGTACTCATGATGATGATTTATTACAGAGAAAGGATATGGAGCCAAATAAACAAAGGAAACGTGGGCAAAGTCAGAAGAAAACCAGGAGCAAGCCTCCAAGTGTCCTCTCCCCATGGAGTCACACAAAATGTGCTTAATTTCATCAAGAATGGAATTGAGGCAGTTCAAGGAGGCTTATTACTCAGTGCCCAAGGATTTTACTGGGGCTGGTCATGTAAATGCAGTCTGCATAGCACTTACCCAAATTCGAGACTCCCAAGAAGGAAAACAAGTGTTCAGCATAAACCAAATTGTTTGCACAAACAGTTTAGGCACAGTGAGACCTTCTTATCAGTTAGGAAATGGTGGGAAACCTACCAAAATCCAACTTCCCAGGCACCAAAGGCAACCTTGCAAGCATGACATTTTAAGAACAGCAGTCTCAAGCCTGCCACATAAATTATTTTATGCACAATAATCTTTTAGAACTGGCTTCTATAATCATTTAAATTGCTGCTTAAAATGTGGAGCTATCTGTGACAACAATTTGAGATTCATTTTCTTAAAAACCTTTACTATACATAAAACATTGATTGTAAGTCACCCATCGGAGAAGCAAGAATGTAAAGAGCATGTTTGTACAGCATTTAAATAATTGTTTAATGTTGATTGCTTGGTATTTAACCTAAGGTTTCAAGAAATTAAATATTTCTTCTTTCTTGCAGCTTTCTTTTAAATTGCTAAACATGAACATTCTCCCTGTGGCATGAATAACGTATTTCTAATCTCATATGTTACAGAAGTCTTTTTAGAGAAAAAATGAGCACATGAAGGATCTCTTATATCTGATAGCACTTAACAGTGCAGGTGTAGGCAATAGACTAGTACATCTCTCATTGTGAGATAGCCTCTCCATTTTCTTACACAGTTGAAAACCTGTTTTTCATCATTCATGTGCATATCTCTGAAGCAAAGGAGTCATTTCTCCTTTTCTGTGGAGATGAATATACTATTACCACCACACGCAGCAGTAATAGCAACTTAGCTGTTTTAATCATTACACGGAAATCAATACCACTGCTCCTCAGGCTGTGGCTATGCTCCTGACAGATTGTACATAAGAGATTTATTAAAAAGACGGTAACGATCAAGAGAATCAAAGAGAATGAAATTATTGCTTCTATTTGGGGAAGTCAGCATCATTGTGGAGCTATCATTAGGATTACTATTATTATTATTTTATTAGGTCACCTATTTTGGCAGATATATTGCATGGCATGTGGATGTGAGTGTAGGTATAGTAAATCTCATTGGGATTCTTAAATTTTTATTGCTCCTTCTGAAGAGCCATTTTAATTGTTCTTTCCTGTATGTTTCCCATATATTTTAATGTAAACATTAAAAATAAATCATTGACAGGTAATATAATTTAAGAGTATTTTATTTATTTTTTATAACTACATATATACTTATAATTTAGTACGTTGGCTTCTACTTGGTGAGTATATTTTTATTTAGTACGTTGGCTTCTACTTGGTGAGTATATTTTTATATCAAATGAGAATGTAGTCCATTCAAATGTGATAATGTAATTATCCAGGAAAGAGCAATTAAAATAGAATCACAGTGTTTGAAATGATCAAGCTTATGCTAAACTAATGCACAGTCTGAAAAGGTTCACATCAGTTGAAGGCTTTTAGGACATAAAGAGAACAATAAATTGTGAAATCTGTTAAAATAATTTGTTTGGAAGAAAAACTAAAATAAAATAATGAAACTTACTCTTTGAAAGTGCTGTCTTTTGTGTGACATGAAAACCATACGTAATAAGAATATTTTACATTACCTTTATTCATATAAGAAAGTGGCAGATGAATTTAAATTTAAGAAAATATTCCATTTAGCAGACATTCAATCAAGTGGAAATCAAACTCTTGCATAATCAAATAGAGATTATGCCTGATGAGTAACTAACAAATATTTACTACATTACCAAAAAATGTTAAATAGGTCTTAATGTGGCCTTTTTTCTTATTTGGTGATTTAATTTGTGAAGGTTTTCATAGTCCAATTTCTTCCCCCCAAAAAATAGTTAAGGTAAAGTAATTAAACTATATTAAAGCCTTTTTTGTCACTGTTATAACATCTCTTACATTTTTATCCGTCTGTCATTTTCTTTTTTTTTTTTTTTTTTTTTAGTCTTGCTCTGGCGTTTTGGCTGGAGTACAGTGGCTGGATCTCAGCTCACTGCAAGCTCCGCCTCCCGGGTTCACGCCATTCTCCTGCCTCAGCCTCCCGAGTAGCTGGGACTACAGGCGCCCGTCACCTCGCCCGGCTAGTTTTTTGTATTTTTTTTAGTAGAGACGGGGTTTCACCGTGTTAGCCAGGATGGTCTTGATCTCCTGACCTCGTGATCCGCCCATCTCGGCCTCCCAAAGTGCTGGGATTACAGGCTTGAGCCACCGCGCCCGGCCTGCGTCTGTCATTTTCAATAGGGCTTTTAAGTCAATTATCTCATTTGATCATCACCACTGGAAGGAACTCCAGGAAGACATTGTTATGCATACTTTCGAGCAAAAAAACCAAAAAACCAAAAAACCAAAAAAACAAAAAACTGAAGAGTTGATAGTCCAGAAGAAGTTTTGATAAGCTAAAAATCACATTTACTATTATAAGGCAAGAGGCAGTAGCAAGAATAGAGGTCAAGTTTTTAGCCCTATAGATAAGAGTTATTTCCTTGAATCATCAGTTTTAAGTGGTGTTGATTTGATCATGTTGTGTGTGTGTGTGTGCGCATGCGTGCATATAAAGCACAGATTCAATCACTGAAATGTTAAAATTAAAAACTGTGTATATTTTAAAAATTCTAATTTTTCTTTGAAAAATTCTACACTGATTCTTTCTTCATGGCTTCTAAATAAAAAAGTCATTTGTGCTCACTGACCTATCAAGTTGGTGATAAAATATTGCTCATGTTTTCTGTACATATAAGTCATATATATGCTAATACATATTTAACTAAATAATTTTTGTGACTTGATATATATTTTTTTTCCTTTGTAAAGCGCTGTATTAGTCTGCAAGGCCTGTCATAACAAAATACTGCAGACTGGGTTGCTTAAAAAATAGGCAATTTTTTCTCACATTTCCGGAGGTTAGAAGTCCAAGACCAAAGTGTTAGGAGATTTGATTTCTCCTAAAGGCAGCTCCCATTGGGTTACAAAAGTCTGCCCTCTTACAGTGTCTTCACATGGTTTTTCTTCTCTATGTGTGCACCCCATGTGTCTCTTCTTTGTCTTATAAGGACAGCAGTCTTATTCGGTTAGGGATTCACCCTTATACCTCTATAAGCTCCATGTCCTAATGCAATCACATTGACAATTAGGACCTCAGCATATGAATTTTTAGGGAGGACACAATTCAGTCCACGAGAGGTGTATAATCTGACAAATGGTTTCATTCCTGGTACTTATTTCATAAAATAAAAGACATTAAAGGTAGGAAATGATTTGACTTTGTTTCCTAGAAATAAATAATTATATTTAGTAAATTAAGGATAATAAACAGAAATTATAGAAATGCATTTTATTAGTCTTCATAAATTTA
Organism: Papio anubis; assembly: GCF_008728515.1. Classification (NCBI taxonomy): domain Eukaryota; kingdom Metazoa; phylum Chordata; class Mammalia; order Primates; family Cercopithecidae; genus Papio; species Papio anubis. The sequence continues at coordinate 77,497,428 of NC_044985.1, forward strand.
ACTATTTTATAAGGTTATTGATTAACATGCATTTCAAGTCATTATTTCTCACTTCTATAAATACTAGTTCATATAACTGTATGAGGTAAACAAATCTTAGAGTTAGCTTCTGATTATTATTTTTAGTTTTCCTGGGTCATCATTCAAAAATATCTTTTTGCAATATCCTGTCCTTGCTGGACCTATTTCCCATGTATTTCGATGATTCCTAAAGAATGGGCTAACCTGCTTTCTCTGCACATTGATCTCTCTGAGCACTGTATATGAGTAATATCTTATTTTCATGTAGTAATTCTCACAAAATTTGTCTTTGTACTTTGCTACTTCTCATATGACAGAAAAATGAAATTTGTTGCTTCACAAAGTTTCTGTATCCCGTTGTCTCTCAACTTCTTAGAAGATTATACTAATTTATGATCCTCTGGTTTATATCTTCAAAATCTAGTTACAGAATTACTGCTTTCTGTTACCACTGAAACATGCTCAATCTCTCTTGTATTAAAAATCAACAACAAAGTAACCCCTACCACCAACAAAACAAAATAATCACTAAGTATTCTTATGTTAAAAGGAAAAACTGAGGCAGAGAAAGGTAGGTTTCCTGCCCAAGTTACCACAGTTAGTAATAAAAGGGCTGGCATATCAACCAGGTAGACAGACTTCAGAGCTTTTGCTTTTGCTTTAATGACTAGCAATACTAGTTCCCAATCCTTCTGACTTTTCAACTGCATTGTTACTGCTATCCCACCTTCTGCAACCACTCTTGCCTTTTGGTATCTGAAGACACAGTGACACGAGTGACTGTCTTTACTTTCTGTTTAATTCCCCCCATAATTTTCTGGAGGAACCCAACTACGATCCAACATATGTCCACTAGTGTCTTCCTTTTCTATCTGATTCTCAACTGACCATAGCTGCTATCTGGGGTCAGGATTTCTCCCAGCAGTAGGGAGACTTTTTGCATATCAGAGCAAGATATCCTCCTTTGGGCAGTGCCAGGCCTCTGTGCAGACTCCCACACACTGAATTTTGGCCTCCAATACTACACTTGGCTGGTAGTCTCCATATACTGCTCGAAGTATACAACTATATATAGCTTAAAAGTGTAAATAGTAGCATCATCCCAATGTCAATGACTTTTGAGAATTATACTCATGCCAAATTCCTGGTAAAATCATAACATTCCATAATCTCCAGATCCGGATTTGGAGGTATAGAATTGAAAAGGGTTTGATCCAAGAAGGGGAATGGCTTTTATCCTTTATGTTTTATCAGGTGAAATTCAAAGATGGGCACATGCTACAAGTCTAAAATTGCTTGTATTAAGTAATTTTGTTACTTAGGCATGTCTTATATCCAATAATGAGTTTACCCCAGGCCAATGCAATATGGGCAATAAATACAGGTATAAAATTGTTTCTTCTCCACTCTTTCTCAAGCCCTCTCCAGTACCCCAAAATCTTCTTTGCCTCTGTAATATTATCATCAGCTACACCTAGGATGCACTCCTGAAAACAAAAAATTCCGTATTTTATGTTCCTTGTTGTATTTTTGAAATATTAACCCTTGTTGAGAGACATGCTCCAAAAGTATATTCAAGTTTTCTATATGTTTTTGAGTAAAACTCTAGGTTATCTGGTAATATCTGTTCAACAATTCTCTACCAGACCTTATTTTAATTCAAAGACCGTGAATTATTTTTATGATGCCTTTACAACCTGAACATATAAATGTCTACCTATGAGTCATGATAACAAAGGACGTTCTATCCACTCTACTAAGCACAACTAGCTTGGATTAATTCAGATTTACAGGAGAGGACACTGAATTTTTCTTTACTTTCTTTTTAATGTACTGAGCACCAATATTTCTTCAAGCTTCAGTACATGACCATTGAACATTTAGATGCCATTGAGAGAAAAACTTTTAAAAATGAGCTTGATTCAATGGGCATTTTCTTGCAAGTAGTTCTTAAAAGTCTTATCCTGAAGAATAACTTGCCCTCTTAGGTAGAGAGAAAATTCTACATGAGAAACCATCAAATAATTGAGTCAATTATGCTATTCAATTTTATTCTTATGTAACAAGTCTTTCTAGGGGATAAGTAACCTTTATTTGTCCTCACAGATTGAGCTATTAGTTTGAATAATGTACCTCTTCACATTTTCTTTCTTTCTTTCATGGCTCTGTATGGCAGCCTCTTTGTTATTCTCATGAAGCTTTCTTGAAAAGCTTGATTAAAAAAACAACGCAAATATTTGTGATATTAGAGCTACTGGTGGTTTGTCCTTTAGTCTAACATTTCAAAGAATACTTTTTAAAAAGTAAGACATTTTCATAGGTAACTAAATTTTAAAAATCTCTTGATGTTGTGGGATTTTTTTCTGTTTTGCTTTTTGCACAATTTGTTTTGCTCAATGTCATTTTCATATCTAGTACAGGTTCTGAGGGCATAGATCTTAAAACCAGACTATAACTGACCACATAGGAGTTTATACAAGTAAGGTGCCCAGAAGGCTTTGTGGCACATATAAACACTAGTTAAGAATTTTCAGTTACTAGTTGCATAGTAGTATTATTCTACTATGACCAGACCACATTAGTGTTTGAAGTCATAATAATTACACACGCGTGTTTCTGTGAGTGTGTTATATAAGCCATAGGATGTGAGAAATACCAAATAAAGCTCTTCATTAAATACTCAGTCCCTTTATATAAGGCTGATTATTTGCCTATAAGTCACATAATTTTTTATTAAAAATATAATTTTTAGGAATCATTTCAGAAGGAATAGTACCAGCTCCTCTTTTTACCTCTGGTAGAATTCGGCTGTGAATTCATCTGATCCTGGACTTTTTTTGGTTGATAGGCTATTAATAATTGCCTCCTGTTATTGGTCTATTCAGGGATTCAACTTCTTCCTGGTTTAGACTTGGGAGGGTATATGTGTCCAGGAATTTATCCATTTCTTCTAGATTTTCTAGTTTATTTGCATAGAAGTGTTTATAGTATTCTCTGATGGTAGTTTGTATTTCTGGGGGATCGGTGGTGATCTCCCCTTTATCATTTTTTATTGCATCTATTTGATTCTTCTCTCTTTTCTTCTTTATTAGTCGTGCTATCAATTTTGTTGATCTTTTCAAAACATCAGTTCCTGGATTCATTGATTTTTTGAAAGGTTTTTTGTGTGTCTATCTCCTTCAGTTCTGCTCTGATCTTGGTTATTTCTTGCCGCCTTCTAGTTTTGAATGTGTTTGCTCTTGCTTCTCTAGTTCTTTTAATTGTGATGTTAGGGTGTCAATTTTAGATCTTTCCTGCTTTCTCTTGTGGGCATTTAGTGCTATAAATTTTCTTCTACACACTGCTTCAAAAGTGTCCCAGAGATTCTGGTATGTTGTGTCTTTGTACTTATTGGTTTCAAAGAACATCTTTATTTCTGCCTTCATTTCATATTGTACCCAGTAGTAATTCACGAGCAGGTTGGTCAGTTTCCATGTAATTGAGTGGTTTTGGGTGAATTTCTTAATCCTGAATTCTAGTGTGATTGCACTGTGGTCTGAGACAGTTTGTTATAATTTTTGTTCTTTTACATTTGCTGAGGAGTGCTTTACTTCCAACTATGTGGTCAATTTCGGAATAAGTGCAATGTGGTGCTGAGAATAATGTATATCCTGTTGATTTGGGGTGGAGAGCCCTGTAGATGCCTATTAGGTCTGCTTGGTGCAGAGCTGAGCTCAATTCCTGGATATCCTTGTTAACTTTCTGTCTTGTTGATCTGTCTAATATCAACAGTGGGGTGTTAAAGTCTCTCATTATTATTGCATGGGAGTCTAAGTCTCTTTGTAAGTCTCTAAGGACTTGCTTTATGAATGTGAGTGCTCCTGTATCGGGTGCATATATATTTAGGATAATTATCTCTTGTTGTTGAATTGATCCCTTTATCATTATGTAATAGCCTTCTTGTCTCTTTTGAAACTATTCCAATCAATAGAAAAAGAGGGAATCCTCCCTAACTCATTTTATGAGGCCAACATCATCCTGATACCAAAGCCTGGCAGAGACACACAAAAAAAGAGAATTTTAGACAAATGTCCCTGATGAACATCGATACAAAAATCCTCAATAAAATACTGGCAAACCGAATTCAGCAGCACATCAAAAAGCTTATCCACTGTGATCAAGTTGGCTTCATCCCTGGGATGCAAGGCTGGTTCAACATACACAAATCACAAAATGTAATCCATCATATAAACAGTACCAAAGACAAAAACCATACGATTACCTCAATAGATAAAGAAAAGGTCTTTGAAAAAATTCAACAGCCCATCATGCTAAAAACTCTGAATAAACTAGGTACGGATGGGACGTATCTTAAAATAATAAGAGCTATTTATGAAAAACCCACAGCCAAAATCATACTGAATGGGCAAAAACTGGAAGCAATCCCTTTGAAAACTGGCACAAGACATGGATGCCCTCTCTCACCACTCATATTCAACATAGTGTTGGAATTTCTGGCCAGGGCAATCAGGCAGGAGAAAGAAAGAAAGGGTATTCAATTAGGAAAAGTCAAATTGTCTCTGTTTCCAGACGACATGATTGTATATTTAGAAAACCCCATCATCTCAGCCCCAAATCTCCTTAAGCTGGTAAGCAACTTCAGTAAAGTCTCAGGATACAAAATCAATGTGCAAAAATCACAAGCATTCCTATAAACCAATAACAGACAAACAGAGAGTCAAATCATGAATGAACTCCCATTCACAATTGCTTCAAAGAGAATAAAATACCTAGGAATCCAACTTACAAGGGAAGCGAAAGATCTCTTCAAGGAGAACTACAAACCACTGCTCAACGAAATAAAAGAGTACACAAACAAAAGGAAGAACATTCCATGCTCATGGATAGGAAGAATCAATATTGTGAAAATGGCTGTACTGTCCAAGGAAATTTATAGACTCAATGTCATCCCTATCGAGCCACCAATGACTATCTTCACATAATTGGAAAAAAACTACTTTAAACTTCGTATGGAACCAAAAAAGAAACTGCATTGCCAAGACAATCCTAAGCCAAAAGAACAAACCTGGAGGCATCACACTACCTGACTTCAAACTATACTACAAGGCTACAGTAACCAAAACAGCATGGTACTGTTACCAAAACAGATATATAGATCAATGGAACAGAACAGAGCCCTCAGAAATAATACCACACATCTACAACCACCTGATCTTTGACAAACCTGACAAAAATAAGAAATAGGGAAAGGATTCCCTATTTAATAAATGGTGCAGGGACAACTGGCTAGCCATATGTAGAAAGCTGAAACTGGATCCCTTCCTTACACCTGATACAAAAATTAATTCAAGATGGATTAAAGACTTAAATGATAGACCTAAAACAATAAAAACCCTAGAAGAAAACCTAGGCAATACCATTCATGATATAGGCATGGGCAAGGACTTCATGACTAAAACACCAAAAGCAATGGTAACAAAAGCCAAAATAGACAAATGGGATCTAACTAAATTAAAGAACTTCTGCACAGCAAAAGAAACTACCATCAGAGTGAACAGGCAACCTATAGAATGGGAGAAAATTTTTACAATCTATCAATCTGACAAAGGGCTAATAGCCAGAATCTACAAAGAACTTAAAAAAATTTATAAGAAAAAAATCAAACAACTCCATCAACAAGTGGGTGAAGGATACAAACAGACACTTCTCAAAAGAAGACATTTATGCAGCCAACAGAGACATGAAAAAATGCTCATCATCACTGGTCATCAGAGAAATGCAAATCAAAACCACAATGAGATACCATCTCACACCAGTTACAATTGCAATCATTAAAAATTCAGGAAACAACAGGTGCTGGAGAGGATGTGGAGAAATAGGGACACTTTTACACTGTTGGTGGGACTGTAAACTAGTTCAACCATTGTGGAAGACAATGTGGCGATTCCTCAAGGATCTAGAAGTAGAAATACCATTTGACTCAGCCATCCCATTACTGGATATATACCCAAAGGGTTATAAATCATGCTGCTATAAAGACACATGCACATATATGTTTACTGTGGTACTATTAACAATAGCAAAGACTTGGAACCAACCAAAATGTCCATCAGTGATAGACTAGATTAAGATAGACTAGATTAAGATGTGACACATATACATGATGGAATACTATGCAGCCATAAAAAAGGATGAGTTCATGTCCTTTGCTCAGTAGTTGGAAACCATCATTCTGAGCAAACCATCGCAACAACAGATAACCAAACACTGCATGTTCTCACTCATAGGTTAGAATTGAACAATGAGAACACTTGGACACAGGATGGGAAGCAGCACATACCGTGGCCTGTCGTGAGGTGGGGGAACTGGGGAGGGATAGCATTAGGAGATATATCAAATGTAAATGATGAGTTAATGGGTGCAGCACACCAACATGGCACATGTATACATATGTAACAAACCTGCATGTTGTGCACATGTATGCTAGAACTTAAAGTGTAATAAATAAATAAAGTTTTATATATATAAATAAATACATAATTTTTCTGCTTGATAAAGAGTGAAGACTTTTTTAATGTGAGTCAATATATTATTATTTCTGGAAGCTGTGATTTCATCCATTTGCAAATCACTAAAATAAAGGTGAAATTAAAAATTCTCGGCAGCATTTCACTATAAACAGAAATAGTGTTTACTTACCAACTAAGCTCGAGAGGCCAAGAAGGCCCAAGCCAACTCCAATATTAGGTGGCTATGTTTCCCATGATATCTGCCCATCAGTTTCCCATGATATCTTCCCCTGTTTTTCCATATTATTTTAAACACTTCATTTATTAAACTCGCCTCAATTATACTGATTTGTGTCATATTGATACATGTCTTGCCTGCATTCTGAGCAGAAATGGTAATTTATTTTTCTAGGAGTACCCCTCAGAAACACACCTTTGCGGTTATGGGTTTGGGTTGCTCGTAGATTTGAGATTTATTAAAATAATCCCTTTACTAGAGGAAAAGGGGCATGGGAATCTGAGGCTTGTGGTGATATCATTATAAAAATTATCAAATTGTAGCTATGGGAGTAAAGCAGGTGGAGGGAAAGGCAGGATGACAACCACCGGTTTGGGATTTGGTCACTATGGCAAATATAGTGAATATAAGGATTGAAGAGTTCCCTGTTATTCTTTGATATTCTTATGATAGTTTGGAAATTTACAAAAATTTTTCCCTCCCTATATTCTCGTAATTTGACATAGTGTCAGTGTAATTTCACATCAACTGCTATTAAAAGATAGGATTCATTTTTCTTGACTTTGAAGTTGCACTTGCCTAATGAACACATTGAGTGTCCAACTCAAAGTGAGAAAATCAGAGGTTCTCAAAAAATAGTTTGAAGGAGCCAGCCCTTTCTGTAGTTGAGGACAGATATGGCTAAGGATTGACTCAAGGATTTGATCATATGAGCTAAAGAGGTATAGAACCATTGAATTGATACTTCCTACCAGGTGTCTTTTATTAGGATAAGGAAACTGATGCAAAAGCAGTGAGACCCTAACGTTTGGAATGGGAACTCTGGGATGGAACAGACAACAATGATAAACATGCATCCTCTTATCTCTTTCAACTTCGCTTGCCATGCATAGGCAACCTTTCCCATCTACAAAAAAAAATAAGGCTCAGGTTTTGCTGAGTGAAAACAGTTTCAATGATTAAAACAGAAACCATTGCCTCAGAAAACAATATTCCTTGCTTATGAACCCTCATAAGGGTTAGATCCTAACATAAAAACGATAGAGAAATTTAAGGTTAGCAATGGAAGGAGACAGCCTGTGCACTTAAAATAATTGTAGAATTATGTTGAGTTGCATCAGGAGGAGTATGTGAGTAGACTCTACTGGCGTTACACTAAGGAAGAAGTAGAAGATTTGATTGGGCCAAATTCAATGACGACAGTCACTTGTGACTTAATGTGTTGCCTTGTGCGTCTACAGCTGTTTTAGATAGTGTGCTAGATTGGTTAATTGAAGCTTGTACCCAATGGCACCCTAAAGTGAATGAGGATTGGTATGCTGTAAGAAAATTCTTTAACATCCTGAAAAAGAAAGAATCCAAGAAGGATCTTTCAGTAAATTATGAAATAAATATGTTATATGCTCACTACTCATGTGACCCTAACCATAATCAGTAGGGTCACAGAAGGCATTCTCTTCACCAGGAAATTAAAACTTACATTTGTGAGGTGGGTGAGTCTAGCATGTTTGCAAAGCAATGCTTTACTTTACAGTCCAGATGATGATTAAAATGACAAAGTGCAATTTGTTTCTTTGCTCTCTGTTGGAATAATGGATTCCCAGAAAGCTGGAAGACAAGTAAAATTACAACATGCCACAAAAATGGACTAGTAATCGAAGCACTATGACACCTTGGGTAATTGACAGTGATGCTGATTTTGATTTTAAGTCACCAGAATTATACAAATGAGTAGGTTAATCACAATATGCTTCATATATGTAGGTGAAAATTTTCTATCTCTGATGAAAAGAAATGTAAATTCAACGGTTAAAGTGGAAATTCAAAACCTGTTACCAAACTGCTGGGCATTAGCCCTTTCTGATGAGTTGAACCTCTCTATGGAGTAGTAAAGATGCTGCAGTATGTACTTTGAATCTTCCCACAGAGGTATCTGTGGTCACTTACTGGGGAAACAATCAATGGGAAAAGGGAAATACACAGGCTTTCCCGGAATTATTAGATACCTTCAAAAGTGCTGCTATTCTCTGTAGGATGAAAATACCTCATGGACCACAAATCACAGTGAAGCATGTGGTGATCAGATGACAGAAGGAACCTTGGCTTGAATTCATTTTTGCAGTGGGCATTATCTGTGACCAGTGGGCCACAGATAAATTGTATACTTATTTTGAGAATATTAAGTAAATATGGAAAAAATTTAGATGCTGACATAACCCCCACATTGTTTCCATAACACATAGAATTAGAAAAATTATGGTAGGGAAGGCCATATGAAAGTACTTGTAATTGTTTGTATGCCTACCTTCTCATCAGCATTAAAGCCAAAATATTAATGGAAAATGATTAGTTGGAGAACATGTAAAGATCAGAAACTTACAAATATTAGGTACAACAGTCAGGGAATACTGTTAGAATAATTGCAGATATTCAACAATTTAATCATGTAGTATGTCCACGTAAAGTTGAGGTTTTGAAGAAGGAAAGAAGGTGGAGGTTGCAGTGAGCCGAGGTTGTGCCACTGTACTCCAGCCTGGGTGACAGCGTGAGACTCCGTCTCGAAAGAAAAAAAAAATCCTGTAAACACATAAAAGCAGAACTTTTTAAAATATAAATCTCAATGAGTGGATAAAGAAACTATGATATATATATGTATATATCTCACATATATATGATATATATGTGAGAGATATATATGATGGAATACTACTCAGTCATAAAAAGGAATGAATGAATAGCATTTGCAGTGATCTGAATGAGATTGGAGACTATTATTCTAAGTGCAGTAACTCAGGAATGGAAAACCAAACATCATATGTTCTCACTCATAAGTGCAAGCTAAGCTAGGAGGATGCAAAGGCATAAGAATGACACAATGGACTTTGGAGACTCAGGAGGAAAGGGTGGGAAGGGGGTGAGGGATAAAAGACTGCAAATTGGGCGCAGTGTATACTGCTCCAAAATCTCACAAATCACCGCTAAAGAACTAACTCATGTAACCAAACACCACCTGTTCCCCAATAACCTATGGGGGAAAAAGAAAGTTTATGACAAGCCCTGAAAATCGCATGCATACTCTTTCAGTTTTGGATATGTCCAAAACTTTTTTCTTTTTAACAATATTTATGCAATTGAAAACAGCCTTTTTTCATCCTATAGTTTCTGCTTGACTTATGACATATGACCATGAGACACCAAGTAACAGTGTATCCCAAAATATAAGTCATAAACTGAATGTTACCTGATGCTAAATTATAAAGTACGATGTGTTCATCAGTATTTTATTGTAAACGAGAAATGCCAAATGCAAGACTTACCCTGATCGGTTCTGAAAATCATTCATATGTTGAGACTCCTGTGGTAATTGATCTTACTCCTTCACCATCTTTTGTTCTATCCACAATTATATCCTCAAGATAAATTCCCTATAACAATTAATAGAGGAAGAAAATGCATAGTTTTGGTTTACATCTGACAAGTGTTCAACATTTATCTTACCACTTGGTTGTAAGTTTCTTGAAGACAGGAAAATTTTCAAAACTAAAATCTACACAATACCAAAATCATGAATACCTTATTGTTTATATTTATTAAACAAGAGTAGATGAAAAAAAATTTACTCAGATATTACGTGACACTTTTATCTAGTAAATTTAAATTTTCAGTTATTTTTCTTTTTAGCTTTATAATTTCTATTTGGTTCCATTTTATAATCAATATATATTTATTGATATTTGCTAATCGTTTATACATAGTTGTGATTTTCTTTAGTCTTTTGTTCATGGTTTACATCAGCTTATTGAGCAAATAGACAGTTTTAAACTCTGTCTAGAAAATTCAATGTTTGGGCTTCCTCGGGGATGATTTATGTCAATCTCTTGCTTTTTTTTTTTCTTTCTTTTTTTTCCTCTGTGAATAGGCCATAGTTACACACTTCATTTTAGGTGTTTTGTAATTTTTTGTTGAGAACTCGACGTTTTGAATATTTCAATGTGGTAACTCTAGAAATCAGTGCCCCCAAACCAGAGATTGTTGTTGGTAAGGATTGTAGCCATCTATTATTATTGTTATTATCATTATTATTATTCGTTTTGTTTTGAGACAGAGTCTTGCTCTGTTACCTAGGCTGGAGTGCAGTGGCGCTATCTTGGCTCATTGAAGCCTCTGCATCCAGGGTGCAAGCCATTCCCCTGCCTCAGCCTCCCGAGTAGCTGGCATTACAGGTGCCCACCACCACACCCGGCTAATTTGTGTGTTCTTATTTTTTAAATTTATTTTTATTTTTAGTAGAGATGGGGTGTCATCATATTGGACAGGCTGGTTTCAAACCCCTGACCTCAACTGATCCGTCTGTCTCAGCCTCCCAATGTACTAGGATTACAGGCGTGAGCCATCATACCTGGCCTGTAGCCAACTATTATTTTGTGACTTTTCCAAACCATTTTGGCAAAAGCAATATTCCCTGTTTTGTGATTTCATTATCTCCATGGTTAGCAGGTGACCTGACAGAAATGTCCTTAAATACCTGGATCCAATAAGAAAAGAGGTGGGGGGAAAAGTGTTCTGTCTCTTTAAATCATCTTGATGGAGACCACAGGGGAAGCCACTTAAGTCCTTGGGGTTGAAATGAATGATCAGTATCTCTGTTTATGCTTAGTCCTCAGTGAACCACTAGGCAGATCAAAACGCACAATCTCAGTGTTTAGAGGACAAGTCTAAATTGCCTATCCTGGCTCTAGTAAACCAGACCAGAAACACAGGCCAGAATCCCTACAGTTGTCTGCTATGGGGCTGGGGGTGGGTGCAGAATACTCAAATTCACTGAAATTTACCAGCCTCCCTCTCTTTATAGCGCTCTCCCAGAAAGGATGAGTGTTCAACTAGACTACACAGTTCTGAAATACTTGACTCTTAAAGTGCTTGCCAGCTAAATAGTGTTTCCAAGAGGGGACCAATTCCTGGATCTTCCTACTCTACCATGTTCTAAGACATCATTAAAGTATTTTTTATCTTAGATTGTGTTCATAGTACTAAATGCTGAAATTAAAGTTTCTTTTGAACCAATAATCACTAAATTATTCTTTCAATACAAACATGCCACCACTCTTGGCTAATTTTTGTGTTTTTAGTAGATATGGGGTTTCACCATGTTGGACAGGCTGGTCTCAAACTTCTGACCTCAAGTGATCCACCTGCCTCAGCCTCCCAAGGTGCTGGGATTACAGGCACTTACAGGACACCCCATCTGGCCTGTATATTTCAGTTTCTTTACTTGAAAAATAGAGACAAAAATAATACTTGTTTCATAATTTTTTTAACTTTAATTTTTGTGGGTACATAGCAAGTGCATATATTTATGGGATACATTAAATATTTTAATACAGTCATACAATATATAATAACCACTCGAGGGTGAATGGGTCTCCTGCACCTCAAGGTTTTATGCATTTTTCTGTATGTTACAAACAACCTAATTATATTCTTTCAGCTATTTTAAAATTACTGTTGACTGTACTCACACTGTTGTGCTATTACTACTAGATTTTTTTTTTTTTTTTTTTTTTTGAGACGTGATCTTGCTCTGTCGCCCAGGCTGGAGTGCAGTGGCGCAAGCTCAGCTCACTGCAAGCTCCGCCTCCCGGGTTCCCGCCATTCTCACGCCATTCTCAGCCTCCCGAGTAGCTGGGACTACAGGCGCCCACCACCACGCCCAGCTAATTTTTTGTAATTTTAGCAGAGAGGGTTTCACCGTGTTAGCCAGGATGGTCTTGATCTCCTGACCTCGTGATCTGCCCGCCTCGGCCTCCCAAAGTGCTGGGATTACAGGCGTGAGTCACCGAGCCTGACCCTCTACTATATTTTTTAACCATGAACCGTCTGCACTTCCTTCTTCCCACCCCAACTAGCTTCCCAGCCTCTGGTAACCATCATCTACTCGAGGTGACATATTAAAGAAAACAGAAAAAATAGCTGATATAAAGAACATATAATAAGTTTATGTTGAAATATCAGATATGCATCTTTATTTTTAATGTTTTATTCAATAAAAATTTGAAGCACAAAAATACACACAAAAAAAGCATTGTGTAATAACCACTGCTACATTCCTATCTACTGTGAACAGATGTTATCATTTTTTCATACTGTATTTGATATCTGGTTTTGCAAAATAACAAAAGTGTTAAACACAAAGCAAACTCTTGAAGTTTGTGTGTAATGACAATGAGCCTTGTATGCTTTTGAATTTATTTATGTATGTCTAAAATTAATAAAGACTATTGTTTATGATTGTTAAACATTTAAACAAAATATAGAATAAAAATATGTATTCTCACTCTTAATTTAGCTTCTAAAAAAAAAGTTTACTTAAGAAAATAAAAACAGCAGCACTTGCCTGAATTATCATATATTATGAAATAGAAGAAAACAGATTAATGAAGTTTTGTTTTAACTACATATTCTTTTATGTAATTTGTACTTCATAAACCTTATAAATGCACATAAATCACAAGGGAACATTATGAGAGCTTTTATTTTGACTAGTAATGAGAATTACTAAGTAAAGACTACATACTTATATTTAATATTCATTGAATTATGAAGTAAGGCTGTCTCTAAAATCTTAGAGGCACATAAAAACATGTTCAACATCATTAGACATCAGGGAAATGCAAATTAGAATCACAATGAGTTATTACTGTATGCATATTAGAGTTACTAAAATTTAAAAAATAATGATAATGCCAAATGCTGGCAAAAATGCAGAGACACTATTGCTTACATTGCAGGTAGGAATGTAAAATGGCACAGCTGCTGTGGGAAATAGTTTGGCAATTTTTTACAAAATGAAATAAATATTTACCATATGAACAAAGATAACATTTTGGGGCATTTATTTCAGAAAAAATAAAATTTATATTTACATAAAAACTTGACCATAAGGGTTCCTAACGGCTTTGTTTTTAATAGTTCAAAATAAGAAATATCCCAAATGTCCTTCAATGGATGAAAAAGCAAACTCTGATACATCCATATAATGAAATGCTACTCAGCAATAAAAAGCAATCAACTAATGATATACCTGACAACTTGAGTATTTTTCATGAGTATTACACTTAGTTTAAAAAAAAATCCAATCTCAAAGAGTTAATATTATACAATTCCATTTACATGATGTTCTTAAAATTATAAAACTATAGAAATGGAGAACAGATTAGCAATTTCCAAAGGACAAGGAAGGTGGTGGGTCAGGTGGGTACAACTATAAAATTGCAGTACATATAGTTCCTTTGTGGTGATAAAACATTTCTGTATTTTGAGTCTGGTTGTCTCATAAATATATACATGGAATCAAATTAGAACAATGTGCACGCACACATACACACACTCATACACAAATGAAGACGTGTAAAAACTGAGGTAAATAATGCCTGCAGTCTAATAAATGACATTGTATCACTGTCAATTTTCTGGTTTTGATATTGAACTAGAGCTGATACAATGTTACCATTAGGGGGAGCTGGATAAAGTATTCACCAGACTCCACTCTTTTTCAACTTCCAGAGGGTCTATTGCTATTTTTTAAAAGTTTAACAATGTAATAAAAAAATAAAATATTAATTAGATATATCTCTGGAAAACTTAACAATACCTTCCACCAAAGATAATAACACCCTAATCCCCTGAAGCTGTGATATGTAATACGTCACCTTACATCGAAAAAGTGAGATAACAGACTTTGTGACAGGGAGATTATCCTGGAATGTCTGGCTGGGCAAAGTCTAATCATGAGTCATTAAAAGTGGGGAATTTTCTTATGTTATAGTCAGAGAGAGAGAAGGCGGCAAGAGAAGCAGAGAAAGATCAGAAAGATACATGACTGCTGGCTTTGAAGATAAATAAAGGAGGCCATAAGTCAAGGAATAAGGGCAGCCTTTAGAAGCTGAAAAATTAAGGAAATGGATTTTTTTGAGAGCCCCTCCAAAAGGAAAAAAGCCCTGCCAACATCTTGGTTTTAGCCTGGTAAGACCCATATCAAACTTCTCACCCACAGAACCATAATAGTATACTCGTGTTGTTTTAAGCCATATTTCTGGGATTTTATTATAGCTGTCACATTGGAAAATTAAAACATTATATTAGAAAACCATCACATTGTGACCGGGCGCGGTGGCTCACACCTGTAATCCCAGCACTTTGGGATGCCGAGGCGGGTGGATCAGGAGGTCAGGAGATCAAGACCATCCTGGCTAAAACGGTGAAACCCCGTCTCTACTAAAAATACAAAAAATTAGCCGGGCGTGATGGCGGGCGCCTGTGGTCCTAGCTGCTTGGGATCCTGAGGCAGGAGAATGGCGTGAACCCGGGAGGCCGAGCTTGTAGTGAGCTGAGATGGCACCACTGCACTCCAGTCTGGGTGACAGAGCGAGACTCCCTCTCAAAAAAAAAAAAAAAAAAAAAAAAAAGAAAAGAAAACAAAGAAAACCACCACATTGTATAATTGTATTAGAAAATGCATAGTAATGAATATTTTTTTGTTTGGATGCTGATGCAAAGAGGTCAGTGGTAGAAAGGTATTTGGAGTTAATGGAGAAATAGTGGATATGACATGGATATCATGTTATTAAAATTATTATTAATTTTGCAGGTTGAGATAATGGTATTTTAAAAAGAGGATCTATCTATTAGAGAATACTTATATGTGAAAATACATAATATTTGGATTTTATTTCAAACATTCCAGAAAAAGAAAATACAGATGGGGATGAGAAGAGATGGAAAAAGACTGGAACATATTGATAACTGTTAAATCTGAGAATGGATATACGAGGTATTAATTACATTATTATTGTATTTGTATGTTCGAAAATGTCCTGAATATAATTTAAATGCCCACTAATTTATATGGATAAATTTTTGAGAATCTTTAGCTTAATATAATTCTATACTAACAAACATATTGCTTTTTATTAACAATATTTAAAATGTATGAGAATTTCTTATAAAAGTTCTAAGCTTTGGCATATATTGAAGATTTATCCTTAATGATTAACTCTCAAAGTTCTTGTACAAATGTCAGAAGCTGATTGAGATCTTAGCTGTTTTGTCTTGTCAGTATTAAAATAAGAAAAGTTATTTTAAGGTGCTGGAGCTGTATTTTTAAATTGGTCATAAGTGTTCTGACAGTAAGGTTGCAGGGAAATCAAAAGATAATTTTGGAGAGGGGATGTGATGTCATTAAAATATTTATATTTGTGATAATCTACCACTGTAATTTGATTTTTTCCTAATGTGCTAGTCCCCTTTGGACACCTTTCTCCTCAATTCTTCTAACTACATCTCAGTATTAGTCAGAATTGCAACCAACAGAAATCACTTTAGCTATTTAAAGCAGAAAGAAATGTAATGAAGGAAAATAAATATTTACCACGTTGATGGGAGAGATGAAAGAGTAACCTCTAATTTGGATCTGTAAGAAATAAAACTAAGATGACACTACAGAATTTGTCTATATGGGGACCTCCTACTTCTGCCAATATTAGGAAGCTAACAAATCAAGACAAAATGCAGGGACTGTTGACCAAAGGAACATACTTATCTACCTTTTATCTAAAGATTTTGAGTGTGTCACTGCTGCACCTGTTGGCTCTAGAAACATGCTTCATCTGATTGATTTTTATTTCCCAAACCTAAATGACTTGCACCTGCCCCTCAAAACTCAAGTAGGAAATGAAGATTAGACATTGTTATAGAAAAAATCAAGTTCTCTCCATGACTTTCTCCATGACTATAATTTCTATTAGAAACACAGCAGTAGTAAAATTATCATCTTTATTTCCCATTATACAATCCATTACAGTATGGATTGATATTACAGTTATTTCTGAGACTTGTCACAAGAATCACAAAAATATATCTGGGATTTATAAATTTACTGTGTTAATTTATTTTTGCCTCTAACCAGTACCTCAGCTGGTTATGGTTTTTCACCTGCTGTACTGACCTGACACATCATTCTTGAGAAGTCCTTTGTAACTGTGCCTTTTTGGGGTTTCCATAATATTACATTAATTTTTATCACTGCACATGGCACTTTGGTAGGCCATCTTTATTAAAATGCATCCTGAAAGTTTCCCTTCCAGTATTTAGACCCAGTGTAATTTCCTCCTCTGATTGTTGGCTGGATTTAGTGAATCATTTCTAATAAATATAATATAGTAAAAGCTATAGCGTAGTATATCAGAGATCAGGTTACCAAAAAACTGTGATGTCCAACTTGCTGACTCTCTCATTCATTCCTGCACTTGCTCTGTAGGAATTGGGTTGCCATATTGGTGGAGCCCTATGGAGAGGACAACAAGGTAAGGAAATTATGTCTCCAGTCAACATCCAGTGAGGATGTGAGATCAGCTAACAAACACATGAGGGACCTTGGAAGTAGATCTAACCGTAGTGAAGATCGATATAACTGTAGCCCCATATGGAAGCTTGATACAGTTCTGTGAGTGACCCTGAGTCAGATGACTCCTCTAAGCCATGTCTGGATGCCTGACTTATAAAAACTGTGAAATAATAAATGTTTTTCTTTCAAGTCACCAAGTTTGGGGGCAAATTGTTACACAGTAATAAGCATTTAATATGGCACCATTACAGGACCTTTTGGGTTTCATTAGAGTCACATTAACTTCTACAATACTATTTCCTCTTGATAAATAGATCAATCATTGTAGCTATGGTAGTAACTTACTTTTTGATCTGTCATTGAATGGAATAAGCCATAATGCAGTCTTAAATTCCCATTCAATGGAATCATCACTGATCTTTGAAGGAAGCTTTCTCATATTAGACATTAGGATTTAAATCAAAAACTTGAAAAGCTGCCTTAATTTCTAATTCTTTCTTCTTTTTTTCATCAGTTGTTATATTTTTAGTGTTATCAATATAAATCATTCTTCACAATCTCAGGTATATAAGAAACGTAATTTTATTTTCCCATTTTCAAGTGTAATTCTAATAGAATGATGGAAAATTGACACAGTAGTTTGGTACTTCAAATCATTCCCAGAATTTGTCTCCAAGTTTTCTGCATTAATTTGGTGTCAAAGCATTGGACAGTGGGGGCATATGATTCTCTACTAATCTGTTTTGCCTAGGTATTAGTTGAAATATTCTTGGCCATTGGGTCCTAGACATTCGTTTTAACAAGTTGCTGTATCTCTCATTTTTAATCTCCTGACTACATTAGCTATTGAGACTTGGTGCAGTACTACATTTTGTTGCTGGCAGAAACTATCTTGTGTCATTCTGATTTGCTATGACTCCAGATGCTGATCAGATATAGAGCTTGTGTCCCTATTACTCTTTGATGTAAGCCCTCACTTTCTCCATACCTCTCTACTCTACTCCATTTGACTGCACACCTGTTTTCCCAACGTGTTATAGACCAAGAAGTAGCTAGCAAGAGGTAGAAGATCATTCTCTATATAACTGATATCCGTTTTCTTAAAAAAAAAAACAAAAAACCTTCATTGACATATAATCCACTTGCCATATTGTGTGCCCACTTAACATGCATGAATCAATAATTTTAATATACTCAGGTATAACCTGCCATCACAGCAGTCAACTGTACAACATTTTCACAACCTCCAGAAGAAACCCATACCCTTTAGCCATCACTCCCTTTTCCCTATATCCATTCCATCTTATGCAACCATTACTTTTCTCTCTCTAAATAATTGAAAATATTTTCTTAATTCTGTAAGTTACGGTTTCACTTTCTGAGTACTTTCCGTTGAAGCACAAATATGTTTAATTTTGATGAAGTTCAATGTATTTATATTTTGTTACTTATGCCATTTGGTGTCATATCTAAGAATACATTGACAAAACCAAATTCTTGGAGATTTACCCCTACCCCTATATTTTGGTATACAAGTTTTATAATCTTTATTTTACATTTAAGTTTTGTACCATTTTAAGTTAAATTTTTAATACAGTGTGAGGTAATAGTCTCACTTCATTCTTTTGCATGTGACTTTCCTATTATCCCAATGTTACTTCTTAAAAAGACATTTTTTCCTTGTTGAATGCTCTTGGCACCTTTGTCAAAAGTCGGTTGACACATAGTTTTATTTCCAGACTCTCAATTCTGTTTTCTTAATCAATGTGTCTACCTAGCTTTTGTTCTTAATGTTGTTCCTCAGACCTATTCTCTAGCTTATGTTGTTATTCTCTGAAGAATTTAGCATAATTTTCAGAAATTGACATACTTCTGGAAGAAAAGTAAGGGCTCCCTTTTTGCTCTATGATTATTTGAAATAATTAAGAATGCACTACCTGCTCTAGTCAGTCTGTGAACATGTGTGTGTGTGCATCTTTGTGTATCTGTGTCTGTGTGTGTTACATTGAGCAATGAGGAGCTAGACAAAGGAAAGATACCAACTGAAACTATTTCAAAAACAATACCTTGCCACATTATCTGTATATTTTTGTTTCATTTATTTCTTTATTTAGCTTAAGTGTTCTTTTCTTAAATGGCAAGAGAAGCAAAGCAAAGTTTAATACATCCTGATATGTTTTCAGCTCTTTTAGAAAATGTAAAAAAAATACGTTGGCTGTTTGACTGGAAATACACAAAGCTCAAGAGTGACATGCAGAAATATATGATTTTCATCAATTACTTTTAAAGAAATGACTTTCAAATTGAGGTGATGATCCTGGATCTAAGTCATAAATTAAACGCTTAAAAATACTGCCACTTTATATGGTTAAGGTCACATTTTGTGTAGGACATTTGAGGACTCAGAACCTTAAGGAATTAAGATTTGGGTCAAGTCACCTAAAAAAAAAAAAAAAAAAGAAAGAAAGAAAAGAAAAGGTGAGGTTCTGTCTGAAGGACCTTCTTTCTGGGCTGAGGAAGAAAGACGTAACAGATAACAATTATAATCTTAAGACCAATTACAGAAAACAAGGCTCTAGAAACTATATATTTTCTCTTTCTCTTTTCTTCTTACGTGTATATATATATTTGTGCATATCATATTTTCTTCTCTCTGTTTTCTGTATTAGTTCGTTTTCCTGTAAAGAACTATGTGAGACTGAGTAGTTTATAAATCAAAGAGGTTTAATTGACTCAGAGTTGTGCATGGCTGGGAAGCCCTCAGGAAACTTACAATTATGGTAGAAGGCAAAGAGGAAGCAGTAAGGCACATCTTATATGGCAGCAGGAGGCAGGGAGTGCTACACCTTGAAAGCATCAGATCTCGTGAGAACTCACTATTACAAGAACAGCGTGGGGAAAACTGCCGCCATGATTCAATCACCTCCCACCGATGGCAGTGGCAGCCATCTGGAGTGACCTCTGAAGACAACAGTTGCAGGGGACAAGGCACTGCCGTGGCTGCTTGCTCTCTGCATCTGGCGAGAGTCCGGAAGAGATGAGAGCCCGACCCTCTACCAAGTTGACAGGCAGGAGCCCCACGTTTCTTCATGCAGCAGCAGGGACTCAGCTGTGGTCCCGGACCCTGGGCATCCCTGTGCTCTCAGGAACCTGGTAAGTGACCCCTACTCCTACAGGCTTGGAATTGCCTGCTCACACTCCCTAGTCTCTCCCTGTTCCCGGTACCGGCTCTGGTGCAGAACAAAGTTGTGGCCAAGCCCAGGTGTTGACACGACCCAGCCAGGTGTGTGCATGCTCAGGGTGGTGCTGACATGCCAGCCCCCCCTCCATCTCAGCCTTCTCCAAACTTGGGAACCCACGAGCACATGAGGAAGGCTGGTGGGGACCAAGGGTAGATCAACACGGGCCTGTAGGTGCTTCTCTGTATGAACAGCCTGGGTATCATGGATGGCATGTTAATGGCAGGAGGCGGACAGATTCCTGGGCAGAAAGGGGAGGGTCCCTGGTGAAACCCCACCTTCAAGCCAAGGACAGCCTAAAGCCTGAGAGGTGGGCTGCCAGTTCTGGGTGGAGTCTGCGGCCTGAAGTGAGAACGTATGGTGCCTTTTCTAGGCCCACCCATGGCTGCCCATAGACCAATCAGCATGCATTTTCTCCCTTCTGAGCCCATTAACATCCCTGGACTCAGCCAGATTCACCATTTGCAGGAAGGAGCTACCCACTTTGGTCTCCTCAGTTCTTCCAGTTGAGTGTCCTGCAAAAAGGAGCTACCCACTGTGGGTCTCCTCACCGCAGAGACCTGAACACCTAACATGACGACCTGCCTGTGGAAAGGAGTTACCCGCTTTGGGTATCCTGAGAGCTGCTCTGACCCTCACTGAAGCTCCTCTGTGCCTTGTTTACACTCCAGTTGTCTGCGTACCTCATTCCTCCTTGATGTGGAACAATAACTTGGGACAGGATGAATGGTGGGACTGAAAGAGTGGTAAACAAGCAGGGCTGAAACACACCACCCTGCTTGCCATGTTGTGGATGACGAGAAGGAGAGAATAGCTGCAGTCCTTCGGGAAGGCCAGACACAGGGACTCCCCAGGCCAGGGCTGTGACAACCTCTTTGGGCTGTGTGGTTACTTGCGTCTCCAAGCCTTTAGGTGCCACTACATTCCCCTAGTCCTGATGTGAGTGCCCACAGTGAAAGCCACATGCAGTTATCTGGTCCAGCGGCAGCCTTGCACGGAGCTGGCACCTGTTCTGGGCCCTGTAGCTGCCGGCCCCACCACAGCAACCAGTGTGCCTGGCTGTGCAGAGTGGCTGGACGCATGCTTGCTCACGCACACTTCCCTCACTGCTCCGTGCCTGACTCGCTGTTGACATGTGTGGGGTCTGGGCCAATAGTGTGAGCCAAGTGCAGCCTGCTGAGTCGAGGAGGCAGAAAAAGCCCAGTGAGCATGAGCAATATTCAGGCAGAAGGCACTGCCAGCCGCAGAGGTTTCTGGCTGGTGAAATAACACAAGGAGCCCATGGCACCACCAGATCCCTCTCTCAATATGTGGAGATTACAATTTGAGATGAGATTTGGGTGGGGGCACGGAGCCACACCATGTCATTCCTATTATTATTTTATGTTAAACTTTTGAAGCTTATATACTATTTAGGTAGCAATGAATTTAGTGAGACTGTTCAAATCATTTGATGATAATTGATAAAATATCTTTGGAATTGTGTGCCTTCTCATTTTCAGAAAGTACTGGAAGTTTTTACTTGTACCATGGATAGCTGCATCTTGTTACATGGAAACGGAGTGATTTCATTTTTGTTTGGAAGCTTTAATATATAAAAATCTTTATATGAAAGTGGAGTAAGCAAACAGTATATTGGGCTATCAATTTTTTACTCGCAATACCAAATCTACTTTCCTTTGTGCTACTTTGTGAGGCCAGAGCTAAACTCTTAATATTTTTCCTTTGTCACTAGCTACAAGTAGACTTTGTCAGTAGAGGAGGCAGGCAGGACACTGATGCTCAAAGCAATGTGTGCTCCTGGTTGCTTTATTTCCTCCTATGGTATGGGTGCCAGTAAATATGCAAGATGGAAGACCAGTGGTGCTCAGGTTTCAGTGGGTCTACAGAATACCACATCCTGTAAATCAGCTCCAACACACTAGTACGTTCAAGTGATCTTCTTGGTCACACAGTGTACAGTTTCTATATTCAAATATGGCACACCTGAATCTTTTAGCAAGTTTATCAGTCATACAGTGACCACTCTTGCAAACTAGCTCCAATCTGCACCCTGTGAGAAGTTTCTTTACTATACATAAGCCTTTGGCTCAGGTGGCACCCCCCACTGTCTCCAGTAATATCTGTTTCTCAGCCTGGGCAGAGTGTGCTGTTATATATTCTCAGTTTCTTCAATGTTTTGTCTTACTCACCCCTAGAAATAAAAGCAACTAACTACATTTCTATTTCTTTGTTCCTTGGATGTCTCATTTCCCCCTTTTTTAGTAGCTAATTAGCTAATCATCTTTTACTAGTTAGTAATGATTTATAATAAAAACTTTTTTTGATCACTGATATGACTTCTGTCTCTTGACTAGACCCTAACTGATATACCTACACTGAAATAAGTTGTAGATTGCATAAAATTTGTTGAACATTTCTGCTTCAACACAAATTAAGATGAGCACAGTTGAACACTTAATAATTATTATATAAAAGTATTATATCATCATCACAACAATTATAGAGGGACATTAAATATCCTGCAGAATCAAGTACTGACATAACATTTTATTTGTAGCTTTAAAAAGGTAATATGCATGACACTTAGATACTGAATGTGTACTCATGGTTAACTTCTTTCTTGGTTAAAATTAAGGCACTGATTATTATTCTCTACCAAATAATTGTTTCATATAACTGTGATACAGAAAATGAAACATGTTGACTTTTATTTCACATTCTTTGTTTATTATTATTTGCTTTTTTCCCATTTTTGAGTAATAAATACTAAGTAAAGTGAATAAAGAAAAAAATTGACTCCAGATTCAATACATAATATCAATACAAATAGCAAAGATATTTGTCTGTAGGGTCACCCATCACCAAAATGACTCAATCAAAGTTATATATTTACTATGCAGTCTGGTTAAAATTGAAATTAGAAAAGGAGTTATTATTTCTACACAAATACTTATTTTGTGATTTGACAAAAATTACCATATTCTTTGGATAACAGAACAGTAAACAGTGCAAAGGAGTTGTTGTTATTGTTTGGTTGTCATAGCATTGAGATTTTTGATATGAGCATAAAGCTTCTCACACCAACATTATCCTCTTGAGTTATATACATTAGTATACATTTTGCTTGTGAGCAGTGATCATGTTTCTTTAGCCTTATTTATATACTGCTTTGCCATGTATATGTATATGGATAGGCACCATTTGTTATTGGCCCCTTTCAAATAGATTCTGTTTCAAAAGCTTTAACATTGACTACATTAAGTCTGATCAAGGTAGGCTGAGACAAATCTGTAGATTTGTTTCTGTGTTGTATTGACGTTTGTTTTCTATGGCTCTTTATTTTCCAGTCAGTGTTGAAAAATTCCTAAGAGAATATATTCCAGATTGACTGTTTTCCTGGGTCTTTAGTAGAATCTAGAATGCTATTTCAGGAGATCTTGGGATTCATCTGCAGAAACGTATCATCTAATTGAAAAGCCCCACTCCTTCTCCAATCATGGACAACTGCAAGTTTAAGATGATGACCAGAGTTGTGCACAAAATCTTAAGTATGGTCCTAGAAACTCAGAACCTCTAAGCTTGCTAGGCTGTGAACCTAGAAATCTCTATGATCAAGTTAATAGAAGGTGGCACATTCCAGACAAAAATTTTGTGGAATTTTTTTTTTTTTTTTGAGACGGAGTCTTGCTCTGTTGCCGAGGCTGGAGTGCAGTGGTGGGATCTCAGCTCACTGCAAGCTCCGCCTCCCAGGTTCACGCCATTCTCCTGCCTCAGCCTCCCGAGTAGCTGGGACTACAGGCGCCCGTCACCTCGCCCGGCTAGTTTTTTGTATTTTTTTTAGTAGAGACGGCGTTTCACCGTGTTAGCCAGGATGGTCTCGATCTCCTGACCTTGTGATCCACCCATCTCGGCCTCCCAAAGTGCTGGGATTACAGGCGTGAGCCACCGCGCCCGGCGGAATTTTTAATAATATGATCATGCCTGCTAGTAACAAAAGTTAAAAAAAATCAACAATAAAACTCATTGTGTGATTTAAAACTGAAGTTAGAGTAAAGCATACATTAAAATTCAAGCTATATTTCCTTCTCACCTTTATACTGTGGTGAGAATTGTGCAAATATATTTCTACCTGTCCTTTGATATTGCAGAAAATTAAATAATGCCACCCTCCCCCCAAATAAAGCTTTATTTATTTATTTAAATATTTATTTATTTATTTATTTTGACAGAGTCTCACTCTATCGCCTAGGCTGGAGTGCAGTGGCGTGATCTTGGCTCACTGCAACCTCCATCTCCTGGGTTCGTTCAAGCGATTCTCCTACCTTAGCCTCCCAAGTAACTGAGCCTACAGGCACATACCACCACACTGGCTAATTTTTTTGTATTT
This sequence comes from Papio anubis, assembly GCF_008728515.1. Lineage (NCBI taxonomy): Eukaryota > Metazoa > Chordata > Mammalia > Primates > Cercopithecidae > Papio > Papio anubis. The sequence goes on from NC_044985.1 coordinate 77,522,227, forward strand.
TTAGTAGAGACGGGGTTTCACCGTGTTAGCCAAGACGGTCTCGATCTCCTGACCTCATGATCCACCTACCCCAGCCTGCCAAAGTGCTGGGATTACAGCTGTGAGCCACCACGCTTGGCCCAAATAAAGCTTTTGAAAGAAAGAAAAGTTATAACATTCACATAAGAGGGTTTTTTTTTAAAATTGTATGCCAAATGTAAGTTTTATTCCATGGTGTAATTTGTAGATAATCTATACAGTACTAACAATATAATTGTACTATTTTTTAACCATATTTCCTCTTTTGTTTTGTAAATTTATTATAAAATGTTTATCAATTATATTGTCATAATTAAAGAATGAGAAAGAAAACTCTCAAGAGCATTTTTAATTATAATGATTTGATTAAACAAGAAGTGCTGTAAAGAAGGTAATGAATCAAGCCTAAACAGTAAAATGGAGTTAACTCCTTCGGGATTTATATAAAAGTACTTATAGATGGCCGGGCGCGGTGGCTCAAGCCTGTAATCCCAGCACTTTGGGAGGCCGAGACGGGCGGATCATGAGGTCAGGAGATCGAGACCATCTTGGCTAACATAGTGAAACCCCGTCTCTACTAAAAAATACAAAAAACTAGCCGGGCGAGGTGGCGGGCGCCTGTAGTCCCAGCTACTCGGGAGGCTGAGGCAGGAGAATGGCGCAAACCTGGGAGGCGGAGCTTGCAGTGAGCTGAGATCCGGCCACTGCACTCCAGCCCGGGCGACAGCGCCTGACTCCATCTCAAAAAAAAAAAAAAAGTACTTATAGATATGTTATTTTATAGGTATGTTATGGTATGCTTTGTAATTTATGGAATTAAATTACAATAACAATTCAATCAATTAATTCATAAAAACATAAAAAACAAAAGTAAAATATGTTTTTTTTTTTTTTTTTTTTTTTTTAAGACTCAGTCTCGCGCTGTCCCCAGGCTGGAGGGCAGGAGCACTATCTTGGCTCACTGCAACCTCCACCTCCCTGGTTCAAGCAATTCCCCTGTCTCAGCCTCTCGAGTAGCTGGGATTACAGGCATGTGCCACCACACCTGGCCAATTTTTTCTTGTATGTTAGTAGAGACGGGGTTTCACCATGTTGACCAGAATAGTTTTGATCTCCTGACCTCGTGATCTGCCCACCTCACCCTCCCAAAGTGCTGGAATTACAGGCGAGAACCACTGTGCCCGGTCATATATTTTTTCTTAATATAGATTCACATTTAATTGTTTTTAAACCTTAATTGCACATTTGTTAGTGAATACATTTCACTTCACAATAGAATGTCACCCAAACGTGTTTCCTTTACTTAATAAGGTTTATGGAGATGTTGAACAGAATGTATGATTTCCACGTACTCCCTAACTCTCCTCACCATTTTCCTAATAATAACATCTTATATTCATTTGGTGAATTTGTTATGATTGATGAGCCAGTATCAATGCATTATTGACTAAAGTCCATAGTTTACAGTAGAGTTCATTCTTTGTGCAGACAAATGAAGAATGACAAGTATCCTCCATTGGAATTTTATTCAGAATAGTTTGATCTAAACAGGCATTGTGCTCCAACTACGTGTCCCTACCCTGGAACTCCTGACAACCAATGAATATTTTACTATCTTCATACTTTTCCTTTTCCAGAATGTCATTCAGTTGGAAACATGCAATATATAGTCTTTTCAGACTGGCTTCTTTCACTAAGAAGTATGCATTTAATATTTCTCAATTTTTTTTGTGGAGTAATAGCTTATTATTTTTATTGAAGAATAATATTCTATTATATGGACATATCACAGTTTGCTTATCCATACATCTATCTTGGTTGTTTCTAAGTTTTGGCAATTATGAATAAAATTGCTATAAATACTTTTGTGCTGGTTAGGCCTATGTTTTCAACCCCCTTGGGTAGATACCAAAGAAAAAAATTGTAATCTCATATGGTGAATGTATGTTTAGTTTTGAAAAAATTGCCAGAATGTCTTCCAATGTGGTTACGTAATTTTGCATTCTGACCAGTAATGAATGATAATTCCTGTTGCTCCACCTCTCTCCAGTATTTGGTTTTGTCGATGTTTTGGATTTTAGGCACTCTCATAGGTGTATAGGTATCTAATTGTCTTAATTTACAATTCCCTGCTGACATTTGATATGGAGTATCTCATATGATTATTTGTTATTTCATGTTTTCTTTGGATAGATGTCTGCTTACATCTACTGCCTATTTTTAAATTGGGTTGTTTTCTTTATGTTGAATTTTAAGACTTATTTGTATATTTCGAATATCATTTATTTGAGAGATACGTGTTTTACAAATATTTTCTCACAGTCTCTGGCTTGTCCTTTTAGTCTCCTAGCAGTGCTTTTTGTAGAGCAGGTTTTTAATTTTAGTAAAGTTCAATTTATTAAATTATTCTATAATAGATTATGCTTTTGAGGTTGTATCTAAAATGTCATCATCAAACCCAAAGTTACCTAGATTTTTTCCTCTGTTATTTTCTAGGATTTTATATTTTTTCCTTTTACATTTAGTTATATGATTGTGATTTAATTTTTGTGGATGGTGTAAAGTCATGTCATGATTCATTTTTTTTTGCCTCTGAATTTCCAGTTGTTTCAGTACACTATTTTTGGAAAGACCATACTTAATTGAATTCCATTTGCTTCTTTTTAAAAAAACCAATTAATTGTATTTGTGGAGGTGTATTTCAGGGAATATACCTGTTTCTTGATATATTTGTCTATTGTCTTGCCAATATTACAGTCTTCATTACTGTAATTCAAAAGTCTTGAAGTTAGGTAGTATCAGTTCTCCATCTTTGTTCTTCCCTGCAATATTACTGTGGTCATTCTAGGTCTTTTGCTTTTCCACATAAATGTTGGAAATATTTTGTCAGTATACAAAAAAATAACTTATTGTCATTTTCATTAAGATTTCAGTAAATCTAAAGATCAAGTTGAGAAGAACTGACATTTGATAATATTGAGTCTTCCTTTCCATGTACTAAAATATTTCCCTATTTATTTAGATCTCTAATTTCTTGTGTCAGACTTTCACAATTTTCCTCATAACAATCTCGTACAAATTTGTTAGATGTATACATAAGTAGTTCACTTTTGGGGGTGAAAATAGTTGTTAAGTGTTAAATAGCTTTCAGTTCTACCGTTTTCTCCATTGTAATAACTCATCTCATTTTCTGTACACAACTAGAGTTACATATTATCTAATGTAAATGGGATTGTGTTTCTAATTTCAAATGCTAAGTGCTCACTGAAGATACATAAAAATATAACTGACTTATGTATATTTATCTTGTATCCTACAACCTATGATACAAGATTTAATTACTTACTAGTTTTGGCAGGGGCTTTCCTTTTATTTAATCTTTTAAAAATTTTTACATATTCAAGCATGTCATCTGCAAATAAAGACAGTATCTTCCTTTCCTATTTGTAGCTTTTATTTTATTTTATCATTGCATTAACTAGAATTTCCAGTACAATGTTGAGTAAGGATGATGAGAACAGACATTCTTGTTTTGTTATTTGTCTTAGCAGGGAAGTATCTAGTTTCTCATTATTAAGTATTACATTAGCTGTGGGTTTTTATAGATTTTCATTATCTAGTTGACTAAAGTTCTGCTCTATTTTTAGTTTTTTGAGAGTTTTTCTTGTGAATTTGTTGGATATTTTTTCAAATGTTTTTTCTTATATTTATTGATATAATATTTTTGTAGAATTTGACCAGTTGATAGGATGTATTCTATTAATTGATTTTGTAATATTAAACAAGCTTTACACACCTGAAATAAATCTTATTTTACTGCAGTGTATAATGCTTTTTATACATTATTATATTTGGTTTGCTAATTTTTTTTGAGGATTTTTACATCTGTGTTCATTAGATGTATTGGTTTTTTGTTTGCTTGTCTAGTAGTGTCTTTATCTGGTTTTGGTATTTGAGTAATGGTTGTCTCATAGTATGAGTTAGAATGTATTGTTCTACTTTTTTTTTTTTTTTTTTCTGGAAAAGACTACAGACAATTGTAATTTTGTCCATAAATGTTTGCTGGAATTCACCAGTGAACTCATCTGAATCTTGTACTTTCTGTTTTAGAAGGCCTTTAATTAGTGTTTCTTTTTTTTAATGGAAAAGGCTTATTTATATCATGTATATTTATAATATCTAGGTTGGTGCAAATCTAATGGGGGTTTTGTACTATGAATTTTAAATCATAACTGGGCTCAAACACATCTTTATTAATTAAAATAGGAACCATTAAAATCAACATTTTTTTTCCAAGGAGAAATAAGTTTGTTTATTTCTGTAGCTTAAAATTCCATTCTTTGGAATTCAACAAACTTTTGGAAAGCATTTTCTGCATCCTGCTGGTTGTGGAAACATTTTCCCTACAAAAAGTTGCTGAGGGCTGAGCATGGTGGCTCCCAGCACTTTGGGAGTCCAAGGCAGGTGGATCACCTGACGTCAGGAGTTCGAGACTAGCCTAGCCAACATGGTGAAACTGCATCTCTACTAATAATACAAAAATTAGCCGGGCATGGTAGTGCACACTTGTCATCCCAGCTACTCAGGAGGCTGAGGTAGGAGAATCTTTTGAACCCAGGAGGTGGAAGTTGCAGTGAGCAGAGAATTGTCAAGTTGTCGAGATGCTCGAAGAAGTGGTAGTCAGTTGGCAAGATGTCAGGTGAATATGGTGGAGGAGGCAAAGGATCAAACTAGCAGCTGACCAACAAGTAGTGTCCATGAACTTTGGTGCAAGTTTGGCTTTGGGAAGTGTTGTGGAGCTTCTTCTAGATCCAGCCACAGGGCTGGTCATCGCCGGTTGTTGTATAAAATCTGCGTTTCATTGCATGTCACAATCTGATGGAGAAATGGTTCATTGTTGTGTAGAATATGAGAAAACACTTCAAAACGACAGTTATTTTTATTTTCACTCAGCTCATGAGACACCCACCTAATGAGCTTTTTCACCTTTCCAATTTGCTTCAAATGCTGAATGACAATAGAATGGTCCACGTTGAATACTTTGGCAACTTCTCTTGTAGTTAGTTGTAAGAGGTTAAGCGTTGATGATTGCTCTCAATTGGTCACTGCTAACTTTCGATGGCCAGCCACTAAACTCCTAATCTTCAAGGTTCTCGTCTCCTTTGCAAAACTTCTTGAACTACCACTGAACTGTACATTCGTTAGCAACTCCTGGGTCAAATGCGTTGTTGACATTGCGAGTTGTCTCTGCTGCCTTACCACCCATTTTGAACTCAAATAACAAAATTGCTCGAATTTGCTTTTTGTCTAACATCATTTCTATAGTCTAAAATAAATATAAAATAAACAGCAAGTAATAAGTCGTTAAGAAAAAATGAGAAATGCACGTTAAAATTATGTATAACATAACCACATTTATTTAAGTATGTATTCCAATATCAAAAGACAAATTTCAACAATGCAAAAGCCACAATTAATTTTTGCACCAACCTGTTTCTCCTTCTGTGGGTTTTCATAAATTGAGTCTCAGGAATTGGTCCATTTTATCTACCTTAGAAAATGTGTGGAGATCCAAATGATTTTTGTCCTTTAGTGTTCATACCTTTTAGTGCTTATTTTTTAAAAATACACAAAAATAGCTGGGCATGGTGGCTCACACCTGTAATGAGGATCAGGAGGATATTTTGAGCTCAAGAGTTTGAGACCAGCCTGGGCAACATAGTGAAACCTCATCTCTACAAAAAAATTTTACAAAAAAATGTAGCTAAGCATGATAACACACACTTGCAGTCTCAGCTACTCAAAAGGCTGAGGCAATAGAACAGCCTGAGCCCAAGTTTGAGCCCATAGTGAGATATGATTGCACCACTGCACTCCAATGTGGGTAACAGAGAAAGATTCCAATTCTAAAAATAAAAATACACAAGATTTGATTTTCTAATTATTAACATATTGATGTCTCATTTGTTCTGAAATCAAGTGGAAAACGATATTGTGGATAATTGACTATGCTCAATATCCGAAGTCTAACTCTTTAAACTATGAAATTGTATCATTCCAGTTATTTTTTTTTTTAATTTTTTTTTGAGACGGAGTCTAGCTCTGTCACCCAGGCTGGAGTGCAGTGGCGAAATCTCGGCTCAGTGCAATCTCCGCCTCCCGGGTTCAAGCACTTCTCCTGCCTCAGCCTCCTCCCAAGTAGCTGGAACTACAGGCGCCCGTCACCGCACCTGGCTAGTTTTTTGTATTTTTAGTAGAGACGGGGTTTCACCATGTTAGCCAGGATGGTCGCGATCTCCTGACCTCGTGATCCACCCGCCTCGGCCTCCCTAAGTGCTGGGATTACAGGCTTGAGCCACCGCGCCCGGCCCATTCCAGTTATGTTTAATCGAATTATCATTTTAAAAAAATGTGTACACATCTTTGTTTCTTGAAAAACCATGTGGTAAACATGTGTTGACTTTTGCTTTATTATAGAAGCATTATCATGATGAATTTGGAATGAAGTATTTAATAAGGAATAATCTCAAGTCTTCGCTCAAACTTTTATTCTCTAGTTGTTGATTCTTCTACCTTGTCATGGTGACTTAACCTGTTCCCCAGTGCTCTCTACTGTGATTGATAGCTCATCTCAGATTGTATACACAACTAGAGTTATGTATTACCAGCCCTCACTAATTTTTTTGGTGGTAACAGAAATGTTAGGTTTTGAAGATGTCATTATGTCTTTCCAGGGAAGAAATAACCTCTAGGTTTGAACTATGGTCAGTTTGGAATTTACTAGTAAGAAAATTTCACTGAATTTTAGAGTAGTCCCCAAACCAGTAGAAACACTCATAGCTCTAAATGCCTTATTATTTTCAGCTTGCAAAATATTTAAATATACAGACTGGAGTGTGTTTGAAGAAAACATATATACATACTAATTACTTTTTAGTATCTTTATGAATAAGCACTACATTATAAGGTTGAAATTATTTAGTTTCATTTATTATATTTCTTGTCATAGAAGTAAGATGAATGAAAATCAACACATTATTTTCTTAAATGCTTTGAAATAGTCATCATCAGTAGAACCACCAAATCCAACAGGCATAGCAAAGCATTATATGCTTAGATAGTTCCACGTGATTATTTGAAATGAAAACAAAACATTTTTGTCCCTGAAACTTAATGCAAATTTTAATAGAATTATGGAGGAAGCTATACTAACCTTGATCAACTTATTTTCTTTAATAATGAAAGAAATGGCTCATACATAATAAACCCAAATAACTGACATTATTAATTAGAAATTCCTCTTAAAATATCTGAAACGGATTTTTGGTAAAATAATTGATAATGGCAATAATGTTGTGAAATCACACAAACTTAAAATGACTTGTAACAAGGAATTTAAACAAGAATTTGATTTTTCAGTGTTAGTTTAATACATTACAAATAATATAATTTTGCTGTAATATTACTTAACAGTGCTATGCATCTTGCTTATATGATAATTTTATAATAACCAAAGGACTCTATTATTTGGCCATGTTAGGTAAAATAGTATTTATAGAATATTTTAGCAAATATTTTGGCTTATTCATTTGATTTTAATGTGAAGCATTGTGAAGAAAAGCAACATGTGCAACAGTTATGGGTGATGTTTAGAGTGAAGATAGAGGGTCTAACATAAAATTTCTACCCATGCCACTTCTAGGTGTAGGTTCTTGATAAATTAATGCAACAAAAATCCAAGCTATATTGAGACTCCCTAAAAAATGAAGGGTCATGTGAAGAGAAAGAGAGAACAAGCACCAAGCTGACAGATATGTGAGAAAAGGTGCCATCTTGAAAGTCGTTCTTAATCATTCCATCCCCAACAATTCCATATGGATTAGAGATGAACTACCCAGATAAGTACATCACCAAAAATGAAACTCAAAATTGTGAGTAAATTAAAATTGTTGTTTTAAGCAACTTAGTTTCTAGGTACTTCAAAAGGCAGCAATAGATAATTATAACTACTCTCACCTCCATGAACATCCCTGATATATGAAATGACTTCATTAGAAAGGCCTCTGTACTCAGACTATGAATCAGAAATACTAAAAATTAAGTTTAAATATCATGATTACAAAAATAATGAGATTGTATATATCTATAATCTTAATTATACAATTTACCTGAGTATTACCCAGCATCTTATTGAAGGGAGACTTTTATTTCTTGAATCGACTGACCATTGAGGTTAAGTTTTTGACCCTATGTACTTGGCTTTCTCTGAGATTAATTTCCTTCATTTAAATGTTTGCCTTTTGCAATGACAACTTATAAATCACCATGATTCTAAGTACAAGGAATTATTAGAAATTGAAATAACATTTCTATACTTGAAACTCAATGCAAGTTATTATGTAATTATAGAGGAAGCTATACCAACTTCCATCAAATTAAATTATTTTCTTTAGTGATGAAATGTAATTATAGCTCTTGATACACTCATACATAATAAACTTATTATTGATAAAAATTCTTACTAAGGATTTCTGAGATACATCTTTGGTAAAATAATTGATAGTCACAATAATGTTGGGAAACAACACAAAATTGAAATGACTTAAAATTTTTTTTAAGAGTGTGAATTTATAACATTGTAGACAAACTACTCTTTATGACAGTATATATTAGATATATTGAAACTGTTTATGCCAAAAAGTCACAATAACAGGTTATGTGTTCATGATAAAGGCATTTATCACTTCGAGTAAGTATAAGGAAACTATAATTTGTAAAACTATTTCCAGGATGAAATATAGGTTTAAATTTTATTAATTTTGCTTCAGTCTATGCTGGTGACACTCACCCCTAAAATTTCCTTTACAACTAACAGAAATCATAATTTACTAATCCTGTCAAAATGTATAAATTGAATTTATTTCTGAGGAAACAGGAAGCTAACTCAAATTGAGAAATATACTAAAAAATACTAAAATATAGTATATTTCATAGCATATTTCTCAATTGTTATATGAGCAGGTATGCTTTTAACTCTACTATGGTTAAGAATATGTCTAGTTGTTAGAGAATGCACACAAATATTTAAGGGTAAAGTGATATAATGTCTAAATTTACTCTAAAGGATATTTCAGAAAAATGAAGTAAATGAAGCAATATGTAAGCAATTCCTGAATCTGGATAAAAGGCATATGGGGACATCTATACTATTTGCAACTTTTCTGTAATTTAGATGTTACATCAAAATAAAAAATAAAAAAAACATATTATGACAATCATAATAATTTTTCATTCTGTTGTTGCACCTATGCCAAAAAGCCACGGCCATTAAAGAAAAAAGGTATAAAATCACATCTGTTGAAAATCACATTATACACTCTTTGGTATATGGATTAAATGTAGTTTTTGAACTTGGTAGCTTTATATGAACTATAGAAATGGGCAGTTTGCACAGATGACTAAGTAGAGTTGGTCCTCTGTATCTGTGCGTTCTTCACCGTGGATTCAATCAACTGAAGATCGAAAATTTTAAAAAGAAATGCATCTGTGCTGAACATTTACAGATTTTTCTTGTATTATCTCCCTAGGCAATATACTGTAACAACGATTTACATGACATTTACATTGTGTTAGGTAACAGAAGTAATCTAGAGATGATTTATAGTATACAGGAGAACATGCATAGGTTATGTGAAGATTTTATGTCCTTTTATATTAGGGAGTTTAAAATCCATGGACTTTGATATTTGATATCTGCAGGAGATATTGGAACTAATTTCTTTCCTTTTTTTTTTTTTTTTTGACAGGGTCCCGCTCAGTTGCCCAGGCTGGAGTGCAGTGGCGCAATCTTGGTTCACTGCAAACTCCGCCTCCTGGGATCAAGACATTCTTCTGCCTCAGCCTCCCCAGCAGCTGGGATTACAGGCGCTCACCACCATACCAGGGTAATTTTTGTATTTGTTTTTTAGTAGAGATGGGGTTTTACCATATGTTGCCCAGACTGCTCTTGAGCTTCTGACCTCAGGCAATCTGCCCGCCTCATCCTTCCAAAGTGCTGGGTTTACAAGCATGAGCCACCGTGCCCATCCTGGAACTAATTTCTTATGGGTGAAAAAAAAAATCTATCTATTCCTTAAGCTATCTAGATATAAATATGTTATTTTATTGAGACATAATTTACCTGGAGTAGGATACATTATCTTAAATACACAGCTTGATGAATTATTTCATGCATGTATATTTACCTGCTGAGCAGTCATATTAAAATATAGAATATTTTCAGAATTATCTAAAGTTTCTTTTTTCCTTCTTTTAGCTACTTTAACTCTCATAGCATCCTCTACTACTGTAAAGCAGTGTTGTCTCAAAATAAGACTGCATTACAGAGGGTGTGGCTATGCACAACTAGAGGTCAATTAATACTTGCTGAAGTAAAGCACTTACAGGTTGGCAAAAAATAAACCACTAATTTAGATACTGGGAAAATTTGCCAGTGTTTTAGGACATTTGTTGTCATCAGATTGTCATATTGGCCAAAGCAATCCGCATAGCCAAGCCTAAGGTCAGTGTGTTCTGGGACCACACAGTAACACTGATACATTGAAGAATGCACAATTGGAAGTCATTATTTCTTGCCACACAATCTACTGCATCATTCCATAGTAGATGAGCATTTGGATTGTTTCCAGTTTTTTGTTTATTTGTTTGTTTGTTTTCCATTATGAATACATCTGCTATGAGCATTCCTGTATAAGATTTTGGTAGGCACAAACACTTAACTTCTGTTCCCTGGATACCAAGGAATGGAACTGCTGGGTTTTTAGGCACACATATATTTTGTTTTAATATAGAATACCCAAAATATTTCCAAGTATTTCTAATAAATGTAGTTGCCCTTCATTAGTAATGGGAGTTCCAGTTGCTCCACATTTTCACTAACACTTGTAGTCTCAATTGTTTTAATTCCAGCTGTTTTGGTGTGAGTGTAGTTGCATGTTATTATGGTGTAAATTTGTATTTGATGATAGCAAAATGTGTTGACTACCATTTTATTTTATCACTGCAAAATACACTTGTGATGTGCTTGATAAGTCTTTCGTCCACATTTTAATATTTTGCTGTCTTTTTCTAGCAATTTATTATGTATTTTGGATACAAGTTTATATATATATATATTTGGATACAAGTTCATATATACATGTGCATATATATATTTATATGCCTTGCAGATATAATGTTCCCACCTGACCTGTCTTCTAACTCTTTATATGTATCTTTTGATAAACAGAAGTTTTCATTTTAATAAATCCTTGTTTGCTACATTTTTAAATTTATTCTTAGTGCTTTTGTGTCTTTTTTTTCTTTCTTTCTTTCTTTCTTTCTTTTTTTTTTTTTTTTTTGAGATGGAGTCTCACTCTGTTTCCCAGGCTGGAGTGCAGTGACTTGATCTCGGCTCACTGCAACCTCCACCTGCAGAGCTCAAGCAATTCTCCTGCCTCAGCCTCTTGAGTGACTGGGACTACAGGCATGTGCCAACATGCCTGGTTAATTTTTGTGTTATTAGTAGAGACGTGATTTCACCATGTTAGGATGGTCTTGATCTCCTGACCTCGTGATCCTCCCACCTCAGCCTCCCAAAAGGTGCTGGGATGACAGGTGTGAGTCACCGTGCCTGGCTGCTTTTGTTTCTTTTTAAAGAAATTGTTGATGATTCTAAATTCATAAGTATAATCTCATTTTCTGTTTACTCTAGAAGCTTCCTTGCTTTTATTTTCATAATTAGCTCTATAATTTATCTTTTTGGTATGGTGTATAATGCAAAATATGAGAGAAGACTATTTTCATAGCTGTCCAATTAACAACGCTATTTCCTAAACAGACAATACAGTAGCTTAGCATTCTTTCACATGATCAGATGTGTCATTGATTCCTTTCATGAATACTACTTACAGCTAGAAAAACCCTAGTAAGGATGCAAAATCACTCAGGGATGTTGCAGTGGAACTTTGCTTTTTCTATGTCAGTTTCTCCCTTAAAAAAATTGATGATTGAGAACCAAACTCTCCTCTTTCAGGTCAAATCTCATGTCTTACATTTTTATTTCATTCAACACATCTGCATATTCAAGGATACTGGATTATTAATAACTATTTCAAGGTGAACACTATAAGCTATGGTAGACAGAACTTTCAATATCAGCCCCTAGAACCATTTTGTCAATGATATCTGCCATTACAGAAAATATTTGACTTCCCAAATTATCTTTCAATTTGATTTTATTTATGCAAATCATAAAAATAGCCCACATCATGATCAATCAATCTACTTTGTAATATGTTAAGCTTTTAATCTGAGTCCAGCATTATTTGGAATCACAGTTTTTAAGAAGGGGAAAGAAGGAGAAAATTGTTCTCTTTAGCACTTTTACAATCAAGTTATGAATAAAACATGAATGTGTTTTAAAAATAAAAATGGACATGTTTAAAGAATAATGTAATTGGATATTGTACAATAGTAATTTGTCTTGTGTAGATAAGGAGTTATGTGCTCAAATACAGTGGGCAGCTAGGAATAACTAAGGGAAGTTTTTAAAGAATCAATTTTACATTTATATTAGGGTTCTCTAGAAGGACAGAACTAACAGGTTGGATGGATAGATGGATAGATAGATAGATAGATAGATAGATAGATAGATAGATAGATAGATGGGGAAATTTATTAAGTAGTATTCACTCACACGATTACAAGGTACAGTAGGCCATCTGAAAGCCAAGGAGCAGGGAAGCCAGTCTGAGTCCCACAGGTGAAGAACTTGGAGTCCAATGTTCAAGGGCAGGAAGCATCCAGCACAGGAGAAAGATGTAAGCTGGGAGGCTAAGCCAGTCTAGCCTTTTCACGGTTTTCTGCCTGCTTTATATTTGCTGGCAGCTGATTACCTGGTGCCCACCCAAATTAAAAGTAGGTCTGCCTTTCCTAGCCTACTGACTCAAATGTTAATCTCATGGCAACACCCTCACAGACACACCCAGGATCAATACTTTGCATCCTCAGTCCAATCAAGATGGCACTCAGTATTAACCATCACAACATTTATATTTTGTTTTTTAGAGAATTTTTTTGTTAGTAATCTTTTTTGACATTTTGTAAGTAAAATATTTTTTAAATTGTTTTTATTTTATATTTATTTGTTTATCTGTTTGAGACAAAGTCTCACTCTATCACTCAGGCTGGAGTGCAATGCTGTGATCTCGGCTCACTGCAGACTCTGCCTCCCAGACTCAAGGATTCTCTGCCTCAACCTCCTAAGTATCTGGGACTACAGGTTGGCACCACCATATCTGGCTAATTTTTTGTATTTTTGGTGGAGACATGATTTCACCATGTTGGCTAGGCTAGTCTTGAACTCCTGACCTCAGGTGATCAGTCAGTCTCATTCTCCCAAACTGCTGGGATTACAGGCATGAGCCACTGTGCCCAGTCAAGTAAAATCTTGATTCATCAGAATATGGTTTTGTTTTGCTACCTTAAATTCTTCTCTAAAGATTATATTTGTGGTATCACAGAAGCATTCAGTTGCCAATTGAACTAATATATCTCTTCACAAGTCACACCAAAGTACCAACTAAATGAAGATAAAATCATTTTAAAAATTAATTAATGGTTAATATCTCTGATTCATTTATTTATTACAGTATAAACCCCATTTTATGTGATTCATTAATATCGTGCCTCAACTTAATCATTAAATATTGGCCTGTTCCTCCTTCTATGGCCTTCTATCTGTCTTATTCCACATATTCTTGGTAGCCCTATTGCCACTATTCAATTACATTTTATTTTCAAATAAATTATCAATAAAATTGATGAGTAGCAATAGGTGTTTTATACTCAAAAACTAACTTTAGCTTACGCTATTGCAAGACTATAAGAATCCTAATTTGAGATACTGATTAGGCCAGCAACACTTTTTTGTTTTGTTTTGTTTTTTGTTTTTTGAGACAGAGTCTCACTCTATTACCCAGACTCTAGTGCAATGGCGTGATCTTGGCTCACTGCAAACTCCGCCGCCCGAGTTCAAGCAATTCTCCTGCCTCAGCCTACTGAGTAGCTGGGATTACAGATACGTGCAACCACTTCCGGCTAATTTTTGTATTTTTAGTACAGATGGGGTTTTACCATATTGATCAGGCTGGTCGTGATCCACCCACCTTAGCCCCTAAAACTGCTGGGATTACAGACGTGAGCCAGTGCGCCCGGCCCACATTTTTTTTTTTTTTTTTGCAGAAGTATAGCTGCTCTCATAAGCAGCATATATCTTCAGAGCAGAATTCCTTAAAACATGGTTACAATGATTGAATATATATTAGAAATTGTGAACATCACTTTTATATCAATTATTCAATTTAATTTAATCAATTAACTTTACAGATATTCAAATACATTACTAAAGCCGGCAGGAATAGAGGTTAATATTTGCTATCTAGCAATTCCAGAGAAAAAATTAGGCAAAGAAATTTATATTTTCTTTTAAATTTGAGGAAGAAGGATATTGGAGAAGACTGATCATATTGAATGACATGGTATTATCCATATTGAAACACTTTATATTGACCAGGCGTGGTGGCTCACGCCTGTAATCCTAGCACTTTGGGAGGCCAAGGCAGGTGGATCACGAGGTCAGGAGATCGAGACCATCCTGGCTAACATGGTGAAACCCCGTCTCTAGTAAAAAACAAAATATTAGCTGGGCGTGGTGGTGGGCACCTGTCGTCCTAGCTACTCAGGAGGCTGAGGCAGGAGAATGGCGTGAACCTCGGAGGCGGAGCTTGCAGTGAGCTGAGATGGTGCCACTGCACTCCAGCCTGGGCAACAGAACAAGACTCGGTCTCAAACAACAACAACAACAACAACAACAACAAACCTTTATATTGTTTCACCGATTTATCTTTTGGGGAAGCTAAATTCTCGATCACATCATCTACTTGAAGTTATTGAGAAATACAATTTAAAATATGTTTCAGTGTAGACTATAGCTAAATATTCTATTTAAAATAATAAAAATGGAGGGATATAATGTAAAACACAAAATAGCATAAAGTATAGACAACCTAAATTAAAATCATCTGAGGAGGTTTTCAGAACCTCAAATTCCAGTAAACACAGAACTGAATCAGAAGAGATGAGGCATGCCTGGGAGTCTGGAGCTGTATTAAACTTCTAGATAAATCTGATTCATATTGATGTTTGTTAAGCCTGAGATAGTGTTTTTGAATGCATATCTCATATTTAAAACATAGTGTAAAATAAGCTTAGTATTTGTTAAGTGACCGGATATTCATAGCAGGTATGCCACAAATGTTTGTAAAAGAATGTAACTGAATAAACAAATATTTCCATGCCTAGTTACACAGTGCACAAATCTTTATTAAGATACAACACTAAATTTTTAATTTTAAGTGATAGGGTAATTTAATAGCCTATTTAAAAATAATTTTCTTCAGTTTATCTAGTTAAGAATGATGAAAGCAATTGATATTAATTTTTAAAAAGAAAGTTTATACAGTCTAAAATGAATATTCTGATCAGTATATCAAAGGCAACCTGTTTATTTCAGCACTATACACAATAATGGAAATATGAAATCAACCTGTGTTCATCAATGAATGAACGGATAAAGAAAATGAGATATAGGGATATAGTTATGTACACAATGAAATGCTATTCAGCTAAAAAGAAAGAAAATGAAGCTGCCATTTACAGCAACATGGATGAAACATTATTTTTTAAGTTAACTAAGACAGGTACAGAAAGACAAATATCACATGTTCTCACTCATATGTGAGGGCTAAACTTTATCTCATCAAAGTAGGGAGTAGAATGGTAATGAACAACGGCTGGAAGAGGTGGGTGGGGTGGATAAATAGAAGTTGGATGTGGATGGATACAAACATATAGTTAGATGGAAGGAATAAGCTAGTATTCCCTAGCACAGTAGGGTGACTACAGCTAAATATATGTGTGTGTGTGTGTGTGTGTGTGTGTATCTCCTTCTTTTAAAATTAGCTAGATTTGAAATATTCCCAACAAAATGGAATAATAAATGTTCAAGATGATGGATATTCTAAATACCCTGATGTGATCAATACACATTGTATGCATGTATCAACATATCCCATGTACCCCATAAACATGTATACATATTATGTGTTAATAAAAATAAATGAAATAATGCATAAATTTAATATTCTGGAATTATTAGAAATAATAAAAAAATTATATATGGGGATTCTGGCATTGTTTAAGACAGACTAAACACAATCCATCCACCTTTTCTCTCTTATTGATTACAACGAAAAACTCTGAAAAATATGCATAAATACCAGAAACTCCTGAAAGATATTAAAAAATAAGAGCAGACTGACAATTTAGGGAGCTCAAGACTCTTAAGAATAACCTAGAGATGAGTTTCCTATGCATATGTGTTCTGCATCCTAAGTATCATTGTTTAGGCTCTGGAAAACATCAAATCTAAAATTGCAAATGCTTGAAATGGGAGAAACTTTAAGGGAAGACTGCTTTCTCTAGCCAAAGGTATAAGAACAGGGCTATTGTGAAATACGGCCTATTTGAGTTGCAGGATCCAGGCACAAAAAGACAAATGTCCCATGTATAAACAAGTCATAACCAAGTGCTTTTAACTTTTAAGGACTTGCATAGAATGGCAAATTTCCTTCCTACTTGGGTGACCAAGGCTTTCTGGGGATATTGTACTCCTGTGTGCTAACAAAGAAATGTCAGCCCCCAACTTCACACTGTTTTCAAAGGTAGTCCCAACGGAGTGGAGGAGGCCTTTTTAAAAATTATTTTTGCTATTCATCAGGTAGAGGCAGTGGTGTTCATGCATGCTCTTTTCTTTTGTTGTTTTGAGAGGGGACAACATGCTAGCAGCTTGGGTGCCTCCTCGGCCTCGGAGTCCACTCTGGCCATACTTGAGGAGCCCTTCAGCAAGCTGCTGCACTGTGGGAGCCCCTCTCTGGGCTGTCCCAGGCTGGAGCCGGCTCCCTCTGCTTGTGGGGAGGTGTGGAGAGAGAGACATGGGTGGGAACCGGGGTTGCACACCACAATCGCAGGCCAGCGCGAGTTCCGGGTGGGCGCAGGCTCAGCAGGCCCCGCAGTTGGAGCGGGGGACAGATGCCTCTGGCCCCTGACAGTGAGGGGCTTAGCACCTGGGCCAGCAGCTGTGGAAGGTGTGCCAGTTCCCCCAGCACTGCAGGCCCACTGTCTCTGGCACTGGAATTCTTGCTGGGCCTCAGCTGCCTCCCCGCAGAGCAGGGCTCAGGACCTGCAGCCTGCCATGCCCGAGCCTCCCCCCGGGAGCCCCAGTGGGCTCCTGCGCAGCCGGAGCCTCCCCCAGGGGTGTTGCCCCCTGCTCCCCTGTGCCTGTTCCCATTGACTGCCCAAGGGCTGAGGAGTGCCGACATGAGGCCTGGGACTGATGGACAACTCTTCCCCTGGCCCCCACTGGGCAAAGCCAGCTGCTCCTGAGTTGGATGGGGACTTGCACAACTTTTACCTCTACTGGAGGATTGTATATGCACCAATCAGCACTCTGTGTCTAGCTCAGGGTTTGTGGATGCACCAATCAGTACTCTGTATCTAGCTAATCTGGTGGTGACTTGGAGAACTTTTATGTCTAGCTCAAGGATTGTAAACACACAATCAGCACTTTTCGTCTAGCTCAGGGATTGTAAATACACCGTTCAGCACTCTGTCAAAATGGACCAATCAGCTCTCTGTAAAATGGACCAATCAGCTCTCTGTACAATAGACCAATCAGCTCTCTGTAAAATGGACCAATCAGCACAATGTGTGTGGGGTCAGATAAGGGAATAAAAGCAGGCTGCCTGAGCCAGAAGCTGCAACCTGCTGGGATCCCGTTCCATGTGGTGGGAGCTTTGTTCTTATGCTCTTTGCAATAAATCTTGCTGCTGCTCACTCTTTGGTCCACGTTGCCTTTATGAGCTGTAACACTCACTGCAAAGGTCTGCAGCTTCACTCCTGAGGCCATTGAGACCACGAACCCACCCGGAGGAATGAGCAACTCCGGACGGGGAGAAAGAACAACTCCAGACGCACCACCTTAAGAGCTGTTAACACTTAACCAGGAAGGTCTGCAGCTTCACTCCGGAAGCCAGGGAGACCACAAACCCACCAGAAGGAAGAAACTCCAAACACATCCAAATATCAGAAGGAATAAACTTCGGACACACCATCTTTAAGAACTGTAACACTCACTGCAAGAGTCCACAGCTTCATTCTTGAAGTCAGTGAGACCAAGAACACGCCAGTTCTGGACACAGTTTCATCAGGAATCGTATTACCAGTTGCAGGAAGTATGTAGCAGTGAGGGAAAATTAGGGACCCGACTTTTAGGTCAGAACACTACGAAAAAGTACCTATAAAAATTTGAGAATGGGAGGAGAACAGCAGAAGGGATAGAAATGGAAAAGGGGAGCCTTAAAATTATGTTGCAACTCATCTTCAAGCTACATGTGCCTGATGATGGATGGAATCAAGCACCCAGTTTTTAGAACTGAATTACTATGGGCTGGGCGCAGTGGCTTACACTTGTAATTCCAGCACTTTGGGAGGTTGAGGCAGGCAGATCAAGGTCAGGAGATCGAGACCATCCTGGTTAACATGGTGAAACCCCGTCTCTACTAAAAAAAATACAAAAAAAAAAAAAAAAAATTAGCCAGGAGTGGTGGCAGGTGCCTGTAGTCCCAGCTACTTGGGAGTCTGAGGCAGGAGAATGGCATGAACCCGGGAGGCGGAGCTTGCAGTGAGCCAAGATGACACCACTGCACTCCAGCCTGTGTGACAGAGTGAGACTCTGTCTCAAAACAAAACAATAAAAGACTGAATTACTATCTGAATTAGCATGTATACCACTGCCTTGGTCCCAGAATGGCTTTTGAAAAGTACATATGTGTATTTATCCATTCCCACACTGCTGTAAAGTTACCCAAGACTGAGTAACTTATAAATAAAATAGGTTTGATTGACTCACAGTTCAACATGGCTGAAGAGGCCTCAGGAAACTTACAATCATCGTGGAAGGGGAAGAAGCACATCTTACATGGCAGCAGATGAGAGAGAGCATACAACAGCAGGGAACACTGTCTTATAAAACCACCAGACTTTGTGAGAACTCACCATCACAAAAACAGCATAGAGTTAAAACAGCCCCATGATCCAATCACCTCCTACTAGGTCTCTCCCTCGACGTGTGGGGATTATGAGGATTAGAATTCTAGGGGACATTTGAGTGGGGCCACAGCCAACTATATCAGCATGTGTGCCCAACCAGAATAGCAATGCAAAGGATTTGAAAAACATTATTTGTGGGGTAACAATATCCTCCAGAATTCAGGTCATAACTTGGGGTGGACTGCCTTCTAAAGCAAATAAAAACATATCAATATTCTCAGGAAGATTTTTATAGGTTCCATAATCTCATAGTGTTCAAAGTTGCCACGATACAATCCAAGCTATATGACTGACAAAGAACAAGGGAAACCTCAACAACTTGTAAGGCAAAAGCAAATCAACAAAGACCACTGATAAGATAGCCTATTCAATTATCAGACATAAATTCTAAAGCAATTACTGCTGTCTAACAAGTAAAGACTTTGGGGTTGAGGCTGGGGAAAGAAACCGTAGATGTTCTTAGCAAAGAAATAAATGTTATATAGAAGAATCAAATTAAAATTCTAGACATGTAAAACAATAATGGGAACAAAAAATTAACAGGACAGAGAGAGATGTCAGTAGAAAAATGGTGATGCTAGAGGAAAAAGTTGGTAAACCTGAAGATAGATCAATAGAAACTAACATGAAAAACAGAGAAAGTAAAAATTAAAAGTATAAAAGGAGTGACC
This sequence comes from Papio anubis, assembly GCF_008728515.1. Lineage (NCBI taxonomy): Eukaryota > Metazoa > Chordata > Mammalia > Primates > Cercopithecidae > Papio > Papio anubis. The sequence continues at coordinate 77,542,185 of NC_044985.1, forward strand.
TATAGAAAATATCAAAGGTCAATATTTATGTCTTTGGAGTACCAGAGGGGAGGAAAAAAGTGGATGCAGAAAAACATAAAGAAATAATGGTTGATACGCTCCAAATTTGATCAAAGACATAAATTCACAAATCCAAAAAGTTCAGTGTAATCCAAACAAACAAATCAAAGAAAACTACATCCAGACCTGTTGTAATCAAATTACTAAAAACCAAAAAGACAGGAAATGTCTGATAGCATATAAAGGAAAACAAAAACATATTAAATATAGATAAATAATTATTTAAATAAAGGTGAATTTCTCATCAGAAGCAATAGAGACCAGAAGAGAGTATCAAATTCTTTGTCCAGAAAAAAATTCTTTAACAATAAAATTTTAAAAGGTAGTTATTTTATGAAGCACAAACTAAGAACATTTTTTAATCATAAAACTTGCTTTAAAAAAATGAAAGAAAGCTTTTAATGTGGAAAAGAAATAATAGTAGAGGGAAACAAAATATGAGTAATGAAGAAAGAGCAACTTAAATGACATCTTTTTAAACATATTTGCATATATGTTTTATAATACAAATACTACATAAGTATATTTGTATAATTGAAAAACTACTTACAAATAACTTACGTTGACTTGAGTACCTGGTCAGGGATGGTAGAGAAGAAACCCCAATTATTGGTTTCTTTTTCAGGAAAAATATAACCTGTCAGAGTAATGTTATTTCTCTTCATTATAAGCAAGTAGTCCTTCAGATGAAACAAAAAATGTAGGTAACATACCCACTTAATAAAACATTTTTATAATTGAGAATATGGAACATTATACTTGTAGGAGAAAATGTGTTTTCATACTTACTTATTTGTTCTTAGCTGTTTTTTGGCTGCTTATATGACCAAAAACCAAAACATGAAGTAGAAAAATTGTTACTCATATAAGTGTGCAGAGTATTTTTATCTAATTTAAGAAAAAGATATTGCCCTAACAAGAATCTATTTAAAACATTTGAATCTCAACAAAGGGAAGACTTTCTATAGTAAAATGTGTAATGGGAGGTTAGAACCAGAAATATACAGGAAATTCTAATTCAAAATAGGGACAGTGCACAGAGCAAGATGATGGAATAGAAACCTACATCATTCATCCCTCACACTGGACACCAAATTTTAACAACTATCTGCACACGGAAAAGCACTGCCACAGGAACCAAAAATCAGGTGGGCAATCACAGTACTTGGTTATAACTTCATATCATGAAAAAAGACATTGAGAAGGGCAGGAAAGAAAGTGTTGGTCTCCAATGACACCCCTATGCTATTCCCTAGGAGTTTCCTGGTGGCATAAAGAGGGAATCTGCGCACTTTGAAGAGGGAGAGTAAAGTGACTCGTGGATTTTACACTGAACTTAGGGCTGCCCTCAGCCAGTGAATCCAACTGTACGGGCCTCACCCAGTGCTTGCACACAGAGGGAGCATTTGGACCATCCTTTGCCAGAGGGCAATCAACCATCCCAATGGTTGGAACTTGAGCTTCTCGGCAAGCCTCACCACTGTGGACTGAGGTGCTCTGGGATTCTAGAAAACATTGAAATGTCAGTCTAGAAAGACATTGAAAGACAGTCTAGGACACAAGGACTGCAATTTATAGGCAACTTGTAGTGTAGATTGGGCTTACAGCCAGTGAATGAGGGTGAAATATGTGACCTAGGGAGACACCAGCTGGCACAGCTAAGGGAGTGTTTGTGCTATTCTTCCCCCAACTCCAGGCAGTGCAGCTCACAGCAACAAAAGTGACTCCTTCCTTCCACTTAAGGAAAGGAGAGCAAAGAATAAAAATAACATATTTTATATTCTGGATACCAGCTCAGCCACAGTAGGATAGGGCACCTGGCAGAGTCGTGAAGCCCCCATTCCAGGATATAGCTCCCTGGCAACATTTCTAGACACACCCTGAACCAAAAAGGAATCTGCTACTTTGAAGGATAGGACTTAGTCCTGGCAGGATTCACCACCTGTTGACTAAATAGCTGTTGGTCCCTGAATAACCAACCATGATACTGCTGTGGATCTTGGGCACTGAAATGTTCCAGCTTCAGGGGTGACCCAGCACATTCCAAACTGTGGTGGTTACAGTTAAATACTTCTTCTGTTTAATAAAAGCAGAGGGAAAAGTAAAGGAGACTTTGTCTTGCTCCCTAGGTACCAGCTCAGCCATGTAGACTCTTTGCATCCCCAAGTCCAGGGTGAGGCTCTTGAGTAGCATTTCTGGATCTACCCTGGGTCAGAGGAGAGCCCACTACCCTGAAGGGCAAGTGCCAGGTCAGGCAGCATTCACCATAAGCTCACTGAAGAGCCCTTGGTCTTTAAGTGAACATTGATGGTGGCCTGGCAGAAGCCCTCACGGACTAGGGGTAGTGGTGGCCACAGGGAGAGGCTCCTCTGCTTATGGAAAGTGAGGAAGGGAGAGCAGGAAAAACTTTGTGTTGTGATTTGAGTGCCAGCTTAGCTACAGCAGAAGATAACATCAAGTAAATTGCTCCCTCCAAAATCATATCTCTGGAAATGCCTGGGGCCTGGGGGAGCTCACTACCCTGAAGGGAAGGGCCTTGAAGAAGGCCCAGTGCTACCCTGGCTTCAAGTCTAACCCAGGAATGTCCCAGTGATGGTGGCCACAGGGGTGCTTTGCATCACCACCTCCACTGCCCCCGCCTTCCCGGTTCCAGGCGGTTCAGTACAGAAAAACAGACTCCATTTGTTTAAAAGAAAGTAAGAGAAACGAACAAGGGTCTCTGTCTTGTAATCCAGAGAATTCTTATTCAAGATCACCAGGGTAGTACCTTTAGGAGTCTCCCAAAACCACAGCGTTATTGAGCTTGGGACTCAAGTTCCTTTGAATAACTGGAAAGCCTTTCCAAGAAGGAGAGGCATAAACAAGCTCAGACTGGAAACTACAATAATTACATAACCCTTTAGTGCCCAGATACCGACAAACATCTACAAGCATCAACACCAATCAAGGAAAATATGAACACATGAAATAAAATAAATAAGACACCAGGGACCATTCTTGGAGGTATACAGACATGTTATCTTTCAGATTGAGAATTCAAAATAGGTCTTTTGAGGAAACTCAAAGAATCTCAAGATAACACACAGAAGAAATGTAGAATTCTATGAGATACATTTAACAAAGAAATTAAAATAATTAAAAAGAATGAAGGAGAAATTCTAGAGTTGAAAAATGCAACCAAAATGCTGAGGAAGACATCAGAGTCTCTTAATAACAGAATTAATTAAGCAGAAGAAAGAATTACTGAACTTGAAGTTAAGCAATTTAAAAATATACAAACAGAGGAGATAACAAAAAAATAAAAAATAAAAACCAAAGAAGCAAACCTACAAGACCACAAAATTAGCCTTAAAATGCCAGATCTAAGAGTTCTGACCTTTAAGAGGAGGTAAAGAAAAATATAGGTGTAATAATATTATTCAAAGGGATAATAACAGATAACTTCCCCAACCTTGTAAGAGATATCAACATCCAAGTACAACAAGGTTATAAAACACCAAGCAGATGTAACCCAAAGAAGACTACCTCAAGACATTTAATAATGAAATACCTAAGGGTCAATAATAAAGAAAGAATCCTCAGAACAGCAAGATAAAAGAAACAAATAACATATGAGGGAACTCCATTACATCTGGCAGCAGAGTTTTCAGTGGAAATATTGCAGGTCAGGAGAGTGGCATGACTATTTAAAGTGCTAAAGAAAATAGTCTTTTACCCTGTAATAGTATATCCAGAGAAAATAGCCTTTAAACATGAAGGAGAAATAAAGAACTTCACAGGCAAACAAAAGTTGAGGGATTTCATCAACACCAGAACTGTCCTGAAAGAAATGCTAAAGGGAGTTCTTCAATATGAAAGAAAAAGATGTTAATGATCAGTAAGAAATATCTGAAGTTACAAAACTCACTGGTAAGAGTAAATACACAGAAAAACACAGAAGAATAGTATAACAGTGTAATTATGTTATATAAACTTCTCTTGACTTAAGATAAAACAATACATAATAAAACAATAAAAAATAACTACCACACATTTTCAAGAAATAGACAATACCGTAAGACATAAAGAGAGAAAACAGTTAAAAAGTGGAGATGAAGTTAAAGTGTAAAGTTATTGTTAGTTTTTTTTCTCCATGTTTGTGTTAAACAATCAAAGCTAAGCTGTTGTCAATTAAAAATAATGAGTTATGATATAGCATTTGCAAGTCTTATGGTAATTTTCAAATAAAAAATACAATGGATACATGAGATATCAAAAACAAAAACAAAAAAACTAAAGCACAACACTGGAGAAAATCACCTTCACTGAAAGGAAGACAGTGAAGGAAAGAAGGAATATCACAACACAACCAGAAAACAACAAAATGACAGGAGTAAGTCTCTACTTATCAATAATAACCTTGACTTTACAAGAGCCAAATTCTCCAGTTAAAAGACATAGAGTGCTCTAATGAATGACAAAAAAAGACCCCATGATCTGTTGCCTATAAGACACACTTCATCTGTAAAGATACACGCAGACTGAAAATAAACGGATGGAAAAAGACATTCATGCCAATGGAACCCCCCCCCAGAAAAAAGCAAGAATAGCTATACTTACATAGGATGAAATCGATTTCATGACAAAACTTTAAGAAGAAAAAAGGAAAGTCATTATATAAGAATAAAGGGGTCAATTCAGCAATAATAATTTCATTGTACATTTTAAAATATCTAAATATACTTGAATTGTTTGTAACACAAAGGATACATGCTCGAGGGGATAGATGCGCAACGTTCCATGATGTGTGACTGTACCAACGCATCTCATGTACCCCATAAACATATACACCTACTATGTACCCGCAAAAATTAAAATAAAAACAATTGAATAGGGACCAATATGAAAAAACGTATCTCATATACCCCATACATTTATTCACCCACGATTTACCCTATGATGTAACCACAAAAATTAAAAATAAAAAACTTGAATAGAACAAATTGGAAACAACCTGCCTGGAGATTTTCGTATTGTCTGGCTCTTGTTGTGCCAATTGGTTTCATTTTTTCACCTTTCTTAGAAAAAATAAAGTAAAATAATATTTAGAAGAGGACTTCATAAACTATATTTCTCTATGTCAAAATATATTGTTATTGCCATGCTCCTAAATCCAATTCTCTTCATTTTTTTTGTTCTTTGTTTTATAAGTGGGAACTGCAGATGGGAAATAAAAGTATTATATTGCTATATTGTTAAAGCATTTGCATTACAACAACTAAGTTATAAAATAGTCACTAACACTCTAGTGTTTCCTTATGTGAAATAAAAGTGCAAATTATATATAGCATTAGTGAATTCAGAATAAATAAGTGCTTCTTTCTATTCAGGTTTTTTTTTTTTCATTTAAAAAAATAAAATATTATTTTTAGTTACAAGCCAGGATGTGTATTTGACTTGATTAGTAGGCAATTTAAATATTTTTGCTTCAAATTCTAACTGGAATATTTAAAATAAGGTCTGATAATAAATATGGATCTATTATTAAGTTTGGCTTATAATACCAATGTTCCTAATTCCAGTTATTTTCTCATTTTAAAAAATTCTTTAATTAACATATAGTGTAAGTAATAGGTATTTGGTAAAAGTCTCATCCTTTAAACAGCCTGACTCCTCACAGGCCTGTTTAATTAAACCAATTAAATATCATAAATAAATATCTGTTTAGTTTTCTTGTTTTTAAGTAAATAAATTTATTAAAACTATTAGAAACTAAAATTAAATGCTATTAACTAGTTACAAAAATAAGATTATTGACAAAATTTATATAGTCATTATTAATATGTGAGCAATTCATGTTTGTTCAAATGTTTGGGATGACATTTGGGCAGATTTTGATCTTTATAAGTGCCAGATTATATTACTACACTTATTTTCAGAACAATTATAAAAGTTGTCAGTGGCGTTAAATCACCAAAAGATGTCCAGCTCATTAGGAAAGTGGTGTTATTCAGAGAGAAAGCAAAGGTAGTAAGAGGGGAAGGTTTGAAGGGAGTATTGTTGGAATAGTGCATCTGGTGTATTTGTGGAATCTACAGATGAAGATATAAAGGGAATAGTTGGAATTTTTGGTTGCGAATTTAGTAAAGATATTGCTGAAAATCAAGGATGTGGAAATGTAAGTATTGAGCTCAAACCTACGAAAATAACCTGAATTTATTTTTCACTCAAGTTTTAGTTTTGACAATCCAATATTGTCATAAGTCTATAAACTGCGATTTTCAAGAGAGTTTTATTTTTCAAGTACAATCAGCATTACGAAGTCAATAGAGAATGTTGAGGCATCATGAAAATAACAAGAGTGGAAAGTTCTTACAACACTTAGTTCTAAAAATTTAAGAGTTATAGGTGGTCAGATAGTATTAGGGGCAGGAAATAGATGTACCAGAATAGCATTGTAGTGAGTAGAAAGAGAGAGGGAACACTGACAGAAAGGCTGGATGATGCAGAGTGGGGGTCAACCCCAGCAAGCAGAAGGTAGGGTAGAGAAGGATATAAAGAGGTTTAGAGTGGGGAATAAACTAACACCTGCATGGGTTCAGAATACACTCCTGCGGAATTCTAACATTTTTTTTTTTTAAAATGATAAACAATTAAAGAATGGCAATAAGCAATGGGGAAAAATACTCCCTGTTCAATAACTGGTACTGGGATAACTGACTAGCCATATGCAGAAGATTGAAATTGGACCTTTACCTATCATCCATCTAAAGTTAATATACAAAGATTAACTTAAGAAAGATACAAAGCCTAAAAGTGAGATCTCAAACAATAAAAATCCCAGACAAAAACCTAGGAAATACTCTTCTGGACATCAGCCTTGGTAAGAATCTATGGCTAGATAGTTGCTGGGTTGTTTGTTTGTTTGTTTGTTTTGTAACAAAAACAAAAATTGACAAGTGGGAGCCAGTTAAGCTAAAGATTTTCTGCACAGCAAAAGAAACTATCAACAGAGTAAACAGATAACCTACACAATGAGAAAAGATATTCACAACCTATGCATCCAACAAAGATCTAACATCCAGAATACATAAAGAACTTAAATTAAGAAGCAGAAAACAAATAACCCCATTAAAAGTGGCAAAGGACAGGAACTTACACTTCTCAAAAGAAGACATACATATGGTCAACAATCATGTGAAACAGTGCTCTTCATCTTTAATCATCAGAGAAATGCAAATCAAAACCACAGTGAGATACCATCTCTTACCAGTCAGAATGACTACTATTAAAAAGTCAAAAATAAGAGATGTGGTGGGGCTGCAGAGAAAAAAAGAACAGTTATATACAGTTGGTGGGGATGTAAATGAGTACAGCCACTGTGGAAAGCAGTTTGGAGATTTCTCAAAGAACTAAAAACGGAACTACTATTTTACTCAGGAATTCCATTACTGGGTATATACCCAAAGGAAAACAAATATTCTACCAAGAAGGCTTGCATCCATATGTTCATTGCAGTACTATTCACAACAGCAAAAACTTGGCATCAGTCTAGGTGCCCATCAACAGTGGATTGGATAAGGAACATGTGGTACATGTACTCCATGGCATACTATTCAGTCACACACACCCACATGAAATTATGTCCTTTGCAACAACATGGATGAAGTTGGAGTCCATTCACCTAAGTGAGCTAATGGAGAAACAGAAAACCAAATACCACATTTTGCCATTCACACATGGAAGTTAAACATTGGGTCCACATGGAAATAAAGATAGGAAAAATAAGATAACTACAGGAGGGGGAAGGAAAGGAGTGGGGCAAGAGTTGAAAAACTACCTATTGGGTTTTGTGCTCACTACCTGGGTGTAGGACTCAATCATACTTCAACCTTTAACATCATGCAATATACCTTTGTAGCACTGCTGTACACATACCCCCTGTTTCTAAAATAAAAATCGAAAAATAAAAAGAAGCCAGTTGCTGTGGAGGTGGGAGGAAAACTAAAGCATAATCTTTATTTTGTAATGAATAGAAAGAAACTTGTAAGCAGAAGGGAATTATCAAATGCTGAAGCAGGATCAATAACAATAAAAATTAGATGTTGCCTACAGGATTGAAAACTATGAAAATAGTGTATATTTCATTAAGAGTATTCATGGAGTAGTAAGGTTGAAACAGCTATGGTGGGAGGAGTGAATACAAGATGAGGAAATAGAAACAGGGGGTTTAGTCTCCTTTTTCATTAGTCTTAAGTGGGAAGATCAGGATAATGAGAAAGCAATGCATGAAAATAGAGAGGAGGAAAGATGTTTACAATATGAGAGACCTGAATGTGTTTATTCATTGATGAGAGAGGACCAGTGTAGAAGCAGAATATGCAATCTAAACCTGGGGAGAGAACTATAAATCAGTGTTCCAAATACATTGAACCTTTATTGTATAGAGACATAGCTTTGTAAATTCAATTAAGTGCTAATTTAATTCAGCTAGTCTTTCATTTTGTCCTTTTCTTGACTTTATATTTATTTATTTTTAGAACAGAACTTCACAGTGTACGGTACAAAAATCAAGTGATACGTTCATGATGTGAACAATCCTGTAAGAATAAAAGATATAATGTTTCTGAATTTCATAGTGAAGAGTTTATATTTTACTTTTTAAATAATGAAAATGTATTAAAATTTTAAACACAGCAATGAATATTTTTAGGTAAACCTGAGAGAATTTAAAAGGAAAGTGGAAAACATTGGTTTCTAGTACCTCATACAAAACTGATTGAAAAAAGTAGAAATATATGAACACCAACAGAAAAATATGAATAAGTCAAATGTTAGCTAGATGTCTCAAATTTTAGTTTTTTTTTTTTTTTTTTTTTTTTTTTTTTCTGGATACAGGATATCTTGAAAAATCTCTAGCTACTTTGTAGAACTCAGTGAAGGAATACTGTGCTCTGAAAGGCAGAACAAGTCTATTTATAATCCTAAAACCCCAGGTTTGAATTGGAGTTTTTGATTGTTCTTCTCTTCCCTTTACCCCAAAGTATGTTTTACCATGATCAGAATTTTAAAAGAGCAGCAGTCTGGCAGATGAGATGGTAATGCTCCCTTTGGACTATAGCCTGACTGTGTTGTTTTCAAGAGATTAGTTTTCCAGGGAAAAGCTAAAAGTTCCATAACTGACTTTCTATCTTAGTTATCAAAAACAATGGGATGCCATTAGTAAGGAGATAAGAAGATGTGTGGTTGATATGAGAGAAATTCTCTGTGGGTTATCACTGTGGTTTAAGTAATCTATTAGTAAGATACAAGTATTTGTGTATAAAATATGCCAGGATTCTATCTTATAGAATGGTTAGAAGACAGAGTCCATTTAAATCCTTTAGGTCATCTTAAGCCACTCACTTATTTCATGACATGACATGACTAAATCCAATTTGTGTTTTAGAAATGAAAAAAAATTAAATGGATGGGGATGAAAAAAATATTTGAAACAATGAAGTAAATGCCAAGGGTATGGACTAGGCAAGGAGAATGAAAATTTAGAATAAATTTAAGACATGTTTCTTGGTTAAAATCCACAAGATTTGGCAACAATTTTGATATGCAAATAAAAAGAAAACTGATCAAAAGTGGAGGATATCTGTAAAAATTTTAGTTCAGAAATTATTCAAAACAAGAAACACTGGAAACTATCATGTTTATGAAAGAAAATATAATTTTCTCATTGTAAAAAATATACGTTATACTTACTGAATATGCAAAATGTCCATTGGCATTGCAAAGCAAGCAAAGAACTTGCAGGTCTAGAAGACAACAGAGATGAGACCATGTCAATAATGGAGAGTAGGAAATCATTATTACATTCATCTATATTTGTATAATATAACAACACATTTGAAATTTGCTGGACTTACTGTAAAACACTATGAAAAAGAAATGCAATACCTGACAGTCAGGCACTGGTCTGGCAATATCAGATGAGCCTTTCTTTCTTTCTTTTCCTTTTTTTTTTTTTTTGAGACAGAGTCTCCTCTGTCACCTGGGCTGGACTGCAGTTGTGTGATCATGGCTCGCTTCACCCTCAACTTCCTGGGCTCAGGTAATTCCTCCGCCTCTGCCCCTGCCTTCTAAGTAGCTTGGTGCACACCGCAGGTACACACCACCATGCCTGACTATTTTTTTTCTGTGTTTTTTTTTTTTTTTTTTTTTTTTTGTAAACACGAGTTTCACCATGTTGCTCAGGCTGGGGGCCTTTCTATTCTGTAGAACATAAACTGTTTTACAGGACATTCATCAGATAAGATCACTTTGTGACCATGATGAATAGGACAAAACCAAGACAACTTTATAGTTATATCTGAACACAGACCAGATACCATCATTATCTGAACCACAAAAATGCCCAAATTCCCCTTATCCTGACCAATCTGACTGATTTCTGCTTCTTTACCAGTTATAGCTTTAGTCTAGGTCTAGACTTTATTCCTTTTAGATGAGATTTATTAAGGTACCCAATCATAGAATAATTCCTGCTTCCAGAGCAAAGTCCCACCTCCTTAAACCTTTCCCCAAATCACCTAACCTAAATCCAAATCTTATTTAATTCCTTTCCAGCAACCTCTAACTGAGATGTCTTACAGTTCTTTATGGTGTGCATTCTCCTTTGAAGCAACACGTATTAAATTCAATTTGTTCCACTGGTGTTCCCGGTGGTCTTTTTGGCTGAAGGGAATTGGGAAAACTGCAAAATCTTCCATGTCCCTCCAACCCCCATCCCTCCCACCATCCCACACACAGTAAGAAAAAGCAAAAATTCAGTATTCTGGAGGACCAGAGGCATGAAGAAAAGTTCAAACAAAATTTTGGTTTCATAACTGGGAAATGATAATTACAAGTTAAGATATTTTTAAAAAATTATTCTACTAATTCTTAACTATTTTTCTTTCTTATGGCTGAGGCTTCAAATATTTATCAAATTTATAATATATAGGTTGTTTAATCCTCAATATGTAGTAATATATAGGTCTTTTAATCCTATGCTGGATCACTATTAAAATCTGTGTTCAGGGTATTTTGTTTCTGGAAATGTGATTAACTGCATTTTTACAATCAAGTTATGGTTATAAATTGTTATAAGCTCTTTCAGTTTTTACTCAATGGCCTAAAGACCTTTGTAATCAGTAAAATCCTCATAGAAAGTCTGATTGGGTTATTCCATCATAATAGAAACATGATCCTCTCTTCTTTCTGTAGATCTCAGCTTATTCTGCTATGACTCCTAGTTTGCCTTTCTTTGTAGTTTCTCAACTACAAAGAATGTGGCAGCTTAACATTTACATGTGAGAATGATGATGTTCGGCAGCTCTTGCTCTTTCATGTCTGGCTGGTTAGGGGGAGTGTTATGTGGATTGATTTGCACCGGTACTCAGCCAGTCCCTTGTTTCTCATTTGCCCACTGACAGGTTTTATGAAGGACACTAAGCGCACAGTTGCCACTTCCTTTATGAGTTCATTTGTAATGTTGTACCATGTGCCTTTCCCAGTTTGAGCTTGTTTACTGCAGTTTCTTTCTCTGCCAGCAAAGGTGAAGGTTATTTTATAGCTGTGCAGATGATTGCCTCACACTTGGTACTGTCTACAAGGTCCCTTGGTACCTCATATAGCTTCTTGAAATATACTTTCCAGTGGTTTTAGATGTCTTCCTGTGCTGTTAGCACTTTGCCATCTGCTGTCCTGATGCCACTGCAGTATTTCGGTAAAATTTAATGTTTACAAATCCCTTCGTAGTATTTATATCTACCCCTTGTTTCCAATATTTTTTACTACATTGATTGTTATCTTTTAATCTCTCACACTTGGGTTTTAATTTTTCCCAAGCATTTTTCACCGTTTTAGAAAATTAATCATTTTGTTAAATGCATCATGCTAACATACATAGTCAATGCTTTAGTAGAGGATGTTCAAATGTGTCACAGATATTTATTAAAATAAAAATGATCATAAATTAAATCTACTGGTGTTAAGAGTTCATCTGTCAAAATTTTATAGTCACTTCATAAGTAAATTCTATGCGTCTAGATGTCATGGTTTAAAGAAATGTTTTCTTTATCAAATCTTGAATTCATCCCGGGCTTATGACACCAATTTGATGTTTGTTGTTGTTTTTATTTGGAATGATATATTATGAGAACATAATATTGAATTTCTCTAGATTTTTATATGTTTATTACATTATTATTTAAGAAACATAATTTTATACAAATCTTTGAACATGGTTGTCACTGTATTTGCAGTTATTTCTTTCAAAGTATAACTACTGACAGCTCTCTGGAACGTATTTAGACATTCCTGCCACTTTCATATAAAGCAATCTATTGCTTTGAAATTGAAAAAAAAAATTCTGCTTCCGACAAGATGAATTTATGTGCTAGCCCTCCCAATATTGAAATTACACAAAATAAATATCTTCATGACTTATATTACCATCACCTTACACATTCTTTTTTTTTTTTTTCACTAATAGGAACGAGTTGTAATGGGGAAAATTCAAGGTCATAAATAAAAGTGAAGTAGTGACACGTTACCAAATATTGTAGAAGTGCTTCAGAGAACCCAAGGGAAATTTTCTAAATACACTAGAAATTACAGTGATGACAAAACCATATGGCTTAAAATGATCATACTTTTGCCACAAACTAGTTTTATTGTTTAAAAATGTGTTAATTTATAAGAATCATTCTATTTACTTCATGCTCTCCCATTTCTCCAAAATGAAGATTTTCTGTTCCTTTTGCTTACAGCAATGGTTACTGGACTATTCTATCTTATTCAAATGTGTAAAACAAATAGGAATTCAGAAATGAGATACACAAGTCATTTTGGGGTGCTATTCTTTGTATTAGTCTGGTTATCCTTTTCAAGGAAGTTAAAACAAAACAAACAAAACAAACAAAACCGGAAATAGCTAGGCATCAAAACAAGAGCTGACAAATTACCATCTCTTACGTGTCTCCACACACCTACAACTTCAGTTATAGGTGAATAAAAGTTCAAATAATATACCAATATATTATGTTTTTGTTAAGTTTCATTTTATAATTGCCTTGATTAATATCAGGATCTTTAAATAAAAGAACTAGAAGTATGTATTATCATTTGAAAACTTAAAGTGTAACGAGATCTCTTTAGGTGTCCAGAGCTCTAAGCATTCTCCAACTGAAACAAGCTAATAAACTCAGGATCTCATTCCTCGATGAATCAAGTAAACGTTTAGGTTCTGAGTGTTTTTTCCCATTACTTTCTTCTCCCAAATAGTCATAGGCTTTTATTAACATTCCAGGGGTTATAAGTATAAAGATAGCAGTTCAAGCATAACTAAACAGTGGCAGTCAAAATAAAGTATCATTATAGAGTTTTAGATCAAATAATATCAATAATATTGCCAGATAATTAAGCATATGCTGGGAACGTAAGCATTGTAGTAATTCTTGAATTTTAGTGAAGGACAGAAATAGCACTCCTTGTGAAGTGAAAGTTTAAGTGAAAACAAGTTTCCATTTAGACTGAAACAAATAACTCTCTGGAGATTTAACAAAATAAGAAAGTAACTTTGTGTGTCTTTCTGATAAGATAATTAAAGTAATTAAAACTACTAGCTAGTAGCAAATATTTTATTGATTATTTTTATAAGGAATATTTATGATAATTCGTGATTCATGCACCCAGAAAGGTTTCAGGTTTAAGGGATGTTACAGAACAGACTGCAGACTACACCTCTGATTGGTTCCATAATAGTTAGGAGCAAATCGCATAGCTTTTTAAATTAAGTGATGTTTCTTATTCACTCTTCTTTAAGAGATTGTTTCTCTAACTCTATTTAAAGTACTTCTTTATCCTGTATTGACAATCATTTCCAAAGCCAAGTGCAAATGTCCATACTTCTACTTAATCTCAAGGGTCTGATGTTCACATCGCCATTCCTCCTGTTCTGTTTGTTCTTCCTCCTGTCCTAACTGTGAGTTTATGTTATTTCTCATACAGCATTTGATCTAGAAACCTGAAAGCTATTTGATGTGTTTTCCCTCCATATCTATCACAAATAATATAATACGTGGTTTTAAAAATTATATCTCCCAACTGCCTAAAAAGACTAACTCTTCTTTATTTCCATAGTCATTCTCCCTCTTCTGATCACCTCGTTACATTTCTCCCACGACCACAACCAACTTTTGTGACCATCCTGCTCCTTGGATTTGTCCAAACTGCAGATATGGTTATGCCACCCCTGCTGTGGACTGAATGTGTCCGCCGAAATTCGTATGTGAAACTTAATGGCCAATGTGATGGAATTAAGAGGTGGGATCTTTAAAAGGTGATTCAGTCATCAGCCTGCATGGATAAGATTGGGACTCTTACAAATGAGTTTGAGGGAGTGGGCTTATTTTCTTCTGCTCTTCTACCATGTGAGAGTCCAGCTTTCAATCCTGTTTGCCCTTCCCTCTCTTCTGCCACGTGAGGACAGAGCATTCATTTCTTCTGGAGGATGCAACAAGAAGGCATCATCTTGGAAGCAGGGAATAGCCCTCATCAGACACTGAACTTGCTGGAGCCTTGATCTTGGACTTCGCATTCTCCAGAACTGTGAGCAATAAACTTTTAGTGTTTATAAACTACCCAGTCTCAGGTATTTTGTTATAGCAGCTCAGATTAAGACAGACTAAGACAATATACAATGTCTTAGTTTAATACTTTAAAACTTCCATGAATAAACAATAGTAAATAAATGAATACAATTATTTAAATTATGAGATTGTTCATTGTCTCATTGTCTAGTCCTTATCTGTATCTCTGTCTCTCTCCACATTCCCAAGTTGACCTTGTGATTTTTGCATAATTGTGTTATACATAATTGTATACCCAGATGTCCCTCCGTTTCATATATAGGTTTACAAAATAGACATTTTATCTTGCTCTTCTCTTTCCTTTTTATTTGACACTTTTCTTATCTATTATTGGTTTAGATATTCCTAGTGGCCTAAAGATGTAATTTTATTGCAAACATCTGAACAACTCAATATATTCTTCACACTCCTTGCTTTAAAGCTTTAGTATTTACACAGTTGGGGCTATCTATATAGAAATACTTATCAGTAAAGTAAACCTTTTTTCCCTGATGTTTCATCTTAACGGTAAAAGCATCCTCCTGTTGTCATGATGCTCTTCATCTTATGTATAAGGATTCTGTTAACTCTAAGCAGCATGTTTAAAGTAGGTTAGTTCAAAGTTGTGAAATGGTTGCACATTTTCAGTAGGTCTAAAAATTAAGTTCCACATTGAATTGTTTTAAAGCACTATGGCAAACATTAAAGTGTTTAATTCATTATTGAAACACTTTCATTACACCAACAACAGTTTAACATCCTGCAGTGGTAATTCTAAATGAAAAATTAAGTATATATTTGTGTTAGCTTAGGTGGTTTATACATTCGATGATACAATCTTGTTATACAGGATATTGCTCTTCAGAGAGAGAGGCATATGCTTTCAAGTGATTCGTTTAAATGCATCAAATCAATACAGAATATTTTTAGACTAATTTTGTTTAATTGATTGAAGATTTTTCAGAATATTTTATTCCCATGGAACTTTAGTATAACTATGTCAGCACAAATCATGAAAAGAATACAGGAATACAGTAAATAGTTCCTATTCATTTTAATTTTGAAAGATCTAAACTTCAGGGGAAAAATCCTTAAAACTACAATAAATAATCAATTAAATGTAGGTAATACCAGTAATACTGGAAATGAAATTGTATTCCCATTCTTGTTTTGTGTGTAATAAATTAAAGAAAAAATAAAGTTCATGTGTGTCATTTTAATATATGAATTTTTAATGTGTAAGGGTTTTAAAAGTTAGTTTAAATTGAATATTCTCTCTCCTGTATTTATGCTTAAAATATTTCCATGCTTTTTGATTTTTTTAAATCAAGCAGCACATATAAAGCTTAGTTGAAATGGTGAATTAAGAAATATTTTACTTGGACATGTAAAACGTCCTAAAAGTTATACCTGCTTATATCAATGTAACCTATGCTCATAGTCTGATTGATTGTATATTGATAATAATTGCTTTTTTCGCAGCTCTTTACTTATTAGGTATTTTATATATCTTAATTTAATTAATTTAAATTTGCAGGGAGGGAAATCTTTGTTCTTGAACTGGGCCTAATATAAATGTTGTTCTTTAACGTCATCACTTGCCTTGGAGAATAGAATTAAGGATAGTGATATCCTTATCCATACTCTGTTTCTAACAATGGATTCATAGATTAGACTATGGAATAGTTCAGGAGAAGTTTTTAATATTCAACTTGTGATCATCTAAACCTGCAATAGGAAAAGGAGATTAAGTTTGTTTATGAGGCCGGGCGCGTTGGCTCAAGCCTGTAATCCCAGCACTTTGGGAGGCCGAGATGGGCGGATCACGGGGTCAGGAGATCGAGACCATCCTGGCTAACACGGTGAAACCCCGTCTCTATTAAGAAATACAAAAAAAACTAGCCGGGCGAGGTGGCGGGCGCCTGTAGTCCCAGCTACTCGGGAGGCTGAGGCCGGAGAAGGGCGTGAACCTGGGAGGCGGAGCTTGCAGTGAGCTGAGATCCGGCCACTGCACTCCAGCCTGGGTGACAGAGCGAGACTTCATCTCAAAAAAAAAAAAAAAAAAAAAAAAAAAAAAAAGTTTGTTTATGAAACATGTGCCATGACAATCACAAAAATATCAACTTCATATTGCAGTTCTATTTTTTCTTTCTTAGTGTAAAAAGCAGTTACCCTGACTAAGATGAAGCAACCGAGCCACCACTATTTTGTTCCTACCACTAATAGCTGAGCTGTAATGCTAAATAGACAAGAGAGTGGCCAGTGAAGCACATTTTCTGCTTTTAATGCCAGGGACTGATATAGCAAAAATTGAAGACATGTTCCTCTAAGGAACTATTTTGAATATATATATATATACACACACACACACACACACACACACACACACACACACACTATTTTTTTTTCCCCAAGAGATTCATTAAGGCTTCTTTGTACCTGTTGAACTTTCCTTGGAACAAGAATTGTTGATTGTGATGTAGAGATAACCTGTCTAGTAGAGTAGTGGCTATTTATGTGTGCCTATTTTAATTTAAGTACAATTTAATTATGTTCCTTGATCTCACTAGCTACATTTCAAGTTATCACTAGCCACATGTGACTGTTGACTAGTGACACTTCTGTTAGTGCCAAAACTTGTAGCAGACAACCTTCTCCAGAGAAAGCATTAACATCTCATCCACTTAGGGAAATTACACCAATGACTTGGGGTATAGCCCGTATAGCTATAGGTATAAATAATTAGGCCCGTATAGCTACTAATTGGTGTGCTAATGGATCATACATGCCTAAAAATATATTTTGTACTTACAGTTGTTCATTTTTATTTATGATTTTAAATTTCCAGAGCACAAAACATATGCTTACTGTGAAAAACAGGCACACAAAAAATCAAATGAAAT
This sequence comes from Papio anubis, assembly GCF_008728515.1. Classification (NCBI taxonomy): domain Eukaryota; kingdom Metazoa; phylum Chordata; class Mammalia; order Primates; family Cercopithecidae; genus Papio; species Papio anubis. Next base: position 77,559,790 of record NC_044985.1, read on the forward strand.
AATGAAGAGTGGAGGAATTTAAAGTGTGAAAGATCTCAGTGTCATCAACGAGATCTCCACTCCTCAGATGAAAGTTTTGCTAAAAGTTTGGCACTAATCATTTCAGACCTTCATTCATCCATCCAGCATGCATCTATCATATTATAAATAATTAAAGATCCAATAATATGTGCATTTTCTCCCATGTAGATTTGTCTGGGAAGTCAAAAAATATTTCAGAAAAGTTTTGACCTTAGAAAATGAATTAGAAAAATCTCAAATTTTATGCTACCATTTTAAAATAGTTTTGTCTATGCATCCCAAATAACAAGACTGAGTGGGTCGGGTGAAGTGGCTCATACCTGTAATCCTAGCACTTTGGGAGGCCAAGGCGGGTGGATCACCTGAGGTCAAGAGTTTGGTACCAGCCTGGCCAACATAGTGAAACCCTATCTCTACTAAAAATATAACAATTAGCTGGGGGTGGGGGCCCATGCCTGTAATCCCAGCTATTTTGGAGGCTGAGGCAGGAGAATCGCTTGAACCTGGGAGGCAGAGGTTGCAGTGAGTCGAGATCACCCCACTGCACTCCAGCCTGGGCAACAGAGCAAGACTTTGTCTTAGCAACAACAACAGCAACCAAAAAACAAAGAACAAACAAAAAACCAAAAACAAAAGACAGAGTGCCCCTACACTGAACACTGATTGACAACGATTCCATAAGCCACTGGCAAAATTCTCCACTTTTTGCTCAGAATATGCAAATTATTGGACCAACTTGTCAAGCTATCAACTCAACAGTGCACTAGTGAAAACAAACATATTTTCAAATTCTAAAAAATCATCTTATCATTGCCTTACCTATTATTGGGAAAGATATTTATTACTACCATATCCTTAAGCTTTAAACAAGGACAATTGTGAGATAGTAAATTGTGCTTCAGATTGAGAACTACAGATTCTTCATGGAAGAGTTTATCTGTCGGGTATATTTGGTGTCCGCCTTTTGCCATTCAATAGCCATAAGGAAGGATATTATAAAAAATAAATAAATCTTGGGGTGGGGGCTTTTAGGTGAAAGTCTAAAGTAATTTCTTTCAAGCTGTAGTGTTCTTATATTCTCCATCACTTTCTAATTTTTTAATATCATATTTCATATGTAGTTAGAGCCATAGATTATACAGGAAGCTGTTCAAATATCTATGTATGAGGCTATTCATGTAATAAAGAATTACATCTTCATATCTGCTTTCTTACATTTCAAAATTCCATCTCTCAGAAGTATATCCTGAGTCTAATTAAATTGTAAATTTAAAATCCCCAATGAATCAAGAATCTTCCCAACCAAGCTACAGATTTTATGAGTTTTGAAATGAACATATTTTCAATTAGAGTGGATAATATGTGCTTTTTTTTCCTACTGGCAAATAGCCAAAACATATGCATTTCTCATTATACATACATGACTCATGGAGAAGAAAGCAAATTTAATGGAACTGATGCCTTTATAATGGTTGTGCAGGTCCCATAGGATGCTCCTGTTGTGTAAGCAAGTGGGTGAATGAGTGACTAGATGAGAATTTTGGGTTCACATAGCACTGCTCAATTTGGGACTGTCAATGTTTATAATTAAATAGAGAAATATCTAAATCCATACACAAAACATTGAACGGGTAATAAAAAACCACTGATGATAAGGGTATGAGGAAATTAGGAAACACTCTTACACTTCTGATGGGAATTTCAACCAGTACTCTTAATTAGACCAAGGGTAAAATAATATAACAAAATGGCTACATAAATACTAGAAATACTCTTTAACTCAAAAATATCTCCTCCAGGAATATATTTGATAATATGCTAACACAAGTATAAAAAGAAACTATTGTAATATTTTCTGTAAGAGCAAAATCCCATAAACAACCTGACAGCTACCATAGTGCACAGTTACTGGAAAATTAAAACCTAGGTGTGTGAAATAGTTTTTAACTAGACCTTCACATCAGTATCAACCAATGTGAAAATGCTTTAATACATAGACCAAATGCTTACATTAACATGCCATATAAGCATTTTAAATGATGTCTATATTGTGCTTATTTTATGAGATCACCAAAATAGGTTACTTTATAAAGAAAAAAAAAAGGTAAAGAATGGCATTTCCATTTTAATTAAACAAAATGGTGCAGATGCATTAAATGCGTATATGTGTAGGATATATATGTATATATTTTTATATATATATATACCGTAAGTTTACTGTAGAAACAACTTCTTAGTTAACTATATAGGTGGGAGGACAGTTTGTGGGTAGGACAAATAATATTTTTACTGTTTGATATTTTTATCATGTACATTCATTATTTTATAATGAAATTATTTTGTAATAAAAAACGGATTCCAGAAGAGTCAACTTTCTTTTTTTTTTTTTTTTTTTTTTTTTAGACGGGGTCTCGCTCTTTCGCCCAGGCTGGAGTGCAGTGGCCGGATCTCAGCTCACTGCAAGCTCCGCCTCCCGGGTTTACGCCATTCTCCTGCCTCAGCCTCCCGAGCAGCTGGGACTACAGGCGCCCGCCACTACGCCCGGCTAGTTTTTTGTATTTTTTAATAGAGACGGGGTTTCACCGGGTTAGCCAGGATGGTCTCGATCTCCTGACCTCGTGATCCGCCCGTCTCGGCCTCCCAAAGTGCTGGGATTACAGGCTTGAGCCACCGCGCCCGGCCCAGAAGAGTCAACTTTCTCATCAGCTTTACTGATGCTCCAGACTGTACAAACTAAGTATCTCATATCATAAGGTATTAGGACATGAGGGCAACTGATAACTTTCTCATTCCATATCTCTCACTTTTCCTCTGTGGCTTAGCACAATGACATTCTACTGAGCATCAGTACATGGGAGTAAGGTGGTTAATAAAAATATTTGCTTAATGGCCATGGTTCCTGGAAAGTTAAGACCAGATTCTACAGATTTGTATTTAATTATAGTTTCCATTAAAATCACCTGTAGAATATTTTAAAACTAGATATTTGTTGGCCTCATGTTTTGAAACTTGGATTCAGGATGCCTGGGTGAAGCTGGGGTGTCTGTATATTGAAGACCCATTGCTAACTTTAACATACAGTCCCAGTTTCTAGAGTGGGTAAAATACAGCATCAACATTTTTCAGACTATATGCATAAATGTTACTCTTCAACATAATGTTAAATATTACTCTTTAACATAAATGTTACATCAAAAAAATGACAAAAGAGTAATTTAATCTCATCTTGTCTAAACACTTAAAAATCCAGAGAGAGAAAGAGATAAATTTGAAGGTATGCTGATGTGTAGCAGTGCCAAAGGTTACAATTTTCTGTTTCTCTCTGCTTGCCACTCCTGATTCTGTTCTGGAGGCCACTCTGCTATGCGAGAGAAAAATCCCATTTTTCCCTAGCCATCAGTCATGCAAGATCCCCCGCCATATACTTCCGGGAAGGTAGCACCTTAAATGGTAGCAGGATCTCAGTTAACCACATAATATTCATACTGATACTTTTAGTATAAAGAGAATTCAATTTCTGTAATTTCCAAGTTGTACCTCAGAAACAATGAAACTTTTGAAAGTTTTACATTAGCCTTATAATAAATTCAAAGTATTTATAATGAGATTTGCTTCTGGCTGTGAATTGGCCAATGATAGAAGATCATATAACAGTAGAGGGAAGACAGGATGTGGAACATCTTCCAATTTGATGAAGGTACATCACAGATAAAAAGAAAGGCAGACATTTGGTGCGGTCACCTACGGACACTTATTGTCATGGGAAATGGTCCCAAATGGGCAGCAGACTCCATCATGGTAGAATTTTTGAAGGAATTCCTCACTAATACAGGGTTAGGAGCATCCTAGATATTCCAGAATTCAGAAGTCTTTCTGCTTAGCAAGAGTATAAAGGAAACTTCTCTGCATTTAAGTAGATGGTTATAAATGAATAAATCTTTTTAAAAAGCAAGTGAGTCGAGGAACAAAGTTAATCATTACAGAAGGGGATAACACTTTGTAGTGCATCATACTGAGCATTTCCAAAAATGCTTAGTGTAACAATTTCATTTCATTATGAAATTTTTTCCTCATTTGTATATAGCCCTCTAGGTCTATCTTGTGGTACATTGTTTACTTATGGAAAATAATATACAATAAAATGTATTTATTAGAAGGAACTTACTAGTAGTGCCCCAAAGACTCTTTAGTTTAGCATTTTACTATTTAATTTAAAATATATTTAATTATAGTATTATATTTTTGTGATTCTCAATATACCTAATATTTTCACATTTATTATTTAATCCTCAAACGTACCTCATGAACTAAGTATTCTTATCACTTCTGTTTTACAGATGAGTGCAGCTCAAGTAAGTCAGCTAACTTACTCAAAACCATATAATAGCAACTGGCATAAACATCTTTTTCCCCAGCACAGAATTCCTGCCTCCCATTGGTGATAATGAATAATAGTATTTGATTTTCTGAGAGTCTATGAATAGAATGTAATTTTTATTGCTTGTAGAAGCTTTCTGGCCTTGGTATTTCATTCAATCAAAGTTTAATAATGTGACCTCCTTGAGGTATACTGTTAGAAAATAAAATTAATTAGTAGGAGCCCAATGGTGCAGATAACATAACTACTGAAACAGCTGGTTCTCCCTTAGGACATGGACTCTACAAAGGGATAATTTTGAACTACAGACTTTTTTCTAGTGGGAAAATAATTCGTATTATTTTAATAGACCACTGCACAAGATATTTAACTTTAAATATGTCCTTTAAAGGTTAAATTAATGTTAAGATGGTTTTCTAAACTAATACACCAGATGAATCCTCAAGACTGGGAACAGCTGTCTGTTCTTTTACATCACACTTCCAACAGCTCTCTCTAAGATGTGCTGGCAAGAAACAGGAAGTTTGTTTCAGCCAAATTTCCACATTTCAGAGTCTTGCTGATGAGAATAGGAAAAAGAGTGTCTCAACAAGTGTGGGCGGGTGATCAAACCACATGTATATAGTACATCACATACTCACACTTCCCTAATTCCAGAGAAGGACTATTTTTATGTCTACTTTTTGTGTTTCAGATAAATATCAACTCTTTCAGAAGCTAGTGCTTCAAGATGGAAACAAGTTTACTAAACAGTGAGTTGTGATTTGAAAATTCAGCAGTCACATTAAAAACTTTTCTGAGCTCATCTGGTTTTTAGAACTACAGGCAAATCAGAAAGAAAAAACTACATATGTTTTAATGTAAGGGCTTAAACATTTTATGCACATCAAACATATGTCAGAATATTTTGCAAGTTCTAAAATGTCTTAGTTCAACAATGAGCTCTAAAAATGATAATCATAATATACAGATAAAAATGTGTCTTGCATATTTAATGTATCTTTTAAATTTGATAGAATTACAAATGATTTAATTATATTATACTTTATCATTAGCTTGTGTACGCTAAAGGAATATTAATATCTTTTCTCAGTTCAAATTTTGATAAATACAATGTTCACAATGTTTTTGCAAACTTAGGAAACATGTGAAGTACTTTTACCTGTTATGGTTTCCTACAAGCTACTCCTTATCCCTGACAAAATTTGTTTTCTTTATAACCATATGTTGTTTTTGCATGTATTATTTGCTTGACAATGATTTATTTTTAAAATGATGGTTCAAGAAAGAAAAACACATTGCAGTCACAAGTCATGTAACAACAGGGATATATTCTGAGAAATACATGGCGGTTTTGTCACCGTGTAAACATCATAGAGTGTACTTAAAAAACTGAGACAGTACAATCTTCTATGTACCTAGACTATATGGTGGACTCTATTGCTCCTAGGCTGCAAACCTGTACAGCATGTTACTGTACTGAATACTGCAGGCAATTGTAATACCATGGTAAGTACTGTGTATGTAAACATATCTAAACATAGAAAAAGTAAAGTAAAATAAGGATTATAAAATGGTATATAGAATACTTACTATAAATGGAGCTTGAAGGTTTGGAAATTGCTCTGGCTGAGGCAGTGAGTGAGTGGTGAGTGAATGTGAAGACCTAGGATTAGTGTACACTACTGTGGACTTAATATACACTATGCACTTAGGCTGCACTAAATTTAATACTGGCATATCTTGTTTCATGGTGCTTCACTTACTGTGCTTCGCAGATGTGTCTTTTAACAAATTAAAGGTTGTAGGCATCCCTTTATCAAACAAGTCTATCACTGCCATTTTTCCAACAGCACGCACTCACTTCATGTCTTTCTGCCACATTTTGGTAATACTCATAACATTTCAAGTATTTTCATTGTTTTTAAATGTGTAATGGTGTCTGTGTTTAGTGATCTTTGATGTTACTATTGTAATTGTTTTGGGGCACCACAACCTCTGCCCATAAAAGACAGTGAACTCAACTGATAAATGTGCATGTGTTCTGACTGTTCCACCAACAGCCTGTTCCCTCATCTCTCTCCCTGTCCTCAGGCCACCCTATCTCAAGAAACACAACCATCTTGAATTTAGGCCAGTTAATAACCCTACAATGGCCCTTTAAGTTTTCAAGTGAAAGGAAGAGTCACACATCTCCTACTTAAAATCAAAACCTAAAAATGATTAAGCTTAGTGAGGAAGGCTCAACGAAAACTCAGATAAGCTGAAAGCTATTACTGTTGCGCCAGTCAGTTAGCTTGGAAAGTTCTTGAAGAAAATTAAAAATTCTATTCCAATGAACACACAAATGATAAGACAGTGATCAGCATTATTGCTGAGATGAAGAAAGTTTTAGTGGTCTGGATACAGCAAACCAGCCACAACATTCCCTTAAGACAGAGCCTAATCCTGAACAAGGCCCTAACTCTCTGTGATTTTTTAAGACTTAGAGGAGTGAGAAAGATGCAGAGGAAAAATGTGAAGCTAGTAGAGCTTAGACCATGAGGTCAAAGGAAATAAGCTGTTTCCATAACATAAATGTGGCAAGTGACACAGCAAGTTCTGATATAGAAGCCGCAGCAAATTATTTAGAAGATCTAGCTGAGATCATTGGCGAAAGTGGCTGCGCTAAACAACCTATTTTCAATGTAGACAAAACAGACTTCTACTGGGGAAAGGTGGAATCTATAATTTCTTTTTTTCTTTCTTTCTTTCTTTCTTATTTATTTATTTATTTATTTATTTTTGAGATGGAGTCTTGCTTTGTTGTCCAGGCTGGAGTGCAATGGTGTGATGTTGGCTCACCGCAACCTCTGCCTCCTGGATTCAAGTGATTCTCCTGCCTCAGCCTCTTGAGTAGCTGGGATTACAGGCGTGCACCACCATGCCCGGCTAATTTTTATATTTTTCGTAGAGAGGAGGTCTCACCATGTTGATCAGGCTGGTCTCGAACTCCTGACCTCAAGTGATCTGCCCTCCTCAGCCTCCCAAAGTGCTGGGATTACAAGTGTTAGCCACCATGCCCAGCCGCCATCTAGGACATCGATCGCTAGAGAGGAGAAGTCAACCCCCAGCTTTAAAAGGACAGGCTGACTTGTTAGGGCCTAAAGTATTGCTGTTGATAAGCCATTGTAATTTAACTTGTTTTTATAAATACAAACTTTTTTTTCTTGTTTATTTTCTTGATGTTCCCTTTTGTTTTAATAATTTCCAGAAACCAGAGTACAATGTATTGGAATATGTTTAAAACATACTTATTTTTCTTAATCTATCATACTCAAATCAATTGAATTATTAATGCTTAAATTTCTTTGAAAGATGTACTTTATATTTGGCTTTTCTTCTCATTTTTTTAATCCACTATAGGTCTTCACTCGTGCTACTAATAATTAGAGCACATATTGACTGTTAGAGACTGATTTAATTCTAGCATATATTATATATGGGCAACACAACACTTAGACTTTAGACATCAAATCAGTTTTTCACAAAATGTTAATAAAAAACAGTTATCGTGCAGATAAATGTTCCAAGATGCACCAACCAATACCAGTGATATAAGTGCTTTTTTTCTTCTTCTTCTTCTTCTTTTTTTTTTTTTTTTTTTTGAGACCGAATCTCACTCTGTTGCCTGGGCTGGAGTGCAGTGGCATGATCTCAGTTCACTGCAACCTCTGCCTCCCGAGTTCCAGCAATTCTCCTGCCTCAGCCTCCCGAGTAGCCGGGACTACAGGCACACGCTGCCATGCCTAGCTAATTTTTTGTATTTTAGTAGAGACAGCGTCTCACTGTTCTGCCCAGGCTGGTCTTGAACTCCTGAGCTCAGGCAATCCACCCATCTCGGCCTCCCAAAGTGCTAGGATTACAAGAGTGAGCCACCGCTGCCGGCCCACAATCATTTCTTATTCTGGTAAACGGAGACTACTATGTATGTGTGTTAAACTACCTTCCATTTCACTCTACATTAATTTGGTGATCCCTTGAATACTATTGTTTTTTCTTCCTGTTTTTCTTCAGGATGGTCATTCTGAGTGAAATATAACAGGAGATCCATGAGTACTTAGCATTAAAATTTCTACTATTGTAAAAATTTTGTAGAGGTGTACAATTTAATCTATGTCCACTTATGTCCATCCTATTACACCAGTCACAAGACAGTCTTTAAAATGTAATTTTGGTGCCAGGAATCTGCAGGTATAAAATGTGTATCCTTCCATCAGCATAACTCTAGTCACAGTGAAGAGTCATAAAGAAAAATTACATTCAAAGGTAACCAAGAAATGTCAATTTAGCCAATCATCTTATATCACTTAATATGAAAGATACTAAGTAACAAAATTGTCAAATTTAATTTTCACCTTCTGTTTCTTACCACTTTTTGGTGGAGTTGCTAATAAGCAGTGAAAAGGATAAATGGTAGGCATATGTAGACAGAAGAAGGCAAAATGAAATATTTCGCAGCTGTAATTATTAGCCTGTGAATAAGTGACTGAAATGGTGGCTGAAATTGCAATCAAGAATATGTTAATGACATCTGCATACAAGTGATCTGTGTTTGCATGAAATAATATTTTAACAACATTTTTTTCAGTGAGCTATTTATTGACCCTAAGACTTTTTTCTCCCATATCTCATTTTACACACACAGCACAACACTCATGGACACATACACATACATACACACACACACACAAATGCATATGGGCATAGGGATCAGTAGCTTTTCTGACTCATGAGTATCCCTAATAAAGTAAAGTACAAAAATATATGAGAGGACAATGATTATTCCCTATATGGGGTGAAAAATTTATGAGCATCATTCTCTTAGGTGCTAAGCTGTGACTCTTAAAAATTAACTCTTTATCTGTTCTAGCTAGAATAATGAATAAAATATGACCCTTATAAGCCTAGAGAATGGGTTCAAGCATATTTCTCTTATAATTTAGTAATAAGGTCATAGCTTATGAGATCTTTTCACTAGGTTCCATAAAACATTACAACAATTGCTCTGCCTCTGCGTAACAGTTGATTCTTCCTGGGAGACTGATAAGAATAACAAGTGGCAGAGATTCATTAAAAATATACTCTCTAAAACTACATATGTGCTACTATTTTACATGCATAGGAACGTGTTGGTCCAAAAAAAAAATAAAGGCAAAGTAGGCAGTTTTGATTTCACCGCCATTATAAGTCTCATTTTCTCCATATTTTCTATATTATAGTAGTTGTTTATCTATGTTTTATAAATTGAAAAAGTAAACACATGCACACACATACACACATATGTATAACTATTTTGACCATTATTTTGTAGACTTATTTTTAAGAAGCTGTATCTACCATCCACTGTGTTTCCTCTTTCATACTTTCTTATTATGAAGTCTCATAATTCTATGCCCATATCTATCCCCAACAATGCACTGTGTGCTTTATGAAAGCGGGGAATGTCTTATGCATCTTATCTTCAACTACTAATATGTTGTCTATTATATACCAATTAAATAGCATCTGGTATTATACTAAATAACTATACAAATATATTGCATAAAATTATTATAATAAACTATATACATAATGAAACATATAAAATAATTAGGTTTAAGCCGATAAAAACACATTGATTTTCCCTGAGTCTTTTGCATGTGAACAATCGGGTAAACACAGTCTGGTAATCAATGACACATTCCAGGATCATGAAACATCATTCCATTATTTATCCTAATATCTTCCATTCAATGTTATTCCTTGGCCCCTATTCTTCCAGCATACTATGTCCTTTCTTTCTCCCTTTCTCCTCCCTTCCTTCCCTCCCCTTCTCCCTTCCTTCTCCTTCCCTTCCTCCCTTCCCTTCCCTTCCCTTCCTTCCCATACTCCCTCCCACCCCTCCCTCCCTCCCTCCTCCCTCCCCTCCTCCCTCCCTCCCTCCCTCCCTCCCTCCTTCTTCCTTCCTTCCTTCCTTCCTTCTTCCTTCTTTCCTTCCTTCCTTCTTCTGTTTTATTGTGAGTAGAACTGCTTCACTTGGGATCTGCCACTCATGTGGGATTTTAATTGTCAGAATGATTTTTAGGAATGAATTCCTATAATTTGAGTCGTCCTTGTAGAATTAATAAGATGGTCACCCCTCTGTGGGCACAGAAGAGATAAAATGAACATTTGCAAGGGCCTGGGGGATAGAGGAATTGAATATTGCTGTTCATTGGGTAAAATTTTAGTTAGCAGTCTGTGTGTCATAACTCATATGCTTGCAGTGTGAGAGAGAATAGTTTCAAAATGGATGGGGGAAGGAAGAAAATGACCTAAGACACACACACATACACACACACGTGTATATATATACACACAGATATATATCTGTGTATATATATGTGTGTGTGTGTATATATATATGGATTTCAGTAATAACAATAAATATGGGTAGATTAAACAAACTAAAGGCTAGGTTTGTCAGGATGGATTAAAAATCAAGACCCACCTGTGTAATCTTCAGGAGACACTCTCTAGATTGATTCAAAGATACAAATAGAGTGAAAGTTAAAACAAAATAGAACAAATGTAGCAAATAAATGCAATCTTTCTGAATTGAAAAACTACAAAATCTTGTTGAAATAAATTAAATAAGATCTAAGTAAATGGAAGGATATCCTATGCTCATGGATTGGAGGATTTAATATTGTCAAAATGGCAATACTCCCCAAATTAATCTTTAGATTGAATGCAATCTGTGTCAAAGGTTAATTCCCAAATTTATATGAAAACAAGGCTGACACAGAATAGCCAAAACAGTCTTGAAAAACACTCACCTAGTGAAGGCTCACCATTTCCAATTTCAAAACTTACTGCAAAGCTAAAGTATCCAAGATAGTGTGTGGTTGGCATAAAGACAGAATTACATAAACACTTAGAAGAAAATATTGGAGCAAATATTTGTGTATGGAGGTTAAGCGATGCTTTCTTAAATATCGCATCAAAAGCACAAGTGAGGTAACAAAGTAGATAAATTGGATTTTATCAAAACTAACATCAGTTTATGCAAATGGTATCAAGAAGTAGGAGCATGCAAAATAGGAGAAAGTATTTGGAAATCATATATCTGATAAGGCACTTGTATCTAGAATATATAAAGAGTACCTACAATTTCCAGTACATATGCTAATCAATTAAAATGGGCAAAATAATATGAATAGGTATTTCTCTAAAGCACATGAAAAAATGCCCAACTGTATTAGCCTCCACAAAAATGCAAATTAAAACCACAACAAGATATTATTTTACATCCACTAGGATTGCTCTAAACTAAAAGGCAGATGGTAAGTGTTCACTAGGATAAAGAGAAATTAGAATACTCATACACTGTAATGGGAATGTAAAACATTGCATTGCTTTTGAAAAGTTTGAAAGTTCTTCTATAATTTGATCATACATCTTTCATATGTACTAGCAATTCCTCTCCTAAGCATATGTCTCAGAGAAATAAAAACACACGAACACACAAAAGCTTTTTACATAAATGTTCATAGCAGAGTTATTCATAATAGTCAAAAGTATAAACCACCCCAATTTTTATCCACTGATTTACAAATAAGTAAAAAATGATACATCCACACAGTAAAATAATATTTGGCAAAAAAGAAATAAAATATTGATCCATGCTACAACATGGATTATGTTTAAAAACATGCTACTTAAAAGAAGTCTATGATAAAAGATTACATATTGTGTGATTTCATTTATATGAAATGCCCAGATTAGGCAAATTTATAAAGACAGAAAGTACATTAGTGGTTTCCAGAGCTGTGGGAGTTTAGGAATTCTGAGTGACTGCTAATGAGTATTGGGTTTCTTTTGAAGTAAAAAGTTTAAAATCAATTGTGGTGATAAGTGTAACTCAGAAAAAGTATTGAAAACCATTGAATTGTGCACTTTAAAGGAATGAATTATATAGTATATAAAATATAGCTTAATGAAACTATAAAATTTGTACATGAAAAGTTAAATATATAATGGTACATACAAAAAGTGATAGCAATTATGGATGAAAAAGTACAGAATTGACCTATGAAGCTAAGTATTCTTAGATGTCTGTCTGTTAAATTAGTACTTTGAAGGAAATATGTTACTCATTCAAGACAAGCTTTGCTGGATGTACACAGTACAGCAGTACTGTGTACAGTAACAAAAAGAAAGATCTACCAAGATGCGCAGGCAGGGGCAGTAGATCAAGGACTTTTCTTGAAAGTTTCTTTTAAACCCATATCTTAACTCTTTTTTGTTGAACTTTTGTCCTTACTCCTCTTTGCTATTCTTCAAGGTAATCAGTGTGAAAAAATAGATGGATTTTATAATTTGCTTCCTTAAATTTCTTTTTGAAAAACTTTACTGACTATTGGCGACTAGGAACTTTGATAAATATAATAAAAACACAGAGTATAAAAATGTAATTTTATGTGATTTAAAAAATGTTGAAATATTTGTGATTTACGAATCTTCAACATTTAAAATCTTCACTCACATTCTATATGATACATTCCTGGGAGCATTGTGGATGTCATACCTATAAAATTAGTTTCTAGCAATCTTTTAATAATTGACTATAGATTTTGTAGTGAATTTGTGATTCAGTTTGCAAACTGGTAAATACCGGTGTGTCCCGCTGATATTTGTATTTTGCTCTCTGGCAGGAAAGCTACTCTGTGAAAATTAAGCATTTATAAAACTTTTCTAGCAATAGGGTTTAATACAGTGAGCTGAAACAGAAATGTATTATATGGTAAACTTCAAGGACCTTTGGAAGTTTTGTTTTAGAAATAAAATCCTTTATAAATAAAAGAATATTTAAAAGCACATGTGCACTTATCAAGGGAAAATATAGTTCATTTATTTACTTCTAGCTTATATCTCTGGTCTTCTATGAGATTCTATGCTACATACACTTTTATTGTTCTCATCAACTCACCACGATCTAACAATAAACTTATCATTAATAATCCCTGCATCTGCATATCTAGCCCCATAAAATTCAATGAAACAATTTGTTTTTACATAAATTCATTTGTATGTTCTTTTCTTTTTCAAAATAAATCCATGCACAGTAAATGTTACTTTTATTTTCTTCTTCCCATTTAAATTCTTTTCACAGTTTTTCTATTTCTGTTTTCTTTTTTGTTTTGTCCCTTTTGTTCTTTCTCTTTCTTTTCCTCCCTTCCTTTGTTTCCTTCCTTCCTTTGTTTCCTTCCTTCCTTCCCTTTTTCCTTTCTTTCTTCCTTGCCCCCTTTCTTTCTTCCTTCCCTCCTTTCTTCCTTCCTGTCCTAGATATCTGTGGAACTTTGAGCTTGAGAGAGATAATTTAGCATATCTCATGGAAGCAATTTCTAAGTGGCAAAGTGTTCAAGAGGAGCAGAGCATAAAGTTGGGAAAATTTGCAGCCTGAAAATGAGTTGGAAAGAAAACCCCATTTTCTGGGAAGAAATTCAAGCTGACTGCAGAAATTGGCATAAGTAACAAAGAGGTGAATGTTAATCACCAAGACAATGAGGAAGATGTCTCCAGCACATATCAGAGATCTTCACAGCAGGCCTTCCCATCACAGGCCCGGAGGCCTAGGAGGGAAAAATGGTTTCATGGGCCAGGTTGCCCTGCTCTGTGCCTCCTTGGGACATGGTGCCCTGCATCCCAGCTGCTTAAGCCCCAACTGTGGCTAAAAGAGGCCAATGTACATCTCAGGCTATGGCTCCAGAGGGTGCAAGCCCCAAGCCTTGGCAGCTTCCACGTGATGTGGAGCCTGTGGGTGCACAGAAGTCAATAACTGAGGTTTGGGAACTTCTGCCTAGATAGCCAAGAATGTATGGAAATGCCTGGATATCCAGGCAGATGTTTTCCGTAGGGGCAGAGCCTCATGGAGAACCTCTGCTAGGGCAGTGCAGAAGGAAAATGTGGGATTGGAGCCCCCACACAGAGTCCCCAATGGGACCCTGCCTAGTGGAGCTGTGAGAAGGGGGCCACTATCCTCCAGACCCCAGAATGGTAGGTGCACTGATAACTTATACCGTCTGCCTGGAAAAGTTACCAATACTCAACACCAGCCTGTGAAAGCAGCTGGGAGGGGGGTTGTACCCTTCAAAGGTCCAAGGCTATGGGAGCTGTCCAAGGCTATGGGAGCCACCTCTTGTATCAGCATGACCTGATGTGAGACATGGAGTCAAAGGAGATCATTTTGAAACCTTAAGGTCTAATGACTTTCATATTAAATTTCAAATTTGCATGGGTCCTCTAGCTCCTTTGTTTTGGCCAATTTCTCCCATTTGGAACGGGTATATTTACCCAATGCCTGTACCCTCACTGTATCTAGGAAGTAACTAACTTGCTTTTGATGTTACAGGCTCACAGGCAGAGGAGATTTGTCTTGTCTCAGGTAAGACTTTGGACCAGGATATTTGAGTTAATATTGGAATTAGTTAAGATTTTGGGTGACTGTTGGGAAGGCATGATTGTGTTCTGAAATGTAAGGACAAAAGAGACCAGGGATGGTTTGTCTGTGTTCCCATCCAAAATGTTATCTTGAATTGTAATCTGAATTGTAATCCCCACATGTTGGGTGATGGACCTTGGGGGAGGTGATTAGATCATAGGGCAATTTCCCCATGCTGTTCTTATTATACTGAGGGAGTTCTCACAAGATCTGATGGCTTTATAAGCATCTGGCATTTCCCCTGCTGGCACTCATTCTGTCTCCTGCTGTCTTGTGAAGAGGTGACTTTCCCCATGATTACAACTTTCCTAATGCCTCCCCAGCCACGCTGAACCATGAATCAATTAAACTTCTTTCTTTATAAATTATCCAGTCTTGGGTATGTCTTTATTATCAGTGTTGTGGGAGGTACCTCATGAGAGGTGATTAGATCATGGGGTTGGTTCCCCCAGGCTGTTCTCATGATAGAGAGTGAGTTCTCTTGAGATCTAATGGTTTTATAAGAAACTTTCCTCCCTTCACTCTGCACTTCTCCTTCCTGTTGCCTGTGACGTAGGTGCCTTCATCCCCTTTGCTTTCATGATTGTAAGTTCCCTGAGGCCTTCCCAGCCATGTGGAACTGTAAGCCAATTAAGCCTCTTTTCTTTATAAGTTACCCAGTCTTGGGTATTTCTTCATAGCAGCATGAGAATGGACTAATACACAACCCCATTAAAAAGTGGGCAAAAGACATAAACATGAACAGATACATCTCAAAAGGAGACATACATGTAGCCAACAATCATATGAAAAAAGTGCTCAACATCACTGATCATTAGAGAAATGCCAACTAGAACCACAATGATATACCGTCTCACACCAGTCAGAATGGCTATTATTAAAAAGTCAATAAATAACAAGTGCTAATGAGGCTGTGGCATAAAAGAAATACCTTTAGACTGCTGGTGGGAGTGTAAATTAGTTCAATCATTGTGGAAGACAGTATGGCGATTCCTCTATTACCTAAAGTCAGAAATATCATTCAACCCAGCTATCTCTCTCTGGGAATATCCCCAAAAGAACATAAACCATTCTATTATAAAGACACAAGCATATGTATATTTATTGCAGCACTATTTACTATAGCAAAGACATGGAATCAATCCAAATGACTGTCAGTGATAGAATGGATAAAGACAATGTGGTTCATGTATGCCATGGAATACTATGTAGCCATAAAAAAAGAATGAGATCATGTTCTTTGCAGAGGCATGGATGGAGCTGGAGGCCATTATTCTTAGCAAACTGATACAGGAACAGAGAACAGGGTGCCACATGTTCTCACCTATAAGCCGGAGCTCAATGATGAGAACACATGGACACATAGAGGAAAACAACACACACTGGGGCCTATTTGAGGATGGAGGGTAGAAGGAGGGAGAGAATATGGAAAAATAACAAATGAACACTAGGCTTAATACCTGGGTGATGAAATAACCTGTACAACAAACCCTCATGACACATTTACCTATGTAACAAACCTGCACATCCTGCACATGTACCCCTGAACCCCTGAACTTAAAATAAAAGTTTAAAAAGTAAAAAAAAAAAAAAAATGGTAATATAAAGATGCTGGGTATCTGGCAAGGGCTTTCTTACTGCATTATAATATGATGGGAGGCATCACATTGTAGAAGAGAAGAAAGGTAAAGAAAGAGGGCAAAAAAGAACCAGCTCTTTTATAATGGCACCAATCCCTCCCATGAAGGAAAAGCTCTCATGGCCTAATCACCTCTTAAAAGCTCCACCTCTTAATATTATTACAGTGGCAATCAGATTTTACATGAAGTTTGTAGGAGACGAACATTCAAACCATAACACCTAATTAACCTCTCTGTTTGCACTACCTGCACAATTTCTACTGAACACTTCCTACTAATTCTTCAACTGTTATCATCTATCTTTGAAAAATATATTAATGGATACACATCACAACAACATAAAATTAAAATTATTTTTAGCATTTACATTCTCCGTACTTTCACATCTACTACTTGTCAGTCATGTTCATCATTTATCCATAATAATAATCTTCCCTACCAGGTTTCTTTGAAAAACTCACTATCTTATTTATGACTAAGAAATTAATGGCCTTTCTTTAAAGCGTTTTGCTCAGTAAAGCTTTTCCTGGTATTCCCACATTTTTATGACAGTTAATATCAGATTTATCTCTATGAAATGTACATGCTTATCTATATTAGATTATTTTATTTATTCTTAACCACCAAATGTTCCATCTACATTGAAAAACCTTCAAAAATAAGAATAATGCATATTGTCCTATATTCTCTAGAAAAGAGTACATGTATATTAGAGAACCTCAAACACATTGCTGGTCTAATAAATTATTCAAAATGATTTAACTTAGAATTTGCATACTACTTGCGCACTTTTATAACAATTTTTATATAACTATTCAAAGACTGCAAATGGAGAACAGAGATAAGCTTTGAAGCTAGATAAACCTGGATACAAATAACACTATTACCACCTATACTTATGTGATGTTGGAATAATTATTGACATCCCAGTTCTTCTTTTTATTCATCTTAAAATGGAGAGAATAATACAAGTTGAGCATCTTAAATCTGAAAATCCAAAACGTTCCAAAATTCAAAACTGCTTTGAGTGCCAGCATGATGCACAAAGGGAATGCTCATTGGAGCATTTTATGTTTTATGTTTTTGAATTTGGCATGCTCAATAGGGGCAAATATTCCAAATATAACGCAATGATTCCAAAATTTGAAAAAAGTTATACATCCAGAACATATCTGTTCCCAAGCATTTCAGACAAGGAATAGTTAACCTATATCAACTTTTACAAGACATTGTGAAGATAAAAGTAAGCAGAAAAATTAGATCACCTGTAAGAGTTTCTAAGTACTCCCTTAAATGATGAAACAAAAATATGTTGTTATTACATTGAGATATATTTACAACATAGAAATGACAAGCTTTTAATATAACAATATCAAATATTACATTAATGAATACGTTGCTAAAATTTTACATTTACAGAAAAACTAATATGAAAAAACTCATGACAGTACTATATTTATTTAACTTGGTGGCTTTCAGTTTTGCAACAGATGAGACCTTATTATTTAGATAAACCGAAATTCTAATTGCTCTCTAGCACTTGGAAAGCTCCTCTAAAATGAAGATTAACCCAGAATGACTAAAACTACCTTTGTATAGAATTTGTTTCAGTCAAACTTATATTTACTATATGTATGTGGCTCTGCAGCTATTGCACGCATTGTGCAAAAAGCAATAACTTGCATTGACGGTATCTACAGCGAGTACATCTTTATTCAATTACATCTCACCTCAAGCAATTTTTTTCCTTCCCTGCATCGATTTGATTGTTTTTAACCTTTCATCACTTCTTCCTTTCACTCTTCTTTAATTCGAAAAGGTACATCATGATATCTTTACTCATTGTTTTGTAACAAATTCTCTTACAACGAAGGTGAACAGATGTTTGAGTTTATAAGAGAAAAATCCAGCATTAAACCAGGATGCCACAGCAACAATCCTTTACACATACCCAAGGCATTCGTGGTAAAATTTTAGATTCCTTATATTAATTGAAGATACTTTAATGCTGATGTGAACAAATTTTAAGTCACATTTTTCTGTTCCAAGAAGCAAGTTAACAGACAAAATTTTAAAAAATAATAATTCACAAATCAATGGAACTTGATTTGAATCCTGACTCTGTCAGTCATTTGTTTTGTGATTTGGAACTGTCTGCTTAATTGGTTTACCCTCAGCATCCATAAAAATATGCTAATTTCAGTAGCATATGAGGAATTAAAAAGTTTGTTTTATACCATTGCATTATTTACAAATAATTCTTAAAAGTCATAGAATCTGCTGATTAAAGTAACTTTTTTAGAAATCAAAAGTAAAGCACAAATATTAAATTTGCCTGGGAAGATTATATATGAATGATACATATATAACATAAAATATTATTTATAACAACATTTTAATCAATTTGAATGCAATTTTGATATTTTTAATAAAAACTAAGTAAGGTTTACAAAGCGAAGTAAATTATCACTTATTGGAAAACACATAATAGTGACAAATATGCCAATTTAAAACAGAGAAAACTTTGTACAATGTGAACAGATTTTGTTGTTATGTATACAGGATTTTAAATAAGCTTATTCTAAAAAATCTTCAGCATAGAGTTACAGTAATTAATGTGCACTAAACAAGCAATTTACGCTGGCCCACCATTCACGTTTGACAAATGGTGATGGGTTGCAGTTAGAATAAGCGCAGTTGCTTTAAATTTATCACACATGAGCTTAATGGTTTCTTTATCCTCCTTTATTGGAAATCTATTGTAGCCTATACATACTGGATATAAAGTGTGTTCAGGAAATGTTTTCCAATCATAAGCTTTAAGAAACTGTACTCTAAGGATTTAAATATATTACAATGCAACGTAAACTGAAGTTTAATCATTCCATGGAATAGGAAACTTCCGGAAACAATATGTAACAAGACGTTAATACTGAGGTAAAATAACAGACACGGTGGTAAATAAATATTTGGTCCTCATTTTCACCAAGCACAAGTTGCAAATAGAACTAGATAAAATGAACAAATACAGATATTTTGCTGAAGGTATATATGTGAAAAAGGTAACATTGAAGCAATATTAATACAAACACCAAGATATATGCAGTGATATAATTTACAAAGCTGTATTTTAAGTAGAAAGGACAATAATAATGTTTTTTTGGAATTTTAGGCACTGTAGTTATAAAATAGTTTCCTAAGCGTCTAAATACTCAGAGTTATCTTCAATGAACTATGCTAATTGCAGTTGGAAGTTTCCATGCAATTATTTAGACCTTATATATGTCTTATCAAAACATGTTTTCATGTTATTTTTAAGATTCAATTGTGAGTTTTGATTCTTCAAGTAATTGGAAAGATTATAGCTCTATAAATTAAGGATGTAGCCTACTGTCGCATTCTAGCTCATGTGATTCTTTCCCATCCTCTCTCAAATCATTGAGAACTTAAGTAAATTTGAAGTTGCACACATCTGTTACTGCTCCTATGTATTGATACTTTCAAGTGAAGACCTGATCTCACACTCAGGTATGAAATCTATAGCACACTACAGAGTATTATTTATCTTTGTGTACCCAGTAATTGACAATTAGAAGGTTCTCATGTAATGTTTTGTTAATTTTTAATTGATATATAATGATTGCAAATATTTCTGGCATATATATTATATTTTGATACATGTAAGCAATGTGTAGTAATCAAATCAGGGTAATTGGGATGTATATCACCAAAACATTTATGATTTCTAGTGCTAAGAACATTTCAAATCTTTCTTCTAGTTATTTTGAAATATACAATAAATTATTGATTAAACTTTTGAAAGGAATTATTACTTATTCCACCCTTTTCTTCAATTATGCTTTCCATTAGTTTGTGGTTATTTTCTATTTCTTTCATTACTTATCATATCTACCTTAATAATATGTAATCTTATTCGTGTAATCACATTTAATGATAAGTTAACACCATAGACAATTAGTGAATTTAGAGTAACAGCAGTAAAGATAAATGTTTGAAATACATAGTTACTGAAAATTCAAAAGGAGTTTTGTTTAAAATATTTTCATCACATGTATAATATTAATACGGTGTTATAAAAGTAGATTCTGTGAATATATATATTTTATTGATCAAATAGTATGTAATTTCAGTAACTTTCAAAATACCTTTTTTTTTGTACAGAATAAGCATTTACTTTGTGGAAGTGATTTTTTAACATTTAAAAATATGTATAAATCTAAAATCAGTTAATCTCCTGTTATAATTATCTTAAATTACAATTTCATACATCCATTTAGTGGTATTTTGTTATTGGGCATGTATTATTGTATGATGTCTGCGGGTATTGGCTAAAGATTAATTCTAAATCTATAAAATCATACAAGGATAAGTCTTAGGCATAGGAAATTTAGGAGGTTGCATTGGGGTATGTATGTATGCCATGGAATGTCTTAATACTGCAGATAGACTCCTGGCAATTCAGTTTTATTGAGTTGGAGACTGGAAGAGAACAGATGATAGTAAAACTGTGTGGAGGCTTAGGGCAGAATAAAATCAGGCAGGGAAGAAAAATATGCTGTAGATAAATGCTGAAACAAAATATTGATTTATACCCATCAGCATCAACTCTGGGAAATGGCAGAAGTAGACATATCATGCTGTCATATGGTCATCTGAAGTGGGATGATTCCTTTGGAGCCCATGAATCATTCAGTCTGTGAGGTAAAGAAGCTGATTCTAAAGCAGCAATTGATCACTGAAATTGCAATAGTGGCCATACCAAGTACAGAATACATGTGTATACTGGGTGGAAGGAACTTCAGGTAACAAATCAGTCACATCAGACACGCACATAAACAGGACAGTTGCACTGGCGGTTCTTGTCATTGCATCTAGGTAAAAATGATCTAAGAATGTATGTCTAAAATTCTCAAATGGGGTGATACTCAGTTTTTATACTAATCTCATGATCTCTCCAAAAGTTGTTTTGTTTATATTTTTATAGTGGAATATAAAATATCTAAGTATTTTATGTATTGGAGAAACAGGATAGCTTTTTTGGGTAGTTTTTACTAGAAAGCTTTCACAAAAATCAACAACAGTGTGATGAACAATGTTTTCTGAAAAATAATTTTGGCTAATTTTTATACACAAAGTGGTGTTTACAGTTAAAATGACTGATTTTATTCTTATATACATGTTCTTCAAGAGAACAAGTTCTTTAATGCCATTTTAACTGTACATACCACTTTATATTAGCAACTCTGTGTATCCCAGAGACCATAATTGTGTAGTTTAATTATAGTGTTCCTGTAATCAATTTTAAGTTACAAAAGCAATTGTAAATGAGCTGCCAATGAGAACAAATAAATAATAATTGTTTCTCTGATGCATTTTCAAATTAGTCTCAGATTTAGGATATGGACACAGCATGTATTTGGAAAAATTCAGGAAGTATACAAAATTTTTATTAGAAAGGGATTATTTATAGTATATAGTCACCACTTCACAAATGTAAATACATTAAAATATTTGGAATCACATTTTTGTGGAGTTATCCATAATTAATGTAACTACTTGTTATATACTTGGAAGAGTATTTATAATACTTGGCAGAAAGCTTGAAGCAGAAAACTTTACACTGAAATTTTAACAGTTTTAGCGAATTAGGAAATAAAGATAAATGCATCTTTGGAATGATAAGCTTCCACACGAAGATTTGATTCAATTTACAAAAATTTATTCATATCTGCACTTTCTTCAATGTATTCCGTGCCAAAAGTGCCCCTGTTTTTCATATCAAGCAAGGGAGCAAAGGTACCTTAAACATTTAGCAAAAGTGTATTTAACATACATGTATCAAATGCCAGTGAAATTCAAGATATTTGATGACTACAGTAGTGGATTCAAACAAGAACAACAACAACAAAAAAACACAGTTAATACTTTACAGAAGCTTACTATGTAGTAGTGAGAGGTGACAACATGCTAGCAGCCCTCGCTCTGGGCACCTCCTAGGCCTCTGCGTCCATTCTGGCAGCGCTTGAGGAGCCCTTCAGCCCACCATGGCACTGTGGAAGCCCCTCTCTGGGCCGGCAGAGGCCGGAGCCGGCTCCCTCTGCTTGCGGGGAGGTGTGGAAGGAGAGGCAAGTGGGCGGGAACTGGGGCTGCATGCCACGCTCGGGGGCCAGCGCGAGTTCCGGGTGGGCATGGGCTTGGCGGCCCCCCACCGGGAGCAGCCGGCCAGTGCCACAGACCCCGGGCAATGAGGGGCTTAGCACCCGGGCCAGCAGCTGTAACACTCACCTTGAAGTTCTACAGCTTCACTCCTGAAGTCAGCGAGACCACGAGCCCACCAGAAGGAAGAAACTGTGGACACATCTGAACATATGAAGGAACAAACTCTGGACACACCATCTTTAAGAACTGTTAACACTCACTGTGAGGGCCCGCGACTTCATTCTTGAAGTCAGCTAGACCAAGAACCCACCAATTCCCCACACAGTAGTATCAGTAAAATATTCTACCTACATTACAGTAATATAAAAATAGATTATAACCAAATGAATTTTAAAATATTTATACAGTCAAAGTATAGAAAAAGTACTGTCTTTGGAAGAACTTACAAAACTATGATAAGGAAGGGAAAATTTAATTATTTGTATAAAAATGGCATTTTAAGCTTCAAAAGAGTTTGAGTCTAGGGAAGAGACAGTTTTGGGGAAATATAGTTAGGTATAGTTGAAGCTCAAGTCATGGGAAATAAATTTAGTGAAAATGTTTGAAATATTTGATGCTATATTTTTGAACATTGGTAATAAAAAACTATTGATTTTGCTGAACATTGAAAATACTAATACTAGGCTTTGGAAAAGTTTATCTGAAAGCAATATAATCGGAAGATGGAAAATGTGTAAACAGTATGTTCGATCAGAATTTTGTTACAAACATCCAGATGATAAAGTAAATACAAAGCAACAGGACTAAATAGGTAGGAGTAAAAATTATATAACTTGTTAATGAAAGGACTGAGGGAGGAGGAGTATTCAAGGATGACTTGATATTTCACAATGAATTGTAAATGATTGAGGAGGAAGAGGATAGAATATGAAAATTGATGTAAAAATATATTTCGGTCTTTTAAAAGGTTGGAAAGAGGACCAGAGCTCTGGAAGGACATAGATTTGTGTTTATCTACATAGAATAAAGGAAGAGGTAGATTTAATATTGGCACTTATGAAGTCAAAATGGGTGCCTGGGAAGGAAGAATAACTTCAGAAGCTTTACCACCATTAATCAATGTTTTGCTTCTTGAAATATTTTTATTCCCATGATTTACAGCAATCCATTACCTTCAGGAATCTTTTCCACCACTTTGGAAGCTCCCGTTCTCCTTGTATCGAATTGCCAGATAAACACTGCCCAAGGATTTCTTTTTGTCTGATAAAAGGATGCTATCTGGAAAATTCCTAGAAGATAAGCCCTCTACCCTCACCTTCTAATCTGTAAGTTTTTAAAGCTCTGCGTTTGAAAACAACTCTGGGAATAGCTGGGCCTCTTCTTTGGCTTCCTTCCTGCCACCCACTTCACCCTTAGCTCCATCACAGCAGACTTGGCTTGGTTCCAATTTATCACAGATGGCCAGGTCCTGAGCACCTGCCATAGTGTCCCTTCCATTGCTTCTCCTGTCCTAGGAGTGGTACAGGTCCTATTGTTGCTGGTTTCTAGGTCATCACAAAGACCCCTGTTTGGCTCTCTCTTCAGCTGTATGACCTGTTTTTTGTTTTTTTTTTTTAAATTAAATACCTTCTCTTAAGAATAAGTTGTGGGGTTTCTTAAAAGTCTCCAAAATGAATAAAACTATTTTCAACAAGGGCCATGCCACCTGTTATGAGAAATATCAAGTAATCCTTATAGAGAACCAATATAAATTTGATAGACTCTTTAGAATTGAAGGAGCTTGAACATTAGACATAAAACTTGCTTATTTTACAAATGATGAAGCTATGGTATTGAGAGCCCTATTGCAAATACAGGATAATTCTTGGCCATCTGCAAGAGAGGAAATTTTTCTTCAATTAAAGTGTATGACTGAGCAGGCAAATCCAAGAATTTAGGAGACCATTCTTCAAAAGGCAGCTATATTTCTTTGAGTGAGGATGAAGGCGGGTTAATACTGTCAAAAGAAGTTGTTGTTTAGAAATAGTTTCATTTTTGTATAATATGTTAGGAAAAATTAAGATTTCAAGTTTAATATTTTATTATATAATTAGTTAAACAAAAAAGGGATAGCTTAAGTTGCTGCAGTTTAAAATATACTATAAATATACTATAGAATTTTATAATAATAGCTATATGAAGTTTTAATATCTGGAGATTTTATAAGATCTCATTAAATTGGTGTTACAAAATGACAGCTGGAAGTAAAGACTAGCAGATGCTATTACAGTCATTTTTCCCTCACACACTTACATCCTATGTAGAGTGGGTAGTTTATTCAGAGGGAGTGTATTGACTCTATAACCAAAAGTTCCATTGGAACCATTATAGGAAGTTGTAATTTTATATTCAGAGGTTCTTTAATAATGATTATTGACCCATGAACATGTCATTATAAAATATAAAGATTACTTTATTATTATAGTTCCAGTTTTTAAACAGGGAAAAATAAAAGACAAGGAATCAGAAGGTGTGTTATTGATTATAGTGCTAAAAATTAGCAGAGATAGCAGCATGGACAAGGCATTTAATTTCTGTATCAGTATTTTAGCTATGAATTGAGGCTAAGAAATATTCTGCTAACATCATAGAGTTGATACAAATATAAATAAAAAGCATCTCTCTATATTATGTATAAATTCATACAGAGCCTATATATAGTTGTATATGTAACATATATACTGTATAATAATGTAGATATAAATAGTCTGAAGATTATCAGTATCTTTTTTTAAGTTTCAAGGATATTTACTGAATAGGTTTGTTAACCATAAAGTTGAAATAAAAACTTTATTTAGCGAGTATTATAACTTCCCACACTTTACTTGAAGCTACTCCATGGAAGAGCTTTGCTTGCCTTATGTTTATGTTTATTTTCTTTATTAATGTTTGTAAACAAATAAAATTATAAAAATACAATATAAAAGATGAGTGACTATCAAAATAGATGAATTATTTTCAAAATAATAAATCAGCACCAGCTTTATGAACACTTGACTGGATTGTATGCATACACTCATTGGTTTCATCCAGAACTGTTTTGTATAATTTGAGGAGTAAAAGCATATTGGGATATTATCTCAGAGTTACAAGTGATTTAGTATTTGGTTTCTCTTTCTTGAATGTGATATATAAAGTTTTATCACAGTGATATATCTGAACCCTTATATTTAAAACTGGTTAGACAGCTACTATTATCCATTTTATAATAGTTTGCTACCGAACTCTTAAATATCACATATTCTACTTACCCTCATTGTACTTTACTTATTAATTTAAATAACATAAAATTAAGCAAAATATAATAAAGCATTATAATACATTCAATTCTGTTTCATATTTGAGCTAAAGATTAGCTTGGAATTTCAAGGAAATTGTACAGTAAACGTAGGGAATATTGTTTTTTAATTTTTATCCAATGAAACTATAGTGTAGAAATTTACTAGATATTTAGAAAAGATCAGTTCATTATATGTTCCCACATTATATGATTATGATCTAATAGTATGGCTTCATGAAAATATAGATGAATAACGGTCTAATGTGATGACCAATATAAAAGCAAAAAATTGGAACATAGGTAACACTCGTGTCTTCTAGTTGTAAGAGTGCACAATGTTCCTTTTACTCTTTCTAAGTTAACTACTTGACAACTTTTTTTGGAAGAAGGGAAGGAAAGAAGGGAAGGAGGAAGAAAGAGAATAAGGAATGAAAGGAGAAAAGAAGGAAGGGAGAAAGGGAAAAAGGAAGGGTAAAAGGAAGGAAGGGGGAAAGAAGGAAGGAGAAAGATATAAAGGCAGGTGTGATGAAAACTAAAATGCTTAGAAGATATTGACAAATATATTGTTGCAACTTCTGATATTTAAACTCTCTTAGCCAAATATAATGTAGATAAATTAGAAATATGTAAATATTTCCTAAAACACTTCAAAGGAAATTATTATCCTGATATGTTTACTCGGATCAATCTTAACTCTTTAGATGTGGAAGTGAATCTGTGCCTTACCGTCAACTATATACAATTGGAACACTGATTTATTAACTAGCAATAACAAATGTAAGTTTCCTGAGGACCTGGAAAGCCCTACTTGCATGAAAAACATGGTTGTGAGTGGCATATGTCTGTGGAAAGCAGAAAGTGTTTGATGACCATAAAATTAGCACAAAATGAATAACTTATGTAACTTAACTTTTTCATGGTGTCAAGCTTTAAACCTATATTTCCACAATAGTACTTATAATACTCAGGGAAATATTATTTAATTTGGGTCTACATCCAAACAAAACAATGAATCTGGTAAATTCGAAAAACTGTGGTATCAAATACAATTTCAATTTACTTAAGTGACTAGATTACATCTGTGAGAACATTAACATTAAAATATTCTATTAAAAAATAAAATAATTTAAAAAATCATCATTGGTTCAGCTAGGTAATTGGAAACATATATATTATTTTTCTTCTTCAATGGACACTAGCATTCCCAAGAAGAAAGGAAAGTTTATGTTTACAAGCTGATAATGAGATTAAATGACTAACCTGATTGATTTTAGAATGCAGATATAGATTTAGAAGTCACTAACATATAACCTGAAAGTAATTTATGTACTTAGAAACTAATAGGTGATCTCACAAATTTAGCATAGCAAACCCAAACAAAGCTTTACATTTTAGTGTGTTATTCTTTCAGAACTTTGGACATTAACTGCTTGCCAAATTTGAGAGCAGAGTTGAAATTCAAACTGGCTGTGACTTTCCTTCTATAAACTTGAAATTATATTATTAATCATCTATATTACGTATTTAAAGAAAACATGTCATTTACTTACTTTGGTGAAAACTACTGATAGTACTGAAGGCCTAAGAATTATATTGTATTCAAAATTATTCAATTTCATGGTCATACCTAACAGTTTGAAAATGTAATAAAGACTTTTTGGTTGTAACTTCAGGTATTGTTAACAGGGAATCCAAAAAACTACACAATATACCTTTTATAGTTTGCATTTTGTTTTAATTATTTTAAATAAACAGACTATTAAATAATGTTGGCAATATAGAAAATCTCTCTCCTGACAAAACAATGAATATATATATATACACACACACACACATATATATATCACATACACACACACACACACATATATATATATATTTTTTATGAGACAGAGTCTCACTGTGTTGCCCAGACCGGAGTGCAGTGGTGCAATCTTAGCTCACTGCAACCTCTGCCTCACCGGTTCAAGCAATTCTCCTGCCTCAACCTCCCAAGTAGCTGGGACTACAGGCACGCGCCACCATGCCTGGCTAATTTTTGTATTTTTGGTAGAGACGGGGTTTCACCACTTTGGCCAGGCTGGTCTTGAACTCCTGACGTTGTGATCTATTCACCTCAGCATCTCAAAGTGATGGGATTACAGGCGTGAGCCACCATGCCTGGCCACATAGTTTATGGATATGAATATATACACACACACACACACACACACACATATATGTATCATGGAAATTGTGCAATGAATATAGGGAAAATTGTTTTTTAATTTTTATCCAACGAAACTATAATGTAGAAATTTAACAGATATTCAGAAAAAGGTTAGTTCATGGTATCTTCCCACATTATATGATATAATAGTATGGCTTCATGAAAATACAGATTACTAAGTAAATATATGTATATTTTTGTTTACTAAATCTAGTTTATTAATTGATTATTTCTTCTTTACTTGATTCATTCCCTTAGCAAAAACATTAAGGCCTTAAGAGTTTACTCAGACCACACATTATTCTTGGTAATAGAAATAAAAAAATCATGCAACGTTGATCACCTGTCCTTGTGGACACCAAGTTTTCTTGCCAGGGAGCAGGCAAAACATAATGATATTTTGAAGAAAAGTAAAGTAGGGTAGAAAGAAAGATATTGTAGGGAGTACTGTTTAGAGTGTTTAGACGTTGAAAGTTGAATAGATGAGGATGTGAGGACTTATCAAAATGAATCACTGCAGACAATTTTTATAATTGCCAATAAAGGTAGTAAACAGATAACTTCAACAACCGTGATACGAATGTATCAAGTTATCCAGAAAGTTTTTGATTAAAGAACTTCTGTATTTGCACTCAGTTTTAACAACTAATTTAACTATAAAATGAAAGAAGGCTGTTTCAAATATCAGTTTCATAGAGTAAAATCGTTTGTTTGTAAAATCTGGTATTTTGAGGAAGCTGAAGGTAGGTCCCCAATCCCTTCTGGCTTGTAGAGTTTCTGCTGAGAAATCTGCTGTTAATCTGATAGGTTTTCCTTTATAGTTTATCTGGTGCTTCTGTCTCACAGTTCTTACGATTCTTTCCTTCATCTTAACATTGAATAACCTGATGACAATGTGCCTAGGAGAAGATCTTTTTGCAAAAATTTTCCCAGATGTTTTTTGTGCTTCTTAGATGTCTAGGTCTCTCACAAGGCCAGGGAAGTTTTCCTCAATTATTCCCCCAAATATATTTTCCAGGCTTTTGAAATTCTCTTCTTCCTCAGGTACACCAATTATTCTTAAGTTTGGTCATTTAACATAAACCCAGACTTCTTGGAGGATTTGTTCATATTTTCGTATTCTTTTTCTTTGTCTTTGTTGGATTGGGTTAATTCAAAGACCTTGTCTTTGAGTTCTGAATTTCTTTCTCCTACTTGTTCAATTCTATTTCTGAGACTTTCCAGAGCGTTTCACATTCCTATAAGTGTTTCCTGAAATAGTATTTTTTTTTTCTTTAGGCTATCTATTTCCATGAATATTTCTCCCTTCACTTCTTGTATCATTTTTTGGATTTCCTTGCATTAGGCTTAGCCTTTTTCTGGTCCCTCCCTGACTAGCTTAATAACTAACCTCCTTAATTCTTTTTCAAATAAATCAGGGATTTCTTCTAGTTCATATTCATTGCTGGTGAACTAGAGTGATTTTGGTGGGTGTTGAAGAGCCTTGTTTTGTCATATTACCAGGATTGGTTTCCTGGTTCCTTCTCATTTGGGTAGGCTCTGTCAGAGGGGAGGTCTAGGGCTGAAGGCTATTGTTCAGATTCTTTTGTCCCATGGGGTGTTCCCTTGATGTAGTACTCTCCCCCATTTCCTGCATATGGCTTCTTGTGAGCTGAGCTGCATTGATTGTTGTCTCTCTTCTAGGTCTAGCAAACCAGTGAGTCTACCCACCTTAGAGTTGGTACTGGGTTTGTCTGCCCAGAATCCAGTGATGTGAACCATATATGGGTCTCCCAGCTATGAATACCAGTGTCTGTTCCAGTGGAGGTGGCAGAGGGTGCACTGGACTCTGTGAGGGTCATTAGATTTGCTGGTTTAATGCTCTATTTTTGTGCTGCTTGGCCTCCTGCCAACAGGTGGAGCTCTCAGGAAAGAAACTTCTCCCACAAACAGACCTTCAGCTTCTCCAGTGGGGCTATGCTTATGAGAGAAGGGTCTCCCTTTTCCACTTTTGCAGTTGGAGCACTCACAGTATTTGGGGTGTCTCACAGGTCTTGCAGGAGCAGTCTGCTTCCTTCACAGGGTCTGTGGGTCTTCTTGGGATTGCTGGTTTGTTCTTGCAGTTGACCTGGAGCTAAAATTCACAATGCAAGCCTCAGTATGCTGCTGTGTCCAGAGCTGCAATCTAGTCCTGCCTCCCATCCGCCATGATCCTCTGAATCTTGCCTAGCAACAAAGCTATTTTTAAAAAACATTATATGGCCAGGCGCGGTGGCTCAAGCCTGTAATCCCAGCACTTTGGGAGGCCGAGGCGGGCAGATCACGAGGTCAGGAGATCGAGACCATGCTGGCTAACACGGTGAAACCCCGTCTCTACTAAAAAATACAAAAAATTAGCCGGGCGAGGTGGCGGGCGCCTGTAGTCCCAGCTACTCGGGAGGCTGAGGCAGGAGAATGGCGTGAACCCAGGAGGCGGAGCTTGCAGTGAGCTGAGATCTGGCCACTGCATTCCAGCCTGGGCGACAGAGCGAGACTCCGTCTCAAAAAAATAAAAATAAAAAATAAAAAATAAAAATAAAAATAAAAAACATTATATTATAAAGATATTTGTTGGCAATACTCAGGATAAAATACATATAAATGTAGATATTAAAAAATTATACAATAAGATCCTAACTTTTGCCGTATTTGGTGAGGCAGAAGATACTCATTGTATTGAACATAATAAAATAAAATATATTTGAAATATACTTGAAATGTATTGAGTCGCAGATTAGAAAACTAAATAAAAATGCAGATATCAAACTCCCACAAAAAACAATTATCTTAGGCGTAGTTTTCTTTTCTGAAAATGAAGGGTTTTATACCTTTAAAATATTTGCCAGAATAAAATTTGAGACTATGAATCATTATCAGAATACCACAAACAGCATTTGTATTGATTAGACCATTTTACAAGTTTTAGTGGGGCTAATAATATTAATGTCAAATAAATAAAGCACAGCAGTTTCCAGTGAGGAAATGACCTTAATTGCCACTTGCAATGTGGAGAAAGGATGATTAGTAGACACTCATTTTTGCAGTGACCAAATTGTTATTTGATGATGAAACTGTTGATCCAATGGACTCCTTACAAAAACATACATACATTATGTATACATACATGCATTAGGTAGCCTAAATGCAGCATGTGGATCTATTTATACATAGGCCATCATTTTAAAATTAGGCAAATAATTATTAAAATATCAATTAAAATTCTCATTTTCCCTAAAAATTATACATTTTAAAGTTCTGATGTTAGTCTGAAAATTCAGTAGATGCAGACCTGAATGCTTTTATTGTCCTATTTGTGTTTTATGTATTGTATTTGGGTATAATGTATTTTTATATATTATTTTACTTTTTAAAGCCATGTCTTAGCCTGAAATATTACTGAACTTCAGTTTTCATTGTGCTTAATAAAAAGCACAATATTATTGTGCATTAAGCACACTAATACTAACCTAAGAATACTTAATAATAATGTTATTTTTTTGCTAGAAATGTAGTTTCTTACTTATCATATTTAAGTAAATAACTTAATTGAGGTATAACAAAATTCATGGAATTTTCAGGCTTGTAAAATGCTCTCCTGGACAATAAAGACAGCAGTTGTGGACTTTTGAACCAAAATGTCATTGATTGGAAATACTACTTCAGAACAATATAATGTTAATGTATGTCTTCTTTTATAAGTCCTCTATGCAATTATATTTAATTTCAATATTTGGTTGTAATAATATATTCTGTTAAAATGTGTTTGAATGAACTCATTAACTTAAATATGTTTGGATATCCTAATTTTTAGAACATATACAATTTAAAATCTCTGTTGATTATACAACTTGGGGAAAAAGTATTCCTTATTATGCATCTCTGGCTATTTATAAGGTAATGTGTGTGTTTACAGTAAATTAAAACAATAAAATTAGTCAATTGTTAATCCCATTTTTTCATTTATGTTGAATGTTTCAGAAAGGAGACTAACTGCCCAATAGGACTTAATATTGTGCAAATGTTTGATAGCCACCAGACATGCTCTGGAGTATGGACACATGTTTATTCTTGGGTAGCCTAAACTGTTTATCATGTATGTACACCAATATTTTATTTAATCAGCCTAACATTTACTTTTTACCTACTTAAAGGCTATCACTATTCTAATGCTTGAGCAGGCCATGAGAGACAAATATGGACAGTCAGAGGTCTCAGTTACTCATTTGTAAATGGATGTATTATGTGACACCTAGAGCCTTTCTTGGATGATATGACAAAATAGTTTCTTAGGGAATTTCTGCATTGAGCTACTTCAGTATACTTCCCCTCCAAAATATCATCAATATTCCACTGCTGTGTTTTTTCCCATATTTGAAATATATTTCTCCCTTATTTTTCACTGTCAGTATCCTATCATTTATCTAGGCACAGGTCCAATGCAACTTTGCTAGTAAGCATTTTGTCCTTCATGTGTACTCACAAAACATACTTGCAGAGAAATACTTAAAGATTAATGGAAGCTTATACTAAACAGATGCTTAAATTTTGTGTATTTTTATTACAGAAAGGATTAGGATTCAATAAAACTGATATTTTTCAACACAACTCTTTTTTATATAACCCTTCTGGTTACTCTCGTTAATAATCAGATCTTGTTATTATCTATATGCAATCACTATAAAGACAGCCTTCTGCATGTGAGTTTCCTTGCTTTGAATTGTTTCTCCAGTTACTCAGTGGAGTAACCCCTCATTTAAGATAAGAAACTACCATCAGAGTGAACAGGCAACCTACAGAATGGGAGAAAATTTTTGCAATCTACTCATCTGACAAAGGGCTAATATCCAGAACCTACAAATAACTCAAACAAATTTACAAGAAAAACACAAACAACCCCATCAAAAAGTGGGCAAAGGATATGAACAGACATTTCTCAAAAGACATTCATACAGCCAACAGACACATGAAAAAATGCTCATTATCACTGGCCATCAGAGAAATGTAAATCAAAACCACAGTGAGATACCATCTCACACCAGTTAGAATGGCAATCATTAAAAAGTCAGGAAACAACAGGTGCTGGAGAGACGTGGAGAAATAGGAACACTTTTACACTGTTGGTGGGATTGTAAACTAGTTCAACCATTATAGAAAACAGTATGGCGATTCCTCAAGGATCTAGAACTAGATGTACCATATGACCCAGCCATCCCATTACTGGAGATATACCCAAAGGATTCTAAATCATGCTGCTATAAAGACACATGCACACGTATGTTTATTGCGGCACTATTCACAATAACAAAGACTTGGAATCAACCCAAATGTCCATCAGTGACAGACTGGATTAAGAAAATGTGGCACATATACACCATGGAATACTGTGCAGCCATAAAAAAGGATGAGTTTGTGTCCTTTGTAGGGACATGCATGCAGCTGGAAACCATCATTCTCAGCAAACGATCGCAAGAACAGAAAACCAAACACTGCATGTTCTCACTCATAGGTGGGAACTGAACAATGAGATCACTTGGACTCGGGAAGGGGAGCATCACACACCGGGGCCTATCACAGGGAGAGGGGAGGGGGGAGGGATTGCATTGGGAGTTATAACTGATGTAAATGACAAGTTGATGGGTGCTGACGAGTTGATGGGTGCAGCACACCAACATGGCACAAGTATACATATGTAACAAACCTGCACGTTATGCACATGTACCCTAGAACTTAAAGTATAAAAAAAAAAAAAGATGTGACCCTCTCCCACTCACTAACTTTCTTCCAATCATCTTTATGTGCCATCTCAGAAGATAAAAATTCTCTGCCCAGTGAATCTAATTCTTCAACGAGCACAACAAATTATAGGTAAGGATTTTGCTCCTTCATTGAGATTTAGACCTTTTTGCAGCTTCACACTTTACTGTCTCTTCCTTTTGTGATGTAGGTCTCTCACCAATTTTTTATTTTTTTATTTTATTTTTTTTCTGTTTTTACTCCAACTATTCCTTCTGGTCTCTATTGTTGGTCTTTTTTTTTTTTTTTTTTTTCAATTAAATGTTCTTTTTAAGTTGACATTTTCAATCAATGTGCTCTCACTTTGTTTTCTTTATACTCCTTGTTTTTTAATTGCAATTTTCTACTGATACCAGATATACATGTACAGTCTCATGTTCACCTGAATTTAAGACATAATATCCAAATTATTACAGATGTGACATTTTGATAATCGCCTGTCCCAATCCTATTCAAGACAACATAATAAATAACTGAGGCCAGTGTGCAGGAGCAGCTCAAGTAACCTTTCAAGACTATGCTTTAGGAATTTTGTTATGATCTTTCTCATTTTGATCTCATCAACTTATCAACTTCTCAACCTCTCTGTATATAATTTGTTTTTTTAGCTTTACTCTTTCAGATTGAAGTTACATTATATTACCTTTTAAATCTTCCATCTCAGTTCTGCCCCTAAATCTAGGGGCAGATGATTCTTATCGCAGTAATTTGAAGTGTAAAAGTCACGCCTGTAATCCCAGCAGTTTGGGAGGCAGAGATGGGCAGATCGCTTGAGGTCAGGAGTTTGAGACCAACCTTGCCAATATGGTGAAATCCCATCTCTATTAAAAATACAAAAATTAGCCAGGCATGGTGGCTCACACTAGTAATCGCAACTATTTAGGAGGCTGAGGCAGGAGAATTGATTGAATCCGGAGTCAGAGGTTGCAGTGAACCGAGATCACACCACTACACTCCAGCCTGGGGGACAGAGTGAAACTGTGTCTCAAAACAAACAACAACAACAACAACAACAACAAAGCCTCTGATGCTCTGCATTTTTTTCTCCTCCAATGAGAAACTTCTATTAGATTTATTAAATTCTGGAAGTTACTTTTCATTTCAAGAAATCTAAAACAACTGACTTCATACCTATTTGTTTTTGTTTTCCATGAGTCAACATTGCTTCTTGAAAAAGCAATGTATTAATACAATGTGAAATTAGTTGTCTGCTTTGTTTTTCAATGAATTTTTGTTTACTGGCATATGGGAGGACACTCAAAGCATCATATTACTTTGAAGCCAATTATTTTAAATTCTTGAATGTTCCCATGAGTATCCCTTGTAACTTAACACTAATAGACATTAAAATTCCTCTGCAAGAGGCATTCTGAAATAGACAATGCCATTTTGATACTAAAAGTGCAGAATTAAATTCAGTATTTTAATTTAGTTTACCAACAATATCAGCATTATATGGATAAAAGTAAATTTTTTTTAATTTAATGATTGCCACGTAGTTCATATCTTATCTGAAAACTGCAGCTACTTATCTTGAAGGATGTTGATGAGTGCAACCATAAATAAGATATGCTTATACATTATCTGAGAAAAGATTGTTCTGGATAAAAAGTAATTAATATTTACTTTCAGTCTGAGAAGTTGTACTACATTATATTACATTTAGCTTACTAAAATATAGTGGAATAGTAAAAATAACAAGATAACCATATCCATCCCCAAAACTGAAAACAAAAAGTACTGAGAAGATACTTATTCTTACTCTTTATCTGTCTTTATGTATGGATATGTGTAAATTTGTATATTTTCATCTGTTTGACAATTTTGTGAGAATGTGATCTTACAAATAGTGGATTCTTCTGGTGAACTTTGACTTTTTATATTTTATTTTATTGTATCTTGTTTGCTTTTTAAAAGGAAAATATAATCTCATATTCATACGTTACAAATTTGTCTTTTAACACCAATCATTAAAGAGTTAGACATTACTTAGTGTGAAGAGACTTCAGTATGCTTCAGTTTGATCTCTAAATCCTTCAGAGGCTTATATTAACTTTTCTCTCCCCTTCTATTCCACATTAAATCATGTTTTATTATTCAACAATAAGTCTTTTTAATGTAATTGTCAATCAGATACACATACTTTTCATAGTGCCATCCTTAATAGGAATATTACTCATTAACATCTATGAACTTGAATTTATACAGTTCCCAGAATATTATTACAGCAGCCATGCAAATCGTTATGAACTCGAGGCCTGAGGGAAATAAATCAGTCTTAAGAAAATTAGTCAGCAACTTGAAGTCCTTCAACGGTTACAGATAGGAGTCATAATAAAATCCAAACTCCTTACAGAAACCCTGCCTTGATTCGAACCCTAACTGCTCTGCTTCATCTCCTTCACTTTCCTTTGTTTTGGTCCAGTTTTAAGTAAATTTCTTCAATACTCTTGGCAATTGGTGTCTGTGCTTTGCACAGCCCTACCCTCTGACTAGCATGCCCTTCCTAAGTTTTAGTACACGCGTCTAAATCTTGATATTCCTTCAAGTTTCCCCAGAGGTTAATTCCTTGTAAGATAATAACAGTAGAGTTACATATAAGCAATTGCACAGAACTGTGAACATGACAATACATAAAAATGGCTTCTCTTCTGAAGGGGCTATCCACTAGTTTTGATTCTTCATTCTCCGTCTGACCTTCTTTTGTGTCCCCAGAACTATGTTTGCTTATTTTTATGGCAGTACTTAATTCCCTAGCTATAATATCCATCTTCTTGCAAGAATTCCCAGTAAACTCTAAGCTCTCTTGTGGTAGAACAGAGTGTCTTTCATCTTCAAATCCCAAGATCTGTCACAGTCACTGACAAACACTAGGCCAACTACAAATATGTATTAAATATATTAATGCATAAATGAATTAATGAAGTGTCACATTAACCAGCATCAAAAAGAGGAGGGCATATAAAAGTGAAACTTTATATAATAAAATAAATGTATCTCATTTGTATGTAAGCATTTTTTACATTTAACCATTTAAAGTATAAGTCTTTATAATATCCTACCCATGTAAATGTGTTTTCCAGTAATGTAAGTATATTTTTGACGAGTTTTGGTTATCATTCATAATGATTATTTCTGTACCTGAAGAATGAATTATTTAAGGACACTGGGGTTAGCAAGGTATTCATATTTTCATTTATTATGACAGACTGTTTTTACTTATCTTGAGACATTAACTTACGTTCCTGTTTATTTAAAACAAATTTTGTCATTTCTACAATTATAAATATGAATGCGACTCTTGCCTATTATCTTAGAGAGCACTTAGGAAACTTCCATGAACTCCAATATCTATTTCTAAGATTGAAATTTTGCAAACTAACAAAGCACTAGGTAATGTACTAAAAGAAGTATTGAAAGGAGTTCCCATTAGTTCTTTGAAAATGTCTCTACTATCTAGAAAGAAGGTTTTTATGGTTTGTTTTTATTTGTTCTTAATTATCAAATGCTCTGCTACCTGATGTGTTCTAGAACTACACTTCGTAGTGTGGTAACTAGTAGCCACATGCAGCTATTTAAATGTAATTAAAAGTAAATAAAACATAAAACTTACCTCTTCACTTATACCAGTCACAGCCCAAATATTCACTCAGTAAGCATCTGTGGCTAGTGGATACTGTATTTTATGGTACAGTAATGAAACATTTCCATTATCTCATTTTCATCCCATTAGACATTTTCTTTCTCTTGAAAGTAGAAGAAACTTGACAAGTAAAGCTCTAGTAAGTTATTAAATTATAAACTAGAGCAACTGCATACTCTTTTGTGATTTATAATAAACTATATGTACCAATTTTTAAATTCTGTACCAATTTTATATACCAATTTAAAATTATGTACCAATTTTCTTTATATGGCCATAGTATTTTGTTTGAAATCTTCCATTCAGCAATTCAGTTCATAATGCAGAATAATCAGCATCTGGCATTTTCCAGATTCGAATTCCTTAAGGTAAATGAACTCCGACTCCCTCACAATTTAGAATAGATAACCATATTTCCACTTAACAAAAAAGTTATGCTTCAATTAAATTTTTTTCTCTACAGTGTATAGCTTATTTTATTTTTTGTTTGAAAACATAAATTATGTGTATATTACAGGATATTTTAAAAGGTAGACATATAGATTACTTAATTTTTGGGTTTTATTTTTCTAAAATATTTTTGATAATTAATGTAATATTGAGTATATTGCCTTCTGAAATATAATTTTATTATTATTTTACTAATATTGGACATATCATAATAACTGAGCTACTATGCTAGTCAAGTTACTCAGAATTTCAGGACTATGAACGAAGGGGAAGTTCAGTGTCATTTTCAGCATATCAAGGGATGTTAAAATATTTAAGAAGTTGTCTGGCAATCTTTAATGTATTTATTTATTCAAGAAATATTTATCGAATGTCTACTATGTGGTAGGCTTTTTTGCTTGTATGTTTGTTTGGGGGATTCAGTAGAGAAAAACGTTGGTATTCTCAATAATCTCTGAGATACAATTTTTTTTTCTTGATCCTAGTAAAAACAGAAAGAAAACACAAATAACTTCAACAATAAAGATCTTATGATATTTGGAGGAATATTATCAGGAGGGAATGAAGATCTTCTATTAAGGCTGCTGCTTCTCCCCATTAAGATCCTGTAATCTTCATAATGTCTCAGAATTATGTGGTGTTTAAGCACCAGCTCACATGTTTTGCTAACAAATCCAAGTGGAGTGAGACTTAACTTGAGCTCTTGATATCAATGAGCCCATTTGAATACATAGATCAGAGGAAAAACAAAATAATCGGAAATCTAGATACTAGTTAGGAGAAAGAGGTTCATCTTACTGAGTGGGTAGGCAAAACCGTCTTCTTGTAATCAGACTTCTTTGATTACATACTATTCAGCTGATTGACAACATCTATATTCAGGTTATTGTGACCCTAATAATCACACGGCTGTGCAGGTCTTTATGATCTCCTTCTTACCACCCTCCACCTTCACTTCCTCCTCTTTTTTTTTTTTTTCATTAAAAAAATGATATCCAAATGAAAGTCCTGAAGAATGAATCACTTTGTTCCTAGTAAAAGAATTTTCCTTAGGGACTTTTGGAAAGCTTAAGTTTGTTGAATTTAAGATAAGGTGCTGGAAAGGAGGTAAAACTAATAAAAATTTATTGTACATTTTATCTTTGGTAAGTTCCATGGTCCAAATGTTTGTGTTTTACCCCCCAATTCATATTTTGAAATTCTAACTTTTAATGTGAAAGTTTTAAGAGAGAGTGCCTTTGAGAAGTGATTCGGACACAGAGGCAGAACTCTCATGAATAGAATCAGTACCCCTATAAAAGAAATCCCACAGAAAACTTGTTTCTTCTACCACGTGAAGTTATGATGAAAAGACAGCCTTCTGTGAACCAAAAAATGGGCCCTCACCACACACTGAATCAGCCAGCACCTTGATCTTGGGCTCACCCAGCCTCCAAAACTGAAAAATAATTTCTGTTCCTTATAAGCTGCCCATTGTACAGCATTTTGTTATAGCAGCGCAAATGGATTGAAACAGTAGACAAAACTCCACCCCCATACGATTAACATGACACTGTAAATATATTAGGATAACATATTTATTCTCCTGTTGGCTATTATATCTTTGCTTTATCATTGGAGGAGAGAGAAAATGGAAGACAGAGTGAATACGAGGAAAAAAAAAAAAAGAAAAACATGAAGGAAAAGGAAAGAATAAACCAAGCAAGTAAGCAAAGATAGAGCATATGAACTATAATCAGGAAGGCTTTAGAAATATATTCTGTCTAACTTGCAAATACCTAGCTTGCAGAAACAAAAGAAAGAAAGAAGGAATGTAGAACGATTAAGGAAAGAAAGGAAAGGAAAAGAAAATAAGAAAATAAAAAAAAGAGGAATAGAAGGAGGAGGGAAGGAGGCAGGGTGAAAGGAGAAAGGGAGAAAAGAAGAAAGAGTTTTTTAGGGTAATAATTTATTTCATCTGAATCTAAACCATATTACTAGTAATCATGGATAAACTCTCAAAAGGCACCTCCTAAATATGCACTTAAACAACTTGACAAAACCTGACAGATTGGATCCTCCCACTTGCTACATAGGTATTTTCAATGAGCGAACTGATGCCACTAGTTCAAACTGTACTTATGCAAGCTGAAGCAAAGTGGCAGCTTGGCATAAATTCAGACAGGGTTAATGATAGTGAATCTGGTGGGCTGACAAATGTGGGCAATCTTTAAACGGCTCGTTGAAAGGTTGGCTGCTGAAATGGTAGGCAAAGTGATTCATTTGCTAAAAAGGAAAATAGAGTATAAATTATAATTAACAAAAGAAAACAGCCTTTAGAAAATAGATTCTGTCTTAATTTGCAAATCCCTGACTTTCAGATGCAAAATAAACTTTTTCAAAGTAGATTTTTATCTTATGGGTTTAGCATTTACTAAACTAGGACAATTGGATGAGGTTTTTTTTTTCTCTCTTCTATAAATTATATGGTCTTTAATTTGACCTTTAGTTGAATTTGCTACTAAGAAGTCTACATAGAAAACAGTAAGAAAAATATAGCTTCGTGATTTACAAAAATTGATGCATATTTTACTGTTCTTTTTAAATTAGCACACTGTAAGGTTTACAATGATTCACTAATATATATTTGAAAGTAATTAGACAGTTCCACCCAGATGAAATTGGTTACACAAGTGTAACAATGCAGAACACTGTTGATAACTGTGTTTTAAAAATCCCTAAGTGTTAGTTGGGTTTATTCAGTTATGAATCAAGGTTTCATTTTTATTTCATGAGAAAACATTTTCATAACTACTTGAGACATATGAACTTAATAGGAAATGTATGTATAAGAAAGAAAAGCAAGATGAACTCTCATATTTGACTTACCTCAGATTTCAAAGTAATTGTTCATCCACACAGAGATGCTTGTTTTTTGCATTTTAGCTTTTGGGTAGCACATTCTATTACAAGGAGAATAGCACTAACTGTGTTGTAATAGCTGCAAACAATTAAATATATAAATATCTTTAAGGAGAAGGCTTTTTTGTTTTACTTCTATCTCACATGAAAATTAACAAACGTTAAGAATAATTTTTCCCTCATGACTATTATAATTGGAAATCATTTTGGCTAACAAAATTTACTTTGCTACTACTAATCACATTAAAATTATTAAGTATCTTAAAGAGGGCTACAGACAGTGTGGAAATTATAGAACTATATCTTTCTACTATTTTAAAACTATGAATTAATAAATTAAAATTGTAAATCTCCCATTGTAGCAAAATTTGTTAGAGGAAATATTTGATAGAATCTATTGGTTTAAATAACATTTGATGCATATTTTCTCTACAGATAGAAACATTCAATTGGAAATTCTAAGAAAGACTTTAGGGATTATACATGAGTGATAATTAACACTTCTAATATTTTTCAAAATGTCTAATG
Source organism: Papio anubis (assembly GCF_008728515.1). NCBI lineage: Eukaryota > Metazoa > Chordata > Mammalia > Primates > Cercopithecidae > Papio > Papio anubis. The sequence goes on from NC_044985.1 coordinate 77,601,374, forward strand.
CTGTATATCAATACGTTAACCTCTATCGTGAGTTGAGCAAGAGATTCTAAACTACATATAAATACCAAATCTTCAAGTTCATATTTTGATGAGAATATATTTCACTAGGTTTTGGTTATTTTTAAGGACACATATTTTGTATGCTAAACCAGAAAATATATCAGAATATTTTTAGATGATTCGATATAATCAATCAATTCCATTCTATTCTAATTTTTATATTTATAATCATTTGATTTTCAAAAAGAATGTTAAGACAATTCAATAGAAAAAGAATAGTATTTTCAACAAATGATGCTTGGACAAGTTGAATTTCACATATATAATAATGCTGCTGAACCACATCTTCACACCATACATAAATATGAACTCAGAATTGATCGTTATCTAAATGAAAATATGAAACTCCTAGAAGAAAATTTAGGTGTAAATGCCAATACCTTTAGTCAGGTAAGGTATGACATCAAAGTCCAATGAACAAAATGAGGAGAGAAAAAGATAAATTGTACTTTATCAAAATGAAAAACAGTTTTGCTTTGAAGGACAATTATCAATACATAAAAATGTTAACTCACAGAAATGGGGAAATATTTGGAAATCACATATCTGGTAAGACACTTGTATTCAGAAATCACAAAGATTACTTGCAACTCAGTAATAATAAAAAGACAAATAGCTAAATTTAAACAGATCGTAGAATTTGAATGTATATTTCTCCAAAGAAGATATACAAATGACAACCAAGCACATGGAAAGATTCTCAGCCTTATCAGCCATTGAGGAAATACAAATGCAAATGACAATGAGATCCTACTTCATATCCACCAGGAAGGTTATAATCAAAAAGGCAGACAATTACAAATGAAGAAATTAGAATCCTACTACATTTATTTTAAATGTAAATGGTGGAAGCGATTTGGAAATAGTTTGGAAGTTCCTCAAAAAGTTAAACATAGAATTGTAAAGTGGCCCAGCAAATTTTCTTCTAAGTACATATCCAAGAGAAATGAAAAAATGTGTGTATATATATATATAGTTATATATATAATGTTGCTATGAACATTCGTGCACGTTTTTGTTTGTATATATATCTTTTCATTTATCTTGGGTATGTACTATATACATATATACGCATAATTTTATATATACACACACATATATATACACACACACATATATATATCCAAAAACGTGTGCATGAATGTGCATAGCAACATTATTCATAATAGCCAAAAACTAGTGATAATCCTAATGTCCATCAACTAATGAATAATAAAGTATATAAAGTATATATATATATACACAATGGGATGTAAGTTGATCATAAAGATAAGGTAGTACTAATAATTGCTCAACCTGGAGAAACCTTCAAAACATTAAGTGAAATAAAAGAAGCCAGCCATAATAAACCATACATTGTATAATTCCAAACATACAAAAACATAAAATGCCTGGAATAGAAAAATCTATATATACTGAAAATAAAATAGTAACTAAGCACTGTGGGAAATGGAGATAATGGAGAATGATTCCTAATGAGTGTAGCAGTCTTGGTGGTGGGGGTAATAAATATATTTTAAAATTAGAATGTGGTAATAGCTGCACAATTATGTAATATATAAAAATTAGTAATTGATTTTAAATAGGTAATTTTTTCATATAAGAATTATATCTCAATAAAGTTATTGAACTATAAGTAAATATAAATACACATACAGGTAATTGAAATTTGAGGATTTAATTTCACATACAAACCTATATTGCACAATGTTTATTTAAATCTCAAAAAAATGAGTGAAGTAGAAAGTAGACATATAATAGAAAATATTAACAAAGCCCAAAGCTAGATGTTTGAAATAATAATTAAATTTTGAAAGAGTAAGACTAACCAAGGAAAAAAAAAAGCCTAGAAACACTACATAGTAGATGTCATGGCATGCAAACTATTCGTTCATCTAAAATCTGCAGATGTCATAATGACCCTCTCTCATTCTCTATATCCAATGAATTACCAGAACTACTAATAGAGGATCAAAACATAAGACTCAGAGTTTGGTATTGGAGGAGATCAGGATATGGCATTCCAAACACTTTGGCATAATAATTATTTTTAGCAAAAGGCATGTAAATTCCTAAAATTCCCTATTTTATAAAAGCAGAGTCTCCCAAAAGAACTCAATTGTCATGAACACCCTCCCTAGGAGCGACTCTCATCTTCTCAGAGGAGTCTACGTCACACTCTAACATAGTCAACTGGACTCTCATATTTCCCATCTATTCTCTTTGGAAAATATTTATTTTATCAAAACGTTATTCGTTTTTCCATAAGTGCCCTTTCTCTTCCCTCCTTTTCTCAGCAAATTGTCTGGCCAGAGAACTTAGGGTGGCAGAGAGAAAAAGGTTTTCCTTCTCTAAAGTATTAAGAAATTAAAACTTTGTATATAATTCTGAATATATATCACAGCAAAACTCACAATTTTCAAAAATCTTCTACATGTATTATCTCATCCTCAAAGATATGGAAACAGTAGAGAATAATATTAATTATATAGTATACTACATAAATCTATTTGACATATTATTTGTGATCTTTTCAACATTATAAAGAAGATACAATTTGACAAGAATACTTAACATTTTCATAAAAATATTTCTTTGCCAGTAACCAGTCTTTTAATATACTGATGTTATTTCATTGATTTTGAAGGTATTAATTGAAATGCATTTCTAAATAATTTCTTGATAAAATAAGCCATATTTGCTTCTTTTTGTTACAAATCTGATGTTTTCTTTATAAATCGTTGTCCAAATGAATTTAAGACAATTGCCTATGCTCTTGAATGCTCAGTTTTATTTTTCAAACGCACAAAAAGAAAAATATATTATTATTTGTATTTGCATATATTTAATTGTAATTTATTTTGGCAACTATAGGAAGTAACTAGCATATGAATAAAATAGTAATATATATGCATATAAAGAGAGAGGGAGAAAGAGACCCCACTGTAGTATCCTTACTAGCTCAATATTCCTCATGACACTTGTTTTTGAACATACCTCTTATAAATAAAATATGACATTTTAATTAATAGATTAGAGTTTCATGGATTAAAAGACTTGACGTATAATTTTCCTTTTATCTGCTTGGAACAGTCCTGACAAATGATGAATAGTGCTCAGTCTCTATAATTAACTGTCTCTACTACTATCTACATAGACAAGGAATTCTTAAGCTACCCTTCTTGGTTAAATAAATAAAATGTTAGGAATACTAAAAAAATGACATTGATTTGTCATGATTTATTCTAGATTATGAATAACTTTACCTTTCTGGTTCTTTTCATGGTAGAGCGTGAATTTCATTAATATTGAGTTTCAAGGAAAGTAAAAATTTGAGTTGTATTCTGCCTTTTTATTGGAAAGGCTGTATTACCTAATCTAGTGTCTCTCTCTTTATCTCTCTCCCTCCCTTTCCTCCTCTCCTTCTCTCTCCTTCTCTTCAAGATACTCAACACCTTTATTTTGCATCCTTATATCATATTCTCATACATTTTTTGCAAAGTTTCAAAATGTATGATTTTTCTATTCAAGATTTTGTTGGCTATGACTTCTATTTCTCTCATCATCAGCATACACATTTTTATTTTGATTGATAGTGATTGCTAGTCAGTCCTCCAGGAGGACTATACCTCCCAAAGGTAAATCTGTCAGTTCAGATTTCTGCTTGATAATTTCTGATTAGGTTGACAGTTTTGCCCAGCTTTTTTCTATTTCATTTCTCATCTTTTTGTTTCAAATTTCTATCTTGCTGGCTATTAGAGGCATGCTAAAAGGCATGCCGTTAAAGCCTGTAGTAACATATGCTACTGAATGGCAAAGCAGAGGACAGAAATTTGTGGTTTTCTTTTATTTTCTGCGAACAGTTGACATGTTTGATGGGGAAAATGCTTATGGTTTTATTTTACCATTATTCTGAATCTGCTGCGAAATGAATTCTGCTGTGAATATATTCAAGACAATAACACATTCCTGCTACATTTACACATGCATAGATTGAGCTTGGATAAAAATATATACAGATTTTGTTATATTTAAATTACTTTTTAACCTATACAATATTCATTTTGTTCGACCAATAATAATACATACTCCATACTGGCCATACCTGTGAACTCAATGAACGGGAACACTAACAGTTGATTTTCCTTTTCTGTGAATAATATGCTTATAGTTTTATGCAATTTTTCAACAAGTATTTAACATTTCTGCTACATTCAATTAAAAACAGAACATACATGCCCACAGAGAAATTTTATTAGTTGAAAGTAATAATAAGCAACACAATATAAAGTTGAGAAGGAAATTGGAAGGGAATTGTGTGACATATTAGATACCAATCATCATAATAAAAAGAATGATAATATAGTTAACATCTGTCACTTACTACTTGCTCGGTACTGTACTAGGCTTTTTTATATATTATGTCTTTTAATGTTTGTGACAACATCATGGAGAAAGTGTTATTGCTTCTATTTTATAATGAAGAAATTGGTATGCAAAGAGTTACATGAATTCTCCCAAGTTACATGCCAGAAGTGACAACACTGCAGTTTGAATTTGTCTCCAGCAGTGAACTCCAGAGCTTACGAGCCTAAGAATGAAAAAGAATACTACATTGAACCAAAACATACAAAAAATTTGTGTATGACACAAGTATGAAATGTAACTGTGTGTGTGTTGGGTGGGAAAAGGAAGGTCAGAGGCAACAATCATTTATTGATCTCCTGTTATGATATAAATCTTATATTCACATTTTAAAGCATAATTAGCTCACATTATTCCTGGATTTTTATTGATTTGAATCAATAAAATGTACATGAAAGTTTTCCTGGCAAACAAACTGTCCCAAATAAAAATAATCACTTTTTAGAGGAAATTAATGACCTTAATTTTTTAAATGTATAGAGTAGTAGTGTATATAAGTGCAAAAAATTACGCTGAATATAATTTCAAACTCTGTAAAATTTTTTTTGTTGTTACTCATGTAACAGCGTCTAAATGTGTACCATAGTTGCATTGTTCTCATGTTGCTCATGACTTTACACTTCATTGGTGAATGCACTGGGATTTTCTTAAATTTTCCTCTTTTAAAATATGTATCATGGTGTCATGACATGTTGTTGACTGTCAACTCCCTGTCAAAAGAAAAAATATCTGATTTAATCTCAAAGTAAATATTACACTACACAGGTTAATTTGAAAGCTCATTCAAACGTGGTGTCTTCTAAGTCTACTAAAAATATAAAATTATTTATTTTCTATTTTTAGAAAGGTAATAATGAATTTATTTTCAGTGCCTTGAAACTTTTCTTGAGACTTGTCTAAAAAGAATGTTAGACTCTAACGCTTCATAGAATTTGTAATGAATTTAGGTATATTTCACAATTGTTAAACCGCAAACGATTGTTTGAAGACTATTAAATGCACTCAAATTTAAAAGAACAAAGGAATATTATATTTTGTGTTTCATAAAAATTAAACCACTGGTAATTGTTGGTTCAGTTTCGAAATATTAATCCAAGAGTCATACTAGGCTCTGGTATGTTGGTGGTTTGAGTTCTAGGCACACAATAGAAAGCTTACGATATGTATTTCCCTTTTAATAGTTTATGTCTCCACAAGCTATTTCCCCCATTAAAACATACTTTTTTCTAAATCACCTAATTGTACAAGACATAAAATAGCTAACCTATACATGAAGCTATGATGATATATTAATGAAATAAGAGATCTGCTTATCCTATGATGACATATTAATGAAATAAGAGATCTGCTACAGATCTGCTTCTCAGACTGTATTTTATTATTTATTTTAAAACACCTTTCTTTACTATGAAAGTGATGCATGTTCATAATAAAATATTTATGAAGCACAGAATAACTATAAGAAAAATGTAAATGATGTATAATTCAACCAACTGTGATAACCTCAGTTGGAGTTAACAGATGAATAATTTTTATATACCTATGTAAGGCATGTTTTATTCAGAATATCTGCATAGCATGGTATATACTCCTATAAAACATTGTTTGGATTGGCGTGTTTCCATTTAATATTATTCAATGTTATAATTTTATCATTTGCATAATATTAAATTATATGTTTATTGAAAATTTTGCACAGCTAGTAATATTAGGTCACTTCCATTTTAATGTGGCTAATGTTGAATTTAATATAATCAATGACAGTGATGTTTGTAAATTTCTCAGGAATTAGTGCATTATGAATTAGCTGTATATGTTGAATTTCCCAAGAAGTAGAATTTCAAGACTGAATAACCTATATATTTATTTTTATATAAAATTCAACAGTGTATTCTGATATTTACGATTGAGAACGTCACATAAACAATACTAAATAAGGCACTTAATCTTAGTCAATTTGGAAACAAAATACATTTCTTTCCTAATATTAAAATTAAATATGTTTCTTGTTTTATTTTATTTATGTATTTGTTTATTTCTTTTGAGACGGAGTTTCTCTCTTGTTCCCCAGGCTGGAGTGCAATGGCGTGATCTTGGCTCACTGCAACCTCCGCCTCCCAGGTTCAAGCAATTCTCCTGCCTCAGTCTCCTGAGTAGCTGGTATTACAGGCTCCTGCCACCACGCCCAGCTATTATTTTGTATTTTTAGTAGAGTCAGGGTTTCACCATGTTAGCAAGGCTGGTCTTGAACTCCTGATCTCAGGTGATCAGCCCACCTCAGCTTCCCAAAGTGCTGGGATTACAGGCCTGAGCCACCGTGCCTGGCCTTCTTGTTTTATTTTTATTGGTTACTTTCTTCTGTGAATTGCCTATGCATTTTTGTTGCCTATTTTTTCTATTAAATGTTGTTATTAATTATTGACTTTGAAAACTTTTATTTTATGTATTAAGATCGTGTATATTTCAAATTTCTTTCAACTCTCTCTTAGTTTTTTATATGTATTACACATATCACTGCTTTTGAAAAATAATGTATAAAGGAGAGTCAAAAGCAGGCCTGATTACAAAACAGTAAACTAGTTGCAGACAAAAATAATACCTGTGTTTTTAGCTATAAATACACCTAAAATGTCTTATTGTTTATCTATTTATTTATCTATCTATTTATTATCTAAGAAAAGTGATATTGGAAAGCTTGGCTACCTAGAGTCAAATAAACAGAAGATAAAAAGTTCTGTTTTCTGTTCAGAACCATAATAATAAGAATTTATAATACTTCCTCAGAAAGTTTATAACAATATTAAATCATTTAAAATAAAAACTTTTTATTTTATTTATTTACTTTATTTATCTAAAATAAAATAAAAAAGATAATACAAATCATTTAAAATAAAATAAAATAAAATAAAAATCATTTATTTAGTTACTTAAATATTTTTAATTGGTTATTTTAATTTTAATAGGTCATTAGTCACTTTTACTCTTTGTTTTAATGAAGTAATTTTCATTTTATTGGGAAAAATCAATTCATATGGTATGTCTCACTGCTTGTTTACGTCAATTGAAATCTTCACTGCATAAAAAATTAGAGAAAATTATTTGAACCTAATTTATTTTAAAAAGAAATCAAATCCTTACCAGAAATGTGTTTGAAAATATAATTTTAATGTTTTCCCTTCTTTTTCACAAAGTAACATTGATTTTTTACCTTTCTTTTGAAATTTTTATGAACTAATTTTTTGATTTATTTTGGTTACTTGTAATCTGTCACATCCACATACAAAACATAGAAAAATGCATTCACATATTGATTAACTTTGCTAATCAACAATGACATACAATTGCTATATTTAGAAACAGATTCGCTGGAAAACTACGTATTTTATATATAATTTCATTCTTTCAAAAATATGTATATAATTGATTTATGTTAATTTTTCTGTTCAGTGATCCAGCAGCCGACAATGCCTATTACAATTATTAAGTGTATTATTTGAGAAATATTTACTCCTGAGGTTTTGTTGTGATTTCTTTTTTAATTAATAACATTTCTTAGCAAGTAGCTCCCAGAATTTTCTTGTCTGGCATCACATTCCAAATTTTAAAAATCAGTTCACGCCACATCTACATTGCTTTTTAAATGTAAAACCTTGCTAACATCATTACTAATTCACTTATGCATTTTTTTTAGTTTACCATGGAAATAAGATGTTTCAAGTAAGCTACATTTAAACCAATATGCTTGATGGCAACTTAAATAACAAAACTTAAAATTATTTTATTATAGAGCCTGCATGTCAATATTGATATTAAGACAGTGTATGTCTGTGTGTATGTCTGTGTGTGTGTATGTGTGTTCTCTGATAAATGATCCTCTGAAATACTCTGCCTTGAGAAATGAAATGATATATTTTAAAAGGTACTGTGAAAGTACCAAGCTTGGTGAAAGCATTTATTTATTTGAACATAAAATATGAAATTTCAACAAAGTTGTTCTAGAAATAATAAAATGTGAATTCATATGTTTAGAAATGTCCACGTGATATTAAACCATTGGGTTTATCCAAGAAAATATATTTTAAAAAAAATAGCACACTTGTTTGGTCAACATGGAGCAGTAATGGCTTCAATTTCTTCAAGTAGTTATCTGTTGAAGGAAGAAAAAATCATTAGGCCTTTTTATTTCTCTACAACCTACCACCTACAACCACCCATAATTTAATCTTATGAAGATTAAATTGGAAAAATGTACAGAAAATATTTGGCTTACTTCCTGGTATTTGTGATTAATCGGTGTTGTGTTTCAACTTATTATTTTCCTTAGTGTGTGAAACGATGAACTGTCAGCCAAAATCTATGTAGATTCAACTCCTAAAAATAGTAACAAAATGCTAACTACTACATTATATGGAATTTTAAAGTGAGTTACTATTTAAATTTTGATATTTTACTTTCTAGATTTGTCTAATAATAATAATAAATATATCTATATTGACTTTTGTTGCCCTTGGGTTGATGACACTTGGGTTATCAGAGATGGATTTGAGTGTACAGGAATACTTACACTCACATATATTCTTAGAGTTTTTGTACGTACTCAGTATATTATTCATTCATTTGATAAATATTTAATGAATATTTAAAATCATCAATTAACTTATGCACTGCTAGGAATATTGGAGAATAAGGATGAGTTTTTCTACTAATGGAATTTATCTGCCAAAATTGATAGCTATTAGCTAATCATGCTAACTAATTTATAGTTGTCATCTGAGAGAACTGCTCTGAAGAAAAGACAGATGATCTTTGTGAGCACACAACAAAGCAGCCTTACTTAAACAGTAGAGTGGCTTTGTATGAGACACAGATGATGCTGAGCTCTCAGTACCAGCTACTCATATGTGAGCATTACATTGTATTTGTCTTTCTGTCTCCAGTGACAAGCACGGTAACTAGCAAGTAATCAAACTATTTATTCAACTGACTTTATGTGACAAAACTTATTAAATGACCTTATATTGTCATCACTATAAGAAGAATAGATACTATCATTAAAATTAATGAAAAAAAGCATGTGATCTGAAGACATGTAAATAATTTTGGAAATATATTTTAGGTTTCACTAAGACAGTATTTTTAAATAAAATATATTGTTTATGAAATATCAAGAAAACACTTGCTCTAATCTAAACCTATACGAAAATTAAATATATGCTTTCAGAAGCATGACCAGAAAGAAACCCTATTTACCATTTGTTTTACACAAACTTAAGTAGCAAAATTAATTGTGCTCGCTAGAACACCAATCACCACATATAGAGATTAGAGTCCTGGTCACATGTTATTGGTATATTTAAATGGTTATAGGATAGATTAGTGAATATCAATGAATATCATAAAATATAATAGATAATGGCACTTCTTTCCACTCTTTGTCAGTATATAACCTTTGGGTCATTATATTGTATTCTGTAAACACTGAGAAAATTGATTATAGCAGAAGACTGTTGTGGATTGAGTTGTTTCTTTTCAAAAATGTTTAATAGATAAGTAGTAAAAACTGAGTATTATAGATTAGATAACTAGGAGGTTACGGTAATATCCTCCTCCTTCACATCACTTTGCTATTATCATCAGTTATTTAGGGGAATATAGGTACAGTCATAGGAAGTTAGGGTCCACTTAGCTTTAATGGAAAGGATACTCCCTTTGGGGAAAGGAGTTGTATGGAGTGGGAGGGAGTGGGCTGGATCTGAGAGAAGAAAGGTTTATTTCATGCCTTTAAATTAACGAATATCACCTGCAGGTCTCAGCTCTAGGATCAAAAGCTAATGGACTGTAAGTGTGAGTAATTGGTTCAAATGTTACTGAACCTAAAAGATTGTCAGGAATATTCAAGGATAATTTTGTGGTATTTCATGTTTGCCTTTTAAATAATTTAAAAACAACTGTTAGTTGTTGAAAGATATACTATCTATACACTTTTAAGGGTTTTACAATTGTTAATATCCCATCAATACATATTATGACCATTGGAGTGTGTTTGTTCATAACATATATTTAAATAATATTAACAGTTTAATCATCATGGCTTCTTATTTCAAATACTGCTGATAGGGTGTTAATATACAATGCATAAATTGTATTTAGTGAAGTAACTAAAGCTAGTTTAAAATTTAATTGAAAAAGACATTCATATAGAACAAAAAGCAATCATAAATGTAAGCAGTGTTTAAATTTTATACTAGATTTTCAGCCACTGTTGAAAATTTTTAATTTTGATTTTTAATTTAGGGTTGCTTTCTTTCTTTGATATAGAAAATATTAATAATGTGGTAAATATGTAAGTTATATTAAATCGAAAGATTCTAAATGTCAACAGCTATTTGTACATTTCTATGTAAATGATACAATTTTCTAGTTTGTAAAGATAGATTTTGATGGCCCTTTAAATTAAAGACAGCTTTTATTTAAATATATTTATGTTAACTACTAGATAACATTTGATAATAAGTCTCTAAAGGAGATATTTTATATGTTTTTTGTATATAAACTTGTGAAAAATATTTCTGAAGTTCTAGAAATCAGTATTTAAAAGTTCAGGTATCTGAAAATATATGACAATGTAAATAGAAAAAACTATAGCTTCAAAAATAGAAACAAAAATGTAAGTATTTATTACAAGCGATGTACTACACACATACATCTTTGGTTAATTAAATACACACATTTTTTTTTAGTTAATTAAACCTTCATGCTACCAATATGAATTTTCAACATTATTGCAGCTGCATAGGTCACATTAGTCTTTTTTTAACTTGTTATTTTTTCAAAACACCTATAATAATTTTCATTTACTTCTTTTTGTTCATATGTTTTGTCTCTTTAGTACTTTTACTTAACCTGTTTCTAAATATCTGTAAATTTTATTATTTAAAAAAACAAGATTTAGTTTTTTAGATCTCTACTGTATTTTTTCTTGTCTATTTCATTGCTTTCTTCATTTATTTTGTTTTATTCTTCCACTTTCTTAAATTTTTTATTTTTTTATTTTTTTAGTTTCTTGAATAGAAGACAGATAAAATTCAGATTACAGATAATGAACCTGTCGTTATATATCTGCAGAGAGAAATATTTGAAGGTTTTCCTTTTTATTTAATTTCCAACTTTAAAGTTCAGGGGTACGCGTGCAGGATGTGCAGGTTTGTTGCATAGGTAAACGTGTACCATGTTTGTTTGCTGCACAAATCATCCCATCACCCAGGTATTAAGCCCAGCATCCATTAAATATTCTTCCTGATACCCTTCCTCCTCCCACCCCCAACCATCTGACAGGTCCCAGTGTATGGTTTTTTCCCATGTGTCCATGTGTTCTCATCATTCAGCTCCCACTTGTAAGTAAGAACATGCAGTATTTGACTTTCTCTTCCTGTGTTAGTTTGCTAACCATAATGGCCTCCAGCTCCATCCATGTCCCTGCAAAGGACATGATCTTGTTCCTTTTAATGGAGGTATAGTATTCCCTGGTGTATATGTACCACATTTTCTTTATCCAGCCTATCATTGATGGTCATTTAGGTTGATTCTATGTCTTTGCTATTGTGAACAGTGCTACAATGGACATACATGTGAATGTATCTTTATAATAGAACATTTTATATTCCTTTAGGTAAATACCCAGTAAAGGGATTACTGGTATCATTCTGCTGTGGTCAGAAACATATTTTCTGTATATAATTTTACTAATTTAAATTTGTTTGGACTTAACTTAAGGCCCAAGATATAGTCCATTTTGGTAAGTATTCTTTGTGTACTTGTAAGCAATGTGTGGTTGCTGGATGCAAATTACATGTATTTCAATATCTTTACACTTTTTGGTGATTTTATTCAGATCCTAAAAGTAGGGTGTGTTAAAATATTTAAGTGTGTTGTAGATGTGTCTATTTCTCTTATTAGTTCTGTATCTGCTTTTTAATTATTTGTTATTGATGTTCTATTCACGTATTATAAAATTAACTCTTTTCAAATGTACATTTCCATGGGCTTTAACAATGATGTGTAGCTACTACATATGTGAATTCCAAAATATTTTAATCACCCCAAGATAAAGTTATTTCTAACATTTTACTTTTATTTTTGATTCAGTATTTGCTGGATTGCTATAAATGTTTAATTTTTTAATACAATTTTAACTTTTATTTTACATCTAAGGGAAAGAGGTGCAGATTTGTTACACAGTTACGTCGCATGAAGCTGGGGTTGGGATATGAATGATCTTGTCACCCAGGTAGTGAACATAGTACCAACAGTTAGTTTTTCTTTCCATGCCCTACTCTGCCATCTTTATGTCCATGGGTACCAATGTTTAGCTCCCACTTTACAACAGCAAAAATCACAGAACAGGCAGCTCCAGGTGTTTCTTCCACAGAAACACCACTCGCTATTTCTAAACAAATATTCTTCAGTTTTTATTTTAAAATATTTAAAATTTTATATACTTTCTGCAGAAATATACACTATTATTATTGCCATGGAGAGACAAGAGAGTCTTTTGTTTTCCAATTTATATGGCTTTAGGTAGCCATGTTTTCCAAGTATCACCTTTCAGGTTAGATATGTTAGATGATAGATGGATAGATAGATAGATAGATAGATAGATAGATAGATAGATAGATAGGCAGACAGATAGATAGATGTAAGGCATTTTTAGTTATAGTTATAAAGGCAGATCTTGTTTTTTTCTGGTACTACTTGACTGTTTTCTAACCATGCCTGTTTATGAATTTTCTTTATACATAATTTTTCGGAAGCAGTGATGTTGTGTTTAATACACATACAAAATTAAGAGATGTATTAAATTTGGAATACATTTAAAACATGGGTTATCTTGACACAGTTGATTCTGACAGATTGTGCTGAATTTTTTAGTGTTTCTTTGGGGCGATGGGCCTTTAGAACTCCCTATTCTTCCATTTCTGCTGATGTGTTACCACATGCTTTTGTATTTTAAAACTGTATTATTACTTGTATATACATTGGAGTTGAAGTATCTCCTTGCCTAATTTAATATTTTATCATTTAGGAATATCTATCCTCATCACTAGTCATATTTTACAGCTTAAAGTTTAATATGTTTGATATGATGTATTAACTCTATATATTAAATATATATCAGTTTTTCCTCAAGCTACCTTTTTTAGTGTATCTTTCCCTTCTTTTACTCTCAAATAGTCATGCTCTTAATCTTTGTATATCTCTTGTATGCCTTATATTATTTGTAGTGTATCTTATTCAGTCTAAAACCATTTGTTTTGAAAAGAAAGTAGAGGAGACCTATATAAATAGTAGAATCTATTGTATTAGTGGTTTGGAAGACCCCAAATTGTAGTTGTTATATTTTCCCAAATTGATTTCTATATTCATTGCTTTTTCAATACAAATCTGAGTATTGGAAAGAAAGGGTACTTACAAGCTGATTTTAAAAATGTAGACTTTTTCCTTGCTCCTTTGGAGTTTTGCTATGCATTTGTCTAAATGTGATTTCCTTTCTACTTATCTAGTTGTTCAGCTTGGAGTTCATAGAACCTGATGAATCTTTGGCTTTGTGTCCATCAATTTCAGGAAATGTTGATCAGTATATCTTTAACTGTTGTCATTGACACATTCATTCTACTGCCTCTTCTGGTGCTCCTGTAATGTATATGTCAGGCCTTGTCACTGATTCCCATGTGTCTGGTAGAACATTTTTCTGTATTTTATCTTTTTTTTTTTTTCTCTGTGTGATTCAGAAAAAAAAATATATTTTCTGTCAACCTGTATTTTAGCTTAAACATCTTTTCTTCCTGTTAATCTACTGTTGAAATCCAATACCTTTAACTTCAGTAATGATCTTTATAACTTTTAGCATTTCTATTTTATTTCATTTTCCATTTACCAATTGAGCATTTTGTTTGATTGAATTTCTTTCCTTAATTGAATTTAAAGAAGTAAATTATACTTCTTTTTGCCACTTTTTAAAATGTTTGTCCTGGAGTTTGCAATATACATTTGCAACTACTTCAAGTCTATTTCTAAATAACATTGTACAACTTCATGGATAATACAAGTACCCTATAATACAGGTAACAATGTATTTCCAATTCCTTCTTCTATACTTTATATTATTGCTGTCATTCATTTCACATATCCATAAGCTATAAAGCTATAATCATAGAATACATTGTTTTATTATTTTGAACCAAACATTATTTGATAGCTCAATTACTGATAAAAATAATAGTTATTTTTTACCCTCACTCATTACTTCACTTATACTCTTCCTTTGTGTAGACCCTTCTTCTCTCTGCCTCTCTCCCAACTTCTAGTAAACCTACCCATGGACAAATTTTCATAAGTGGAAAGCTAAAATGATACATAATTCCACTGTGTATATATATTATTTTTTGATAATTTTATCTTCAAAATATTGAAAACTTATTTACTTCCTGCTACTAAGTTAGGTATAAGAAAGCGAACATAATTCTTCATTGTAATTGTCTTTTTAAATACAGAATATGACCACTGTGTCAGGAAAGGGTTTGGTCAGATTCTGTTTTGATTACTTTCAGGGTCTGTAATATCAATATAATTAATTTTATATTTTCTTTGTGTCTAGGTTCAAATAGAGCCACTTACTGACACGCTCTGCATATTTCAGTAATTACAATGCCTCTCTAAACCTATTGTCTACTCCATAAAAAGAATAATAATATTATATATCTCACTTACTTTTGTTAGTATTTAACTTATTCCATATACTGTATTTAGTATACTGCTTGACTGTACTTAGCATACTTCTTGACAAGTATTAAATACTCAGTAACTAGCCAATTTATGAATATTACTATAATTATATTCATTGCTAATTGCAGACAATTTTTAGGATCTTTTAATTTGCATGGCATCATTAGAGTTGATGAGCTAATTTTACTAACTTAAAACAAGAGCTCCCACCTATTTATTAAATTATTGCTAAAATAACTCTGAGATAGTTCTGCATCTGACATCAGAGATTTCACTATTATAACTTGTGTTTGTGTCACGTTGGACTATTAGAAATAGGAGGTGACAAATATGTAAACTATATATTATGTTTTATGCTTGTTCTTTTCAGTTTCTTTAACATTTCATACAGTGCCAGACTGAATGAGCTATTTCTGTCTAATTGACAAATGCAACAATGTATTGGGCTAAGTGCTTAGAGAGTTGCAACAAGAGAGATTTTTAACTTCAGTGTCAAGATCCTGTTGCTGCTGCAGGCTATTTACCTCGTTTCAATAGCAAGGTCACCATCAGAGTCACCTGCCTTTTCGGATATGAAAACTTGTTGGCAGAAAAGGGGTTTGGAATTCTCACAGCTGGTCAAGAGGGACAGAAGATTTCAATATGTTGCATATAACAAAAATAGATTTGGGATTTTTTTTCCCCTACATAGCTGTCTTTGTTTTAGCTAGTGTTGTTACCTTTGCCTCTGCCAATATTTACTCCTTGGATAATGATAGAACAGGCCCATGTCTCAGTGTTTCAGCCATTTTTAGCCAGGGCATGCAATATGATTTCATCAATGTGTTTTGCCTTATATTGTCTAATGATGTTTATTTTCCTTATATTGGCTCACAAGATTCTTTTTGTTTCATTTTTACTCATCTGTACATGTCATCTTTTTTTTTTTTTTTTTTTTTTTTACAAAATTTAACTTTCTGTTACATAATTTTATTCTAACCAAATATATGTGTAATCTGTCTCCAAAATCCATCTCCTCACTTAATAAATTATTATTCCCTTCTCTATTATATATTTTGTGAATGTTTGCCATATGAGGTTTTTTAACTTTTTGATTATGTGTTCACAAATCAATTGTATTATTATCAACAGTAAGCATTATTATTAATCAATAATAGTTAATGCACCAAATTAGACAGCATGAATAATAAAATAAGTATGATTTTTCAGTTTTCACTGTCTTCATATTTATACATATAAACGAACTAATATCCTTCACCCCAAGGCTTCATCAGGGGTCCGATTTATGACAAACACCAGCAGGCACAAAATTGAAAAAGGGCATCAGCCTCTGCAGCCTATAAAGATTGGGATACATTTTTGTTGACTGTAGACTCCAAGTTTTGTGGGTCACATTTAAACCCCATTGCAGATCCTTGCCTTTGGTTTCTAATCTCCCTGTTTACCCTATTGGGTAGGTTGACTCAGGTTATCACCTTGTGTTTTTGCCTTGTTTTGCTGTTCCTTTTGATGATAAGTTCTCTCTAAAATTTAAACTTTCCTATGAATATCAGCACAAACGAAAAATTAAATCTTTCTGTGGCACAGTGCAGTTTAGATTGTTTTACACTTGAATGCCTTTAGTTCCTGAGAGCTTCTCCTAAATTAAGGAAGAACAAGTTTGGGCTTCTGTCACAGGATGTGACATGAGAGGACACTGAAAATCAGGTATGTAAACCGAAAAATGTTTCAAACAAGAGAGAAGATTGAGTATAATCAAGAACGTCAAAGGAAAATGTTCACACTGGTTGTGTTCTCACTAAATCCCTAGTCCTTTCTGCTTGTGAACTTTCACATCTTTATAATTACAATAGGCACCATTCTTATCCCCATTTTATAAGTGAGTAAATCAAGTCATAGAGAGGATAAGTAACTTAAGGTCTTGCAGTCAACAAGTGGTTACGGCAAAATTTGAACACTAGCAGTTTGCCTGCCCCACAGCACACGCTATTATTGTTATATTATATCATTATACTAAAAGTACTACCGAGTATCAGGTGTGATAGCAAAAGTAAGTGCAAAAGAGATACTTGTATGTGCCTAACATTGATAAGGCTGAAAATTACTTGAGTTGGTAACTGTGGTAGTTAAGACAATAATCTCTTATGAATAATGAGTTTGACAATATAATTTATCATCCAGACCTGAACACTTTTGAGGATGAAAAGGAACTATTAATAATTATTCTGAGACAACAGGCTTAATTCAGGGCCATCTTTAGTAATCTGGACATTAGATCAGTTAATGTATGAGTGGCTTCCCCAACAGTTCAGGTGCAGCAAATAGGGCCAACACAGAAGATTGTTCCACTGATCTAGCCAGTGGGAGTAAGCCAGGAAATAACTGTTTTGTACCAATTTTCATGTAAACATTCCCTGCCATGGGCAGGTTACTTACTACATTTATTGTAGGTTTTCAGAAAGTAATATTACACCTTGCAGAATATCCTTTACAGAATTTCATTTTAAAATGTTGCTTGCTTGATTTCTATTTCAGAATATGACAAAAAATAACCATATGAAATCCCTTGCTGCACCTGTTTCAAGATGGGTTTGTCACAAGTGTACATTATGTCATCCAGTATCCTTTCTAAAAATGTGACACATGAAATATTTCATTTAGAAATCAATGTTAGAAAAATGTTTTCTCTAAAATAGATAGGTTTACTTTTCTCTAATTATGAAAATTAGTTCATTCTGTTTTAATTTGGCCTGCAAAATATGTTGTCTCTTCTAATCTGCATACTTGTCTCCTCAAGTACTTGGTCTGCAGTATCTATGTATATTTATATTTTTTCTTGTCTGGATTTTATACTTCAATTTTCTGTTTTTAAAATATTATAAGTACTTTTTTTGTACACAGCTTTAAATCCTTCTTAAATGGGATTGAAAAAAGTATTGTAGATACATTTATGTTGTAGCAAACCAGTAGAATCTAAATATAGCTTTAACAATGATCCTTCTGTAGACAACTATTGACAATGTTTTTTGTTTAATTTCTTTACAGGAAAATACCTAAACTAATGCCCACTGATTGCATCATCAGTGTTTCTGAATAGCTAATTTATGTATGCTTTATCCTCTAAACCATAATAAAGGCAGCTCTGTTCAGAAATGCTTCAATTCTTGCCACTAGCTCCCCTAAGTGGGGAAGGCTGGCATAACACTGGTTTAATAAGTAGGTGTCAAACCTTCTGCACAAAAGCCAGCAAGAGTTCTACCTACATCAAAGATCTCTTTTTACATTTCTTAAAATGCTGTCAAGATGAAAATATGGCAGACCATATAAGAAAACAGGTCGTGGTATATTTAATATAAAAATTCATAGTTTTGTCAGCAGAGGAATTTTGTAACGGCTGAAATTTGGAAGAGCATAGACCTCTGCCTGATTAGGTGTGTTATATATCAAACCTAGTGAACAAAGAGTTGTCACATGATCCCCGATTCTAGAACAACCACAACTTGAAAGGAGTTTGCCCCATTGTGTTCCTCCCCAATATACTGAATTACTTTTAGACATACAAATGTACTTAGTACAAGTCATTGATATCTGTAATATAACTAAATGTGCATATAAAGACAATAATTTAAAACACACTAGCTAAAAAAGGATTGGAGAATATAGAAGAGACTAAGGCATGCCTCAAAAACTGGGCCTAGATTGATTTGCCATCAGTCAAAGGAACATAAGTAAATTTTAAGTGCTCTCATCACAAATAACTGATAAGCATGTGAAGCATGTCATATGTTAAAGAGCTTGACTTATTCCACAATGTATAAAGTTGTATATCATAAATGCATACAGTTTTATTATCAATGTTAAGGAGACAAGTATAGATTCTATAAATAAATTTAAAACTACTTGTAAAAGAATAGTGTCTCCCAAGATCTAGAGGAAATGCACAATTTAAAAATACTTTCTGTGGCAAACATAAAGTAACATGACAGTAATCTTTTCTTTAAAGATTCTGAGGCATACACCTATTTCTTTCTAATTATAATATTAAGCATATTTGATAAACATGATAGATGCATAGATTGATCGAATTGTGTTTTCCAAAATGATACCTCAAGTCCTAACCTCTGGTAAGTGTGAATGTAACCTTATTGTGAAATTAGGTCCTTTCAGGCATAATCAAGTTAGAATGAGGTCAGACTGGATTAACGTCTACCCTAATCCAATGATTGGTGCCATTATAGGAGACGTAAAGAGAGGAGAATGCCATATGAAGATACACAGACATGAACACAAGGAAGAAGGCCATGAAAAGATAGAGGCAGAGATTTGAAGTGGCAACCACCAAAAGCGAAGAAGCAGCAATAAGGTATTTTTCTCTTCTGTTTTTAGAAAGAACATGGCCCTGCTGCCACCATAATTTGAACTTATAGCCTCCCAAACTGTGAGATAATAAGTTTGTTCTTTTAAACCAACCAGTTTGTGTTATTTTGTAAAAGCTGACCCAACAAACCAATACAGTTAGACAATAAACTAGAGAGATGCATTGCTCTACATAGAGGAGACGTGTAACCTTGCCCTGAGTTTCATACCTGGATAACATAAAGTCCTGTCCCTTTCAGTATTATTTAACGAGGCTATATTTGCTTTGCTCCCTTGGGACTCTTTCTGGGGATCCATGAATTCTTTGCAATATTTGATAGATGGAGGAGGCATGGTTCTTAAGCAAAAATTACCATTGCTCTTGTCCTAATTGATATGATTTGGCTGTGTCCTTCCCCAAATCTCATCTTGAATTGTAATCCCGATAATCCCCACATGCCATGGAAGGGACTCGGTGGGAGGTAATTGAATCATGGGGGCTGTTTTCTCCATGCTGTTCAATTCTCATTTGAATTAAGGTGAATTAATTTTCTGAATTAAGGTGAAGCTTGACTTTTTGAATGATGTGTCTGTGGTCATGTCTAGATATACAACTTCCATGTCTTCTTTTCCCTAAAGAGACTGCCTAATCTATATTTCTAAATACATACATAGAGTTCTACATGCATATATAAGTACATAAATGCATATATGCATGCCTACCTACAGATAAACACATACATACATATATATGTGGCAAGTGCCACCATGCCTGGCTACTTTTTGTATTTTTTTGTAGAGATGGGGCTTCACCATGTTGGCCAGGCTGGTCTCAAACTCCTGACCTCGGGTGATCTGCCCACCTTGGCCTCCCAAAGTGTTGGGATTATAGGCATGAGCCACCATGCCCAGCCTAAAGTCTTTCCACATTGGGTGTAGCATTTTAAATTCACTACAGCAATGTATACATGATCCACTTCCTCCACATCCTGGCCAGCATTTGATGTCATTATTTTTTTTTAACCATTCCTGTAGTTATGTAATGATGTCAGCTGATTTTTCAGTTTGCATTTCTCCACTAGCTAATGGTATTGAAGGTCTTTTAATGTGCTTATTTGCCATTTGTATATTTTCTTTAGATAAATTTGTGTTCTTGTGCTTATTTTGTAACTGAGATGCTTGTTGTTTTATTATTGATTTCTGATCATTTTAAAATATTTTCTAGACACTAGTCATTTGTTGTATATGTGACTTGCATAAAATTTTTCCCAGTCTATTGCTTGAATTTTCACTTTCTTCACATGGTCTTGTCCCAGGGAAAAGCTGTTAATTTTGTTGAGGTCTGATATGTCAAATTTTCTTGTCTAGATCATGCTGTTGTCAATTTTAAAAACTGTCTATCCCTAAATGCTAAAAATTTCCCCCTAGATTTTTAATAAAATATTTAGTTTTTCACATTCAACATATAAGTTCACTATTCGCCTTGAATTAATTTTGACATAAGCTGTGATGTTTAGGTAGAAGTTTCTATTTTTGCCTACGGATATTCTACTGTTCTTATATTTGTTGAATTGGCTCTCCTTCCTCTTTTGAATTGCTTTTTCATCTTTGTAAAAAATTACTTGGGTTTATTTGTTTTGAGTCTGTATCTGGGTTCTTTATTCTGTTTCAGACCTCTATGTATCAGCCCCTCTACTAATACTCCTTTGTCTTGATTATTCCTAATGACTGTAGAGTAAGGCTTAATATTAGCTACAGTGATCTCTTTCACTCAAATTTTTCTTTCAAAATTGTTTTAACTATTTGAGGCCTGTGACTTTCCATATGAATTTTAAAGTAAGACTGTCAATATTTATAAAATAATACCCTACAGGTAATTTGAAAAAAAAAATGCATTAAACTTATAAGTCAGTATGTGGAAAATTGATATCTTTACAATATTGAGGTTTACAATACTTGAGCAGAATATTTCTTTACATTTGTCTTTCAAAAAGTTAATCAGTATTCTGTAATTTTTTGGCATACAGATTCTGTACATGTTTTGCTCAGTATACACCAAAAGTATTTCATTTCATTTAGCATATTTGTAAATGATGTTGTGTTTTAAAGCTTTGTTTCTGCTTGTTCATTGTTGGTGTATAAAAATGTGATTGATGTTTGTACTACTGATCTTGAATCCCAACACTTTGCTGAACTCACTTTTTAACTTATCAGTTCTAAGAGTTTCGTTATTGTTTTTATAACATTTCTTGGGAGTTTCAAAGTGGCCAATCATGTCCTATGTCAACATACACACATTTGTTTCCTTTTTCCAAATTGTATGCCATTTAGTTATTTTTCTCATCTCCTCAAAGTGGATAAAGCTTCTAGTACTGTGTTGAACAAGAGTGCTGAAGGTGAGTATCCTTGTCTGGTTTCCAATCTTGAGAGGGGAAAAAATGCTTTCACTGTAAAATAAGTTACCTGGAATTTTTTTGTGAGTGTTCTCTATCAAGCAAAAGCAGCTTCTTTATATTCCCACGTTAATGAGAGTTTTTATTATGACTAGGTGCTGTATTTTGTCAAATACTTTTTTCTAGGTCAATTAACAGGATCATGTTGCTTTCTTTTGTTTGTTTTTATAGTGAATTCCATTAATTGATTTGCAAATGTTGAACCAGCCTTGTGTAACTAGAATATACATCACTTGGTCATCATATATTAATATTTTTATATATTAGTTGATTTCACTTGTTAATATTTTCTTGATAATGTTTATATTTCAGTTTTGCTTTTTTTTTTTTTTTTGGTAATGTCTTTGGTTGATTTCAGTATTGAAGTACTATTGGCCTTAAAAATGTTTTGGGATACATTCCCACCTCTTTTATTGCTTTTGGAAAAGTGTGTATACATTTAGTGTTAATTTTTAGTTAAATGTTTTATAGAATTTTTCTTTAAAATTGTCTGGGCCTTGGATTCTATTTTGAGAATTGTGTATTAATTAAATGTATTTAATGATTAAAAGACTATTCATATTATCTATTTCATCTTTGTTAAGTTTTGGTACACTGCAGTTTCAAATAAATTGGTTCATTTTTTCTAAGATATTGAATGTATGAGTAAAATTTTTGTACTATATCCTTACTATCACTTTAATAGTTGCATAATCTTTAGTAATATCCTTTATTTTATTTTTGACATTAGGGGTTTGTGTTTAGTTTGTGTGTTGTATTTCTTTTCATAATTTCATAATTTTACATTTAACATATCATTCATATTTATGGTAATTATTGATATGTTAAGGCCTAACTCTGACATTTTATTTTTTAATTTCTGTAGGTCTTAGGCTATTTTTTAAAATTTACTTACTCAGTGTTGTATAGATTAAATAAATTCTACTGATCCACCCTTAAACCTGATGATTCTATCCTCTGTCTTCTCTTTACTATTGAGCCCACTTGGAAGATTTTTATTTCTGTTATTGTAATTTTCTTTTTTTTTTTTTTTTTTTTTTTAGAATTTATATTTCTTTGCTGAGATTGTCTAATTTTTCATTTGCTTGGAGAGAATTCAAAATTATTTATGAAAGCATTGTCACGATGGCTGCTTTAAAATCCTTATCAGATAATTCCGAAATCTGATTAATCTTGGTGCTGATGCGAGATGATTATCTTTACTTATTCCAGTTGTGTGACTTTCTTGGTCTTGTTTTTATAGGAGATTCCTAGTCATTCCTAAATAGTTTGGCTATGATGCTGGGATACTCTCAGTCTTTTTGAAATAATTTATTTAAGTATGTAGTCTTCCTATTTAAGTTTAGCATTCGGGTCTGGGATTATATTTGTAAACTGTAATTATAATAAAATCTAATTTTCAGACCCTTCGTAGTGCTATTCTTATCTGCTTGGCTTATCTCTTATTAGTGGAGTTCCCACTGTTTCCTGCTGGTGCTGCTTGAGGAGGTAGAAGGAGTTTCTTAGCCCAGTCTTCCTGGTATTCCTTGATGAGGAAAAGCTATCACTAGCCCTTTCCAGCAAGAGCCCTTTCCAGGCCTGGTGTTTGTTGTGATATGATCTCACTTGCCTTTAGGGGATGGAGAGTACCTCCTAGGCTGTGCAATTTTTTGTGCTTAGATAAAACTTGCTGGTGCTGCTTGCCTGCTAGGTGCTCCTATGTGAAAGGTAGGAGTCGTAAGGCCTTGGAGACAAAAAGTCTTCATAGGCTCAGCATTTGTTGTGGTAGGATTTTTTTACCTGTATACCACTGCGGCCACCACCATTACCACCACCATATGTCTCTTGGTGGGGAAGAGGACTCTCGGGTTCAGCAAAAAAGGTGACTTCAATGGCTAAATTCTTACTGTGATAGGACCTCCTTTGTAGGTACTCCTGGGCCATATGCTGTCTCTGAGTGTGGGAGAGGAGGTTCAGTCCACACAGTAAAGAAGTGTACTTTTTCTGTTTCCTTATCCTTATCATGAGCTTCCAAATCTGTGTCCTCGTTGATTTTTTCAGGCTCACTTGATGTTACCTATGGGACTCTCTTTTGATCCTGTGACAGGATTAATCTACCAGGGAAAAACTCTCTTATTAGACTGAGGATCAGGAAACATCAAACTTCTGTCACTTTCTTCTTATGGAATAATAAGATACGCTGCCAAAATGTTGTTCCTGACTCCTCTAATCTTCACCTTCCTCTTATCACCTTTCAGAATTTTTCTTTGGTCATCTCTTGCATTATTTTCAAGGCTTATAGTTGAATGTGGTAGGGAGGAACCTAAGGAGACAGGTCTATCCCATCTGTTCTATACAGAAAATGTATGGCTGCTTTTAATTTTATCTCTATCTGTACTTTTAAGCAATTGAATGATGATGTGCTTTGTATTTTTTCATGTTTCTTGTGTTGGGGTTTATTGAACTTCTTAGGCCTTTAGGTTTATAGTTATTGTCAAACTTGGAATGCATTCAACTATTGTGGCTTCAAATATTTTTTCTGCAATCCTTCCCCAACTCCATTTACAAGGACTGCAATCACCACTTGCAGTATTAGGCTACTTGAAGATATAGCACAGCTCACTGATGCTATTTTCATTTTTAAAAATCCTTTTTTCTCATTATGCATATTTTTTAGATTTTTGTTTTACTGTACCTTCAAGTTTAATAATCTTTTATTCTGCAGTGTTTAATTCGTCATTACTCTGTCTAGTGTGTTTTCATCTCAAACATTGTAGTTATCTCTAGAAGTTGTTTTTGAGAGTTTCTAAAAAACTTCTTTGTATATGCTTTTCTGTATAAGGTAGTGATAGGAAATCTGTGTAATGGAAGTAATTCCAAAGAAATATAGAATGATTTACTCAGAACTGTGATCCCTTATGTATTGAGTTTAATTTTGTAGCCATCAAGTTTGAAGTGTTAAAACCATAATGCATTATTTGCAGAATTGCAGTGGCTAATTAAGCAATGAAACTATAAAATGTAAGCAGTGTTTAACATATAAAACAAGATATAATTTCCAAACCCAAAATAACACCTCAACATATCTGCTTAGAAAAGCTGAATCAATCTGTAGCAAAGCAAGAGTAATAATAAAAAAGATTTATCTTTTCCCTAGTTTAGAATACTTATGAATTTGAAAGACTATGTATCAATAGTCTTATTCCATTTTGTGTTGATAATAAAGGGATACCTAAGGCCAGTTAATTTATGATGAAAAAAGGTTTATTTGGCTCACAGTTCTAATGGCTGGAAAGTTTAAGATTGAGCATCTGGTGAGGGCGGCAGGTGGGTTCCACTCACAGCAGAAGGTGAAGGGGAGCCATTGTGTGCAGAGATCACAGGTGAGAGAGGCAAAGAGAGTATGGAGTGGGAGGGGAGGTGCCATCCTCTTTTTAACAACCAGGTCTCCAGGGAACTAATAAAATGAGAGGTCATTTATTCTGCAAAGGGAACTATTCCACAAATAGAATTACCCTATTCAAGAGGGATACACCATGATGACTTAAGCAGCTCCCATTAGGCCTTACCTCCAACATTGGGGATTTAATTTCAGCATGAGGTTTAGAAAGAACAAACATCTAAACCAAGGGTGTCCAATCTTTTGGTTTCCCTGGGCCACAATGGAAGAAAAAGAAATGTCTTGGGTCACATGTAAAATATATTAACATTAACAATGGATAATGAGCTTTAAAAAATTGCAAAAAAATCTTAAAAAGTTTTAAGAAAATTTATGAATTTGTGTTGGGCCACATTCAAAGCTGTCCTGGGACGCAGGTGGCCCACAGGCTGCCTGCTTGGACAGACTTGATCTAAGCCATAGCAATTATGTTACAATGGTGCAGTACAATGATAGGAAAGCATAATTAGTTACTCAAATTAAGAAGGATGCACCAAAACAAAAATCAACATATTATTTCCTTCACTGAGAATTTCTTGGTAAGAAAAATATCAGTTTAACTATCTAATGTGGCAAATGGCAAAGTAAAAACAGTTATTCATACAAAACCCAATGTGTTACCTTTGAGATGATCTCTTTATTACATGTTAATATGAAAGTCTATTATAAAGTTCAGTCCAGAAAAGTTATTGAAAATGTTTTAATTATATGAGGAACTCTTATTGAGTAGGTATATTAGTCCATTTTCACACTGCTGATAAAGACATGCCCAAGACTGGGTAACTTATAAAAGAAAGAGGTTTTATTGACTCACAGTTCCACATGGCGGGGGAGGCCTCACAATCATGGCGGAAGGGCAAGGAGCATCTTACACGGCTGAAAGCAAGAGAGAGCTTGTGCAGGGGGATTTCCCTTTATAAAACCATCAGATCTCATGAGGCTTATTCACTATCACAAGAACAGCATGAGAAAGATCCATCCCCATGATTCAATTACCCACCACCGGGTCCCTCCCATGACACATGGGAATTTTGGGAGCTACAATTCAAGGTGAGATTTGGGTGGGGACAGGGGCAAACCATATCAGTAGGCAAAACAAACAAACAAACAAAAAATTTGGTCACATGTATTTAATAATGTAAAATTGGGCTTCCATAGCTATTATTTTATATATTTTCTGAAAATAATCTTAATATTTTTATAAAATACAGAAGTAAAATATATTTTCAAAGGGCCAAAACAGAAGCAATTCTTGAGAGAATAAGGTTACTATAATTCATAATGACAAGTTCAATAATTTAACAATTGTAAATAAAATTATGAGTGATGCTTATTCTGTATATAATTATTACCAATTGCTTTAAATTTGGAGTATAATATTTCTCTTTTTTCTATCAAAATATTATCTATGCATAAAAAAATTCATGGATCCAGAATAATCTCTATTAAAAAATCAATTTTAATGACACATTTACAGGATACATCACTAAAATCATCTACTGAAAAACAATTTATGATTAATTTTTAAAAACCTAAATATAGAATTATTTGCATCGTTTTACATAACACAAAAATTACTGACCTAAGCATTGTCAAGTTATGTTTAAAATTGCTTTTTTTCTCATCAATTCATGTTATTTTGCTTCTTATTTTATTTCTGTGACATATGTTTCTCTACTATGAATATAATAAAAGAAAACATAATAACCATCTAGATAAATACTACCTCTTGAGAATTTCATAATCACCAGTCTAATCTATATAAATATATTTTAGAAGCAAGATACAAGCTGAATGTTTACATACATAGGCATTAAATATAGCAAATCACTTCACTCATAACTTTCATTTATTTATAAGTGCAAAACAAGCTATAGACATAAAATTGATTATATATGATACTATCTATACACACCTTCAATAAAAATCTATCTTTTTAAGTAATGGTTTCTTTCCTCCTGTATTATATTTATTCTGAGTATATTTACTGAATATTATTTTATGTCTGTGGATTCTCATGTTAATAATTTGGGTTTGCATTTGATCTCTTTAATATTTTTATGTTTTGTAAGTCATTTTACTGCATTTTACCAAATATTTTTAAACATACTAGAAATTGAAAAATAAAATTTATCCTTCACCACAGATAGATTGAGGACTGTCCTAGTGACCTCTTTAAATTTACATTTACTAACAATCATTATACTTTTTGCACAGGCAGTTTGTTAAATCTGCAACTTGACAATTGGTTCAGTTGTGCATTTGTATTAAAAATAAAATTGGAACTATTCAAAAGCATTCTGGTTGGATTTGTTATTTTTCATTTGTCATACATAGTTTATCTCAAAAAAGTTTTCAGAGAAAGGGTACAAGAATGTGGAACATTGAGATACAACTCCAACCATGGGGAAAATTTTAAACCTTGGCCAACTGGACTACTTTGTGCTTAAATACTGTCTGCCTTATGCTGTAGTGAAAAGAATATTAGGCTGATAGTATCACTACACATACTTTTACAAAAGATTCTCTTACCAAAGGAGCAACTTCGGACTCTGTTTTTAAAACCTTCTAAACTATTACTTAGGATAACTCTGAATAGCAATGGTGTTATTACCAAAAATAATCAGTAAATAAATTGTGCTAGTTTGTTTTGTATTGTTGTAGCAGAATACCTGAGGCTGGGTAATTCATAAAGAAAACAGATGTATTTAACTCACAGTTCTGCAGACTGAGGAGTACCAAAAGCATTGCACTGGCATCTGTTCAGCATCTGGTGAGTGAAAGAACCACATCTTAGGTAAAAATACAGTGAGAAATTCAAAGGGGAAGCCAACAAAGAACGTCATGAAAAGAGAAGCTCCTGGCTTTATAATAACTCACTCTCAAGAGGGAACGAATCCACTCCCACAAGAACTAATCCAGTTTTGCCAGAGTGAGAACTTGCTTACCACTGTAAGAATGGCACCAGACTAATTATTAGTAATCCACTCCCATGAACCAACACCTCCCACCAGGCCCCATCTCGCAAGATCACCAAATTGGGATCAAATTTCAACATGAGTTTTGGTGAGGACAAACAAACCATATCCAAACCATAACAGGAATCATACGAAATGGCCAACCATTGCATAATCAGTGGTAGTTAACCAGATATTACATGCATTTGAGGTCATGCCATATTGATTATACAAGCTAATGAGAAGATGTTGGGTATAGATTTTTTAAAACGTGAGATGTGAGGCTGTGTTATACGTTAAAATTTAAAGCCTAGTAGAGTTAGATTTTGCAAATACTGGGTGTACATTCTATTAGGAGAAGCAGATTAAGAAAATCAGCTGAGGCACATTATAGCAAATAAATTGTGTGCCGAGTTCTGGTAAGTAAAAATTAAAACTATGAAATCTTTGTGTCATCGGAACCATGTGTATTCATATAGTTTTGTAGACCCTGCTCCAGTTCTTTTTTAGTACATGTAGATCTAGCCAAAATACTCACACTAGAGCTCAAAAACAAGTATAAGCTGATACAATTCAAGTTATTTGATGTGAAAGTATTGAGGAGTGATATGGTGTGGCTCTGTGTCCCTACCCAATTCTCATTTTGTAGCTTACATTATTTCCACATGTTGTGGGAGTGACCCAGTGGGAGATGACTGAATCATGGGGGAGGTTCTTTCCAACGCTGTTCTTATGATAGTAAGTCTCACCAGCTCTGATGGCTTTAAAAACGGGAGTTTGCCTACACAAACTCTCTTTGCCTGCTGCCATTTACACAAGATGTGACTTGTTCTTCCTTACCTTCTGCCATTACTGTGAGGCCTCCCCAGCTGTGTGGAACTGTAAGTCCAATAAACCTCTTTCTTTTTTAAACTCCCCAGTCTTGGGTATGTCTTTATCAGCAGCATGAAAATGACCTAATATGAGATTATCTAAAAATAATCAGTAATTCATGTTGAAATTTTCAAACTTTATTTCTTATTGAATAACAACATTTATGATTAGCCCCTAGAAAGCTTTAGATGCTTAGTATAATACTTGTAAGGCACTCTTCCCAAAACAGGAGACTGAGAGCTCCATGTATTACATATTTCTCACAAATATTACAGTAATTAACAATAAAAATATGTATTAAGCTCTTAATATGTCATAATTTCCATAGCAATCTTATGAATTATATACTATTATTATCCATTTGTGTGCATTAAAAACCCTACACATAGGTTCATTAGTAAGTACCATGCCTAAGGTCACACAGTAAGTGGCAGAGCTAGAATCCAAGTACAGGGATTTTGGCTCATATTTCTATTCATATTTTTAGAAAAATAAAACCATTAAACTGTGAGTACCAAATGCAGACAATTTCTGAGGCAAATAGGATAATTGGCGAATAAATTAGTATATTAGATTTTTAAAAATGATGTTTTGACATAACCGGTTTTTACATATTATTGTTAATTTATAAAATAGAAATATATATATTGTGTGCCATGTTAAAGTGATTTTTCTTGTTAAAGTGAGTATGCATATTCTTGTTAATGTGAGCATGAATGTTCTGCTTTGTTAACGACAACAGTATTTTTCCATCCTGAATTTTTTTTAATATATGGGAACAAATGAATTTTTCAAGGGAACTCTGACTTCCTATTTTACAGGAACAGGTAGTATCATTGTTTGCTTTGAGATGATAGGCTACCTCAGGGTCAACTTCTGAGCATAATGCAATGTTTGCCTCTTTTTAGTTATACATTTCATCTTTTTTCTTTTGAAAATACTTATATGCCTATAAAAATGGTAAGAAGTAAAACAATATGATCCCATGCACTTTGGTAAGGCTACTCCAAACCTTTCCATGACCTTATAATGCTCTAATTTTGCATTGAAACTTTATGATATGTAAAAATGATAATTAAAGACACTGACAATTCACTGCTTATGTATCCCATTTTAATTTTGCTTAGTTTTGTTTTTCATATATTAATTTTACAATCCAATGTAAACCAATTTTTTTGTTGATTACCAGTAACTGACAATGTTATCAAATCACACTGAATCACATAAGTATTGTAGCCAAGCTGAAAGCAGTTGTAATTATTTGAAATAATCTAAATAATCTATGTGTTCACTGGTGTATGTAAAACATTTGTAAGGAAATAAATGCTGTGAACTCGTGATTATTACTAAGGCAGGGGTGTTGTATAAATTAGTAAAATTCTACACTGAACAAAAAAGATTAGCTGGAAAAAAACTGGCAAATCTGAATATAAAATGATACAGTAGCTTTATTAACAACATATTTTGTTAGAAAACATTCCCCAAAGAAACATTATTTGAAGTTTAGAAATAATTCATTTTGATTTAATGAAATCCATAAAAATAAATTAATAACATTGGTCTTGGACACATAAAAGTATAATACTATACAATTGTTTTCGGTAAAAATCTTTTGCAGGAGTATATTTTTGACACTTTATGGTAAGAAGAACTTCAAAGAGAAATATTATGAAAACCTTTTAGTTTTGTAAAGTCTATGACATATAGTTTTGCAAACATGGCTTGCTATTCTTGATGAACTTTTGACTAGTTTCTAACCATACCTCTTTGCATTTTGGTAGAGAACAGCATGGCAAAAACTATGTAAATAAGAGGTCCTATATCATAAGTAGCATCTTTTAAAAAATAATAGTTTACTTAAACAAAGCAGGTCATTTCTATATCTACACAGTTTCAACCTTTAACAAAACTTCATCTTCCCTTCAGTTGTGGTCTTGTAATAAAAAAAATTAAAGTGTCTTAATTAAAAATATTTTACAAACCTCTTTCATTTGCTGTAAGTCAGGTTGTGAAATATATTTATTACTGAAACTAAAAGCATCAGATTTGTAGTACACTCTCATCTTTGAGCAGAATAATTGTTTTTCTTTGCTTATTCAAGATGTATTTTGCTGTACTCTACAATAATAGTAAATAATTGCAGTCTTTGCAATTTAGACTTTATTTCAAAAAGGACAACTAATTCAAAATTATTCATTCATCTAGGTTGGATAGTAAGAAATATAAGAAATTAACTTTCAATTCTTAACATTAAGTGGCATTATCCTAATTGAAAATTTAAGCACAGTTTTCATTGAGTTACTAAACCAAAGGCAATTCACACTTAAAATTAGATATTTACTACTCAATTAAAAAACACCAGAAGAAGGTAATTGATGAAAGCAATGTGATAATAAAATGTATCTGGTATTTTTGTGGAAAATCCTCTATCTTTTACAAATTGAAAAGTAAAGTTTCCGCAATGGACTTACTAATACCAAGCTCTTCAACTCCTTGTTGATTATATCATTATACTTTTTCTATAAAGTTGAATAAACCCAATCAATGGAGAGAAGAAAGCATAACAACCCAACTAACTCATAATTGTCTTTATAAATATATGCTTATTTGTGGTTTGGACAATACTATATAGAGTACTTAGTACAATTATAAACTCTGAAAAAAAAACACATAAACAACCAAATGAGAAATCTGAAAGGTAGTAAGGACTGGTGAAAGATTAGTGTCAGAAGGTTTTTACATGCCCTTGCAAACCCGAAGAAGGAAACTCTGACAGAGCACTTACTGTCCCCAACTTAGCAACAAAAGGCAGCAATAAAGGCTGATTCCTCCCCTGATTCACTATGACACCCTCTGCAACACCAGGTTAAACAGAGGATTGATAGACTCTGCTAAACATTAACACCAGGGAGGGTCTCAGGTAGAGATATCTAGCTAGCCTGGAAAAGTTTATCCACCCACAGTCAAGTTGGCTTCATACCTGGGATGCAAGGCTGGTTCAACATACACAAATCGATAAATGTAATCCATTACATAAACAACACCAATGGCAAAAACCACATGATTATCTCAATAGATGTAGAAAAGGCCTTCAACAAAATTCAACACCCCTTCATGCTAAAAACTTTCAATAAACTAGGTGTTGATGGACTGTAACTCAAAATAGTGAGAGCTATTTATGACAAACCCACAGCTAATATCATACTGAATGGGCAAAAACTGGAAGTATTCCCTTTGAAAACCAGTACAAGACAAGGATGCGCTCTCTCACCATTCCTATTCAACATAGTATTGGAATTTCTGGCTAGGGAAATCAGCCAAGAGAAAGAAATAAAGGATATTCAAATAGGAAGAGAGGAAGTCAAATTGTCTCTGTTTACAGATGACATGATTGTATATTTAGAAAACCCTATCATCTCAGCCCAAAATCTCCTCAAGCTGATAAGCAACTTCAGCAAAATCTCAGGATACAAAATCAATGTACAAAAATCACAAGCATTCCTATAAACCAATAACAGGTAGACAGACAGCAAAATCATGAGTAAACTTCCATTCACTATTGCTACAAAGAGAATAAAATACATAGGAGTCCAACTTACAAAGGATGTGAAGGACCTCTTCAAGGAGAACTACAAACCACTACTCAAGAAAATAAGAGAGGACACAAACAAATGGAAAAACATTCCATGCTCATAGATAGAAAAAATTAATATCGTGAAAATGGCCATACTGTCCAAAGTAATTTATATATTCATTGTTATCCCTATCAAGCTACCACTGACTTTCTTCACAGAACTGGAAAAAAAACTACTTTAAACTTTATATGAAGCCAAAAAGGAGTCCACATAGCCAAGACAATCCTAAGCAAAAAGAACAAAGCTGAAGGCATCACGCTACCTGACTTCAAACTATACTACTAGGCTACGATAACCAAAACAGCATGGTACTGGTACCAAAACAGATACATAGACCAATGGAACAGAACGGAGGTCTCAGAAATAACACCACACATCTACAATCATCTGATCTTTGACAAACCTGACACAAACAAGCAATGGGGAAAAGACTCCCTATGTAATAAATGGTGCTGGGAAAACTGGCTAGCCATATGCAGAAAACTGAAACTGGACTCTTTCCTTACACCTTATACAAAAATCAACTCAAGATGGATTAAAGACTTAAACATAGGACCTAAAACCATAAAAATTATATAAGAAAACCTTAGCAATACCATTCAGGACATAGGGATGGGCAGACTTCATGTCTAAAACACTAAAAGCAATGGCAACAAAAGCCAAAATTGGCAAATGAGATCTAATTAAACTAAAGGGCTTCTGCACAGCAAAAGAAAACTATCATCAGAGTGAACAAGCAACCTACAGAATGGGAGAAAAATTTTGCAATCTATCCATCTGACAAGGGGCTAATATCCAGAATCTACAAAGAACTTAAACAAATTTACAAGAAAGAAAAAAAAAAAAACCATCAAAAAGTGGGCAAGTATATAAAGAGACATTTCTCAAAAGAAGACATTTATGCTGCCAAAAAACATTTGAAAAAATGCTCATCATCACTGGTCATTAGAGAAATGCAAATCAAAACCACAGTGAGGTACCATCTCATGCCAGTTAGAATGGCAATCATTAAAAAGTCAGGAACAACAGATGCTGGAGAGGATGTGGAGAAATAAGAATGGTATTACACTGTTGGTGGGAGTGTAAGTTAGCTCAACCATTGTGGAAGACAGTGTGGCGATTCCACAAGAATGTAGAACTAGAACCATTTGACTGAGCAATCTCATTACTGGGTATACACCCAAAAGATTATAAATCATTCTACTATAAAGATGCATGCACACATATGTTTAGTGCAGCACTATTCACAATAGCAAAGACTTAGAACCAACCCAAATGCCCAACAATGATAAACTGGATAAAGAAAATGTGGCACATACAAACCATGGAATACTATGCAGCCATAAAAATGAATGAGTTCATGTCCTTTGCAGGGACAAGGATGAAGCTGGAAACCATCATTCTCAGCAAACTATCACAAGACTAGAAAACCAAACACTACATGTTCTCACTCATAAATGGGAGTTGAACAAGGAGAACACATGAACACAGGGCGGGGAACATCACACACCAGGGCCTGGTGGGGGTTGGGGGGCTAGGGGAGGATAACATTAGAAGAAATACCTAATGTAGGTGAGGGATTGATGGCTGCAGCAAACCACCATGACACATGTATACCTACGTAACAAACCTGCACATTCTGCACATGTACCTCAGAACTTAAAGTATAATAAACAAAATAAATTTAAAAAAAAATAAACCAAAAAAGACAAAAAGAGAAAACCGTACTCCTGAAACTAAAAAGTGAGTTGTGTAGCCTTCAGGATACAATATATGAGTTCAACACATAAATATGCATATATTTCTGTATTTTAGCTATTAAGAAGTACAGTAATATCCCCAATTGCTTGAAAACAAAATAATTATTTCAGTAGACATTTATCAAAATATGTACAGTATCTGTAGGCTGAAAATTACAAAGTGCTGATTGAAGGAATCAAAAACCTAAACAAATGTAGAGACATACCATGTTCAAGAATTGGAAGACTCAACAGAGTAAGCATATCACTTTTTTTCAAAATGATCTTTTTCAGATTTTAATACAATTTATACTAAAAGCCAAGCAAGGATTGTATAGACATAGAAAAGCTTATATAATTTTTATGGCAATGCATATACCCTATGATAGGCAAAACAATCATGACAAAGAAAAATAATGTGGGGGGGAATTATCTTAAAATTATGTTAAGGCTTACTCTATAGCTACATTAATCAGAATAGTGTGGTATTGATGGAAGGATAAGCTTAATCTAAGAAACAGAATGAAGAACTCTAAAATAGACCTCCACAAATATGATTAACAAATTTTGATAGATGGACAAAAATAATTCAGTAGAGGAAGGAGGAGCTGTTAAAGTAAATAAATAGGTATCAGAACAAAGACTATTACCTGGAATAAACATGATATTTTTTTAAGGATAAAAGGATTAATTTATCAAAAGGACATAAAAATCTAAAATATGCGTGCCTTCAGTAAGAGAATTTGAAATAACTTAAAGGAAAGGATGATGGAACTGCTAGAAGAAATAGAGAAATTAATAATTGTATCCAAAGATTTAAATAGATCTCTCTCAATAATTGGTAGAACAAACAGACAGAAAATCAACAGGAACATAGTTGAATATGAAACTTGCCCAATTGTCCCGCACGCCTTTTGTTGCAAATGTAGAAATTGACCTTTCTGGTCTTAAAGTTTGAAATTTATATTTGTTTTATTTGAGTTCTTTTCTCAGAAAACAACCAACCTTCATACCTCTCAAAAAAATAATCAAAGAACTAAAACTCACCAGATCACCACTTCCAGACAATTAGATGCCAGACCCCTCATTCATTATGATTGCTTCCTTAGGCCTCCTGGGTTCCTGTTTTCTTACATATTGTTACATTTCTTCCCTGCTGATTAAAACTCTTAGTTTTAGTGGGTCAGGGAGATGGATTTGAGACTGAGCTCCCATCTCCTTGACTGCAGCACCCAATTAAAGCCTTCTTTCTTGGCATTAGTGATTGTCTCAGTGACTGGCTTTGTCTGAGGTGAGCAGCAGGACCTCGTGCTTCCGTAACAATTTGATGTTTCCATAACAATTGGAATATGTTTATTCTAATTGTTTCCATAACAATTAGAATATGACTATTGATCAATTTAATCAAGTTGACATTCATTGAACATTCCACCTAACAACAACAGAATATATATTGTTATTAATTGCAGGTGGAACAATCATCAAGCTAGAAAATATTGTGGGTTATAAAACAAATCTCAATAAATTTGAAATGATTCAATTCTTACAAATATTTTATCTGACCCCAACTAAATTCATTAGAAAACAATAATAGGTGTCTTTGGAAAAATCACAAATATTTGGAAATCAAATAATGAATGTTAATTAAGTACCCATGAGTAAAAGGGAAAACCTGAAGTATTTTGAACTGAATAGAAATACTACATATCAGAAGTTTTGAAATGGCATTGAAACATTACTTAGGGGGATATTATAGTATCAAATGCCTACAAAAAAATTTAAAAAATAGTCTCAAATCAATAATATCAGCTTCTGTATTTCAAAAAAAGGAGAAAGAAGTAGAAAGCAACTGGAACAGAAAATAATTGGAAGAAATAATATAAAAACAAAGCAGAATACAGCAAAATATGAAACAAAAATGTGTATAAAACCTGACTCTTTGAGAAAAAAGATCAGTAATATTGATGCAATTTTAACCAGACTATGAAAATGGAAGAGCAAAAGTGGCCAAGACCAATTAAGAGCTAGGAGGTGACATTACTAAAAACTCTACATAAATTAAAAGAATAATAAGATAAAATGATGAACAACTGTATGCCTAAAAGTTGGTCAGCTTAGGTTAAATAGATAAATGCTGTACCTTGAAAGATACAACCTATAAAAATTTACTTAAGATGATAAATAACCTGAATGGTCATATATTAAATTTATTTAAAACCTTCTGACAAAGGTATCTTCTGCCCCAGATTGCTTCAGTGATAAATTCTACCAAATTTTTCAAGAAGAGATAATAGTAGTTACACCAAAAAAAGATTGAGAAAATTGAAAATGAATTAATTCTACCCCACTCCTTCTAAAAAGCAGGTTTTACCTTAATAGTAAAACCAGAGAATTTATTATAATAAAAGAATATTGCACAAGTCATAAACATAGGTGTAAAATTTATTTAAAAATTAGTATTTTTGAGTTTAATAATACATAAAAAGGATAAAATATTTTGATGAAACCTTTCTAGGGATAAAGGGATAGTTTAGCATGTGAAAATCAATCAGTGGAATTTACCATATTAATATTTTTAATTATATTATCATCTACATATATTCAGAAAAAGCATTCAACAGAATCATACATTGATTCCACGTAAAAATCTTCACAAAATAGAAATCGATTTATTTAACCTCATACAGACATCTTCAGAAATTATCAGACTTAATAATGAAAGAATGAATGTGTTTCTCCTAAGATTAAGAACAAGGTAAGAATGCTTGTTCTCACCACTTCTATTCAACATTCCCATGGAAGTTATGGCATCTCTGTGTGCTTTGCTCCTATATATATTTTTCACATTTTAGAAGACTATGGCCAGATAAACTTCATAAGGACATGTCTTTTGCTCGACAGGTTGTATTCATTATACGTCCAGTACCAAATATTTTTCTGACATCTAGAAAGTAGCAAATAAATATCAGTTAAATGGCTGAACAAATAGACACATGAATGAATGAATGAATGAATGAATGGACCAATTGATAAGGATCACGCTTCTGTGGTTAAGTCACTAGTCTTGCCGTGAACCTTATACCTCTGATGAAAATCATAAAGTCTTTTGTCTATAGGAAAGGAAAATAAAATTATGAGTAGATATTTTCCTTTCTTTCAAATACTTACGTGATATTTATATTATTTATGATAAATGATTTATTGCTTAATTTATTTTTTAAAAAACCAAAAATTTAAATGAATTGTGTATAACATTTACACTAAAATGTAAATTAATTTAAATATATTATGTCAGCTAATATTACTCTTGAATAAAATT
The DNA here is from genome assembly GCF_008728515.1 of Papio anubis. NCBI lineage: Eukaryota > Metazoa > Chordata > Mammalia > Primates > Cercopithecidae > Papio > Papio anubis. The sequence continues at coordinate 77,639,391 of NC_044985.1, forward strand.
AATAGTCTATTTTTAGACTAAAATATTAAATTATTATGAAATCACTTCACTCGAGCCCAAAGTGTAATGCAAAGTAAAATGAAAACTCTGCCTTACTTCGGTTATCCAGGTTTAATGCCTAGAAGGAAACAGGCATGGCAGATGGCAATGCAGGGCCCTGGTGAGGTTTGGTTGCCACTGAGACTGATTGTGCAAATTCAAAGTCAGAGAGAGACACACTCCTGCCAATCTTCAGCTTAGTTGATCCTCACATATTAACTGTCTTTCTTTTTCCCTGGAACAAAAGTACAACAAAATATTTTAACAATAATGCAAAAATCTAGGTAAGTGAATGTTGAGTATAATGTTTGTAATACTTGTTGACCTAGTTATGCCTTATCTGTTGTTGTTGACATTTGAGAAGAAAATCATTCTTGTTAGTCCAGACTATTTAAAAGCGACGTTTTATTTTCCAAAATAAAGAAGTAATCCACCTTCTCGTGATTATATTCAAAATGCCTTATTCTTGGATTAAGAGCTTTTCATTGCAAAATAGGGGGTCTAATAGTGAAAACAGTTCAATTAAATTGCAGTGAAATTATACTCTCAGACATATTTTCCCAGCTTCTGATCATTTTAAGTAAAGAAGCTTCTATGTGCTACTTGTAGGACCCAAAAGTTTAGCTTCTTTTCAATCATTTTTTAGTTGTCATAGAAACAAATGGTACAGAAGCAAAGTCAAAATAACCAGTTTAACAACTCTCGCTTGTTGTATCTAAGCTGTTCTATTTAATTATGGAAAACATAAGCTGTTTAAAAAATATGAAGAAATCTTTGCTAGTTTTCAGAATATAGACTTTTGATTATGTTTCTATAGACTAAAATGTATTTTTGTTGCATATAGGTAATGCATATTCCAAATGAGTACTACTTTTTAAAATAAGTTATTATCATTGCCTTTTAACTAATGAATACAAAGCTTTTGAGGTCAAATTCTTTTAGAACTTATTTATTCATTTGTAATAACAGGCTTTAATCTATTTTAGGTTATTACCCTCAAATGTTAGGGTATTTCCCTCAAATGGTTCTGTGAAAATTTAGAAACTATATTAATGATTATTATCTACCTATACTCTTTCCAATAAAAGAGATTCGGCAACGATACCCAAAATATCTCTTTTTATTTGAATTAAATGTTCTTTAAATAAGTTTTACTTTAAATATCACAAGAGTGTAGCAAGTAAAAGTGAAGGAAAAGTATCTATTTCTAACACTAAATCACACCTATTAAGTTAAGGAGTCATATTTCAAGAGGATAGAAAGGATTATTTTATATAATCTAAAATTTTGGTATTAATTTTTTAAAAGCTTTTCGTTTTCATATTGAAATTCTATTATCAATTAACTATACAAATACTCCTAAAGAATATCAACCCCACTCATGAGATTATGCTTCATACAAATGATTTCTTGTGCAGAGTATGTGGAAATAGAACTCCATGTGTATTGGAACCACAAATTACAAATGTGGAAATATAGAAGTTCCCACAGTTTAACTGCAGTGAGCCTGACATCTGGCAGCTACACTGCTGGGACTCTCCACTTGAGGGCAATTCGCTGCTCATTTTGGGGTTATTGTAACGTTTTCCCTGTGCAGCAACTTGCTGTGTCCATAATATAAATTGTCCTGAGGTAGAAAAGAAAAGCCAATCATGAACCGATGGCCAGGTGAAGCAGCTCACAAATAAAGCCATTCCTCCTTATTCTTTCCCTTTCCAAGAGGAGCATATGTCATATGTAGCATAGCACTTTTAGATGGCATGGGGTGTGGAAGACTGCCAAGTTTTCTCACTGTAGATTATAATTTGATTCTAGAATTTAGCATTCTCCTAACACTGATTCATCCTATATTTTATAGCTTTGATTATAATTATTTTCAATAATTCCAGAAAAATTTAAATGAATAAGTCAACACTCAAAGATTCTAGTTGCAAAAGAGGTTGCATGAATTAGTTGCCCCAAGATCCAATAACCTTTGAATACACTGTTATTTTATAGCCCCTTGGAAACTCACAATGATCAGATGGTGAGTAGCCTAATAGCATCCATGAGAAATCTGAGGTTAAAATTATGATTTATTTTTTAACCAGGATTTCTTAAATTCAGTGGTTCTTCTGACATCTATAAGCAATATATTGAAGAAGTTGGGAAATGCTTAAGTGAAAGGTTTGGTTAATTATGATTAAATAAATATACATATATTAACATGATAGACTAAATTGCTGGTGAAATTTCATACAAATTGTAATAAAGATAGTAAATAATATCAAATGACTTCAGGCCATCTGCTTTGCATGACATATCCATGGGAAATGCTGGAAGCCAGGCTGATATTTTCACTTCCTAGAATGTTCTCTACAGGTATTGTCATTACAGTTCTTACTAAACCAGATGGGGTCATAAAGAGAAATAATAGTACCTTTTAAAAATATGCTGAATACAATGCCTTAGTGTGGGCATAGATTCTTAAAAATAACCAACAACATAGAACTAAGTAATGTGTTATTCTCAAGATTCAGAGGCAAAAATCTTCACTTTCTCACCTAATAGGAAGACTGGAGTGCACACATGCAATTTTACATTGTAAGAATGCCTTTTAGTGATTGTGTGTTCCATCTGTCACAGTCTCCACATTTTATCATTGACAACATTTGTGTTGCGATCCAAGAAATTGTTCCCAGCAGGTTTTATCGTATCGAATAATGGTCTTTTTTATATGGGCAGGTTGTTAAATCAGCAGCATTCTCAATTTCAGACTGGAAATGAAAATCAACACTAAACTTAGCAAATAAGTGAAACTAATGTATATTTATAGATAATTTTATGTGCGAATTTAGAAATGTAGTTAATACAATGTAGACCGTATGAAAGTAAATAAAATGAAATAATAAAATAAAAGGGTTTCTTCAGGTAGGCTCTCTATAAAATATGACTCAATTATAGAAAGCAAAAAATGTGATCCCCCTCCTACGCATTTTACTTAATTTGACAATTAAGCCGATATGTGTTTCTGTGTTGGTTCAGACCCACTGGAACCTCTAAGGAAAATGTCTGCTGTAAACAATTGGAATACAAGAAGTGTGGTAGTATCTGCTTTGTTTTGGTTATCTTCTTCTTCTCAATCAACAACCCAAAAATGTGCTGGATTAAAATAATAATGATTTCATTGCATCTAGTATTGTTGTAGGTGAGTAATTCAGACAAATCTCACCAGATCTATTTTCCTGTATATGGTAACTGCAGGGTCACCCAGTAGATTTCAGCTGTCAGTTGGATAAAGGGTCTAAGATAGCTTCACTCATGTTTGAAGCATGCCAGGAATTCTGGAAGGCTAGGTTCAGCTAACCTCCTTTCCATCTCCTGGTAGTATCATTTGCTCTCCAAATCTCTTTTCCAGCAGGATGGTCTGAATTCTATGGTGGCTCAGAACTCTAAAGTAAAAGGAAGAGATTTGTAGTCCTCTAAAGGACTAGATCTGGAATATATTTATTCAAAGCAGTAATAAAAGAAGGGAAAAAAAGGCCTTAATTTTTGATGAAGGAAGTATCAAAGAATTTGTTGACATTTTTAATCTACCACAGTCCAACATCTAGTCAAAAAACCTTTACATTTTTCCCACGTATAAAATATACTCACCCCCTTTACTATGGACTGAATTGTGTCTCTCCCCAATTCATAGGTTGAAGCCTCAGCCTCCAATGTGGTTGTATTTGGAAAAGAGGTCCTTGGAAAATAGATGTGGTCATGAAGGTGAGGTTTTCATGATGAAATAATTATTATTCTTATTAGAGAAAAAACACAGGAGCTTGCTGTCTCCACCATACAAGAACACAGTGAGAAGGCTGCCATCTGCAATCCAGGAAGAGGGCCCTCACCAAAAACACACCATGCTGGCAGCCTAAGCTGATGCTTCTAGCAGTACTATGTGATATATATTTTTTGCTGTTTCATCCACCCTATTTTATATTGTTATGGCAACCCAAGCTGACTAAGACACTCTCCAAAAACTTCTGAAGTCTCACGTTTTTAGGAGGTTGACTCAAATTCCAGAGTCTCACCTTCTAAATCAGGTCTAGATGCAGTTGAATCTTCTTGACTGGAGTTCATCAAGTACAACATCTCTCCTTTAGAAAACTTAAGATGTAAAGAGACAAGATATTTGCCACGGACATACCCAGCACACAATGAATGAACATAGAGAGGCACTACTGTCGTGAACAGGGGGATATGGGAAGAAGAGAACAATAGTTGATCCAAATCAATTCTGAAATTCACCAGAGTACACAATGCTGATTCTTTGATTAGGGGCTTGTTCTACTTTATGGGTGTAGTTCTTCATTGCTTGTAGCTTCATATTATGGGGTCTTGGCTACAATTCCTGAATTATCTTTTCTTTTCCATAAAGATGGTCTGTGTTTGCAGATGGTCTGAATACTTTCTCAGTCTATTTCCTGTATATTAAAATATTTAAGGTTGAGGAATTGGGGGTGATTTTCATTAATCAGTCTTTCAAACCAAAGACTGTTTCTGCATATATATATATATATATATATATATGTATATATATTCATGTTTTATATGAGTTATGTGTGCATGGTACTAAGGGTTACTATTATACATTAGACAAAAGCTGCACACACAAATCTCTTTAAAACAGTCTAGCTCTGCTTTGATGGAGTCACATACTGTGGAACGATGACAATAAGAATCTTTACAGTTCTAATGTGCATTTCCTTAATATTTATCTGAGATGTCAACAAAGTGCCTGGAAACTGTATCCTTGAAATATTTATCTAGCTGCCATACTATATAAAATGTGTCCTGGATTTTATGTTTGCCTTGAGTGTATTTCTTATTTTACAAGTCTTTTGCCATCTAGAGGGACTGGGTCTTAGAAACAGTTTTATTTTAATCTAGAAAACTCTGGCTCTTTTATATTTCCTGTAGGCTCTGCTAAAAACTGACAATTCTTCCCTTAGCAAATATCTTGTTTCTCATATTTTAACATAGGAAGTTAGAATAAGCATTTAAACTTTGTATATTCTGCTTGGGAATCTTTCCAGCAAAATTCATGAGTTTTTGTCATCAGCAAGCAAGGAAGAGTGTACTCACGAGGACCCAGCCATGTTAGCACCCTGATCTAAGACTTCCAGCCTACAAAGCTGGGGGAGAGAAAATGAATTTCTGTTGTGTTAAGCTATCTAATTTATGGAATTTTGTTATGGTAGCCTGAGCAGACTAAGACAGATTTTAGTACCAAGAAGTGGGGTGCTGTTGTAACAAATACTTAAATGTGGTAGCAGTTTTGGAATTGAATGATGGGTAAAGGCTGGAAGAATATTTGAGGTGTATTCTAGAAATAGGGACCTTAAAGGAGATTCTTATGAGGGTTCAGAAAGAAAAGACAAGGACTGGAGAGACAGTTTCTTAAAGAATATGTAAATAATAATGAATTGAATGTGAGTGACCTATGGACATTAAGGGACATTCTTGTCAGGTTTCAGACAGAACTGAGAAACACGTTATTGGAAAGAAGTAAAAGCAATCTTTGTAATAAAGGTGCAAAGGACTTGACTGACTTGTTCTTTAATGTTTTGTGGAAGGTAGAACTTGTTAGAGATGAAATTGGATATATAGCTGAGGAGATCTCTAAACAAATTATTGAGGGAGTGGCTTTGCTTCTCCTGACAGTTTACATTAAAATGCAAGAAGGGGGCAACTAATTGGATAACTAATTATTAAGCAAAAAGAAACTAGGACTTGGAGATATGAAAAATTCTCAGCATACCTACGTTGCAAAAAATGAGAAAGCTTGTTCTAAAGAGAACACTAAGGACGTGACTGAGCAACCATTTTATAAAGAGATCATGAGAGTGACTCAGGAACATAAACGGCATGTCACTGAAAGCCAGGAATAGAGATGGGATTATATCAGCACAGACACTGCCAGTTTGAAGTAAAGGAGAAAGAGAAAGTGAGCTGGAATGAAGACTGGCAGACTTCTTGGTTTCTACAAGACAGGACCATAGAGTGACTTGGCTGCAAACATGTGCTATTTTTTGATAAGTGAACTATGACCCCAAATGTGATTCTGAGACCATCAGAACTATCTCCTTGATTTCAATGAGTGGGGCTACCGCCTCAGTATCAACAGACCAAATGGTATTCACCTAAAGCCTTGGGGCAGGATCCCCCTGCAGAACTGTGAGGAGTAGGACCACCCAGCAGAGCCTCAGGGTCTCAACCTTCACCCTGAGGAGCTATGGGGCCAAGGTCACCATGACAATTGGTCCAGAAAGTGGGACTGCTGCATTAGTGGGCCTGGACGGTGAGACATTGAGACAAAGATGGTTATCCTCCTCGAAACTTAAGATCTAATAAAATTTGCCTTGCTAGATTTTGAACTTGATTGAAACCCATAATCTCTTATTTCTTTTCTATTTCTCCCTTTTGAAATAGGAATATCTATCCTATGCCTGTCCCATCATTGTATTTTGGAAATCCGTAACTTGTCTTTTTTCACAGATTCATATCTGGAGAGTCATTGGATTGTGCCTTAGGATGAATCATACCCTGAATGTCACCCATATCTGATTTAGATCACACAAATTTAGATGAGACTTTAGACTTGGACTTTAGAGTGGGTGCTGGAATGGGTTAAGACTGTGGGGCTGTTGAGATAGAATGAATGTATTTTGCATGTGAGAAGAACATACATTTTGAGAGGTTGAAACAAAGTGCTATTAATTAATTTATGTCTCCTTAAAACTCATATGTTGAAGTCCTGACAACCTATCTGGTATGAGAGAGAAGGCCTTTAAGGATGTGATTACAGATAACTGAGTTCATAAGCGTGGAGCCCTGATCAGATAGAACTGGTGCCCTTATAAGAAGTGAAAAAGGATATCAGAGCTTTCGCCTCCACCATATGAAGACACAGAGAGAAGGCAGCAGTCTGCAATCTAGATATGGATGGAATGGATCCCTCACAGAACATGATCATGCTGGCACTCTAAGCTTGGACTTCTAGGCTCCCAAATTGTGAGAAAAAAATGTCTTGTTTACATCACCCAGTCTATAGTATTTTATTATGGCGGCCCAAGTGAATACAAGAAGCTTTGGTTTATTGCATGGGTATTTAAACATTAAGTTATAGTGTGCAGTAATTCCAAGATATAGCCACTTAATTTTGTGACTAATGTTTGCTTAAAAATATCAGAGGCAAATTTTTAGAATTTATTCGGGGAGGAGTATTCAGGAGAAAAAATATGAAAAATTTGGAGAAAAACGGACTAATGTGACTAATCTAAATGATATTCACAGAAACAGCGTTCTTATATTTTGTCTCACATCAGGGTGCAATTTCTTGCCTGAAAATTAACTATTAAACTGAAAGGCGGAAAAGGAAAATAAGGGTATTGTGATGTTGAAAATTGACAAAAGTTTCCGTTAACATAAAAGAAGAAATTGAGCCTAAGTTTCCTCTGAGGGAAAAGATAAATTCTCGGAACTATAAATAAATGGAATAAGTTTTGAACATTCACATATATTTTTGTATCATCTTTCTAAATTGCTATATAACCCATAGAGAACTATTCAACATGATATTTTAGGGTCATTAGCAAGATATTACATAATATATAAAACATAATGTATTTAAAATGTCCAATTCTGCATTGGTTAGGGTAGGTTCGTAAATATAATTCAGAATGATCATGCTGTGTTTTTATAGTACTTAGGTAAATGGTATAAGAACCCATGTGGTTTACTACAGATAGCTGGGTTTTCAAGGTCTTTATTGAACTGAACAGCCGGAACATGAGACATGATGGCATATGGGTGGTATGTGATTTAGTTCATGTTAGGAGGGGAAAACGTGATGTTCCATTGGCAGAAGACGGCATGATAATGAATATTCCTGTATATCATGTCATGTGTGGGACCTGCTTTTACTTTTATTTTTCAATAATCCTAATTTATAGGAATTCTATTTCTGTTTTACCTATACTGATTATGTGACAGGATCATGGCTCTCACAAGGCAAAGATGCAAAGACCTTCAGTTATAGCATGTGAGTGGGTACCATATCCTTCAACTCCAGCAGAAAATTTGGTTTGGTTTTTGGAAGGAAGCATGAATTTTATTTTTGGGGCCAAATATTTAGAGCATTTAGGTATCATTATGTAAAAAAGTGTTAAAATATGTTATTGGCTGCATTTGAAAGGGGTTTGAATTGTGCAAGTGTCTATTAGTTTGGTGCAAAAGTCATTGCGGTTTTTGTCATTTCTTTCAATGGCAAAAAACAACAATGACTTTTGCACCAAACTAATAACGATATGTGCAGATGATGGAGGCTCTGTAGCTCTTTCTACCAACTAGAATAACTGAACACTAAAGAAGCAACTTTTCAGGAGAAGTTGAACCATAATTGTCACTAACAATAATTCTTTTACACAATTGATGGAGTTTGTTACTTGCAACTTCTACATGATGTTTTAAGAAAATTCTTTCTTTTCAGTTAGCACCTCATTGTTGGTTTAAATAAGTGTAAAATAACCCTTCATTTCCAGAAACTTGGCAGTAATGAAAAGAGAAGTAATTCTGAATGTTAAGCAATAATATCCATATTCAAAATCTATATATAACACTATCCTTAATTATTTTCCAGCACAAGACAGGACATCAATCAATTAACTAAATAAAATAACAGGATATGCAAACCTCATTGAATGTATTTTAGTTTAGATAAAATTCTACAAAAGATAATTATATAATATATTATTTAGAGTTGTGATAAATAAACTGTAGAAGCACAGAAAAGTAAAAATTGTAAAAGTACACATTAGCAGAACCTATCAAGGAATTCTCCAGGAATATAAAAATACGGTAAAACAATCTACAAGGGCAATCTCTTGAAGATGTTGATGTATCAATACATTTGAATATAATTCCATTTATAGTCACAAAAATATATTACTATATTTTTTTTCTTTCCATGTTTTAATCTTCTTATTATAACTTAACTTCCAAGGAATGTCCACTTAGAGAAAGAGTAAGTGAAGTTGACTTTATTATTCCTCTTAATTGGTGGCAATATATCTTACTGAAAAATAAGAAGCTGGCTTTCTGGTTTACATTTCAACCTCTGGGATGTTGTTTAATGTAATTCTGCCATGGAATAATGGATTTAGTTTTGTTTTGCTTAACAGTTCAGTTGTGAAGCTTCTTTATTAGTGGATTCATGTCAGCAATGCTACCCTGTAAGATCCACTATGAATGCCCAGCAGCTGTCTTTTCCTGATGAGTCTCAGATAAGTTCTTGCTTTTTTTTTTCATTTTTTCATTAAGATATTCTATTATCATTAATTTTCACTACTTTGTGAGAAAAGTCAAATGTCAATTTTGGAAACTTTGATGTATGCTTATTCTATAGAAAGAAAGACACAAAAATAGTTCAATAGAGAAAAGGAGCACAGGCAATAACAGACATATTTTCCATACTTTTTTAAACTTACCATTTTTTAGAAAACAAGTGTTTTATTGTTTTTATTGCAGGAGTATAACAGTAATTCGCGTTCATGTATTAATATTTTAGAGCAAGTATGATAAGGAAAATGCAAGGTAATAATCACGAATAATTCTAATTTCAGCGATAAATTGTGGTCTACACAATTCAATATATTGTGCATAATGTTGATTAATATGGTTGCATTATATTTCAGAAAGCGAAACGTATTATGAAATCCTCTCATTTATTTTATTTATTCTTTTATGTATTATTCTCTGTAAGCTTATAAATCTGGTACTGTTATCTAATGCTAAGTAAATATAAATAACATTTTAAAGATTATTATACATAGAGTAGAAAGCCTTCTAAATGACTTTTAACTGACTTGACAGGTTACTGCTTTCAATTATCTTGAAATAAATACAGACTAACGCTCAAACTGAATATTTGCAGCTAAGGGGCTATCTTTTCATCTGCATGCGTACTTACATTTGTAGGTATGGAGTTAATCACATTTGTGTGCAAACCAGTTATTTCATTTATACATGTTTTTATAACTACACAATTTAATTAAAAGTAACCAAACTAGTGAAATAAGTGTGAAAGATATAGCTTTGATAATATTGTTGAATAATTCAAAAACATGGTAAATTCAAATAATCAATAAAAACTTATGTAATTATTGGCAGGTATATCATCTATAAAGATCCACAGGAATTTGAAAAGCATCCATGAGATTTTTTGAAAGTTGTTTTAGCACACTTTTAAGGCTTTGGCATTAGAATTTGCAGCCTACATATAGAAGTATCATTTTCATGTGAAGAAGAGAGAAGAAACAAATCAGCAAGAGTAGGCTCTAATCTGTTCTGTATATTCAAGGAACCCTTATATGAAGACACAGTGTTGTTCGTACATCTAAGCTGACTTATAAACATAGCTTGTGCTTTTGCTTAAAATAAAGCTGTTAAAATAGGAACGTCAAATACTTGCTCAATTAACCTACTGATTAGTGATCGACATCATGTCAGGCAAGAGAGTATTTAGTCATGCCAAACTGTCCTCCAGAAAGTTTGAACAGATGCACGCTCCCTGCAGCAGTACACAAAATTGTCTGTTTCCCGTGTCACTGTCAACTCCCAGCACTGGCATAGTTGAACATTTGTGGATTGGATGAATGAAATAAATTAACATGTATAAATATGTATTTTATTTATTTACAATAACATTTTACATTAAAATATCTGTACTACTCAATCATACTCCTTTTGAATTGCCTATTTATTTCTTTTACTAATGTTTTAATAAGTATTTTGATATTTCCTAATATTTATATATTCCTTTTATGTTAAAATTTTACGATAAACTATTTCAGAAATGAATAGTTTATTCTTTATTTTGGAATTTGTCATTTTAAATGTTGATATTGTTTTAGATATAAAGGGATGTTTGTATTATAAAGTAAATGCACCAGTGTTTTCTGGTTTGGTGTCTTGCTTTGAAAGACCTTTGCTACAACAAGCTTGTATAAATATTAATTCCTATCTATTTCTCTTTCTTTATATTTAAATACCTGATATATCTGTAATTTATTTTAACAAGGTTAACTAATTTTGGAAGTTACTATTTGAATTCCTATCTTTCTATTACAATAACATTACAAACAAAATATACATAAACACTTACACGCACACACACGTGCACTTATTTGTTGTGATTGTTCCACTGAGTATAATTTTCTTGCCTGGCTTTATAATGCTTTTTAATACTGTGGAGTGGGTGGCTTCACATTGCTTTTCATTTTTAATTCATTTCTTGCAATACTCTTTCAGTTATTATTCAAATATTTTTAGCAATTTGGGAGGCTGAGGTGGGTGGATCACCTGAGGTCAGGAGTTTCAGACTAGCCTGGCCAACATGGTGAAATCCTGTCTCTACTAAAAGTATAAAACTTTGCTGGGCATGGCAGCATATGCCTGTAATCTCAGCTACTTGGGAGGCTGAGGCAGGAGAATCACTTGAACCCAGGAGGTGGAGGTTGCGGCGATCTGAGATCCTCCCACTGCACCCCAGCTTGGGTGACAGAGCGAGACTCCGTTTCAAAAAACAGAAACAAAAACAAAAAATAAATAAATATTATATCAACTTTGTCAAGACCAGTTTGGGTAAAACTGACCACTCTATAATACGAACCAACATTCCAAGGCATGTTACTTTTGTATATATGTTCTCTTCTCTTTCTTTAACGTCTTATTTATGTCTTTTGCATTAAATATAATATTGATCTTCCTATATATTCTTTTCATTTAATTGTGATTAAGTTTACTCTTGGTTACATGAATTGTACTAGCTAAAGAATTACTTTATAATTTTTATAATTATTTCTGTGTTAGTTTTGTGTTTATGGTTCCAAATTTTAACACATATTTCATTCATTTAGATTTTTCAGATATAATTGTTATCACATGCACACAATTAATGAAAACATTTCTTTTCTTTCTATTATTTATTAGCCATACATTTTTCTAGGCCATTTGCATTAGTTAAACCCTACAAAGCCCCCCCAAAACTAATGAAATAAATACAGGCATACCTTTATTGTGCTTCACTTCATTGCACTTTGCAAATACTGTTTTTTTTTTCTTTTTATGAATTGAAGGCTTGTGGCATCTCTGCAGCCAGCAAGAGTATCGACAGTATTTTTTTTAAACAAGATATGCAAGATGTGCTTATTTTTTGTCTCTGTGTCACATTTTGGGAATTCTCATATTTCAGCCTTTTTCGTTACTATTTTATCTGTTATGGTGATCTCTGATTAGTAATCTTTGAAGTCACTATTGTAAATTCTTTGGAATCTCCACAGACCATGCCATATAAGAAGGCAAACTTAATCAATAGATGTGCTTGTTCTGACTGCTCCACTGATCAGGTGTTCCCCTGTTTCTCTCCCTCTCTTTAGACCTCCGTATTCCCAGAGACACAACAATATTGAAATCAGGCCAATTAATAACCCTATAATGGCCTCCAGGTAAAAAAAAAAAAGAGTGAAAAAAGAGTCACAAGCCTCTTGTTATGAATCAAAAGCTAGAAATGATTAAGTTTAGTCAGGAAGCATGCCAAAAGCCTAGATAAGCTGAAAGCTAAACCTCATGTGACAAACAGCCAAGTGTGAATGTCAAGGAAGAGTTCTTGAAGAAAATGTAAAATGCTATTCCAGTGAATACACAAATGATAAGATTTTTTTTAAAGCCCTCTTGCTGATATGGAGAAAGTTTTAGTGGTCTAAATATAAGATCAAAACAGCCACATTCCCTTAAGTCAAAGCCCAGTTAGAGCAAGACTCTGTCTTCAATTCTATGAAGGCTTAGAGAGGTGAGGAAACTACAGAAGAAAAGTTTGAAACTAGCACAGCTTGGTTCATGACATTGAAGGAAGAAAGTCATCTCCATAATAAAAAAAATAGTGTAAGGTGAAGTAGCAAATGCCGATGTAGAAGCTGCAGCAAACAAGCCAAAAGATCTAACTAAGGTCATTGAAGATAGTAACTACACAAAACAACTGATTTTCAATGTAGATGAAACATTCTAATGGAAAAAGATGCCATCTAGGACTTCCGTAGCTAGAGAGCAAAAGTCAATGCCTTGCTTTAAAACTTCAAAAGACAGGCTGTTTCTTGTGTTAGGGGCTGATGCAACTGGTGACTTTAATTTAAAGCCAATGTTCATCCACCATTCAAAAAAATACTGAGGGCCCTTAAGAATTATGCTAAATATACTCTGTCTGTGTTATATAAATGGAATAACAAAGTCTGGATGACAACCCATCTGTTTACAGTGTGGTTTAGTGAACATTTAAAGCCCACTTTTGAAACCTACTGCTCAGAAAAAAATATTTTTTGAATATATTGCTGTTCATTGACAATGCACTTTATCTTTTTCCTTCTCCTCCTCCTCCTCCTCCTCCTCTTCCTCCTTCTTTCTTCTTCTTCTTCCACCACGGTCTCGATCTATCTCTGTCGCCCAGGCTGGAGTGCAGAGGGGAGATCTCGGCTCATTGCAAGTTCCACCTCCCATGTTCACACCATTCTCCTGACTCAGCCTCCCGAGTAGCTGGGACTACAGGTGCCTGCCACCATGTCTGGCTAATTTTTTGTATTTTTAGTAGAGACGGGGTTTCATCATGTTAACCAGGATGGTCTCGATTTCCTGACCTCATGATCTGCCCCCCTCGGCCTCTCAAAGTGCTGGAATTACAGAGGTGAGCCACCGCACCCGGCCAACAATGCACTTTTTCATTCAAAACCTCTGATGAAGAGGTACAAAGAGATTTTTTTTTTTTTTTTTTTTTTTTGCCTGCTAACAAAACTTTCATTCTCCAGCCTATGAATCAAAAAGTACTTTCTACTTCCAAGTCTTATTTAACACGTACATTTTTAAAGCTATTGTTGCCATAAATAGTGATTCCTCTGATGGATCTGAGTGAAGTAAACTGAAAACATTCTCAAAAGGATTAACCATTCTTGAGGCTGTTGAAAACATTCATGATTCATGGGAAAAGGTCATATTAGCAACATGAACAGGAATTTGGAAGAAGATGATTCCAACTCCCATCGATGACTTTGAGAGTTTCTAGACTTCAGTGGAGGAAGTAACTGCAGATGTGGTGGAAATAGCAAGAGAACTAGAATTAGAAGTGACACCTGAGGATGTGACTGAATTTTTGCAATCTCATGTTAAAACTTGAACCGATGAGGAATTGCTTCTTTTGGATGAGCAAAGAAAGTAACTTATTGAAATGGAATCTACTCGTGGTAATGTTGTGAACATTGTTGAAAGGACCGAAAATATTAAGAATATTTCAAAAACTTAGTTGATGAAACAGTAGCAAGTTTTAAGAGGAAAGACTTCCATTTTGAAAGAGTTCTTCTGTGGGTAAGATGCTATCAAACAGCATCACATGCTACAGAGAAATCTTTTATGAAAGGAAGAGTCACTCAATGAAGCAAATTCATTGTTGTTGATTTTAAGAAATTGGAACAACCACCCCAACCTTCAGCAACCACCATCCTGATCAGTCAACAGCTAGGCTTAACAAGGTAAGATCTTTCACCAGCTAAACAATTACCAACTTGCCAAAGGCTCAAATGTCCGTCAGCATTTTTAGCAATTATTTTTAAAGTATGTGGATTCTTATTTAGACATAATGCTTTGCACACTTGTTAGACTACCACAGTGCATAAACATAACTTTTATATGCACTGGGAAGTCAAAACAATTGTGTTCCTTTCTTTATTGCAATTTTTCCTTCATTGTGGTAGTTTGGAATGGAACCTGCAAATTTCTTTTAGTTATGACTGTATAGTCAACCCTTCCCATGAGTTGATTACACATCCACGGATTCAATCAACCATAGATCAAAGATATCAAAGAAAAAAAGAGAGAAGGATGATTGTGTAGGTACCAAACATGCACAAACTTATATTCATGTCATTATTGTCTAAGAAATAAGGTACCAAAACCATTTATACAGCATTTACATAGGATTGGTGTTGTCAGTAATCTGAAGATGAGTTAAAACACATGGAAATATGTGTATATGTTATATGTATATACTCCACTATTTTATATGCTTGAGCATCTGTGGATTTTTGTATTTGTGAGAGTACTGGAATCAATGCCCTATAGATTCCTAGAGATAGATATAGGTATTTCATATTATATATATTCAATGTATATAATACATAATATACATATTATAAAATACAGTAGTATTGTAGACTGAGTGAAGTCTTCTTTTTCTTTTCTTCCAATCTTAGCATGGTCTTTGTAAGACCAAAATAGTGAGTATATATAAATCCTTCAAGCCAAGGTGTATGTATGTGTGCATGTGCATATATAAGTGTGTGTACATTCTTGAGCAATATACAATACTATTTTCTGTGTTTTTGTCAATTCTTACAAAATTAGTGAGTGTGTGTTTGTGTGTTTTAGCTATTGACTTTTTTATTAAGTGTTTTCAAATTTCAATGTTGTAAATATAGAACTACTTTTTATGTTATTACTGTATATTATTTATTTAATTAAATGTTAAACAATTTAATTTTACTCTACCATGTTGACAGATACACTGTTTATTTCCAAAAATTTACTGTTACAAAGTGCTTTAATAAACATCATTTGACATGATTACTGGTGCACGGCTAATATCTTAATAGCTTTCAAAACCAAAGAATAAAATACCTCAAGAATACATTCACTCTAAAAGAAGAGTGGTATATTAGGTTACAGGTCTCACAGGAACAGAAGTTTTAGAACAGATATATTAATAATTATTAAAAATGTGAAATTTATAAAAAATAAAAAGGTGAATTATTAGATGTAAGCATACAGTAGTTTAAATTATGTATATTAAAGACACATTTAAGAGCAAAGTAATCACAAATAGAAATAAATTAAGAAATGGAAAGAGACTTAATACTTCCAAAAGATTAAGTGAAACAAATAGAAAATATAAAAACAAAAGTTATGACAATTGAGAAATAGAAGTACTATTATTCATTTCTAAAGAGTTTTAGAAAGTGGAAAAAAATTAAAATGGACATAGAAAATTTTTCATAAAATATTTTGAATAATAAATGGATGTGAATTTTCCGTAATTAAAAAACTGGTGAAATAATTCATACTGAAAGATACTTGAGTAGCAAAGAGAGAGATCAGAAAAATAAACAACACATCTAGACATAATAGTGAAATTTTAATGAATCAATGGCAAGGCGAATCCTAAATTATATCGGAGATAAAACAGATCAGCTGAGAAGGGATAAAGGTCAAATCAACATCATTTTTTCCACAAAAACAATGATTGCAGGACAATACTGGGATCATATTGGAAGAAGAGAAACAACTTAGAATTTTGTATTCAGCTAGCTGCCATTCAGAAAAAAGTATATGATAAAAACATTCTCAGGCATATAGGCAGCAGGAAGCTTGCCAAAGAAAAAAAAAACATTGAAAATTGTTGGAAATGAGTAGAAATAGAAGAGAGAAGTCCTTTAGATACTATAAAAATATTTACAAAAATATCACATAATTTGATATTTGTTATCTTTTACCTTTTTTTCTTGAGCATTTAAAAAATGTTGAGGTAAGTGTAGATTTGCATGCAGTTGTAAGAAGTAATATAGAGAGATTCTATGTATCCTATACCCAGTTTCCCCTGTGATAAACAACTACATCATAAAAAAAAAATTTTTTTAAATACAAGATGACAACTACTTGCACGGCATTTAAATTGTCTTAGATATTGTAAGTAATTTAAGATGTTTTAAAGTATAGGGAAGACATGCAGAGGTTAAATACTATATCATTTTATATAAGGGACTTCAGTATCCCAAAACTTTGATATCCATGGCGGTCCTGGAACCAATTCCCCATAAATATCAAGGTAGAAGGGACACATGTATATAACTTCTGGACTTGGCTTTTTAAATGCAGTATGTTTCTTTGGCTATTCATCCAGGTTGTTGTATGTATCAATAGTTGCTTCCTTTTGGGAGTTGAGTAATATTCTATGGTATGGAAGTCCTGCTGTTTATTTAACCATTCACTCATTAAATGACTTTTGGGTTGTTTTTAGTTTTGGGCTACTAAGAATTAATTAATAAAAACATTTGTGTACAGGTTTTGGTGTGAAAATAAGGTTTTATTTCCCTGAGATAATTACGGGAAGTGCAATTTCTGGGCTTTGTGGTTGCCACATGTTTAGTTTTGTTTGTGTATCTGTTTTTTTAAGAAACTGGCAAATTGTTTTACAGAGTGGCTGCAACATTTTACATTCTTGACAGCAATCTATAAGTGGCAGTTTCCTCACATCCTAGTCAGCGTTTGGTGTTTTCATTAATTTTTATTTTAGCTATTTTCAGAGGTGTGTTGTAATATTTCATTATGATATTAATGTGAAATTTATGTAAAATGTTTATGTGATTATTTGTCATCTATATGTCTTTATTTGGCAAAATGCCTCTTCTTGTATTTTTTTCCATGCTTGATTATTTTTACAGCTAAGTTTTAAGAGTTCTTTACAGCTGAGTTTTAAGAGCTCTTTAAATTCTAGTTATTAAATTTTTGGATATTTGGATTAAAAATATTTTTCCCCATCTATAAACAAGATTAATCTAAAATACATCTGGAAAGCAAAGGAACTAAAATAGCCAAAAAACTTTGAAGAAAAGGAAAAATAAGTTCAGAGGTTCAATTAATCTAATTTCAAGATATAGTATAATCACAGTAATCAATGTGGTATGATATTAGTGAAGACACAAGGATGAACAGAATAGAGAATTAATAAATAGGCAGATACAAACATGACGAACTGATATTTACTGAAAATGAAAGAGTAATTTAATGGGAAAAAATACCCTTTCAGAAAAATAAAAATTTTTAAAAAAACACACCTTATACAAAATTTAAGACAAAATGCATCACGGATGTAAATGTAAAATGAAAATTATAAAAGTTTTAGAAACATAAAACATATAAACATAGGAGACAGTCTTCAGGATCTAGGGATGGGCAAACAGTTCTTAGGCTTGCTATTAAAACAACAGTAAATAAAACATTGATAACTTAGACTTCATTAAAATTAAATGTTTTTCCTCTAAAGAAAAAAAAAACACTTGAGTAGGAAAAGACAAACTACAGACTCTTATCTTAAAAAATGTGTAAGAAGAAATTAAGAGAAATTATTTCTTTAATAATCTAACATTTATGATAAATATATATATATAAATTAAAATATATGCTTAAAAAAGAATAAACAGATGAGGGTACATGCCTGTGTATATGCTTAAAGTAAGGTTAGAAAAACAGTAAGAGAAAATTGCAAAGAGTATAGATCTTAAATGTCCTCACTATACTCATGAAAAAGGGATAACTATGTATATCAGTACTACATTAAGTATAAATTGATTAAACAAGTAGAAGATAAAGTTTGACAAATTGAATATAAAATATAAATATGAGTATCTTAAAATAATCATCTCTATGATATAAGTGCACACGAAACTTGAAAATTGAAGGAAAATATTCAGGTAAATACTTAAATGAAATATTGATTACTTGAATCAGCATTAGATAAAATAGACTGTAAGATTGGTTAGGGATGGTGAGGAGCATCATAGAATCATACCAGTGTTCATGAGAAAAAGTACAACAATCTGATGAAAATTTTCAACCAATAAAATAGCTTCAAATTACAAGTATATGAGAAACTGACAAACCCATTAGCCTACTGAGAAATCATCAGTCAATCGCACTTGATAATTAATAGGTTAAGGAAATGTTCAAATTATAGAAGATCTGAATACCAAAATCAACAGATGCAGTATTGTATACTTGAAAATTGCTAAGAGAATAGATCTTAAATGTCCTTACCACACACACACAAAGGGATAAGTATATCAGATGATAGATATGTAAATTAGCTTTATTGTAATCATTTCACAATGTTTACATGTATCAAACATCACATTATACAGCATAGATACATACAATTTTTATTGTCAATTATAAATTAGGGAGGTGATATATTAGCCCATTTTCACACTGCTGATAAATACATATCTGAGACTGGGAAGAAAAAGAGGTTTAATTGGACTTACAGTTCCACATGCCCAGGAGGCCTCAGAATCATGACAGGAGGCGAAAAAGACTTCTTACATGGTGATTGCAAGAGAAAATTAGAGAGACGCGAAAGTAGAACTCCCTGATAAAACCATCAGATCTTGCGAGACTTATTCACTACCAAGAGAAAAGTATGGGGGAAACCACCCCTATTATTCAAATTATTTCCACCAGGTCCCACCCACAACACCTGGGAATTATGGGAGTACAATTCAAGATGAGATTTTGGGTGAGGAACAGAGCTAAACCATATCATTTCACCCTGACCCCTCCAAATTTCATGTCCTCACATTTCATAACCAATCATGCCTTCCCAACAGTCCCCCAAAGCCTTAACTCATTTCCAGCATTTACCCAAAAGTCCACAGTCCAAAGTCTCATCTAAGACAAGGCAAGTCCACCTACCAGCCTGTAAAATCTAGAGAAAGCTCATTCTTTCCTAGATATGATGGGGGTATAGGTATCGGGTAAATACACTCATTCTAAACGGGAGAAATTAGCCAAAACGAAGGGGTCACAGGGCCCATGCAAGTCCAAAATCCAGTGGGGCACTCAGATTTTAAGGCATCAAAACGATCTCCTTTGACTCCATGTTTCACATCCAGGTCATGCTGATGCAAGAGGTGGGTTCCCACGGTCTTGGGAAGCTTCACCTTGTGGCTTTGCGGGATACAGCCTCCCTTCTGGCTGCTTTCACAGGCTGGCATTGAGTGTCTGTGCTTTTCCAAGTGCATGGGCGCAAGCTGTAGGTGGATCTGTCATTCCGGGATGTGGAGTATGGTGGCTTTCCTCTCACAGCTTCATTAGGTGGTGCCCCAGTAGGGACTCTGTGTGGGGGCTCTAACCCCACATTTCTCTTCCCCACTGCCCTAGCAGAGGTTCTCCATGAGAGCTCCACCCCTGCAGCAAACTTGCCTGGGCATCCAGGCGTTTGTATACATCTTCTGAAATCTAAGCGGAGGTTCCCAAGCCTCAATTCTTAACTTCTGTGCACCCGCAGGTTCAATACCATGTGGAAGCTGTCAAGGCTTGGGACCTGCACCCTCTAAAGCCATGGCCCAAGCTCTATGTTGGCCCTTTTCAGCCACAGCTGGGGTGACTGGGATGCAGGGCACCAAGCCCCTAGATTGCACACAGAACAGGGATCCTGGGCCCTGCCCACAAAACCATTTTTTCATCCTAGACCTCCAGGTCTCTGATGGAAGAGGCTGCTGCAAAGCTCTCTGACATGCCCTGAAGACATTTTCACCATTGTCTTGGGGATTAACATTCAGCTCCTTGTTACTTATGCAAATATCTGTAGCCAGCTAGTATTTCTCCTCAGAAAATGGGATTTTCTTTTGTATCACATTGTCAGATTGCAAATTTTCTGAACTTTATGCTCTGCTTCCCTTTTAAAACTGAATGCCTTTAGCAGTACCCAAATCACCTTTTGAATGCTTTACTGCTTAGAAATTTCTTCTGCCAGCTACTCTAAATCATCTCTCTCAAGTTCAAAGTTCTATTAATCTCTAGAGCAGGGGCAAAATGTTGCCAGTCTCTTTGCTAAAACATAACAAGAGTCACCTTTGCTCCAGTTCCCAACAAGTTCATCATCTTCATCTGAGACCACCTCAGCCTGAATTTCTTTGTCCAATTCATTATCAGTATTTTTGTCAAAACCATTCAACAAGTTTCTAGGAGGTTCCAAACTTTCCCATATTTTCCTGTCTTCTTCTGAGCCCTCCAAATTCTTCCAACTTCTGCCTGTTACCCAATTCCAAAGTCACTTCCACATTTTTGAGTATCTTTTCAGCAATGCCCCACTCTACTGGTACTAATTTACTGTATTAGTCCATTTTCATGCTGCTGATAAAGACATACCCGAGATGGAGAAGAAAAAGAGGTTTAATTGGACTTACAGTTTCACATGGCTGGGGAGTCCTCAGAATCATGGTGTGAGGCGAAAGGCACTTCTTCCATGGTAGTGGCAAGAAAGAATGAGAGAGATGCAAAAGCAGAAACCCCTGATAAAACCATCAGAACTCATAAGACGTATTCACTATAACAAGAACAGTATGAGGAAACTGTCCCGCTGATTCAAATTATCTTCCACAGCTCCCTCCCTCAACACGTGGGAATTATGGGAGTATGATTCAAGATGAGATTTGGGTGGGGACACAGAGTCAAACAATATCAGGTGGAAAAAAATCAAGTTTGATTTAATAATATCCAATATGTGCCAACATATTTTTTATATCTATATACATATATATGTATGTGTATATATATATGCATGTAAACACACACACTCAGGATATATACATATATCCTGCTGTAAACCATATTAATAACTTCAATAGAGTTTTGTAAATATCAACAGATTATGATCTTCATCAGTAACATCAGTTATTTTAGAATTTGAGAGTTTGTCTTCAAAAAGTACTTCGTCAGTGCCTCTCGAGTGCTGCTATATCTCTGTTTTTCTTTGCTGGGAAATATATTTCTTTTACTCTCATTTCTGAATGAAATTTAAATTTACCTGGGCATAAAGCTTTAGTTTAACAGTTATTTTCTTCAAACATTTTAGAAGTATTATTTAAATGTCTTCTATTCCTGTTATGGCAATGTCCGTGGTCAGTATAATTGCCTTTCTTTTGTAGCTAATCTGCCCTTTGTTACCTGTCTGTTGTTAAGATAACATTGCATGGGAGATTCACTGCAATGTCCAGGGAATGGGATTTTTATTTTAATTAATACTGTTCACATTCATTCTGATTGTTGAATAAGACAATACAGGTTTTTCATTCTGGAAAATTATCAGATATAATCCCTTCAAATTTTGTTTCTCCAATTTATCAAATTTTCTTTTCTCAGTCCCCTCTGCAAAATAGGTTATATCATTTTGTTAATTTCTAAACATCTCTCGTCATCTCTTTGGAGTATTATATCTCTTTACCTCAGTGACACATTTGAGAATATTTCCTCAGAACTACCTTCATTTAAGTTTTCATCATTCAAACTTTATCTTACCGACTCTTTGATGCAGGTACTAGTTTTAGAGCAATGACTATGTTTCATTTAAGATATATTTATTTTTTCTAAGTCTGCGTTCCTTCTCTTTCTTTTTCTTTGTATTTTTTAGTAGAGATGGGGTTTCACCATGTTAGCCAGGATGGTCTCGATCTCCTGACCTTGTGATCCACCCACCTCGGCCTCTCATAGTGCTGGGATAACAGGTGTGATTCCCTATCGTGTTCTTGACTTATTGTTCTATTATTTTCTAGTTTTCTGTAAAATTTTAAATACCGGTAATTGAGTATCTTTATAAATAAATAATTATCACTTATTTTTCTAATGCAAACTATGCTGCTCTCTCTCTCTCTCTCATGGTAATTTAATTGTTTGTCCAAAAGTCATTTACTGTGCGCACAGTTTAAAATGTTTGCTGTTAAGGATTATAAATTATGCTGCTATAAAGACACATGCACACGTATGTTTATTGCAGCACTATTCACAATAGCAAAGACTTGGAATCAACCCAAATGTCCATCAGTGACAGATTGGATTAAGAAAATGTGGCACATATACACCATGGAATACTATGCAGCCATAAAAAAGGATGAGTTTGCGTCCTTTGTAGGGACATGGATGCAGCTGGAAACCATCATTCTTAGCAAACTATCACAAGAACAGAAAACCAAACACCGCATGTTCTCACTCATAGGTGGGAACTGAACAACGAGATCACTTGGACTCAGGAAGGGGAACATCACACACCGGGGCCTATCATGGGGAGGGGGGAGGGGGGAGGGATTGCATTGGGAGTTATACCTGATGTAAATGACGAGTTGATGGGTGCAGCAGACTAACATGGCACAAGTATACATATGTAACAAACCTGCATGTTATGCACATGTACCCTACAACTTAAAGTATAATAATAATAAATAAATTTAAAAAAAAAAATAAAAAAATAAAAAAAATAAAATGTTTGCTGTTTACAAGAAACTTCTGTTGCTGACTTTCTGTGCAGGTGGGCTCTCACTTACCACTATGTTGCTTTTGTCCTGGATCACCATTTGCGATGATTTAATACTTTGTGTTGTTCTTTATCATGTAGATAGACTGAATTTAGATTTCATGTCCACACTGCACAGATCTTGTTTAACAACTTCTCTCCATGCAGTTCCAGAAAGATGGCAAGATTTCAGCTCCTTGGGGAGGGGGGAGGGGGGAGGGATTGCATTGGGAGTTATACCCGATGTAAATGACAAGTAGTTGGGTGCTGACGAGTTGATGGGTGCAGCACAGCAACATGGCACCAGTATACATATGTAACAAACCTGCACGTTATGCACATGTACCCTAGAACTTAAAGTATAATAATAAAAAAAAAAAAAGAAAAAAAAAAAAGATTTCAGCTCTTACTCTAAGCTGGTGGGATATTTCTGGTATCCAGCCAGTTGGTGGTGATCTTCTGTGATTCTAAGCTTTTTGGGTAGAGAAGGTCTTGCACTCAATTAATACAATGCACATGGCTATGATTTTCCTTCCTTGCTGAATATTAAAGTGTCATTTTCAGGTAATAAGGATTAAACATATTCCTAATTATCTGGAGAGCTTCAGCAAGCACACACTTCTCTGATGTTGCTACCTCTTTGTACTCAGTGACTGGGAATTTCCATTTCCTTGCAATCAATCAAGGAAATGAGAAATGTATTTCTTCAATATTAGTTTCATGTAGCATGTTTATGTTTTGAAATAAGGTAAGTTTAGTAGTTCGTACTGACCAAGTGCCTCCCATTTGCATTTTGTAGCACTTAGATTTTCCACTAGAAAGCGAGATTCATGAATGCTGGAACCTTAATTACCTGGTTCTGAAATATACATATATTACTACCTATATGTTCTTTAAAAGCATTTTATTATATACAAGGTGATTACTAATAACTGATCAATTTGAAGGTAAAATCAAAACCTACACAATGTTACCCCAAATATATTTCATCCAAATAATTTTACAAAGGCAAACATTTTGAAAAAAATATGTATGTGTGAAAAATTTCCTAATTAGAATAATATGAGAGAGAATAAAAGAAGTAGTATTGTCTTAAATACAGCAAACATTTTATTATGGATATACTGACTACACAAAATAGGTAAAGGCAAATAAAGATATACAGTGGCTTTTGTAAGGAATATTTTATAACAACCATGAAACCTTGAATAAACCATATTATTCACCCTGTTTCAAGTGGCAGAAATTATTATGACTGTGCTTGTCAATTTTTGTTCATTTGAAAAGAATATAACTGTAAGGTCATAATTTCTTAAGTGAAACTGCTCTTGAATGTCTGAGAAACAATGTTTCAAGTGAATTGTCTCTAGTCCTAAGAAATGTCTATACTAATGTGGAAGAAAAGCAAGCTAAATTGTTATATATAGTTTATATATAGAGGGAGTATATGTGTATACATATATCTATATTAACAAATCTTGAATAATTTTGATTAAGTTGGACGATCATAAAAGCTGCTTGCAAAAAGAAATCACACTTGGTTTTATTGCAAGCAACTTTCATGATCATACAACTTAATCAAAAAATTGTTAAAATTTTCTGCCAAAACTAATCCCAGTATTTTGAGAAGCTGAGGCAGAAGCATCTATTGAGGCCAGGAGTTTGAGAGCAGCCTAGAAAACATAGCAAAATTTCACCTCTACAAAAAATTTTAAAAATTATCCTGTCATGGTGGTATGTGCCTGTAGTCCTAGGCATTTGGGAGGCTAAGGCGGGAGGATTACTTGAGCCCAGGAATTCGAAGTAACAATGAGCTATGAACACACCACTGCACTCCAGCCTAGACAACAGAGCAAGATCCTGTCTCAAAAAAAAAAAAAAAAAAAATCTAGTGCCAAATCTATCTACATAGGATTGAAAATATCCACGAGAGATCACTGTATCATTATAAATCATGTACAGGATATATAAAGGCAGTATGGATAAGTTGCAGTTAGGGCTAATCTACCATTTGTCACAGAGCTCTTCTATACGTTATTTTCAGTATGTATCAAAGGAAGTAAAGTTAAAGTGGTGCTTTATTTTTACTCGCATAAACTTGTTACACATGTGATTTACCACATTTTTGGCTTAAAATTTTTAAATTGCATGCTCCCTGTCACTTTCAAGACTTAAATGTAAGACCTATAACTGTAAAAACCCTAGAAGAAAACCTAGGCAATACCATTCAGGACATAGACATGGGCAAAGACTTCATGACTAAAACACCAAAAACAATGGCAACAAAAGACAGAATTGACAAATGGGATCTAATTAAACTAAAGAGCTTCTGCACAACAAAATAAACTATCATCAGAGTGAAAAGGCGACCTACAGAATGGGAGAACATTTTTAACAATCTATCCATCTGACAAAGGGCTAATATCCAGAATCTACGAATAACTTAAACAAATTTACAAGAAAAAAAAAAAAAACAAACATCAAAAAGTGGGTGAAGGATATTAAAAGACACTTCTCAAAAGAAGGTATTTATGCAGCCAACAAACATGAAAAAAAGCTCATCATCACTGGTCATTAGAGAAATGCAAATCAAAACCACAACGAGATATCATCTCATGGCAGTTAGAATGGCAATCGTTAAAAAGTCAGGAAACAACAGATGCTAGAAAGGTTGTGGAGAAATAAGAATGCTTTTACACTGTTGGTGGGAGTGTAAATTAGTTTAACCATTGTGGAAAACAGTGTGGAAATTCCTCAAGAATGTAGAACCAGAAATTTGACCCAGCAATCCCAGTACTTGGTAGATATGCAAAGGATTATAAATCGTTCTACTACAAAGACACATGCACACGTATGTTTTTTGCAGCACTGTTCACAATAGCAAAGACTTGGAATCAACCTAAATGCCCATCAATGGTAGACTGGATAAAGAAAATGTGGCACATATACACCATGGAATACTATGCAGCTGTAAGAAAGGATGAGTTCATGTCCTTTGCGGGGACATGGAAGAAGGTGGAAACCATCATTCTCAGCAAACTAACATAAGAACAGAAAACCAAACACCACACGTTCTCATTCATATGTGGGAAATGAACAATGAGAACACATGGATATAGGGAGGGGAACATCACACACAGGACCTGTTGGGGGTAGGGAGCTGGGGGAAGGATAGTATTAGGAGAAACACCAAATGTAAATGACGAGTGGATGGGTGTGGCAAACCACCATGGCAAGTGTACACCTGTGTAACAAACCTGCACATTCTGCACATATACCTTAGAACTTAAAGTATAATAAAAATAAATAAATAAATAAATAAATAAAATGTTTGGGCCAGGCATGGTGGCTCATGCCTGTAATCCCAGAGCTATGGGAGGCCAATGCGGGTGGATCACTTGAGGTCAACTAGCCTGGCCAACATGATGAAACCCTGTCTGTACTTAAAATACAAAAACTAGCCGGGTGTATTGACGTGCACCTGTAATCCCAGGTACTCGGGAGGCTGAGGCAGGAGAATCACTTGAACCCGGGAGGTGGGGGTTGCAGTGAGTGGAGATTGTGCCATTGCACAACAGCCTGGGTGACAGAGCAAGACTCCATCTCAAAAAACTAAAAATAAATAAATAAATAAATAAATAAATAAATAAATAAAATGTTTTGAAAAAAATTAAATTGCCAAGCTAACTAGATAGTACTGCAATTCTTGAAATATAAAATAGAAATTAACATCACTAATATATTAAAGCTTAACATTTTATAAACTGTTTGAGAATAATAAATATGCTCATAAGAGGGAAAATATAATTCAATTGTCCCTGCTTAAACTAAAACAAAAACTACAAAAAACTGTACTTTTGCAAATTCAGCTGAGGCAAATATTTTTGTTGAGAGAGTTTGTTATTCAGCATTCTCATTGAAATGTTTTCCCTTACTCATCATCTGACAGAATTTCAACTCATGCATTTGCCAGGTCACCTTTAAGTTGTGCTAGTGAATATTAGTGGGATGTCAAATAGTCACACATGTTCTATACACAACAACCATATTGTGTATGAAAGCTAGGGCATATAAATGTGAAACACTGACTACAACTTTGTAACACTATGTAGGCTCCGAAAAGGATATTAACAGCCTGAAGTGCAATCTATACACTCAGACTAAAAGATTCTCACTAAAGTAGAACTTAAACTGTAGTGAAGAACACTGAAAGGAATCAGTGTTGCTTAAACAAACGAGGGAAGTTTCTTTTTCTGATTGTTCTAGGGCAATAGGGGTGAGAAAGCTGTCTTTACGTAGCCCTTCCGTGTATTCTCTAGAAAATCTCTATGGCCCAGTAGTTAACATGCATACAGACAGGGAAACCATCATTATAGTAATACAGGAAGAATAATGAAGTCACAACAATAATTTTAAAGAAAAATACATGTATCTATCACATTTTATTTTGTCTATAAAGTTTCTTACATTACCTTCAGCATTGTCCAAGGATGGAATTTTCTACTTTGGGCTATGATGGATGAGTTGCTGCCAATTGCGTATGTTACCATACTGACTTAATGACCACTAGGTAAATGTTTTTCTGAGAAAAAATCTAATAATTAGTATAAGAAGAGTAGTGGGGCAACATCTATTTTAGAAAATATTACAAGATCTGTACTTCATAATGGTATATAGTTGAATAGGGATTTTTTGCATTATTTGCATAATTTTAAAGGTTTCCTCTTAACATATGACAGTTCTTTTGAAGAATGCTTCTAATTCTAGATTATCTAGAAATAATATGTGATGAGTCTTTGCACTTTCCATTCATATTGCATATAATGCTTCTAAAAAAATGGGCAGCCGTATGTTATAATTTTTTCTTCTGTAAGGAAAAGGAATGCATATGACTCATAGCAGTTATAAAGGTTGAATTACTAATTCTGAAATTTCAAACCATAGTTAAATTAACATTTTTGATGTGAAAGTCAAATTGTGATGCAATTAATGTTAAATGAAGTTTTAAAGGGCTTAAACCTAAGAACTCAGGAGTCTGTACCCCTCCACCCCCCAAAAAAACCTTCTGATTTTTTTAATTTAAAAATTCAATAAAATTTTTGTGACAATTGTTTTGAAATTGCTAACATACTTCTTAAATAGTAGAATCGCTTATCATTGTGTTTTCCATTACATTTCTTTATGTCATGTCACGGTAACACAAAACTTTTCTTTGAGATTTTCATACATTATAATTTTAAGATTTTAAGATTTCTCAAAGACCAAAAATCTGATCTGTCACACTTTATTTTATCTGGAAAACTTTTAAATGCAATGTTTCTGTTTTCAGGGATTAAATTAACTTTGAGCAGCGTTTTTGGATTTATAATTTAGGTTATTTCAATTCAACAGTTTAATTAAATTAGATCATTTTTCCTTCTTTAGAAAAATGTCAAGATACTATAATTCACACACAGAAAGCATTACAAGTAGTTTCATATAAAAATAAAGATGTGATGTTGCTCACGTAGTGTTTTTAAAAATTCTCCTTCTGTTCAATTATTTTTCTCTAAATATGCATTATGTGATTATAAAAGCTGCCATATTTTAGGGAAATATAACAAATTCTTACATTTCACTGGCTAATTTAGATTGGAAAATTTAGAGCTAGGCAACTATTTTGTGTACAAGCTTTGTAAATTCAAGTCTCAGCTTTCTTATACATGAAATATGAGATACAACAGTACATTATTTAAATGTTGTTCTAAGAAATAATTAAGAAAGCATATGTAAATGCTAGGCATTATATCATATGCTAACATTTTATTGAATATTCAATTAACTTACTAAGTTCAAATTTACTTTACACTAATGAAATTGGCAAACATGGGAAGATAGTCTAAATTGCACATACTTAGGTGAGCAACAGGAGCTCTCTTGAGATAGTGGTGGGATAAAAAGAGCTTGTATGCATTATAAAGAGCAATCTGGTAACATTCTGTGAAATTAAGTACCTGTGTCTCATTGCCCTGTTATTCTGATCATTTGAAACTTTCACCTGGGCTTCTAAAAAACCCTGCATTAGGAAGGTCACTGTGGCATTTAGGGAATAAAGGAGTTTGAGGCTGCCTAGATGTATATAACTGAAGAAAACAATACATAATATGTATTGCATGAGAAGTATATAGTACAATGCAATAGTCTGAAAAAATAAACTGAATATTAATAATATTCAACATCATTTTGAGAATGTCAATGTCTGTATGAGAACACATGAGCATTGTTTTGTAATATCTCTTATAATGCCTTGTGTTGAAAAACAGCTAGCTGACATTCCATTGTAACTTTGAGACACTTTATTTATTACGGTGCATGTAATATTCATTTAATCTTCACAACAGCTCACATTTAACAGTATGTAAACTGAAATATAGTAAAGGTGAAATAACTTACACAAGTCCTATACCTAATAAATACTAAGGTCAAAATTGATATAATGATTCAGGGTCAGGTGTGGTGGCTTACGTCTGTAATCCCAGCATTTTGGAAGGCTGAGGTGGGTGGATTGCCTGAGGTCGAGAGTTCAAGACCAGCCTGACCAACATGGTGAAACCCTGTCTCTGCTAAAATTACAAAATTAGCTGGGCATGGTGTCACATATCTGTATCCCAGCTACCTGGGAGGCTGAGACAGGAGAGTCACTTGAACCCAGGAGGAGGAGGTTGCAGTGAGCTGAGACTACACCATTGAATTCCAGCCTGAGCAATAAGAGTAAAACTCAATCTCACACACAAAATAAAATAAAATAAAATAAAATAAAATAAAATAAAATAAAATAAAATAAAATAAAAAGATCTATTTGATTCAAAGTCCATGTTCTTAACAGCCAACAATTCCTTTGGCCTATTAATTTCTGCAAGCAACATTATATCGATCATTTGTTTGGAATACAAGGCATATGTAACACAAAGTATATCAGTCATAGTCTGATCTGCAGGGAATATTAGGGAGTCATTCAGACCCAAGCATGGTAAAAAATTTATTTGTTTCTGATTTCAGAAAATTAATAGCAAGAAATATAATTGGTAAAGGAAATAATGTATGTAATTCCAGATTTCCACATTGGCTTTTTGCACAAAAACGAAGAAAATAAGTTTTAATAATTGGGTTTCATGGTTAGCTTCTAGAAATTGAATAATTGACTCCATGTCTACAGTTGCTTTGAAAATCCAGAAATATTTACTACCACTACCCCTAGATCTCCACAGGAAAGGTATACTTCCTTATCTTATTGCTACTGGACTTAATATGTAACTTGCTTTGGCCAATGGGATAATAGGACTTGTGATATGACTGGTGAATTGAATGTACTAGTTCAGTTGAATTAGTAGTCTTGAATTCCTGCCTTTCACCATAAGAATATGGCTCAGATATTCACCGGTGTTAGTATTTAAGGTACATGGAGCATATATGATCCAAACTTATATTCTGAGACAAAGTTAAGTCCAGATTATATCAATTAAATGCTAGCTAACATACCCATGTGTATGCAAAAAGAAAATGAACAATTAAATGATCATTGTTGTATGTTGCAGAATTTTTGAGATGAATTCCTTACATTATATTCATAGGACAATGCAAAATAATTCATAATTTGGTTGCAAGGCGTGGGGTTGAATGTATGTGACATTGTCTTGAAAACTGGCATCAGGAAACTGTTATAGGAGACCAGAAAAATGCTAATGGATGTCAGACAGTAGCGAAAAATTTTGTAAAAGTTGAAATAGTGGACATTTACTTAATGAACTTGTAGCATTAGTGGTAACTTTTTGGTCAAATATTAAAAGTGTAACTGGTTTATGTAGTAGCAAATCAGGAAACAGAGTCTAAAAAGAATTTGCCAGTTTATAAGCAGAATTTAGAGGAAATATGGATAGACTAAAAATTTCAGAGGTGGAAAATAAAACCATTTCTCAACAAGTCAAATTTCTGGCTATGAAGAGAAAGTTTCATAGGAAGACAAAATCAACAGTATGGTTGTGACACTCTTTTCTAAGACCTCTGAAGCTGTGTAGTGGATCTTTCTAGCTCCACAAAAGAGCTTCTAAAAAGTTTGAGGACATAGTGCTATAGAATCTTCATATGACAAAATTCTGTATGATTAAGTCTGGAGGACAGATTATCGAGAGAGAAAGAGTGAGAGAAAGATCACAATACTTGATTGTAGCATAATAATAAGAAAACATGTATTAAAGAGAGTAGAGCAGATAGTTTTAAGTATGCACATCATCCTTCCCCCAACTCCAGGTAGTGCAACATAGAGAGTGTGTTAGTCCATTTTTGTGCTGCTGATAAAGACATACCCAAGACTGAGCAATTTACAAAAGCAAGAGGTTTAATGGACTCACAGTTCCACATGGCTGGGGAGAACCTCGTAATTATGATGGAAGGCAAAAGGCACATCTCACCTGGTGGCTGACAAGAGAAGAAAATGAGAGCCAAATGAAAGGGGTTTCCTCTTATAAAACCATCAGATCTCATGAGACTTATTTACCACTGCGAGAACAGTATGAGGGAACCAACCCCGTGATTCAATTATCTCCCATTAGGTCCCTCTCACAACACGAGGAAATTATGGAGCTACAATTCAAGATGAGATTTGGTTGGGGACACAGCCAAACAATATCAGAGACAGACCCATCTGCTTGAGGGAAAGAGAAGGAAGTGAGCATAGGACTTTGCTTTGATACCAAATACTGGGCCCACCATGGTAAAATCCAGTGTCAGACAGACCCCTACAGTTCCAGAATCCAGACTGGCACCCATAAGCAGAGTTTCCTGTACTTCCCCATGATCAGGTGAGAACCCATAGTCCCTGCAAAATAGACTCAATCTCTGGCCCAAATCCTCTCCAACTGACTGCAGTGGACTTGGGTCCAGACAAACCTCAGCAACAGGCAAGCCTCAAAGGCTTTGCGTGCACCCCAGTGCTATACGAGCTTTGGGGGCCACAGGATTACAACCCTGGGCTACTCCAAATGCAGTGATCATGGGTTTAGTAGTCCCACTAGCACTGCAACAGCTGCTGTGGTCACAAGCTTAGAGAAGACATCAGGCAACCTGCCCAGAATCTGTGCACAGGCTTACAGTTAACAGTCATTCCCAGAAAAAGCTAAACTATAAAAATTGGAATAATTACCTACTTCTTCAATGAACAGACATAGATGCACAGTGACAAGAATCGAG
The DNA here is from genome assembly GCF_008728515.1 of Papio anubis. Taxonomy (NCBI): domain Eukaryota; kingdom Metazoa; phylum Chordata; class Mammalia; order Primates; family Cercopithecidae; genus Papio; species Papio anubis. The sequence goes on from NC_044985.1 coordinate 77,671,840, forward strand.
AACAGTGAGGCAAACATGAACATAAACAAATGAACAAAATAAAGTGGCAGTGACTGACCCAAAATAAATGGAGATATATAAACTTCTTGACAAATAATTCAAAATTGCTGTAGTAGGGAAGCTCAGCAAACCTCAAGATAATATAGATAAAATATTTAACAAATAAGAAAAACAAGAAGTGATCAGAACAAGAAATTTAATAGAGAATTGGAGTTTTACAAAAATAAAACAAATTATGATGCTGAAAAATACAATGAACAGAATGAAAAATGTAATAGACAGCATCAACAGAAGAACGGATTAAAGAGAGGAATCTGTTGAATACAAGTTATTTGAAAATATAGTCAGAGAAGAAAAGAAATTAATGATAAAGAGGAATAAAGAAAGGTTATGGGATGTATGGGAAAGCACCAAAAGAGGTAATATTTGCATTATTGGAGTGTAAGAGATAGTAAAGACAAAGTGGTAGAAACATCATTAAAAAATAGCAGAAACTTTTCAAACCTGAAAAAAGACATAAATATATAGGTACCAGAAGGTCAAAGGTCACCAATCAAATTCAATACAAATAAAACTCCCAAGGCATATTATAATCAAACTGCCAAAGATCAAATACAAAGAGAGGATTCTGAAAGCAGTCAGAACAAAGAAACAGCGTATAAAGTAATTCCAATATACCTTGCAGCAGACTTCCCAGCAGAAACCTTACAGGCTAAGAGGGAGTGGAATGATAAATTCAAAATACTGAAGGGTAAAGCCTGCCAATCAAGAATACTGTATCCAGAAGCTATTCTTCCAAAATGAGGGAGAGATAAAGACTCACAGACGAAAAAAAAAGCTAAGGGAATTTGTCATTATAAGAACTCTCTTACAAGAAATACTAAAGAGTGCTCTTAAAGGTAAAAAAAAAAAAAAAAAAAAAAAAAAAAAAAAAAAAAAGCCGGGCGCGGTGGCTCAAGTCTGTAATCCCAGCACTTTGGGAGGCCGAGACGGGTGGATCACGAGGTCAGGAGATCGAGACCATCCTGGCTAACCCGGTGAAACCCCGTCTCTACTAAAAAAATGCAAAAAAACTAGCCGGGCGCGGTGGCGGGCGCCTGTAGTCCCAGCTACTCGGGAGGCTGAGGCAGGAGAATGGCGTGAATCTGGGAGGCGGAGCTTGCAGTGAGCCGAGATCACGCCACTGCACTCCAGCCTGGGCAACAGAGCGAGACTCAGTCTCAAAAGAAAAAGAAAAAAAAAAGATGTTAAAGAGCAACCCAAAACATCTCATCTGAAAGTATAAAACTCACTGATAAACTTAGTACACAGTCAAATTTAGAATTTTCTAAGTCTATAATGGTGGTGTGTAAATCACATATCTTTAGTGTGAAGGATAAAAACAAAACTATTAAAACATAATAACTACAAAAACTTGTTAAGGAATATGCAATAAAAAAGATATGTAATTGTTACATCAAAAGTTCAAAATGGACTGGGTGTGGTGGCTCAAAAACCTGACAAAAACAAGCTATGGGTAAAGGATTCCCTGTTCAATAAAGGGTTCTGGGATAACCTGCTACCCATATACAGAAAATTAAAAATTGATCTCTTTCCTGCACATTATATAAAAAATTAACTCAAGATGGATTAAAGACGTAAATGTAAAACCCAAAGCTATAAAAACACTAGAAAAAAAAAAAACACCTATGCAATACCATTCAGGACATAGACTTAATCAAAGATTTCATAACTAATATGCCAAAAGCAATTGCAACAAAGAGAAAATTGATAAATGGGATCTAATTAAATTACAGTTTCCACATAGTAAAAGAAACTATAAACAAAATAAGCAGACAACCTACAACATGGGAGACAATTTTTGCAAACTCTGCATCTGACAAAGGTCTAATATAAAGCATCTATAAGGAACTTAAACAAATGTACAAGAAAAAAACAGATGACCCCATTGAAAAGTGGGCAGAGTACATGAATAGACACTTATCAAAAAAAAAAAAAAAAAGACACACACATGGCCAAAAATCATATGAAAAGAACTCAACATCACTGATTGATTATTAGAGAAACACAAATCAAAACCACAATGACATACCATTTCACACCAGTCAGAATGGCTATTTTTAAAAAGCCAAAAAATAAGAGATGCTAGTGAGGTTTTGGAGAAAAGGGAATGCTTTCACACCATTGATGGGAGTGTAAATTAGTTCTACCATTGTGGAAGACAGTTCCTCAAAGACCTAAAGACAGAAATACCATTTGACCCAGCAATCCCATTACTGGGTGTATACCTAATGGAATAAAACTTTATTTTATTATAAAGACACATGCATGGGAATATTCACTGTACACTATTCACAATACCAAAGACATGGAATCAACCTAAATGTCCATCAATAATAGACTGAATAAAGAAAATGTAGTACAAATACACCACAGAATACTGTGCAGCCATAAAAAAGAATGCGATCATTTCCTTTGCAGGAACATGGGTAGGGCTGGTGGCCATTAGCCTTAGCAAATTAATGCAGGAACAGAAAATCAAATACCACATATTCTCACTTGTAAGTGGGAGCTAAATAATGAGAACACATGGACACATAAAGGGAAACAACACACACAGAAACCTATTGGAGGGTGGAGGGTGGAAGGAGAGAGAAGATCAAGAAAAATAACTAACAGGTGTGACTAAATACCTGTGTGATGAAATGATCTGTACAACATCCCCCAGGATACAATTTTACCTATATAACAAGCCTCACATGTTACCCAAAATTTAAAATGAAAGTTAATATATAAGTAAATAAATAATATCCAACTCTATAAAAGTAGGAGATTCTTCCAATTTTAAAATGGGATAAGGAAATAAAAATTACCATTACAAACTTTATTTTACATTTTAAGTATCATACCAGAAAATATTTAAAAATATTTATGCACCTTATTTAATGTATTAAATTATGTAGTTAGCCATAAAACCTACATGAAAATTAACATTGTTATTTAATAATTATTTAAAGCACCCATTTTCTGAATTATTAATACATTTTTTACTTTTTAATTTATTTTTAAAGATGAGGTCTCACTATGTTACTCAAGCTAGTCTCAAACCACTGGCATCAAGCAAACTTTTTACCTTGGCCTCCCAGAGTGTTGGGATTACTGATTTGAGCCACAATGCTCAGCCAATACTTACTTTTAAAACAAGTTAATTAACATGATAATGTATCCATGTCATTTGCAAAATGAATGCAGTTCTCCATTTTCTATTACATTACCTATCTTCATTATTTGTCATATATTGTATAGATTTACTTGATTTATTTTTATTACTAATTTTACATACATCCTTAGCCATTTACAGTTAAATATAGGTCATGCTTTCACATAATAATTATAAATCATTAAATATAGGTGTGGAAAATGCTGTTAAATTTCAATACATTAACAATTATGGACCGAATATTGTAAAGAAGTGATATGGGTTGAGTGTGTCCCCACTCAAATCTCGTCTTGAATTGTAGCTCCCATAAATTCCACTTGTCATGGGAGGGATCCGACAGGATGTAACTGAATCATGGGGTTGGGTCTTTCCCATGCTGTTCTTGTGATAGTGAATAAGTATCATGAGATCTGATGGTTTTATGAACCATCAGATCTCCCCTACACATGCCCCTACGCATGCTCTCTTTTGCCTGCTGCCATGTAAGACATGACTTTGCTCCTCCTTTGCCTTCCACCATGATTCTGAGCCCTCCCCAGCCACATGGATCTCTGAGTCCCTTAAGCATCTTTTTCTTTATAAATTACCCAGTCTTGGGTATGTCTTTATTAACAACATGAAAACAGAGTAATACAAAGGAGAATGGCAATTTAAAAGTTGGATAATGTTGGGCGGAGTGGGGAAATTCATAGAAAATCAAATTTTTCAAGACTTTAAAAGCTACTCTAATTTCCTACTATCCTTACTGGACAATTCATTTAGCTCTTGGTTTCCAGGTGACTGATACTTTTATTGATTGATTTGATTTTGTCAACATACATATCTCCTTAATATATAAAAGCCCTTTCATTGGTTATTATGAATTACTAACTGAAAACAGCTTCAGGGTAGAAGATTTAAAACAAAATCAATATTGAGTTGTCTGTTGATAAACATCACCTTGCTGACCTCCACTACTCTGAATGGCTTTTTTTAATTCTTCTTCTTTTGACAAAACAGCACAGGGGCTAAAGGATACTCACAGTCAAATACTGCTGGCTGCTGTGGGTCAATAGAAAAATGAAGGTGGTCAAAGAGACACCACCAGTTCACATGCCACACCAGCAAGATTCCAGATTTAGGTTATGTTTAGGTGACATTTATCTAATAAGAAAAGCCAAGCAGAATGATAAATGTTTTTCACTGTGTCTGAGTAGAAATGGGTTTATAAACAAGCACCTGCCATAAATCACAAAAACAGTTTGTCAAAAGTAACTAGAGATTAGATGCATCTTTATAATTACTTGAGATATCTTGTGTCCTGCTTTCGAATCTTTCTCTCTGCTCTCAGTTCGATTATTCTATGCTGCTTTAAGCCTGAATTATTTCCTTTCCATTTAAAACATGGACTTATGGCCAGAATGCTTTTAGGATAGCTCTTTGACTCCTGCAGTACTGTCCATAAATATATCTGGGAATAATTGCTAGATGCCCAATAATAAAACACCACAGATGAGCCCCCACCTTATCTCCAATTTTCCAGCTCTTTGTTCCTCATTACATATTAGCTTTTTACTTTAACATATATGATCCTTATGTACATCTGTAGTAAGCTAGTTATTTTCAGTTTGGAAAGGGAATGGTTTAAATAAATTAATACTTTTTTCGATATAATGGCAAATGGTTTTTATTTGAAAGTTTCATCCATGTTACACAATATATGCAAAAATAGAACAAAAGAATGCTTCATAATATAAATGACACAGGAAGGAGGAAGGGTCAAAATGTTTCTTTTGAAAAGTGTATTATGTTGAAAAGTAGTAGATCAAGTCCTACAAGTTTTCACTCTACGTTATTATCAGCTATCAATAAATGGTCTGAGTACAAGAAAATACCCAATTTGCAGCATAAAGAATAAAAGATTAGACAGGACAACAGCTTGGACATAACAACACATTAAATTTGACTTCCTTTGAAAATGTATTTGTGTTTCTTCCTGTAGCTACAATACTTAATTGATGCACAATTGCTCTAATAGTGTGCCTTCATATTGGTTTACAAAAGAGCTTTGCAGTAATCATAGAATAAAAAGTGTGGAGCAACACAATAAATGTCTCAGCACTTGGGTCAGCCCATTTAATTTCCCTTTCAAATCCAATTGTTCACCTGCTGTGCTTATTAAATACAAGCATACTATCTGTATTTGAATGCACGGGCTGTGTCATTTTGGCGCTTTCTACCTACTGCTTTTGCCATTTCTAATGAGAACTGCCTGTGTAGAGCATATCCTCAGAATTTAAATTAGGTATGCTTTTCCGCACACAATTTTCAGTTATTTAAATTACCATATAACTAATTTATAATCATAGTATTTCTACTGGCTAATCAACATATTATCTTTATAGTAGTTTGAGGAAAAACATACATTGCCAAAGGGAACATTTTAAATTAGTAAGTTACGTGCGTTGCTTAGTAAATTATGACCAATTAGAGACGCTTTTAGATTTCAATACGTTTAATGTTTGGGTGCTCAGATATCTGTTGATAGATTGATAGAATTCATTAGCATATGTAAAAATAGAACTTATTGTCTCTGTCTATAGCAATATTTTTGTAATGACTTATGTGACAGCTTTTATTTAATTATTTAATAATAAATTCTAATATTTTCATAAATAAATAAAAAGAACCAGCTGAAATTGAAAAAAGAGAAAACTAGAATAATTGACTATGCAGAATTGTAATAACACATATGATTATGCAGCTGAAAAATAATATATATTTTTATATTACTTAGATATTTCAGATTCATATATGTACCAAATAATCCATGTTAACACTAGAAATTTCATTAATATAGAAATGAATAACAGAAAAAATGAAATAAATATCAAAATTAATGAATTATAGTGTCTTTCAATATCAAATTTTTAAAGAGTGTTAAGTCTTGAATAGAAAATCAGTGGAAACAAGGGCTCACTTTAATTCAACCCATTATATATATTTTTTACAATAGTGGAAATTATCCATAATAGTTTTAATCTAGGTAACTATACTTTGACTTTTACATAGCATATCTTATGTAACTATTATTCAATAGCTGATGTGAGTAATATACATTTATAATAAAATATGTTATATGGTATATGACAGAAGATTAACACAACTGTATCATATATGATATTCCATAATATATGCGATATTACATAATATATTGAAAAGTTAGCATGTTATACATATGTGTGTATACACACATATGGTTATACATATGCATACACATAGATTCTTAATTGCTTTTATTAAACTTTGACTACTGTTTTAAGAGTCTATATTTCTTCACATTGACACTAGGATACAGACTGCTTTTGTTTACTCTCTTCTTTCTATTTAAGATTTTTATCATTATTAAAAATCACTCTGAGACCCTAAGAGCTAATACAAAGAGCACGTCAGCTAATGAAGTAAATTAACAATAAATAAGCAATTTTACCTCTTGGCATATATCTTAGAAAAACAAGCCTTTGTCACTACACCTGTTCAATTATGTTCATGGTAGCAATATTCCTAGTATCCAAACACTGAACTGAGATATTGACATGGATAATCAAACAAACAGGGCTAAAGAATGGATACAAACAAACTGTGACGTAGAATTAATGCCATTGAAAGCAAGTATTCTCATATTCTTATATTGGTTTTGGAAAAGTCAAACAGTATCTATTAAGCTTATACTTTGTGAACTTTACAATCCATGTGAAAATTTTACATTTATAAACAAAACAATGTAAATCTTCTAATTAGGAATTTCCAGCTAGAAGCTGCAAACTTGTGAATTAAAAATTAACTGCCATAGTAAAAAGATAACTAACGGAATAGTTAAAAATAACATTATAAACTAAAATTATCTGGAAAATACGGAACCCAAAAAAGCATAAAGACATCAAGATTAAGTACAAAATTAAATAATATAATCAAATCTAATTTTATCAGGGGTTCCAACAAATATCACTGAAAAACAATTTTTAAAAAATATTTTTAATTTTTTGATTAATATAAAAAATTCAGCTATATAAAACATGTAATACACAGATGATAAAATATTTTAATACAGAAATGTTATATATATTTTTAAAAATGGAAGTAGATCTGGTAACACTAGTAAATAAAACTAGAGGTAATAATACTAATATAAAATAAAGTATATTTTAATATAAAAAGTATTAGGGGCGGAATGCCACCAACATAACACATGAGAAAATTCACTGAGAGGATTCACTGAGAGGTATCTATAATTTTAAAATTCTATGTATCTAACAATAATAGTCTTCACATATATGAGTTTTGGTAGAGAGTTTATAGTTGTTCAATATATTATTATCTTTATTCTTTCAGAATATATATCAATTTCTAAATGCAGAAACATTTTAAATAATTGTAAAATGTTAAAATAGTTATGATCAGTAATTTTCTGTTAAACTAGTCAAAATGAGTAAAAATAGTCATTAAAGTTTTGGAGATTGATAAAAACGCTTACCGCATATTAAGAAATAATTTTCTAATAAAAACTGAAGCTTAGTAAGAGCAGTGGGAGGTCATAGCATTCAATCCAGAGTACAAACTCACCCATCCCCCACATGCCTGTGCCTTGGAGAAAGGCTTTCTACTGCTCAGAAGTCAAGGGAATCCTTCTCTTTTTTGAGATGGAAGACTTTCTGCATGAATACAGCAACCAGTGAACAAGGGCAGATCCTATTTTCCACAGTTAAATGGGAAAATAATCTTTTCAACAAATAGTGCTGAAAGAATTGGATATCCACATTCAGAAGAATAAAGCTAGGCTTTTACTTCTCACTATACACAAAAATTAGCTCCTACTGGATCAGAGATCAACATGTAAGAAAAAAAAGCTGTAAATCCCATAAAAGAAAATGTAGAAGTAAATTGTTGTAACCTTGGGTTACAGTTCTTCTTAGATACAAAACCAAAGGACTCATGATGAAATAATTATTACACAGATAAATAGGAGTTTCTCAATATTAAAAACGCTTGTGCTGAAAATAAAACCATCAAGAAAGTAAAAAGGCAACAACAGAGAGTGAGATAGCACTTGCAAATCATATGTGCTATGAGAGACTTGTATCCCTAATGTAGAAGAAAATTTTACAATTCAATAATAAAAAGGTAAATAATGCAATTTAATATTAGGTTTTAAAAATGGGCAAAGGAGACACATAGACATTTCTCTACAAAGATGTATAATTATAAAATAAACTTATGAAAAATTGCACATCATTAAGTATTAAGGAATGCAAATCAAAACCACAATGAGATATCAGTTTGAACTTACTAGGATTATTACGATAAGCAAGATAGTAACCAGTGTTTGTGTTGTGAGCTAAATGTGTCCCCACACAATTCAATATGTTGAAGCCCTAATTCACAGTACCTCAGACTGTGACTGTATTCAGAGATAGAGCCTTTAGAGAGGTATTTATGTTAAAATTAGGCTGTTAAGGTGGACCCAGATTCAATATGACTGATGTTCTTATGGGAAAGGAGATTAGGATACTGATAACAGACAGACACCAGGGGCATACAGGCACAGGGGTACTATTGATAAGAGACGGACACCAGGGACATACAGGAACAGAGGTACTGCCTTGTAAAGAGGTACAAGAGGGTCGCCATCTGCAAGCCAAGAAGAGAGGCCTAAGGCAAAATCAGCCTTGCTGGACCTTTGATCATGGACTTCTATCTTGAAGAACTGTGAGAAAATAAATATCTGTTTTTTAAGGCACCCAGCCTATGTAGGGTGTGTGTGTGTGTGTGCATGAGTATGTCAGCCCTGGCCAACTAATACAGTTGGGAAAATATTTTTTAAAAATCAGAGAAATTGGAAATCTCATACATTGCTAGAGTGATCATAAAATGGACAAAATTTCAAAACTTTCTCAAATTGTTAGATATCGCAATACTATCTGATCCACATATATATCCAAGAGAAGTAAAGTCATATGCCCACATGCCAACTGTACAACAATGTTCATAGAAGCCTTATTCATAATAGCCAAAAGGTGGAAACAGCTCAAGTGTTCGTGGATTGATGAATTTGTGAACAAAATATGATGTGTTCATATTATGGAATCTTATTCAGGAATAAAACAAATGAAGCACTGATGCATGTAATAATATGCATAATCTTCAAAAATATTATGCTCACTAGGTATTCATATTACCACATGTAAATGTTATGTCTAGAATAAGTAAGTCTATGAAAATGAAATTAGGTTAGTTATCAAACAGGCCTGGGCAGTAGCTCGGAATGAGGGACTATAAACAGGTACAGGATTTATTTTGGAAAAGGGATGATAACTAGCTTCTTAAATGATAGTAATGGTTGTACAACATTGTAAATATACTAAAAACACTGAATAGTACACATTAAAAGGGACAGTATTATGATATGTGTATTAAAACTCAATAAAGTAGTTAAAACAGAATATTTGCTAAATTTTAAGTTTTAAATAGGAAATGAACAATTTGTTCATGTTCATATGTTATCAAAGCTTTATTTTCTCTGGATCAGTGAGAAATTACAGGGCTAAACTCTGAAAGTAAAAGAAAATCTAGAAAGTTGAGTCCATTACTTGAAACTAAGAAGCTAAACTGAGCTTTTAAAACCTCATTGGTGTGAAAAGAAAGGTACATGTCATGGCTTACACAGCAAATGGAAAAAATAATTATTCTTGGACTTGGTTTGAGACCTCTAGTTTACATCATAATTATAAAACTAGGATGAAAATAAACCAGCTCTATTGACTAAAATTCTGTTTAAATTATGTTATTCTTTCATGAGATCACAATACTTTTACAATGTTGATGATCTTAGTCTATTTGTCTGCCAGACGTGAACTGAAGTGTCTGAAGTAAGATTTCATCATCCAGAAAATTGAATTTTATGTAATTTGTCACATCCAATATGTGGCATTTAACCAAACCTAACTAGAACTACAAAGAGAGGAAACAATTGACCAAAAGTCAAGAGTATTCAATAGAAATAACTGAAATAGGATACAACAATGTAGTCATCAAATATGGACATTGAAATAACTATTCTTATATTCATTTAAACAATAGACAAAGTAGGTAACTTTAGCAGAGTACTGGGATGTTACAAAATGGAAAAAATAAAAATAAAATAAAAAATAATACAAAAAATACAATGAAGTGTTTTTCTATTTTCTACAAAACAGGAAAAAATAATAAAAATAATAAAATAGTAAAAGTCATATTTGAAATTCAATGAGTGGTTTAACAACGTATTGGTCTCAGCTTATGAGAAAATTAGTGATCTCTGTGTGTTACATGAAAATGTCCAGAGAAAAAAAAATAGCAGATAATATAGAGGAAAGCAGATAGACAAGTCTTTTACAATATGAGAAAATATTATGATATAATTTTTTAGTTTTCCAGGATAAAGGGAAAAAAAGGGAGTGGGTGGAAAATATGAGGAGACAATGGCTGAAAATTTTACAAAATGAGCAAGTTACAAACTATGCATTTAAAAGTTTAATGAATCCTACAGTTTATATAGACTCCTAGAGGATAAAAAAATTATTTATTTATTTATTTATTTATTTATTTTTGAGACAGAGTCTCATTCTCTCACCCAGGTTGAAGTGCAGTGGTGCAATCTCAGCTCACTGTAACCTCTGCCTCCTGGATTCAAGCAATTCTCCTGCCTCAGTCTCCTGAGTAACTGGGGTTACAGGCACCCACCACCGTGTCTGACTAATTTTTTTACTTTTAGTAAAGACAGGGTTCCACCCTGTTGCCCATGCTGGTCTCAAACTGCTGAACTATCTGCCCTCCTCAGCCTCCCAAACTGTTGTTATTACACCATGCCCGGCCATATTTATGTTTATAATCATGAAAGAAACAACAATTACAGATGACTTCTCAATACAGATAATGGAAGCCAGAAGACAATGGAACATTATCTTCAAAGTTTGGAAAAAAAATGGAATTGCCAACCTAGAATAACATGACTTTTCTAGTAAACACAACTAAATGAATTCATCCCTATTAAAATAATTTTAATTAAAATACATAAGAATGATTTTGGCAGAAGAAAACATGCAAGAAATAAGCTTAGGGATAAAGAAAACAACAGAAATGGAAAAGCAAAATATGTGGGAATTGTAAATAAATATTATTGATAATTGCAGAAGACAATAATAATTCTTTCAGTGTTTAAAATATGAAGAAGGAAAAAATGTAGTATAAGACTAAGGCATAAAATATCGTATAAGACTAAGGCATGTATGTGTGTCATACATATAATTTATGTGTTCTGAGGTCTTATAAAATATGGGAATTTGTGAAGGGATAATTTGTATTAGTAAGAATGCATTATTTAATTACTCAATATTCTCTAAAATTAGTAAAAGAAGGTCCAAATAAAAGGATAGTAAGGCTGAGCGCAGTGGCTCACGCCTGTAATCCCAGCACTTTGAGAGCCCTAGGTGGGTGGGTCATGAGGTCAGGAGATTGAAATTATCCTGGCCAACATGGTGAAACCCCATCTTACTAAAAATACAAAAATTAGCTGATTAGCTGGGCATGGTGGTGCGCACCTGTAATCCCAGCTACTTAGGAGGCTGAGGCAGGAGAATAATTTGAACTTGGGAGGCAGAGATTGCAGTGAGCTGAGATTGCACCACTGCACTCCAGCCTGGTGACAGAGTGAGATTCTGTCTCAAAAAAAAAAAAAAAAAAAAAAAAAAAAAAAAAAAAAAAAAAAAACGAAGGGGAAGAAGGGAAAGATTTCATGTTATAAAATAGTAAAACATTGAATAAAAGCAAAAAATTAGGCTACAGGAAATGAAGTATTGAGACATTGAAAAAGCAAATGGTGATATGAAAGGCTTAAATTCAAAATATATATATAATAAAAATAGTTTGGATGCTCCAAATGAAAGATGATACTTTCAAACTAGATTAAGAAATACAATCACAAGGGAAAAATAATGTGTGAAGTTTAAGGACGTAGAGAGTTTTAAAGTAAGCAAGAATGGATAGTTTGTAATAATAAATGGGCAATCTACCAGAAAGATGTACTAATTCTGAATTTGTGTGCATAGAATAATACACTCTAAATCATATGAAGCAAAAGTTGACAGCTAAAAACTTAAAGAAATTATTACACCAGTTCCTAGGTGTAATGGTCTGTTCTCACGTTGCTGTGAAGAAATACCCAAGACTGGGTAATTTATAAAGAAAAGAGGCTTGACTCACCATTCTACATGTCTGTGAAGGCCTCAGAAAACTTCCAATTGAGGCCAAAGGTGAAGGGGAGAGAGGCAACTTCTTCATAGGATGGCAGGAAAAAGTGCCAAGAAAGAGAAAGATTTTTGTATATTTTTTTCTGTAGAAAAAGAAAGATTTTTAACAAAATTCTATCAATTACTAATAAAAGGAGCAGACAGAAGTAAACACGTGCATATACAGATGTATAAAACAATGTATTGAAAAACTAAAGAATGCACATTCTTTTTAGATGCACATATTATGGACTATATACAAAAAACACAATTTTCATATGCTGGGCACCAAACAAGATTCACTACATTTTAAATGCTTAAAATCATAAGGACCTAACACTAACAGTATTAAAGAAAAATAGATTGCCCTGAATATGCAAAAAGTAAAAAGTACATTTTTCAATAGCTTGTGGCTTCTAGAAGAAAATAAGAACTTCAAGACTTTTGCAAAGGTAAAGATTTATTAAATAGAAATAAAAGTACTAAACAAAGGAAAATAGTATTTAATTTAAGAATTTATAAAATGTATCTTCTTCGAAATAAGCCATTAAGAAATAGTGATCATAGTCATCATCATTATTATTATTACTGATCTGAACACTTCAAATATTTTTTAAAATCTCTGACATGAAAAATACTAATTAAATATTATTATAGAATATTATCAAACTAATAATCTAAATCAATGTTTTGGAAACAGGAAAATGAAATAGTTAAGTATTCTTTCTACATTTCTTGGATGAAATATGTCATTGCATAAGAAAAAGAAAATATCAAGTTTCTCTTTACAAAATAACGTTAGCTAGTAAATGCAGAGGAAATTTAAAAATTAGAAATTAAGAGTTGAGGAATTAAAAAATCACTAATTTGTAACTCTAATAATTGAGTAGACTTGGATGTTGGTCATCAAGAATTGCTAACATAATAAAAAGATAGATAAGCATGCATTTTTTTCTCTAAGCACAGCTTGACTTGTATAACATAATATTTAGTACGTCATATTTTCATTTTTATTTGCAAAATTTTGATATCTCATATTTTGTAATGTTCAAAGTACTATTATGTGCAGTAAAAAACTGAAAACAATTCAAATTTTCATCAACGGTAGAAATAATATGTATTATAATTATCTAATAGAATATTTTTCATACATATACTTGAAAAAATCATCATTAATTATGACATTGATAAATAAAAGTCAAACACAGAAGAGTATGTATGTGTGATTCCATTCATAACAAGTTCAAAAAACAAAAAGACAGAAAATGATCTACAAGATAATGGTTACATTTGTGATTGAATGGAGGACAGTAATTGGTCAAATTTAGGAGAGACTTAACAAAAGTTGCTAATCTTCTATTTCTTGACTTGTGTGGAGTGACATGAGTAATTACAGCTTGTAATAATCCATGATTTATATTTAATTTATACACTTCTCTTAATATATTTTATACTCCAATAAAAATTTACAAAGTAAATAATCATTGTATTTTATTAATTTTTGTTTACGCATATTATCTGTGTTGGTTTTAAATTGATACATGTTTATTTAAATTTTATTTTGTAGTGTTAACATAAATTCCTTTGATAAACTTTTTTTATATGTATTTCATATTTTAGCTATTTGATAATAAGTTGACAGGTAATTGAAGCCTTCTAATATCATAATTTAAAATTATAACATACATTCTTAATGTTTAAAGTCATTTATCCATTTAAAAATGAAAAATAAACAAAGAATAACTTTCCATGGTATTTTTTAAGAGTCTTGACATTGTTTTATAAATGAAGCTGTTGAAACACTCCTGTTAGAGGTTTTTATTATTTTTTTAAATTTTCTCTGTCCACTTCCAAAGATACATCAGTGAAACATCAACTGAAAAAAATCCTGTTATTTATTGCATGTCTTGGATATGCTATATTTATCTGCATTACATATTTATCTTAATCATTTTAATTATGTATAGAACATTTCAATTCCCTACAGCTGTCCAAATAATTCATTTTTAATATCTATATTATAAATAATTTTTCAAGAGCAAGATTCTGAGAATAAAAGCAGTCATGTTCTTATTGTCATTCTGCTTCCATTTTATTTTATACTGTTCAAAAATTAGTTGCAGAATTTGAGAAAATAGAATCTTTTTGTTATCATTTTAATTTGAGATATGTTAAGTAGTCTAAATTAAGTTTAAAGAACTTCTTTAATGCCCATGATTAGTCTTACTGCCATAGAGCCTTATCTGTCCTATAATATGTTAGTTAATAATACTTGAGTGGCCTTGTTTTCTGCCTTTGTCTTGTTGTGCTGACACCACCCAGCTCTCATCAACTCATGAGACCAAACACCATGCATGCATCGTGCTGAAGTTGATGTGGAAATTGCCAAATGATTTGTGACTATCCAGAACATGTTAGAAGATTTGGGAATGGTTGAAGGAGATGTTGACTTATCTCCTTTACCTAGTGTTAATTCAGCAATCTTAAAGAAAAAGTCATTTAGTGGTGTAGCCACTACAAGGTTGATTCTCCTCCATCTGAAGATAACAAGAACAAAGAAAAGTGAACAGGTGATATCCCTGTTTGGGAACAGGAATTTCTGAAATTTGACCAAGGAACACTTTTTGAACTTCTTTTGGCTGAAAACCACTTCTCAATAGTTTGCTTGATGTTACATGTGAGACAGTTGCCAATATGATCAATAAAAACAAAACAAAACAAAACAATAACTCCTGAGGAGATTCATGAGAATGAGTTTAGTAACCTTTTTTTTAAAATTTTTTTTTTTTTTTGGAAAGACAGCAGATAGGAGACAGGGCTAACATGCAGCTCCCACATGGATGAACAGAACAGCGTGTGGACACTCACACTGAACTTTTGCTCTGAGAACGTGTATCAGGAAAACTGAAAGAATCCACAGATCCTTTGAAAGAAGTGGCATGCTGCTGCAAAATCTGTGAGACAGGTGAAAAACTGAGTTCCCACAGTGTGAGAGGGAATAACCTGCCACTGAACACATATTCCTACTGGGGAATCTGAAAATCCAGATCTCAAGAGAAAATTTAACCTTACCTAGAACTGAAATGGATTTAGGGAGCCATGTGAAATATAAAAGTAGAAGCAGCAGCAGGAAGAACCTTGTAGGCACTCCCAGTCTCCAGTTCAAGCCCAGGGAAGCCATTCCTGGCCTTATCTCATAAGAGCCCTTGGGTAAGGCAGCCAGAGGAATCAGAGAGCTGTCACAGGGTGAAAGAAGCTTCCAACTGAAATTTATGCTAACTGCAACAGGGGACACATTTTTCTCGAGCAGAATCCCGGGGCAAATGGGAACTGCTGCAAATACAAGTGCAGGATATGCCTCAGATAGTGTAGGCAGATGGGGAGGGATGAGGCCTAAAACTCCTGCTTTCTTTCTCAGCAGGGAAGCTTACAGCCTAGGGCAAGGTCTGAGTGGGGCACTGCAGGAACGAGACTGGCCTCAGAAACTGTGTGGGAACTGAATGGGGCTTTTCACTACCAGTTATCCCCTACTTCCATAGCAAACTATGTGACACAGCAGAGGCAGCCATAATTCTCTCTGGATCATAACCTCATTGAACTGAGAATCACTCCCTAACTTCCATGGTGAAAAGTCTGAGACAAGACCAGCATAACCCTGCCCCCTCCTGATGGTATTCCCCCATCTGCCATGGTAGCTGAACACAGAAAACATAAACTTTTGTGAGCTTTATGGGACTCCCTATTGCCTAAGGAAACAGAATATGTACTCTGGTCAACTTAGGGCAAGTTTAGATCCCCCTGTTACTACCACAACTGATGCTCTCTTGAAAGTACCACCTCCTGCCTGGAGGTCAACCAACTCAGGCCATTACAGCAACTCATGACAGAATAACCCTGCTCCCAGGAAAAGGAAAACAATAGCTAATACCACTGCCTTCAACATTCTGGCTAACCAGTGGTCCTGAGTCTGTTTACGTGATAACTTCACTGCTAACATAACCAGCATTTGATAAAACTAGAACACTAAACATATCTACAACCAAGGACTGACAGGGTCTCCTTCATTCCCTTTCCACTTGCATCAGAGCACGTGCTGGTATCCACAGCTGGGAGACCTGATGATGGATCACATCATGGGATGCTTTGCAGACATTCCCCAGCACCAGTCCAGAGCCTGGTAGTCCACTAGGTGGCTAGACCTAGAAAAGCAATACCAATCACTGCAGTCCAGCATTCAACAAACCCCATCCCTCGGGGAAAGGGGCAGCGCAACACATCAAGAGATCACCTCATGGAACAAAAGAATGTGAACAACAGGCCTTGACTTCCAGACCCTTCCAATGAGATGGTCTACCCAAATGATAAGAAATTAGACAAGTAATTCTGATAATATGACAAAACAGGGTTCTATAATGCCCCCAAAAGATGACACTAGCTCCCCAGCGATGAATCTAAATCAAGAAGAAATTGAAGAATTGCCAGATAAAAAATTCAGAGGGTTTATTATTAAGCTACTCAAGGAGCTATCAGATAAAGGTGAAAACCAACTTAAATAAATTAATAAAAACTATAAAGTTTATGGATAAACACTATCCAAAGGAATAGATATCAAAGAAAAAACAATGACAACTTTTGAAAATGAAAGATACACTTAGAGAAATAAAAAATGTAAAGCAAAGTTTCAACAACAGACTAGAACAAAATGAAGAAAGAACTTCGGAAACCAAAGACAAGGATTTTGAATTAACTAAATCAGATGAAGACCAAAAAAAAAAAAAAAAAGTATAAAAAAAATGAACAAAGCCTCCAAGGAATTTGGGCTTGTGTTAAATGGCCAAACCTAAGAGTAATTGATGTTCCTGAGAAAGAAGAGAAATCTAAAAGTTTGGAAAACTTATTTGAGAAAATAATTGAGGAAAACTTCCCTGGCCTTGCTAGAGAACTAGATATTCAAATACATGAAGGTCAAATAACTCCTGGGAAAATCATTGCAAAAATCTCATCCACTAGGCACATAATCATCAGGTTATCTAAAGTCAAGATGAAGGAAAGAATCTTAAATCCTGTGAGACAAATATCATCAGGTAATCTATGAAAGAAAATCTATCAGACTAACAGCAGATTTCTCAGCAGAAGCTTTATAAGTGAGAAGGGATTAGAGTTTTATCTTTAGCCTCCTGAAAGAAAATAATTGTCAGCCAAGAATTTTGTACCCAGTAAACTAAGCTTCATGAATGAAGAGGAGATAAAGTTTCTTTTTTTTCAGACAAACAAATGCTGAGAGAATTTGCCATTACCTAGCCAGCACTACAAAAATTGCTAAAAGGGGTTTTTAATTTTAAAATGAAACCTCAAAATACACCAAAATAGAACCTTCTTAAAGCATAAATCTCACAGGACCTATAAAACAACAACATAATAATACCTCACATCTCAATACTGACATTTAATGCAAATGGCCTAAATGCTCCGTTAAAAGATACAGAATGGCAAGTTGGCTAAACGTTCACTAACCAAGTATCTGCTGTCTCCAAGAGATTCACCTGACATATAAGGACTCACATAAACTTAAGGTAAAAGGGTAGAAAAAGATACTCCACACAAATAGAAACTAAAAGCGAGTAGGAGTAGCTATTCTTATATCAGGCAAAACAAACTTTAAGGCAACAAGAGTTTAAAAAGGCAAAGAGGGACATTATATAATGATAAAACGATTTGTCCAGCAGGAAAATATCACTATCTTAAATATATAGGCACCTAACACTAGAGCTCCCAAATTTATAAAATAATTACTACTAGACCCAATAAATGAAATAGATGGCAACATAATAATAGTAGGGGACTTCAATATTCCACTAACAACACTAGACAGGTCATCAAGACAGAAAGTCAACAACAAAAAATTGACTTAATCTATACTCTAAAACAAATGAACATAACGGATATTTACAGAGCATTCTACCCAACAACTGCAGAATATACATCCTTTTCATAAGTACATGGAACATTTTCCAAGATAAACCATATGATAGGCAACAAAACAAGTCTCAGTAAATTTAAGAAAATTGAAATTGTATCACGTATCCTTTCAGACGACAGTTAAATATAACTGGAAATTAACTCCAAAATGAATCCTCAAAACTCTACATGATAAATAAATAATTTGCTCTTGAATGATCTTTGGGTCAAGGATGAAATCAAGAAGGAAATTTAAAAATTCTTTTAACTGAAAAATAATGGTAACACAACCTATCAAACTTCGAAGATACAGTAAAATGAGTGCTAAGAGGAAAGTTTACAGCATTAAATATCTACACTGGAAAGTCTAAAAGAGCACTAATAGGCAATCTAAGGTCACACCCCAAGGAATTAGTGAAACAAGAACAAACCAAATCCAAACCCAGCAGAAGAAATGAAATAACAAAAATCAGAACATAAATAAATAAAATTATAACCATGGATAAATGAAATGAAAAGCTTGTTTGTTTTGAAAAGATAGACAAAATTAATAGAACATTAGCATGATTAACCAAGAAAAGATAGAAGATCCAAATAAACTCAATTAGAAACAAAACACAAGATGTTTCAATCAATACCACAGAAATGCAAGAGATCATTCAAGGCTACTATAAATACCTTTATGCACACAAACTAGAAAATCTAGAGGAGATGAATACATTTCTGGAAATATATAACCCTCCTAGAATAAATCAGGAAGAAATAGAAACTCTGAACAGACCAATAAGAAGTAGCAAAATTAAAACAGTAAAAAAAAAAAAAAAATTGCCAACAAAATAAAGTCGAGGACCAGGTGGATTCGCCATTGAATTCTCCCAGACATTCAAAGAAGAATTGGTACCAATCTTACTGAAACTACTCCAAAAGAGAGAGAAAGATGGAATCCTCCCTAAAGTGTCCTATGAAGCCAGCATCACCATAAAACCAAAACCAGACAAGGGCATAAAAACCTAACCAGTCCCACCAACAGTGTAAAAGTGTTCCTATTTCTCCACATCCTCTCCAGCACCTGTTGTTTCCTGACTTTTTAATGATTGCCATTTTAACTGGTGCGAGATGGTATCTCATTGTGGTTTTGATTTGCATTTCTCTGATGGCGAGTGATGATGAGCATTTTTTCATGTGTCTATTGGCTGTATGAATGTCTTCTTTTGAGAACTGTCTGTTCATATCCTTTGCCCACTTTTGGATGGGGTTGTTTTTTTCTTGTAAATTTGACTGAGTTCTTTATAGATTCTGGATATTAGCCCTTTGTCAGATGAGTAGATTGCAAAAATTTTCTCCCATTCTGTAGGTTGCCTGTTCACTCTGATGGTAGTTTCTTTTGCTGTGCAGAAGCTCTTTAGTTTAATTAGATCCCATTTGTCAATTTGGCTTTTGTTGCCATTGCTTTTGGTGTTTTACACATGAAGTCCTTGCCTATGCCTATGTCCTGAATGGTATTACCTAGGTTTTCTTCTGGGGTTTAACAGTGTGGCAATTCCTCAAGGATCTAGAACTAGAAATATCATTTGACCCAGCCATCCCATTACTGAGTATATACCCAAAGGATTATAAGTCATGCAGCTATAAAGACACATGCACACGTATGTTTATTGCGGCACTATTCACAATAGCAAAGACTTGTGAATGTTCATCAGTGTCCATCAGTGATAGACTGGATTAAGAAAATGTGGCACATATACACCATGGAATACTATGCAGCCATAAAAAAGGTTGACTTTGTGTCCTTTGTAGGGACATGGATGAAGCTGGGAACCATCATTCTCAGCAAACTATCACAAGAACAGAAAACCAAATACCGTATGTTCTCACTCATAGGTGGGAATTGAACAATGAGATTACTTGGACACAGAAAGGGGAACATCACACACTGGGTCCTATTGTGGGGAGGGGGAGAGGGGGAGGAATGGCATTAGGAGATATACCTAATGTAAATGATGAGTTAATGGGTGCAGCACACCAACATGGCACACGTATACATATGTAACAAACCTGCACATTGTGCACATGTACCCTAGAACTTAAAGTATAGTAAAAAAAAAAAAAAAAAAAAAAAAACTAACCAAATCAAACACCATATTAAAAAAGGTATGCTGTTGGATTCAGTCCAAATTGAACTGCATATTAAAAAGATATGCTGTTGGATTAAGTTACCTAGTGTTTTAAAATAAAAGATAATATACCATGAACAAGTAGGTTTCATAGCAGAGGTGCAGAGATGGTTTAATACATGCAAGTCAATAAATGTGATATACCACATAAACAGAATTAAAAATAATCATCTCAATAGATGCAGAAAAAGCATTTGATAAAATCCAGCATCCCTTTATGATTAAAATCCTCAGCAAAATTGGCATAGAAGATACGTACTTCAAGGTAATAAAAGCTATCTATGCCAGACCCACAGCTACTATAATACTGAAAGGGGAAATGTTGAGAGCATTCCCCCTGAGACCTGGAACAAGACAAGGATGCCACTTTTATGACTTATGTTCAACGTAATACTGGAAGTACTAGCCAGAGCAATCAGACAAAAGAACAAAATAAAGGGCATCAAAATTGGTAAGGAGGAACTCAGACTGTTGCTGTTTGCTGATGATATAATATATGCCTAGGAAAAACTTAAACTCATCCAAAAACTCCTAGATCTGATGAATGAATTCAGCAAAGTTGCAGGATACCAAATCAATGTGCATGAAGCAATAGCACTACTATAGACTAACAACAACCAAACTGAGAACCAAATAAAAAACTCAATCTGTTTTATAATATCTGCCAAAAAAAAAAAGTAAAATACTTAGGAATATACCTAAGTAAGGAGGTGGAAGGTGTCTATAAGGAAAACTATAAAAAACTACCAAAAGAAATAATTTGATGACACAAATAAATGGAAACACATCTGGGTAGAATAAATATTGTGAAAATGACCATATTGCCAAAAGCAATCTACAGATTACTTTCAATTTCCATCAAAATGACATCATTATTCTTCACAGAACTAAAATAAAACTACCCTAAAATTTATATGGAGCAAAAAAGAGCCTGTATAGCCAAAACAAGATTGAGCAAAAAGAACAAATCTGGAGGTATCACAATGCGTGACTTCAAATTATACTATGAGTCTATAGTTACCAAAACAACATGCAGTGGTATAAAAATAGACACACAGACCAATGGGATAGAATAGAGAACCCAGACATAAAGCCAAATACTTACAGTCAATTGATCTTCAACAAAGCAAACAAAATAAAAGGTGGACAAAGGACACCCTATTCAACAAATGGTGTTGGAATTATTGGCAAGCCATAGGTAGAATAACGAAGCTGGATTCTAATCTCTCACCTTATATAAAAATCCACTCAAGATGGATCAAGGACTTAAGTCTAAGACCTGAAACCATAAAAATTCTAGAACATAACATCTAGAAAACCCTTCCAGATTGACTTAGGCAAAGAGTTAATAAGGAATCCCAAAGCAAATGCAAGAAAAACAAAAATAAATAGATGGGAACTAATTAATCTATTAGTCAAAAAAGCTTCTGCACAGAAATAAAAATCAGCAGAGTGAACAGACCTCTCACAGAATAGGATAAAATATTCACAAGCTATGCATCCAACTAAGGACGAATATCCAGAATCTACAAGAAACTAAAACAAATCAGCAAGAAAAAAAGTCATCAAAAAGTGAGCAAGAGAATGAATAGACAGTTCTCAAAAGAAGGTATACAAATGACCCACAAACGTGAAAAAATGCTCAACATTGCTAATTATCAGGGAAATGTAAATCAAAATTACAATGAGATATCACCTTTCTCCTGTGAAAATGACCATAATTGAAAAATCAAAACATAATAATTTTGGCATGCATATCATGAAAAGGGAACACTTTTACAGTGCTGGTGGCAATGCAAGAAGTACAAAGATTCCTTAAATAACTAAAAGTAGAACCATCATTTGATCCAGCAATTCCACCACTGGGTATCTACTGAGAGGAAAAGAAGTCATATGAAAAAAAAATTGCACATGCATGTTTATAGCAGGACAATTTGCAATTGCAAAAATATGGAACCAGCCTAAATACCCACCAACCAATTAGTGGGTAAAGAAAATGTGATTATATCTCTCTGTCTATCTATCTATCTATCTATCTATCTATCTATCTATCTATATGCACACACACACACACATATATCCGCACACACACACACATACATACATACCATCGAATACTACTCAGTCACAAAAAGGAATGGAATAGTGGCATTTATGACAACCTGAATGGGGTTGGAGATCATTATTATAAGTGAAGTAACTTAGAAATGGAAAAGTAAGTACAGTATATTCCCACTTAAAAGTAGGAACTAAGCTATGAGGACACAAAAGCATAACAATGATACAATGGACTTTGGGGACTTGGTAGGAGTGGAGTGAGGGATAAAAGACTACACATTGGATATAGTAGACAGGGCTTCGGTGACCAGTACACCAAAATCTCAGAAATCACCACTAAAGAACTTACCTATGTAACCAAAACCAAACACCAGCTGTTACCAAAAACTGTTAAACAAAATTTTAAAATAAATAAATAAATATATTATACAACATTAACTATCACAGATGGTAAATTATAAAATAAAAGAGCCATGGAGTTTGGCAGAGAAAAAAAAAAAACAACTTTATTGAAGAGGTTCACATTGTAAATAACAGAACTTGCAATAAGTTTCCTGAAATAGAATTAACAAAATATTATCTTCACTCATGAGTTGGAAACTGGGAAAAGGCTACTTGATGTAAATGTTCAGAGTGGGGTTTTTCAGATGTCTTCTGGTCTCCTAGAGTCAAGGAGTACCATTGGTATTGATTACACTGTATGTAGTAGGACTCCCTTAGTTGCAACTGAGTACTTAACTTTTTATTTTATTTTATTTTTAATCCTCCTGGCTTTGAATATATTGCCTAGAGACTCATTTATTACCCTGTTTGTGTTTTGGGGTGGGGAGAATCTAACTAGATACTTTGTTAGCTTTTCAATTAAAAGAGACAATAACAATAATTATAACAAATGATATTAGCTAAAACTTATATAGTAATTACTTTGAACCGGATGGTGTTCTAAATGTTTTTATGTCTTTTCATCCTCATAGCCACCTCACAACTACTATAATCTCCATTTTACAAAGGAGGGAACTGAGGCATAGGAAAGTTAAGTAACACTCCTATGGACACACAGTTACTCAAGGTCAAAAACGAGATTATAATTTAGGATTTCCCAGTTCAAAATACATTGTTCTTAGACTCTCATCTCTCCTTAATATTTAACAATTGGTAGACATTGGCCTTCTATAAACAATATTGAAATGCTACTAAATTTCCTGGCAGAAGGAACAACAACTTAGGAACCACGTCCCCTGCTGCTTCAAGTTCATTAGTGGAGAGCAGTTTATAACTTTTTAGTTGTATCCTTGGCAGTTACAGAGACACTGGGTTTTATAGAACACATGAGAAAGAAATAACTTTCTGTGAGATTTGTGAAAAGTCAGAATGTGGTTTATAAGTAGCAAATAAAATACCCAAGCATGTTTGGGATCCCCTACTGCTATGGTCTGGAATGTTCGTTTCCTCCTAAAATTCACATGGTGAAATCTCAGCCCCTCAAACTGATGGTGTTAAGAGGTGGGGTCTTTGGGAGTTGATAAGATTGTGAGGAAGGAATCCTCATGAATAGGATTAGTATAAAAAATAAATACCAGAGAACTTGTTCCTCCTTTCCAACATGTGAGGACAAAGCAAGAAGGTATCATCTATGAATGAGAAAGTGGATACCAAATCTAATGGCACTTTAATCTTGAATTTCCCAGCCTCAAGAACTGCAAGACAATAAATTCCAGTTGTTTGTATGTTTCCCAGTTTATGGTGTTTTGTTACAACAGTCCAAAGATACTACCTTTGGTTGCCTCTAATGAATCCAAAACTGCCCTATAGATGTCCACTCCGCACATTTCCAGATTGAATCAGCTGGATT
Source organism: Papio anubis (assembly GCF_008728515.1). Classification (NCBI taxonomy): domain Eukaryota; kingdom Metazoa; phylum Chordata; class Mammalia; order Primates; family Cercopithecidae; genus Papio; species Papio anubis. The sequence continues at coordinate 77,696,404 of NC_044985.1, forward strand.
ATCCAAGCAGCAGCTAGGGAAGTCAGAAGATGGTGAGCAGGTGCAGCAGCAAACACTCAGCTCCACTATCATGGAAACAATGCACAAAAGTTGTTCTTAGACCTCTTTAAGCCACCAAGCAAGTAAATGCATACATCTGTGGTGGTGATTAATGAGTGTCATATGCTGCCATACAATCTATAGGAAATATCTGGATAGAAAAAAATAAAAATTCTCTACAGGTCTTATGGGGGACAGTGAAAAGGTCAGACATGGATTTTCATCTTGCATGCAGTGTATAATCAAGAGGCCCTAAAATCAAGAGAAGGATATCCTCACACCTAGTGCTGTGGACACACTGCCATCATATAACTTTTAACACAAGCAGTGTTCACTTCTAGCATGCATTCACTTCTCAATAAACTACTCTTCACTTCATTCACATGAATACTGACTATATTCCATCTTCCTCCTTGTCTGATCACACAAATATCAGATTGTACTCCCTGGCTTTAACAGTAGATATTGATGGCTCATAAACAAAGAGTCAGGCTGGGCAGGGTGGCTCATGCCTGTTGTCCTAGCTACCTGGAAGGCTGAGGCGGGAAAGTCTGTCTCAAAAAAAAAAACAAACAAAAAAAAAAAACCAAAAAAACAACAAAAAAACACAGATCAAAAAATATTTACAACCAAATAAGAAAATTATCCTTTTTATCTTCCATGATACATTTGAAAGAAGTAGAGGATACAGCCATAATTATACTTTGAGGTTCAGACAGTTACAATGTGGCTGGTCAAATGACAAAGCAATTATAAGAGCTAGTACATTTAGGAAAACATATTCAATTGCAGGAGTAATAAGGAATATGAAAATGCAAAAATATGCTTTTTCACCCAAAAGTTTACTAACAGTTATGTAAGCAAGCATATGGTGAGATGGACACATTTATAAACAATTTGCAAGAATGCAATGTATTAAAACATTTTTGGAAGAATTTGGCAGCATATGTCAAATTAAAATAGACAAATTCAAGACTATAAACTAAAATAAGCATATGCATATATGTGTGTGCACGCCTGTGTGTGTGCATAAAAAATTACATATATATGATTATTGAGTCATAGGATAATATTGATAAAACAAATTGAAATATACTATTATGCTTTAAAAAGGTGACTGATTTTAAATATCATACTATACAAAACTAAACATGCAGCAATTAATCATGGGATAGGTCTATCTGAATTGATATGGAAAGGTTTCCAAAGAAAATGGTGATGTGATCAAAACAATTTAAAATACATTTAGAACTTTATTTGGGTTTAAAAGTATGCAAACCCCAATCAAAATCCAAGCAAGTTATTTTGCAGACATTGACAAATTGATTCTAAAGTTAACACATAGAGGCAAAAAAACCCAGAATAGTCAACACAATATTAAAGGAGAAGAACAAAGAAGACTGATGCTATTCTATTTAAAGACTTAGTGTAGAGCTGTAGTAATCAAGACAGTATGGCTTTGACAAAGAAATAGACAAATAGATCAATGGAGCAGAATAGAGAGTCTAGTAATAGTCCACATAAATAGAGTCAACTAGTCTTTGACAAAGGAGTAAAGGCAGTACAACTTTATATCCACATGCAATAAACAAAAAGAATCTAGATACAGACCTTATAGTTTTAACAAAAATGAACTAATAATGGATCACAAACCCAAATGTAAAATGCAAAATAATAGTACTCCTGGAAGATAACAGGAGAACATCTAGATGGCCTTAGGTTTAGGAATGACTTTTTAGCTATAACATCAAAGTCATAGTCTGTGAAATAAATAAGCTAAACTTTATTAAAATTTAAAATTTTGCTCTATGAAACACATCATCAAGAGAATAAAAAGACAAGCCATTATCTGGGAGAAGATATTTGCAAAATACTTTTCAGATAAAGGATAATTATACAAAATATACAAAGAACTCTTAAGATTCAACATTAAGCAAACAAACAACTCCATTTAAAAATGCACCAATGATGCTAACAAACACCTCACCAAAGAAGACATACTGACAGCAGTAAGCATATGAAAAGATGCTTTAAATTATATGTAATTGGGGAAATGCAAATTAAAACAACAATAAGATACCACTAACCCTGATTCGAATTGCCAAAATTCAGAACATTGACAGCACCAAATACTGACAAGGATGTGGAGCAACAGGGACTGTCATTTATTGCTGGGAGGAATTCAAAATGACAAGACAGTTGGAAGACAGTTTGGCAGTTTCTTATAAAAACTAAACTTACTCTTGCCATATGATCCAGCAATCATACTTCTAGATATTTACCCAAAGGAGTTGAAAATTTATGTCCTCACAAAAGCTGGCATATCGCTATTTAGAGCATCTTTACTCATATTGCCAAAATGTGGAATCAACCAAGATGTCCTTCAGTAGGTGAACAGATAAATAAACTATCCATCTAGGCATTGGAATACATATCACTAAAGAAGAAATGAGCAATCAAGCCACATAAGGACATGGAGAAAAGCTAAATGCACATTACTACTGAAACAAGCCAATTGTACAAAGCTACATGCTACACGATTCCAACTATACGACACTCTGGAAAAGGCAAAAATATGAAGATCATGTTAATAAAAAGATCAGTGTTTGCCAGGATTGGAGAAGTGGGGATGAACAGGTAGAGCAGAAAGGATTTTTAAGGCAGTGAAACTACTCTATATGATACGATAATGATTAACATATGTCGTTATAAATTTGTCCAAATGCAAAGAATGTACAATGCCAAGAATGAACTCTAATGTGGACATTGGGTGAAAATTATGTGTCATCATAGGTTCACAATTGTAATGAATGTACTACTCTGGTGGGAGATCTTGATTATGGGGGAGGCTATGCTTGTGTGGGGGCAGGTGGTATATGTGAAATATCTGTACCTTCCTCTCAATTTTTCTGTGAACCTAAAACTGCTCTAAAAAAATAATGACTACAAAAAAATGCAGAGCTTCTTTTAGGATAAAAAAAAAAGAAAAAGAAAATACGAAAATACGACACCACCACCACCAACAGAAGCAACAACAACAACAAAAACAGAATAGAAATATAACTGTTTTGGTGATTAAACACATATGCTTGTATTTAAGGAAAAGTAATTGGGATAGAAAGAGTTACAAAGAAACTTCACGTTATATAATATATACTTCTATAATCTTTTATACAATGAATGTAAATTAATATGTTACATATAGAATATTAAAACTGATGAAAATGCAGAAAGATCAATATAATTAATGCCATGTACACTTATGAAAACTATGTAGAATTACAAAAAGTAGTTGAATTTTGTTCCTTTTTAAGTCTATGAAAATCAGAGAATGATGAAGTAACTGTCCAATTTCTGATACTCAGTGTTTTGTGTTTATGAGTGGAAATAAATCCTCTAAGTGAATTTCCTGGGAAAAAGTCATCTTCTCTATCAAACAAAAATAGACTACAAATTTTCACCATGATTTACTAAACATATACTTTTAAAAAAATATTATCTTTAAATTTTAAATAAATATTAAGTACACAGATACTAATGTACAGTGAAACTAACCTTGTATTTTGGGGATAATTAAAACTTGGTCATGTTATATAATTGATTTTACATATAACTAGATTTGATTAGTTAATATTTCATTTAAGATATTTATTTTTATGTTTGAGAGTAGTCAAACATTTTTATTTCTTGAAATGTCCTTTTTTTCAATGCTACTGGCACCATAAAGCAAGTTGCCAGGTCTTTTTTGTATTCCTACCTTCTGTAATAGTTTGTGTAAGCTTAATATCTAATAGATGTCATCAACAAAGTTGCACTGGTCTGGAGATTTATTTGTTATAAGATTTAAAAAACACTGGTCTATTTTTTAATAGATGAATGAATATTCAGATTTTAAATTTCTTTTTGTATCTTTATTTTGTTAGTTTTTTATTAACAATTATTCCATTTCATGTAAAATTTTGAAGTTATTGACATAAAGGTGTTCAAACACACTATTATCTCTTTAATATCCATGAACATAGTAGTAATCTTTGCTTTTTATTCCTGTTATTGTGATTTGTACTTTCTCTCCCACTCTTTTTAATCATAAATTATATTTATCTTCTAAAAGTTTTTTGTCATTTATTTCTGATCTTTATTATTTCTTTATTTCATTTTAGGTAATTTTAATTTACTCTGTTTTCTAACTTCTTAGGATAGACAGAAACAAATAAATATTGATTTTCAGCCTTTGTTTTTTTCTATTACATTTACTTAATGCTAGCATTAAATAATTCCCTTCCTCTTGGTGGAACTTTAGGTAGGAAAGCAAGATAAGTCATCACAGAAGCATAAAACTCTTTGATTTGTTTGAAAAAGAAAATTCAATATGGCATCAAGGGGCAGATTTGTTAGAATACAAAATGAACTACAAAAGGAAATGACCCTATGTATTAAGAAATTCAGAATATTGTAATCATTACATGTACTAAGTCAATACAATGTCAACATAAAAGACAAATGAATGACATTCAGTAATGCTTTCTATCTTCTCTCTACCTACCTTTATTCAGATATCATTTGATATAGTTTGGCTGTGTCCCCACCCAAATCTCAAGTTGAATTGTATCTCCCAGAATTTTCACATGTTGTGGGAGGGACCCAGGGGGAGGTAATTGAATCACGTACTATTCTCGTGATAGTGAATAAGTCTCATGAGATCTTATGGGTTTACCAGGAGTTTCTGCTTTTGCTTCTTCCTCATTCTCTCTTGCTGCTGCCGCCATGTAAGAAGTGCCTTTCCCTCCTGCCATGATTCTGAGGCCTCTTCAGCCATGTGGAACTGTAAGTCCAATTAAATCTCTTTTTCTTCAAAATCTCAGGTATGTCTTTATCAGCAACTCGAAAATGGAAAAATACAGTAAATTGGTACCAGTAGGGTGGAGTGTTGCTGAAAAGACACCCGAAAATGTGGAAGCAACTTTGGAACTGGGTAACAGGCAAAGGTTGGAACAGTTTGGAGGACTCAGAAGAGGACGGGAAAATGTGGGAAAGTTTGGAAACTCTTAGAGATTTGACAAAAATGCTGATAGTGATATAAACAATAATGTCCAGGCTGAGGTGGTCTCAGATGGATATAAGGAACTTGTTAGGAGTGGGAGCAAAGGTGACTCTTGTTATATTTAGCAAAGAGACTGGCAGCATTTTGCCCCTGCCCTAGAAATTTGTGGAACTTTGAACTTGAGAGAGATGATTTAGTGTATCTGGTGAAAAAAATTTCTAAACAGCAAAGCATTCAAGATGTGACTTGGGTACTGTTAAAAGCATTCCATTTTAAAAGTGAAACAGAGCAAAAATGTTCAGAGAATTTGCAGCCTGATAATGCAGTAGAAAATAAACCTTTTTTTTTTTTTTTTTTTTCCTGAGGAGAAATTCAGGCCAGCTGTAGAAATTTACATAAGTATCAAGGAGCTAAGTCTTATTCCCCAAGAACATGGGGAAAATCTCTCCAGACCATTTCAGAGACTTTCATGGTAGCCCCTCCCATCACAGGCCTGGAGGCCCAGGAGGAAAAAGTGATTTCAAGGGCCAGGCCCAGGGTTCCTGTACTGTGTGCAACCTAGTGACTTGGTGCCCTGTGTCCCAACCACTCCACCCATGGCTGAAAGGGGCCAATGTGCAGCTCAGACTGTGGCTTCATAAGGTGGAAACCCTAAGCCTTGGCAGCTTCCATGTGGCGTTGAGTGTGTGGGTGCACAGAAGTCAAGAATTGAGGTTTGGGAACCTCTGCCTAGGTTTCAGAGGATGTATAGAAATTCCTGGATGCCCAGACAAAAGTTTGCTGCAGGGCAGGGCCTCATGGAGAACCTCTGCTAGGGCAGTGTGAAAGGGAAATGTGGTATCAGAGCCCCCACACAGAGACCCTATGGGGGACTGACTAGTAGAGTTGTGAGAAGAGGGCCATCATCCTCCAGACCCCAAAATTATAGATCCACTGACAGCTTACACCACGTGCCTGGAAAAGCCACAAACACTCAATGCCAGCCTGTGAAAGCAGCCAGGAGGCAGGCTGTACCCTGCAAAGTCACAGAGGCAGGGATACCTAAGATTATGGAAACCCACCTCTTGCATCAGTGTGACCTGGTTGTGAGACCTGGAGTCAAAGGTATCATTTTGGAGCTTTAAAATTTGACTGTCCCACTGGATTTCAGACTTGCATGGGCCCTGTAACCCTTGACCAATTTATCCCATTTGAAATGGCTATATTTCCCCAATCCATGTACCTGCATTGTATCTAGGAAGTAACTAGCTAGCTTTTGATTTTATAGGCTCATGGGCAAAAGGGACTTGCCTTGTTTCAGATGAGACTTTCGGCTGTGGACTTTTGGGATTAATGCTGATATGAGTTAAGACTTTCTGGGACTGTTGGGGAGGCATGATTGGTTTTGAAATGTAGGGACATGAGATTTTGAGGGTCAGTGGTGGAATGATATGGTTTCGCTGTGTTCCCACTCAAATCTCAACTTGAATTGTATCTCCCAGAATTCCCACTTGTGGGAGAGACCCAGGGGGAAGTAATTAAATCATGGGAGCTGCTCTTTCCCATACTATTTTCATGATAGAGAATAAGTGTTAAGAGATCTGACAAGTTTATCAGGGGTTTCCACTTTTACTTCTTCCTCATTCTCTCTTGCTGCTACCATATAAGAGTGCCTTTCACCCTCCACCATGATTATGAGACCTTCCCAGCCATGTGGAACTGTAAGTCAAATTAGACCTCCTTTTCTTCCTAATCTCAGGTATGTGTTTATCAGCAGTGTAAAAACAGACTAATGCATCATTATATGCTCCAAAATTATTTTATATTACTCACTATAATTCACTTCTGACATTATTATTTTGGCACTCAATTATCTCAAATGTGGGCAATGAAGTCCTCTCAACTCAGCTCTTACGCCCCTTTTAAATATGTGGACTCAGAAAGAAGGTCAGGACAGCCATTATCTCCATTACTACTGAACATTGCTTTGGTGCTATTAACCAATTCAGTTAGACAAAAGAAAATAATGGGCACAGAAACTGAAAAGGAGAACTGAAATAATCTCTATTTGCAGATTATACGTAGATTTTTAAATAGAAAACATTGAAAATAATTGAGCTTATATTTCAACTTTAGAAGCAACACAGAAAGCAAAGGATTATACTAAATAATTTACAAATAAATATTAGAATAAAAGCATACAAATTAATAAATAGGCAAAAAGCAAGACAAAAGATCAATAATGCATAATCGTTAAGAATATCAATCAAAGTGACAAATTCTAAAAATTATAGCTTGAGCCTGCTATAATTTTTTATAAAAGGGTGCAATCATAGAAAAGGTACTGCTGATCTCCCCTCTTCATTTCTTCTTATACACTCAGAAGTATGCTGAGTTCTTTGTCTGCACCTGGTAACCTAGGATACACCTAGAAACTTGAAAAGTAATTGGCAGGATTATGAAGATCAGAAAAACCTCAAGAAAATAAATAAAAGACCCCTCTGAATCCTTACCAAGTTTAGGCTACTGGGGGTCTTTAAGGGGATTTTATCTAGATGTGTTTTTTACTTTGAAGCAGATATTGTTGTTTTGAAGCAGATATTGTTGTTAAATATTGAGTGTCCTCCTTCAAACTGTTATGTAATTGCACACTTCATTTACCTTAAGGTAGTTTTTAGATTTTGTTTTGTCACTGGCCATTATTCTTGAGCCTGTGTATACTTTCAAACCCCTAATATATTTTGTGAAGTAAAAATTGTTTAGGGAATGATTAAACAATCCTAAGAAAAACAAGGGTGATTGTAAAATAGCATTTTGAATATATCTTATGATTTTAATCATATTTTTAAATTTATATTTTTGAGAATTTTGAAACATTGTACATTTTAAAAAGGCAAATAATTTTTTAAAATGTTAAGATTTTTTTAATTCTAGAAAATACAGATTAAAAAGTATTGACTAAAATAGGAAGACAAAATCAAAATGTGTCATTGACCATTAGAACTGAAATAAAATTTCTAAACAATGAGGAAACTTTTATCTTATATCTTTTGAAGATGAGTAAATTTCGATACCAAAACAGGTTGGAGAGGAAGTTCAAGATACTTAAATTATAGACTAATCTCACATAAAAACACAGATTTAACCATTTTAAATAACACATCAGCTAATCAAATAGAGTAGGATGTTTTTTAAAGTAAATAGTGAGTAAGTATGGTTTATATCAGAATGCAGAATTATTTTATGATCCATATGACAGTACAGATAATATTGGTGAGGACATAAAATTATTTGATAAACTTGTATGCTAGTTTATGAATTTAAAGTGAATTTTAGCAATCTAAATATTAAAGAGATTTTTTTTTTTTTAAAGTGACATATATCTTCAGCAAAAAGCTACAGTGCAAGCACATTTTTTATTTCTTTCTTTTGAAGACAATATTTCTGCTGGTACCAAGGAGCATAGTACGTTTAAAGGTCAATCTAAAAACATCCTTATAAATACAACAAGACATGTGAGATAGCTATAGTAGAGGAGAAAGATAAACTATCTATATATGCATATGATATGATTGTTTATATAAATCACCAAAAAAACGTAGAGATGATATAGTTTGTTTACTAAGAGTATTGTAAGGTTTCACGATGCAAGATAAAAAAAAAAGTTATCAAATTTATTCTTGAAAAAGACAACTCTACATATCACAGGTGCCTCTTTCCTCCGCCATTTAGTAGTTTACCAAGAAACTATTTCATCAGTTTTAGTGACCTTCTTCTTAAGCAGCTGAGCTCCTTCTTCTGAAAAGGCCATGTCCTTGATGAGGGAGTTTCCATTTCTTCCCTTTTGTTTGTGGAACTATTAGGTGGACCCCTCTTCCAGGGAAGGAGGGGTATTCTCTATGTGCTTCCTCAGAGTTGGCTTAAGCACAGCTCTTTGGGGGTAATGAGAGCTCGAGGAATGCAGAGTGCTTGGCTGATTCTGTGCTTGAAAATTTACATTTAAAATGTAGGCAACTAGTTTGTGTTTGGTGATCCAATATATGATACCAGAATTATGCATTTAGAAAATGTGTTGGGGAATCATGCCATTACAATAGCAGTGTCATAAATTATCTAGAAATAAATCTATGAAAAAATGCAAAAACTTTTTGCATAAAATTACATAGTGTTTTCTACAGAATAAAAGAGAATGAAAATGAGACAGACATGACTGCTATTCACAGATACTAACACTAATATCAGGAATATGAGAACTTTTGGGTAGAAATCTATAAATCTATGAATAAATGCATTAATCTTGAAATTAACCTAGACAGTAAAAAAAGTCTAGAGCTTTTAGAGATATTGTGTGTGTATATGTATGTGTGTATGTGTGTGTGTGTATATATATGTCTCTGTGTGTATATATATACATACATATACACACATACATATAAACTATATATAGTAAAAAATAACTGTGTAGCAACATGCTTTGGAGTGGTATATATATATACTTCAGGAAAAAATGGTCACCTTGTGGGGAAAAAAATGCCATTAGAAGAGGACTTATTGGGGTGCACTGATCATAAAATATTTTTTTTTCTAAAGTAAATGATGTTTGAGTTTAGTTATTTTACTTAAAAACAGCGATTGGTGTATGGATGTTCATTGTATTATATGTTTATAAAGATTTTTTATAGCCTTTGTCCCCTCTTAACATTGGACATCAACAACTTGTACTCTTTTCTTTTTTCTTTCTTTTCTTTCTTTTTTTGCTCCCTGGCTCTCAGATATAGCTGATGCCATGGGTTTTGGAGACCTGAGAAGCCCCACCAACTTCCAGGAACTCAATGATTACCTGGAAGGCAAGTGCTACATTGAGGGATATGTGCCATCCCAAGTACTAAGGCAGTATTTGGTGCAGTCTCTGGCCCACTGCCTGCCAACAATATGCTCACAGATTAAAAGACTCAATAACACAAAAATGACCATACTGCCCAAAGCAATTTACAGATTTAATGCTGTGCCTAACAAACTTCCAATGTCATTTTTTACAGAATTCAAAAAAAAAATTCTAAAATTTATATGGAACCCAAAAAGAGCCTGAATGGCCAAAGCAATCCTAAGTAAAAAGAACAAAAATGAGGGCATCATACTACCCTACTTCATACTATACTAGAAAACTGTAGTAACCAAAACAGCTTGGTACTGGTACAAAAAGAGACACAACGACCAATGGAACAGAATAGAACACCCCAAAATAAAGGTGCATATCTACAAGCATCTGATATTTGACAAGGCTGACAAAAATAAGCAATGAGGAAAGGAATCTCTTTTCAATAAATGGTTCTGGGATAGCTGGCTAGTCATTTGCAGAAGATTAAAGCTGGATTCCTACGTTTCACCATGCATAAAAAGTCACTCGAAAGGGATTAAAGATTCAAATGTAAGACCGCAAACTATAAAAATCCTGGAAGACAACATAGGAAATACTTTTCTCAACATTGGCCTTGGCAAAGAATTTTTGGTTATGTCCCCAAAAGCAGTTGCAGCGAAAAAGAATTGACAAGTGAGACTTGGTTAGACTAAAGTACTTTTGCACAGGAAAAGAAACTATCAACAGAGCAAACCAACAACCAATAGAATGGGAGAAGACATTCACAAAATATACATCTGACAAATGCTTAATATCCAGAATCTAGAGATAAATTAAATCAGTAAGCAAAAAAAAAAGCCCTATTAAAAGTCAACAAATGACATAAACAGACACCTCTAAAAATAATTCATACAAGTTGCCAACAAACATACACAAAATGTGCAGCATCACTAATTAAAAGAAAAAAAATTACCTCAAAGAAAACAAAACATTCTACCAAAAAGACACATGCACTTGTATGTTCATCACTGTCATGTTCACAATAGCGAAGACATGGAGTCAACCCAGGTGCCCATCAATGGTAGGCTGGATAAAGAAAATTTGGTATATATAGACTATGGTATACTATACAGCCACTAAAAAGACTGAAATCATGTCCTTTGCAGCAACATGGAAGGAGCTGGAGGCCATAATCTTAAGAAAATTAATGCTCTTCATCACTGGTCATCAGAGAAATGCAAATCAAAACCACAATGAGATACTATCTCACACCAGTTAGAATGACAATCATTAAAAAGTCAGGAAACAACAGATGCTGGAGGGCATGTGGAGAAATAGGAACGCTTTTACATCGTTGGTGGGACTGTAAACTAGTTCAACCATTGTGGAAGACAGTGCGGAGATTCATCAAGGATCTAGAGCTAGAAATACCACTTGACCCAGCGATCCCATTACTAGGTATACACCCAAAGGATTATAAATCATGCTACTATAAAGACACATGCACACCTATGTTTATTGTGGCACTATTCACAATAGAAAAGACTTGGAAGCAACCCAAATGTCCATCAATGATAGACTGGATTAAGAAAATATGGCACATATACACCATGGAATACTATGCAGCCATAAAAAAGGATGAGTTTATGTCCCTTGCAGGGATATGGATGAAGTTGGAAACCATCATTATGAGCAAACTATCGCAAGGACAAAAAACCAAACACCGCATGTTCTCGCTCATAAGTGGGAACTGAAGAATGAGAACACTTGGACACAGAGCGGGGAACATCACACACCAGGGCCTGTCATGGGGTGGGGGGCAGGGGTAAGGATAGCGTTAAGAGAAATACCTAATATAAATGACGAGTTAATGGATGCAGCAAACCCACATGGCATATATATACCTGTGTAACAAATCTGCACATTGTGCCCATGTACCCTAGAGTTTAAAGTATAATAATAAAAAAGAAAATTAATGCCGAAACAGAAAACCAAATACCACATGTTTGCATTTGTAATAAGAACTAAGCATTGAGCACACATGGATGTAAACATGGAAACAGTAGACACTGTTGACTACTGAAGGGTGAAGGAAGGGGCATGAGTTAAAAAAAAAAAGAAAAAACTATCTATTGGATACTCTGTTCACTACCATGGTTACATGATCTGTACTCCAAATCCCAGCATCACACAGTATTTCCATGTAACAAATCTGCACCCCCTGTATCTAAAATAAAAGTTGAAATTAATGATAATAAAAAGTAATTTTTTGAAAGATAGACAGTCAATTAGAAATCTCAAGAGAGTAAAGATTTCTAATTGGAAGACCCACAGTGTTTGCTTCAACATAAAACTGAACAATTCACTTGTGAGTTTTTTTTGTTTGTTTGTTCATTAGTTTGAACACCAAGAATTTCACTATTCCATAGATGGATTAAAAATATTTTTATGCATTTTAAATATTTTACAATAAAATATTTTAAAATGCTAGTTGAGGGAAGCTATATCAAATGAGGACAAATTTATATCTGGAATTTAAAACAGGGCAAAAGCTGAAATAGAGAGAGGTACATGACACTGATGACCTTAATATCATAGATATAGATTAAATAGTAAATTATGATTTTACTGATCTAAATTTCCTTTAAAACTACTGAAGATACTTTGAATACCGTCACAAACAAGATGCTCAATAAGAGATACAAGCTCTGTGCTCAAAATTTTGCAGAAGTGACCCATTTGTGACTATGTTATATTTCAGTCTTAATGAATTCTGAGCATGGAATTTTCTTAAAATAGAATTTTATAAAATATAATTTAGATGCTAGAATTATTGTTTTCTTTGTATCCGAGTTTTGTTGATCTTTTTAACAGAAAGGTAAGGCTTTCAAAATCTCGAGTTATGCATATTAATAACTCACGCAAACTCTCCCTCTCAAAATCCCAACCATCTTTACATATTTGACAGCTTCTGGAGTGTAGACAGTCTTCCAGAAATAAAGGAATGTAAAGCACACTGGAGGAGTGTAAACAGTGCATAAGCAAGGATACCTAGAAATGTTACTCGATGGGAATTATTTTATATTATTGCATGTAAGGATGATACAGAAAGCTAATTTGTAACTAGACAAATTGACTAAAACCTAATAAAATAATCTTATACACATTGAGTGCATCATCTTAATGGGAAAAAAGATGACAAGTGCTTCCTCTTCTCAATATTGTCACCAGCAATTGTTTTGATTTAGGTCAATATACAAAGATATAAATTAACCAGTTATAGTTTTACTTGTTATTATTCTTAAAAATTCAATTCTGATTACTTAGGAGTGTTATATCTAGAATTATTTCTGTTTAGTTTGTTCTTTTGTGATAGTCAATTAAGTTTTCCTAGATTAATAAGTCGATTTACCTATGCCTATAGAAATAATAACACAAACAATGTTTTCCTTTTTATCCAGGATGCCAACTTTCCAGTTACAAAATTGAGCTAATTTGAAGACAATGGTTTACTTATACTCATCACAGAGATTTTTGGAAAAAAAAACACACACACACAGAATTCTATTTTGTAGGAAAAGTTACTTTTTAAAGTCATTATTCCCTGAGGTGGCATGTTAACTAAACAGGAAAAAAAAAAAAATAGAAAGAAAAGAAAAGAAAAAAACAATCAGTGAAACAATGGAGGAGTCCACAGTATATGTTTACTTTATAAATGATTAATATACTCTTTTCTGGGTACAAATACATAATGACATGAATGAAATTTGAAAAAATATATATAAATATTAGCAATAATAATTTCTGCTTCATTGGCTGCATTTTTTCTTTTGGAACAAGATTTTAAAAATATATTTTCTCCCTACATAAATAGGTGCATGTTGATTTATCAAAAGGAACAATTATACTTGCTAAAATCTTGCTTTTGAGGTAATTAATGATTAAGGATATATGCAACAAAAGACTTTTGTGTTTTACTGCTAAGGCAGCAAATTCTGCCCAATGTTTCCATAGCACATCCTCCAATTAAGAAGGCAGCTGTCATATTGACTGAATTGATAATCTGTTCACATGTCACCAGGGAATGTGTAAGTTTACCGGAATGTGAAGTCACTAGAGAATGTTCAGGCTTCCAAATTAATGTTTCCTTGGAGTTTTGTCACTGGCAACAAGAAAAAATATTAATCTTGATTGTCTTTCTGGATTTGTAAAGTCAGTCTCGTTGCTGTAGCTCTGAATTTTTAATACTGGCATAGGGTGGGGTCTTTAAAAAAATAGTACAATAAAAATAAAGGTAATTTGTCTGTCTTGTAACTCTTCTCCAGACTCAAAAAAGACTGATATGTATACAAAATTACATGGTTTTATGAAAATGGTTATATGAAGGCTTGTGAATTTTTAGTAGAATGAAAATTAATTTTACAAATTGTACTTAACAAAATAAAATAATAGTAAAGTATAAAATTCATCCTACTTTGAGTAGCACATAAATTCTCTGTAACAGTCCTCAAATGCCTTTAGTCTATGTCTTCAAGTTCTGCCCAATGCTCTTGACAACTGACATCATGTCATATAACAGCATATAACAGATGTGTGTGTGCGCGTGCACACACACACGCACACGCACACACACACACAGAAACTGAGGTTTGCTGTTTTTGAATAATTTATATTACATACAACATTTAAGCAGCTTTCCCACCTTTTGTTGTTAGCTGCAACTCCACATTTTGATCTTAATGACAGAGGGGTCAGGCAGAAAAATACATATAATGATGGGAAATCAGAAGAGAATAAAAAGAGAAAAAACAAGAGAGAAGTACAAAACTAGATAAAAGAGGAAGAAACAGAAGATAATGAAGATTAAAAATAAAGTATTAAAAAAAGAGAGCAGAAAATAAGAAACCCTGAAGATCTGCATGATTCTCACCCCTCATTTGGATGAAAGTGATTTAGGAGAGCAATCCAGAAAACTTTTAAACCAAATTGTATTTGGCTTGAAAATCTGTATTGATCCTACTTAATGTTTTAAAATTTTACTTCCTTTTATATCAGTTTTCACTATTATATTTCTCCATAGTCTGCATATCACTCATTTGGAATGTGTCTGACTAATATAAAAATATTTTAGATCTTGGCAGATACCAGAATTACAAATAGAAGTAAAGTAAAAAGTTAATTCTAGGCCAGGCACAATGGCTCACGCCTGTAATCCTAGCACTTTGGGAGGCCAAGGCGGCCAGATCACTTGAGGTCAGGAGATCAAGACCAGTCTGGCTAATACGGTGAAATCCCTTCTCTACTAAAAATACAAAAATTAACTGGACAAGGTGTCACACATGGCTGTAGTCCCAGATACTTAGGAGGCTGAGGCAGGAGAATTCATTGAACCTGGGAGGCAAAGGTTGCAGTGAGCCAAGATCGTGCCACTGCACTCCAACCTGGACAACAGAGCAAGAATCCTTCTCAAAAAAAAAAAAAAAAAAAAAAGAAAGAAAGAAAAAGAAAAAATTAATTATAAATGTAATGTATATGTCTATTTCTGGGATAATGCGAAAGTGAAATAAAATGTTAATGTGCATGATAAAATTAAGATATTTATATTAAATGAGTAAAGAAGTTTACAAAACTGAAAATATGATTCCAATTGTATAAATGGAAATAAAAAGCTGGCTTATGGAAACTTTAGGTTGGACCTACCATCATAAGATGAGTTAGAAATTGAGTAGAACTCTCCCTAGCTGCTGTAACTGAATTCATAGGTGGGTAGAGGAAATGTGACATGAGACAAAAGACACCAGAAAGCATTTGTTACAGGAAATAAGAATGAAATTTTTGGCCTGAGAAGCTAGAAGACGAAAACTTGAAACAATTGAAATTGGAGAAGTTATATGTGGGGCAGATTTTTTTTCAGGCTAACCATAAGTTCAGTTTTATTTGGGACAGGTTGAGTTTAAAAGGTCTACTTTTGTTCAAAGGAAAATTTGAAATAGTCAAATAAATTTGGATTTAGTGTCTATGCCTATTCTATGTATATTTTATTAAATGTTTATATAAATATATGTATTTAAATGTCATCAGCAGGTTGATGCTGATTTAAACACATTACTATGTTTTCACAGATAATGATTCTATTTTTCTCAACGTTATCCATTCATTTTCTCACTTTTAAAAGTTTACCAATCTATCTGTCAAGCAATGATATCATTCATATTTGAGCTCCAATCTAAACTGCCTTGAATTCATTATAATTCCTTGATTAACTCTAAGCTCTGGTTTCAGAATTTCTCATGATGTCTTGTGAAAGACTTTAAAGAACCTATTCTTTGAGTTAATTCATTAATTGCCTGTAATTTGAGTAGAGGGTAGAAGCAAGTTTGTGCTTTCAGATTCCATGTATATATATCTCCTGCAGAACTCATACCCAATTCCTGAATTTCATTTCTGCCTACAACATTAGATCATTATCTATTCTCAATTAAAGTTAAACTTCTATCAATGGCTACTTTAAAAAAATAGCCCGTAAATTTACTTTATTTCACCTATTCTTAACTCTTTATCAATGGCTCTGACCAATGACATCTATATCCTCAGTAACGAGTTCTGGTACCATTTCGTCACTGAGCCTAGGATGAAAATACTTGCTCTAACGTTTTAAAATAAAATAATTTTAGCTACTTTAAATACACCTTTTGTTTTATGCGAATAGTTTATATTCATATATCACTTTGAATTTGTCAATAATTGAGTCAAATCTCTGTGTAATATAAATGACACATTTTATGGACAAAATGGTCTAATAATTGCATTAGTAAACCTTCCAAATACTTACACATAATAGTTTCTACATTCATAACTCTAGACCACTATTAATGTAGTCACAAAAACTTAGCTGTAATGAGTTTCATTCAATTGACTGTTTTATTTTTTCATTACAACTTGTTTTCTTAATTGTACTAAATTAAAAACAAAATCTAAATAGAATCTCAAGTAAAAGTTTATTTCAAAATGGTAAGGTAACCTATCTCAACAAACTAGAAAAATCAAAGACCAAAACAAACCCAGCACAATCAGAAGGAAGGAAGTGATAAACATATTAGCAGAAAACAAGTATATTGAAACTAGGAAATTAGATAAAAATCAATAAAAAAAGAGAATTCTTTGAAAATATCAATAAAACTGATAAACTTCTGGCAAAACCAACACTACTAAAAAGAGAGATCACCAAAATCAGGAATGAAATGGGATATATTACCACAAATCCAGAAGCCATTAAAAAGATAACGAGGGAACGCTACATTCAATCTTACAATCACAAGGTAAGCAATTTAGATGAAATGAATCAATTCCTCAAAATCCACAAGCAACCCAAACTCAACCAAGCTGAAACATACCGATGTAATTTAAAAAAAATTAAATTCTCAAAATGAAAAAATTCAGTTCCAGATGATTTAACTAGGGAAATCTACCAAATATTTAAATAATTAACTGAGTTTTGCATAATCTATTCCAGAAAATAGAAGAGGAAACGTGTATTAATTTCCCACTGCTGCTGTAATCAATTGCCATAAACAATGGCTTGAAGCAATTTGGATTTATTCTTTTACAGCTTTGT
Source organism: Papio anubis (assembly GCF_008728515.1). NCBI lineage: Eukaryota > Metazoa > Chordata > Mammalia > Primates > Cercopithecidae > Papio > Papio anubis. The sequence goes on from NC_044985.1 coordinate 77,713,936, forward strand.
GCCTTATGGAAATAAAATTCAGGTGTCATCAGGATTGAGTCTCGATAAATACTTAAGGAAAAATCTATTCCTCAACTCTTACAGTTTTTGGTGGCTACTAGAATTCCTTGACTTGTGGCGCCATTACTCTAGTTCCTTGATCTTCACATCACTTTCTCCTCTTTGTGTGTAAAATCTCCCTTTGTTTCTGTCTTATAGGGACTCATGATTACAAAATACTTCAATAGACATCTATAAAATGTGTAGACTTCGTATGCTGAAAATTACAAAATGCAGCTGAAAGATATCAAAGAGGGCCTAAATAAATAGAGAAGCATTCCTATTCATGGATTGGAATGCTTAATATAAGAAAGAGCTAATTCTCCCAATTGTATCTATAGATTTGTTGTAATTAATTTCTTTCAAGCTCCCTGAAAGTCTCTTATATAAATGGATAGTAAACACATAAATTTACTCTAAAATGTATGTGGAAGGAAAAAGATCCTAGAATAGCTGAACATTGACATAACTCACATTTTATGCAAAAATTGATTCACAATCAATCATGGAGTTTAATGTGAAATGTTAACATATAAAATTTAGAAAAACATATGAGAAAAGCTTCAGGAAAAGGACTAAGCAAATAGTTCTTAGATTTGACACCAAATTTATGATTGATAAAAGGCAAAATAAGTTGGAGTTCAGGAAAATTAAAAACATTTGCTTAGCGGAAGCTCGTGTGAAGATAAAAAGATAAGTTACATACTCTGAGAAAATATTTTCAAACCACATATCTAACAAATAATTAAAATCAAGAATATGAAAAGAACTCTCAAAACTTAACCATAAAACAACATAAAATCCAATTACAAAATAGGCAACAAACATGAACAGAAATTTTGCTGAAGAGAAAGTATAAATGATAATACAAACATAAAAGGATGTTTAACTTCAGTAGTCATTATTGAAGTGCAACTTAAAAACAATCATAAGATATCACTATAGACATAATAGAATATGTAAATTAACATAAAACAAGAATTACAGCACCGAAAATAGCAAATATGTAAAAATTGAATCACTCATGCATTAATGGTGGTCAATTGTTTGACAATTTTTTATAAAATAAAACATTTAATTAGCAATGACCCAGAAACCCTTGGACATTTATCCCAGAGAAATAAAACTTGCATTCACAACAAACAAACAAAACATCTGTACGAGAATATTCACACTACCTTTATTTGTCGTAGCTGAAACCTGGAGAGAGCTCAGATGTCCTTAAGCAGGTGAATAGCTAAACAAACGGTGTTAATACATTCCACTAGATGTAACACGGCAATAGTAAAAAGAAACCAAGTATTAATACACTTAACAACTTAGATGAATCTCTAGGAAATTATGCTTACTAAAGAAAGTCAAATCCAAGAGGTTATATACCATATGATTCTTTTTATATAATATTTTTGAAATGGTAACATTTTAGAAATGGAGAACAGATTTATGGTTGCCATGGACTAATAGGCATGGATTTGTAGGTTCTTGTGGTGGTAGTAGTGGTAGAGTGAGGCAAGAGTGAGGTGGGTGTGTCTATAAAAGACCACCAGAAGAAAGCCAGAGGAATCCTTGTAGTACTGAAACCATCCACTATCTCCACCGTGTTGGTGGATACTCAAACCTGCAAAGATGATAAAATTGCTAAGAACTTATGGTAGATACACACACACACACACACACACACACACACACACACACACAAATGAGTACAAGGAAACCTGGAGGGATCAGAAAGAGAACAGTGGATAGTATCAATGTCATTATCCTGATTAACTATTATATTAGTTTGGCAAAATATTACTTTTGGGGGAAACATGGCCAATTGCACAAGGAACAACTGTCTCATTTCTTAACATTGCATATGAATGTACCAATTATTAAATTTTACAAAACTAAATTCAAAAAATGTACAGATCTAGAATTAATATGCCATAAAGATATTTAATAATCTCTGTTACTGTTAGCCCCCGCTCTAAAATTATCTTTATTTTATATATATACATTTCTCAATGAATAGAAGAGTTGAGTTTTTGGTATAGAAGTCAGATGGAATTATTCTTTGACCAAGACATTTTATATCTTATAATACTCTCTAATATTATGTACTTCTACTTGTTGAGTGATACAGAAATCCAGAAACACAATAACTCAGAATGCCACCAGCTGACAATTGAGTTGTTCTTACTTAGTTTTAAAAATGTAAATCAACATGTCACATCTTGCATTATTAGACTATCATGAAAATGTCTGAGGAATTGTCATAACACATTTATTATATTGTCTCATTTATTTAAAAAGAATTGATATTTACATAATGGTCAAACATATTAGACAGAGCTATATGTTAGTTAACTTAATTATAATATTTTTTACAAAGACTATAATTTTTGGTTGTTGGACTTAAGTTGGTATTTGTAAATGTTAATCACAGTAGCAACTCTTTATCCTTACTTCTTAGCATTTTCCTTGTATTTGCTCATTTAGTGTTCTATGAGGATATTTTCATGTATAAATAACATTATTGAAGTGTATGAGAGAACAGTAAACAGTGTGTAACCCTAAATACCTTGCCATTTAGTTGCAAATCTTGTAGAAAAACACATTAACTGCATTTTTATATTTTCTTCACCATTTAGTAGTAAAAAGCTTTCAAGTTTGTTAACCCAACAAAAATAGCCATATATTGTGTCACCTGATCACATACATGTTACGGCATATGGTGTCTTTTAGCTAAATGTCTAGTGGTTTACTTTACCAAAGGCATAATGGGTGAAATTAAACTAAAACGGGTACACATTAATGTATTTATCAGACAGTCATTTTAACTATATTGGCATTATTTGCTAAAGTAACTAAATACACAAGTTTCTGAAGAGTGTAAATATTTAAGATAAACAAATACTCAACAGTTTAATAAAATTAAGTACTTGAGCTAATTTGGTATTAATTACCACAACACTTGTTCATGTTGCTGTACTATAGTTAAGAGTCTAACAGACTATTCACAATACACTGTTATTTAGACACAATTAAAATATAAATCCAAAGGGAAAGAACTTCCCTTTTAGAAAACCTGAACATACATATTTTATCAATATATACAGACAGAATCCTTCATAGTAACAATTACTGGACTTATTTATCCTATCTCTGGTATCCATAGATTTCACAATACCTTTCTTAAAGACATTTACGTATTCCTCAACTTTTTTTTTTTTTTTTTTTTTTTTTTTGAGACGGTGTCTCGCTCTGTCACCCAGGCTGGAGTGCAGTGGCCGGATCTCAGCTCACTGCAAGCTCTGCCTCCCGGGTTCACGCCATTCTTCTGCCTCAGCCTCCCGAGTAGCTGGGACTACAGGCGCCTGCCACCTCGCCCGGCTAAGTTTTTTTTTGTAGTTTTTAGTAGAGACGGGGTTTCACCGTGTTAGCCAGCATGGTCTCGATCTCCTGACCTCGTGATCCGCCCGTCTCGGCCTCCCAAAGTGCTGGGATTACAGGCTTGAGCCACCGCGCCCGGCTGTATTCCTCAAAATTTAAATAATTCAATGAGTTTTTCTTTGAGCACCTTCAATATTTTCTGTTTTAGGAAAGAAGAGGCAAATCGTTTGCTCTGCTTTTGTAACAACATATACCTTTGCTTATACTTTGTTTATACATTTGAATATTAAAATATTTTGTAAGAACAGAGTTTCTACAGAACATTATCCTTTTTAACAAAAATTATTAATGGAGTAGTAGTTGCTGTCTCTTAGACCCTAGCTCAGCTGGATCTGAGTGCTTGTCCCATAATCAAGAAGAATAAAGCACATGGACACTAGACAGTGAGTATAATAGGATTTATTAAGCAAAAGGAAAGTTCTCAGCAAAGAGAAGGAGCCTGAAAGCAGTTTGCCAGAAGCTGAGTTCTTGGTCTTTTAAGTGGCAGAAGCCAGGAAGTCTTCTGTGGGATTTGTCCAAAAGGGAGGGGTAAAGTTCCCTCCTAGGGGTGTTGCATCGGTGCATGACGGGGGTTGGTCAGAGTGACTCCATCTTGGTTATTACTCATGAGTGACTAAGCAAAACCCACAGGTGTGGGGGCTCAAACCACAATGCTAACGTTATAATATAACGTTAACAACATTATAATGAGCTGGGTCAAGTTAAGGACTTTAGATTGATTTATTGCACCTGCACCTAAGTTGGGACAGTTTCTTCTGAGCAACATCTTGGCACAAGAGGATGTTCTTAACCACATTTCTTCCCATTAGCTGCAGAGGTGGTGAGGGTGCTGTCCTGTGGTTGTTCCTGTGAACATTGCCCTTCTCTGTCCTTCTCCCAAGACCTTCCCTCTCTAGGTGCCTAGCCAGTCCCTAACTGCCTCTCTCTCAGTAGGTGTTCTTGATCTTGAATATCTAGAAAAGTTTATCACTGAATCCTTTAAAATTTATTAAGTTTCATTTTCCCTTAAAATAAAATCAATACATAGGAGCTTAATGGATCTTACAGTTATTTCTCTCTTTTAAAGGTAAGTTTAACTATAATTTTACAGAATAATTTATTAGAACACTTTACCAATGAAAGATTGAAAGGGCATTTTAAAAATTCAGTATGTCATGATTCATTTTAGAAAACAAGATAACAATGGATAATAAGAGTTTGCTAACATTGCTTATAAATCTCAACCGTTAATAATATTTGAATGCATATAAACAGAAACACACATTATTTTCTGTGATTAATGTCATCAATCCAACTTGGATAGTTAACAAAGAAGCAGCAAGCTCAGTTCTTAGAATGAAAAATTTAAGTTCAGATATCCTCAATGTCTTTTTTTAAGTGTGCATGTAGGGACTTAAAAGGAAGAATGAATTGCTAGTCCATCATAACTTTTTGTTTATTTAAAATTGCAGCATGATGATTCATGAGGGTATTAATAATACTTTAATATGTATGCTATGAATAATGCGGAGAGTTTGTATTTATTTTATTCTTTCCTGTGTTAGCTCTATAGTCATATAATCTATATTATCTTATATGAATATGCTCTTTGTTTTGTTTTTGTTTGTTTGTTTCTTTTTTTGAGACAGAGTCATGTAATGCCGCCCTGGGTGAAGTACAGTGGAGCAATCTCATCTCACTGCAACCTCTGCCTTCTGGGTTTACACAATTCTCATGCCTCAGCCTTCCAAGAAGCTGGGATTACAGATATGTGCCACGATGTCCAGCTAATTTTTGTATTTTTATTAGAGATAGTGTTTTGCCATGTTGCCCAGGCTGGTCTCGAACGCCTGGTCTCAAGCAATCTACCCGCCCCAGCCTCCCAAAGTTCTAGGATTACAGGCATGAGCCACCGTGCCCAGTCTATTCTTATATATATGCTTTTATATATGTTGCATCTGGTAAATGAAACTGAATTTCCCTTTTATCATTTTCCGTTCAATTTTACTAATAATTTGTACTACATTTTATAAAAGCACTACATCATAGTGGATTAGAAATTTAAAGGAATCAACCAAACAATTATTCATAAACCAAAGGTAAGTTGACAATTTTATCTATCCTAAAACACCAGGCATTATATTAATGTTCGATTAATATCTCAATGTTTTAAGTTTTATATAATGAAAATTATGGATTAATGCTGTTTTTAAAATTAGTCATATGGTACATTATAAATAATTTTATAACTTTATTAGATACATATTAATAAACAATCAAGATATTATTTCTTTCTGTAGAAATATATTAATATTTGTTTTGAGATCTACTTTTAAGTTCTAAAAAGGAAAGGAAAGAAAAAGAGCAAAACAGGTTTTAATAGTAAACAATTCCATGTCGTTTTACATTTGACACAGTTGCAAAATTGTTTATGGCTTTCCATGGAGTTTCCCAAACTTTCTCTAACACATTTGTACTTTTATAAATTTACCTCTGTGCATGTAAGATAGACTGAAGGGTAGTTTGTCAGACTTACATTATAACTGTTTCCGAACGGGGCCATAGAAAGAAATAGCGAACATGCAGAGTGTAAGTCTTTGAAATCAATGTTCTTTTTTTTTATTGTAAAGAAGAGAGAGGAAGATGAAAGGTGTGGGTAGACACCTCTAGGTGTGACATAGATACAAAAGCAGTGTGCTGCCTGAAGTAAATTATACCATGATGTGAAGACTGCTTAGTAATGAGGTTATATTTATTCACTTTCCACTTTGAAAATAGTTGATTGGTGGGTAAAAATAGAGTTGACACAAGCAGTGATTCTGGCTAAGGCAATCTCTACAGAGCAGCACTTGTAACTGTAGATGCAGCATGGAACTCCATCAGCCTTAGAGAAGAACAGAGCTTCCTAGTCCTACACGCTGATTGTCAAGTGCAGAATGAGCTCAGTCATTTCACACCTTCCCTTTACTTCTCCTTTTTTTTTTCTCCAGGTCTCTAAGAAAATAAGCAATAATGATTGTTTAGATTTAAAACATACTAAATGCATACTTTGTTATAAAAATAAATCATTTATGAGAAAAAATTCCAGTAGTACCTGCTATATGCTGATCATTTACTACCTATCAGAATTATGAATAAGTACACTAATAGATATTAAGTCTTTTAATTTTTTATTAGAACAACTGTGCAATCTTTTTCTTTATCTCCTCCATATTAGACTGTATACAGTAAATGAAATATATCTATCTCTTTATACCCATATATTCATAACTAGAATATAAACATATATTTATTAGAGATTGAGTGAATATGTTCTACAATAATCCTAACCAAGTCTGTTTTATTTCACTGCCAATGATCCTACTAGCTTTCTTCTCTATTTTCTTGGAAGAAATATTTAAACATATACAATTAACCACATAACTTAGAAGTAAATATTTTCAATGTCAAATATCATATTTCTAGCAATTTAACATGTATTTTTAAAACATATTATGAATGACATATTATAGCTTAAGTGCAAATCCTTCATATACTCATTGTGAAAATAAATAGATCCCAACAGCTATTTGCTTCTCAGTGTGTATCCACCATGCTGCTGAGATTTGTCATTTTGCTTTGAAACAAGTAAAGAATGGGAAATATAATAATCCTTAAAGCTCTTGCCTGAAAGATTCCACAGTTTATTCAACAGCCATCATGAAATTCAACTTCTCAGCTGATAAAACTATCTTACAATATCTAACGGAGAAACATAAGGACACATTTATCCCTGATTCAGCATCTGAAAGCCAACTCTAGTATATTATTTGCATTCTATGGAACTTCATTCTGCACTACACTAACAAATTATGCTGTTACAATTCTATACATTATATTGCTATTTTTAAATGTATGATTTTCATCCTTTCTGCTACCGTATGCTCAATTAGGTAAGTGGTTATTATTGCAGGGTAAAGTTTATAAAATTGAGTTTCTGAAAAGAGAATAGACAAAATAAGTAGAATGCAATTTTTTTTCAAAAGACATTTTAACTACATTTACTATTAGCTGAAATAATAAATGTTAAAACACACACCTAAAGTTTGAACTTACTTTAATCAGCCAATTATATTTGGTTGCAAATCAAATATGATTTTAATATGATATTTCTGTTGGCATTCATTGTAAAATTGCAGAGGTGTCTCACCAGACTAAAATATTTTATTGTAGTTGAATATCATAATAAAGTAGATTAAAGACATTTTCTTGTGGAATGATGGTATACAGTACAGCTGACTCTCAAACATGCAGGGATTAGGAGCATTGACCCTCACACAGTCAAAAATCCATGTATAACATTTTAGTCTCCCAAAACTTAACTGATCATAGCCTGCTGTTGACCAGAGGTCTTACAAATAACACAGTTAATGAACACATATTGTGAATGTTATAGGTATCATATACTATATTATTACAATAAAGTAACCTAGAAAAAATATCATTTAGAAAATTATAGAGAAGAGAAAATATATTTGCTATTTAATAAGTGGAAGTAGCTCATCATAAAGGTCTTCATTCTCATTGTCTTCATGTTGAGTAGGCTAAGGAGGAGGAGGAAGAAGAGGAGTCGGTCTTTGTGTCTTGTGGGTGGCAGAGGCGTCAGAAAATCCACTATAAGTGGACCCAGGCAGTTCAAACCCATATTGTTCTAGGGTCAGCTGTATTGTTACATGCTACGGACTAAATATTTATATCCACACAAAATTTATTATGTTAATACCCTAACATTCAAGTGTGATTGTTTGGAGTAAGAAAGTAATAAGGGTTAAATGAGGCCTATTTTAATACATTTTCTCACTGCTATAAAATGCCTGGGACTGAGCAATTTATAAAGAAAAGAGGTTTAATTGGCTCACAATTTCACAGGCTATAAAGGAAGCATAGCTGGGGAGGCCTTAGGGAACTTACAATTAAGGCAGAAGGCAAAGGGGAAGCAGGCATGTCTTACACGGCTGGAGCAGGAGGAAGACAGAGAGGAGGAAGGTGCTACACATTTTTAAACAACCAGATCTCCTGAGAACTCTGTCCCGAGAACAGCACCAAAAGGCAAAAATCACCCCCATGATCTAATCACTTCCTACCAGGCCCACCTCCAACATTGGGGATTACAATTCAACATGAGATTTGGGTGGGGACACAGATCCAAACCATATCAAGACCATAAGCGTACGGCATGATTCAATAGATTAAGTGTTCTTGTAAGAAGAGACACTAGAGAGCTATCTTTGTCTCTCTGCTTGCACATAAAGGAGAGGTTGTGTGAGTACACAACAAAATGGCAACCATCCATAAGCCAAGAGAAGAGGCTTCGGAATAAAACTTACTTTGCTGGCACCTTGGTCTTGAATTTCACAGCCTCCAGATCTGTGAGAAATACATGACTGTTGTCTACATAGTAGAAATACTACTTCCATCTGGTACTGCAGACTAGTATTTTGTTATTGCAGCCCCAAGATGACTAATACACTATACCTGATGAAAACAGAATTTTCGTCACATCTTTTCAATATTTCCATTATTTAGTGTGTTTTTAAGATTCTGGTCTTCACAGTTTGAGTTTAGACTCCATTTTGTGTTATTTGCAGATAAATTTTCACACATAGGACAATATTTTGATTCCACATTTTCTACTCCTAAAACTATTACAACTAGAACAATATCTTAAGCTCATTCTCCTCTACCTGTAATTCTATTCATGATTCATATGCCCAGAATAGATGGCATTTTCTACACCATGAGGGCTGGGTAGGTTTTATCCTTGTTGAATCACAAATTGAATGTTTTTTATAATTGTTATCACATGTCATCTATGATTCTTAGGCCACAATATCCAGAGGAGTAAAAATGAGATTACCTTAACAGTGACAAATTATATATTGCTGGCAGTAATCCTAACTATGATGTGAAAAATTTGCATTCTCTTTATGTTTTAGCTAACGAATTCTAGAAATCCACAAGGGTACCACGTATGTCATAGATATCCATAGTCTGTTCAATTATCTCGAAATTCTTACCCTTTACTTGTATCATAGCAAACACTGATCTTTTTCTTTCCTGTCACTTGCACAGGCCTCAAAACCCATTAATCTCTTAACTCAGTGTCAAAAGCTCTTTTACCTTTGCCACTGATCCTGTCTTTCTGATTGTTATTGGTATAACCTGCTAATACTAATCAAAGTAATATTGAACCAGATTAAGTTTGTGCTTAAAATCTAAATGATACATAATGCTACTCATACATTGGTGCATTTGATTCAGATACTTTGTGTTTTGCTACAAATTATGTAGTGCATCTCTTCTCTAATTTATGACATGTTGCTTTACATGTATTTCAATGTTTCCTCATGTGCCTTCAATGTCACATTTGTTTTTAACAGCCACACATCTAGGAGTCCCAACTGAATATTAGTCAATAATGATAGGACTTATTAAACTATTTATTGTTTATTTTGCAATAGGAACCCACAAGGTCAAAAATTATTATTATCTCTATATTACAAGGCAAAGTTGAGTCTATGGTTATTCAGAAGCATACTTGTCCAAGATCATAAGGCTATTTGAAGAAGCAATGATTTGAACCTAGACATTATTCGGGATGGATAGATTATTAATTACTTTTTTATTGAAAATAACATTTATTGTGAAAATAAGTGCATTTGGTAAGCAAAACTATATATATATATATAATATAACTATATATATTATATATATTTTATATATATATATTTCTTCCAAAACCATATGGATTATCTCATACAAATCTTATACAAATGGTTACTAAGAATGACCAATCATCAACTACATATTCCTGTAAACATGGTAAAATAATTATTGCTTGAAGTTGACTAAACTCAAGCTTGTACCTCTTGCTACAATAGCATAGACTCAATTTTATGCATTGTGATGTTAACACTGTATCTATAAATATTTTCAGGATATTATGGTTTTTACTGGTATTTAGACTTATTGGATAGAAAATATTATTCAATGAATTACACCTTTCTTAACATTCCCTTAAGATTAATTATTTGAAAAATTTAAATTTTTTTATGATTAGAAAGAAAACGACAATAAAACATTTTTTCTGCATATAGCTTTTTCTTATTTAGGAACATCCGTAAGGAAATGTTCAGAATTGTGAACCTCATGTCCAAGGTATTACAATACTGGTACTATTTTGAGCAGCTTTAGAGCCTGCCAGCGGTACAAGCAAGTAATTTATTTCACTTTAATATTACCAGAGTTTGGTATTGATTTATCTAAAATATTCACATAGTATCTTATACACATAAGACAGAGTGAGAAAAAAATACATATTCTGATCTGTAAGAACTTCACAACACGTAACAAATGAAAATATAAATAAGCAAACTATTTTTAAGAACCATATTCAATACAGGACATACAGCAAAGAAGTAAAAATAAAAAGACTTTAAAGACCAACAAAGAAAGAGTATGTATTAACCGAGGATATTACAAAGATTACATTTGTTTGTTTAATAAAATTGTATAAAAAATGATGAGAATAAAATCCTATGTCTTACATATAAGGAAAATTAAATAGTTCAAAATTAGTTATGGGCAGTTTAAAATCATCTCAAGTTACATATTTTTGCAATAGAACAGGCCACAAGGTAATTGAGGTTCCTTGATTAAAAAATTTAAATAAGACTCAATACAGCAGCATTTCTCTCCAAATTCAAATGGCTGATTATTTTATTTTCAAATAATTTTAATATACAAATTTTCAAATATAGATTGAGCAGCTGATACTATGAAATAACACACATGCTACCTAAATTCAATATTATTAACATTTTTTATATTTTATTTTCCTAACCATATTTACATCTTTATTTATGGCTATATATATTAATATCTATATATCTATCAATATACTGCTATCTATATATAAAACCAATTAACAGTACATGGTAGACATCAGGGAAATTCACTTGTAATTCAACAGGCATTTCCTAAATTAAGAACTTTCTTTTTAATAACCCAAGTGTATTATTTTTTAGCTGTGCTTTTTAAAGAGAATCCTAACATAGTTGACGCACTGCATTTATTTCTTATGACTATTAGGTCTCTTTTAATCTAATCCCACTTCTTAATGACTCTAACTTTCTAAACAATTTATTTTATAGTATCTTTATAATATAATTTGAATTGTTTTTCTCATGTGGCTGTTCACTATATAATCAAAAAATTATGTCTACAGACATAATTAGATTAAGGACAATAATTTTTAGCATTAAAATTCTATAAGGTATGTTTTATATTTCATATTCCATCACATCAGCAATTCCATATTGTCAGTTTGTACTATTGATAGTGATGATCACTTGTTTGGGATGGTAATGAGAAGATCCTGCCATAGCAATATGATTTTCTTTTATAGTTAACAAATATCTGGGGTAATATTTTGGCAATGTGGAAATATCTTGTTTTTTAGCATTTTTTCACAAATGATTTTTACCATCTCTTGACTGTACATGCCTAAATCAATTATAGTTTTGTCTGCTATTAACACGTTACATGTGTTTATGAAAGACCTCATGATCTAAAAAATAACTCACAAAATATAGTAGGTTTATGCATATCATTCTTTAAACTTTTGGGGGGATATTCTAACCAAAGATATAAAAGGCAATTGTAATAAAAGAGTTGAAACAGATATATGTCAGACAGAATTTGTACTAACCTTTTTTCATTTTAGCAATTATTGTGGATATCACACTGTGATTTTAATTTTTATTGTCCTTATGATTTCTTAGGTTGAGAACGTTTTCATATGTTTACAGTGCATTTAGCTATTTTCTTTGTAAAATGTCTGTTCAAATTCTTTTCCCAGTGTTTCTAAAGTGTTTTATAATTTTTCTTAGTGATTTGGTAAGTTTTTTGTGTATTCTGGATAAGAGTTATGGGGAGTGTCAGGAGGCAGCCAAATGACTAGGCAAATAGGGAAGTGTCCCCTGGTGAAACCCCACCTCCAAGCTGAAGATAGTTTACAACTTGAAAGCCAAGGCACAAGTTAAATCCTCAGAAATTGCTTGTCTTTCTGTTTGGCTCACTTTTCTCTGATTGAGCCCCACCCTTCACCATTTTACCTATAACTAGCTTTTCCTAATTGGTTTTCTACACTGTTATGCACACCTTTGGGTGGTGTCTTCTCTTTCACCATTTTTGCATACTCACAAAGCAATTAGCACGCAGTACACTGGCCCCAGACCCAGCTGCACAGGGAACCTTCCCAACTTCGAGTTCAGGAACCACCCCCGATGTCCCCTCTTTGCAGAGAGCTTAATATGAATCTGTTTCTGCAACCTCTCTTATTTTCCATTTTCTAGTTTAAATATTCTTTGAAAAACTTCACAGAGTCTGATAAATGATAGCTTTAAAATAGCTCAAGCTTTGTTCTTCTCTAATTGCCTTGGCTATTCTTGGCTCTTTAATTTTTCCTTTAAGTTTTAAAAGCAGTTGTCATTTACCAAGAATCTCTGCTACACTTTGTGATTGTGTTGAATCTGAAGATTCAATTTGGCGAGGTGAGTTACCATGTTAAAATTATGAGCTTTAAAATCAATAAACATACCACTCTCCATTTTTTGAGTTCTTCAATTACTTCCTTTTCTTTCTTTTTTTTTTTTTTGAAACAGAGTCTCACTCTGTAACCGAGGCTGGAGCATAGTGGCCCAGTCTCAGCTCACTGCAACCTCTGCCTCCTGGGTTCAAGTGATTCTCTTGCCTCAGTCTCCCAAGTAGCTGGGATTACAGGTGACTGCCACCACACCTGGCTAATTTTTGTATTTTTAGTAGAGATGAGGTTTCATCATGTTGGCTAGTCTGGTCTTGAACTCCTGACCTCATGATCCACACATCTTGGCCTCCCAAAGTGCTAGGATAACAGGCGTGAGTCACTGGGCCGGGCCGAGTTCTTCAATTACTTTCAATGAAGTTTTATAATTCAGGACAGTCATGTAGAGGTCTTCTTGGAAATGTTTCATTTTATTTTTAGACATTTGTTACATTGAAACAATTACATTTTGTAATTTTAAAAAATTAATTTTATCTGGCTACTATATAGAAATATAACTAAATTTTGTATATTGATTTTTATCTAATGATATTGATATATTCCCTATTTGAATAGTATGAGGCTTATTTGGATTTCAGGTATGCAATTTGCAATTAAGTCATCTATGAATAAAAACAACTTTATTTCTATTTTCATAACAACAATGCGTTTTTTTCTTTCGTTTCATTTCCTGAGACTTCTAGTAAAATCTTGGATGATAGAGATGATATGGGATTTTTTTTTCATCCCTGATTTTCATGGTGAGAGTGAGCATTTCTACTATTAGCAGGAATTTTTTAAGACTTTTTGTTTCATTTTGGTTTGTGATCATAGATATTGGTCTGTTTATATGCTCTGTCATATGTTATGGGAGTCATTCTATCTTTATCATTAATATATTTTAAATTAAATTGACATACTTTTTAGAATCTATCAAAAGAATTATATATATATTACTTTAAGATATGAATCATATTTTAACTTTTTAACAGTTGATAGTATTGCTAGGTTATATGTTGGCAATGTACTGGGTGGACTTTCCCACTTACACAACATATTCTTTTTATATATTGGCACATATATTATTTTATCTCAGGTATATATTCTTGAAGTAGAGTGTTTTTAATATTAGGATGACATTTTTTATTGTTTTTGTTCAGCTATTCCGATTGTACCTATATTGGATTATTTTACCGCTTGTTTATTAATATTTTTATTGCTGAGAATATTTTAAAACTTCCCTTTCATTTCATTGGCTCCTTTTAATCTTATATTCTTATTCCTTAATGTGTCAATTATTTCATCTCACATTCTTTTAGAAGGTTAAAATTACTATTTAACATATATAGGAACTGTCATCCAGGCCCAAAATGTAATTTAGAAATATAAGCAAGTATGAACTCAGTAGCCTAAATTTAAGTTATAAAATAAAATTTGCTTTCAAAAGATAAGATGTTGATAAACTATGATGCATCAAAAAAGTCTGAGAGTAACTAAAAAGAAGAGCAGCTTCCCCTTTATCTCTTGCATATAAGTCAGGCAAATAAGAGGAATAATTTTCAATGAGTATGTAAGAAATAGCCCTAGCAAATTAAAGGAAAACCTGGTTCCTAACTAGAAGAGAAGATTTGGAAGGTTTCTAACACAAAGAAATAATAAATATTTGACATGATTTATGTACCAATACCCATACTTTGATTACATATTATATGCATGTATTAAAAAAACACACACACATACCCCATAAATATGTATAACTATTACGCGTCAATTAAAAATTGGATTATACAAAGTAAAATTAGTTAATTTAGGAAAAGGAAGAAGCAATTATAAAGGAAATGATTACTGGCTGTCAGATAATATAGAGAGGGCAAGAATAATGTGTATACTAATATAAGTACTGGAGTAAAGTGGAATTAAGCAGAAAAACAAAAGGTCTGTAACCTAAATATGTCTACTGTGTCCTGGGTATTTCATTCCATGGTTTTGTGTCTTTGCTTTTTTGAAAATATAAATTCTTTGAGGTATAAGGAATGTTTGAAACATCAATATTAATTTGTATTACAATGTGATTTTGCTTCATGTGGTTTTTGAGAAAAAGTTTAAATATGAAAATAAAAACTATACCAATTATAGGAAATTGTACAAGACTGATATTCAAGATTAACCTTTATCTTGCATTAACTAAAAAACTTCTATGTTCTTCCATGCAGAAATACAAACAATCCATTATTGTATTCAAAATTAACATTACCAATTGATTATTTGCTGTTTTCTTTGTTCGCCAACCCCACCCAGGACTACTTTAAATGTTTGTACAATTTAATTCTCACAAAGTTATTATTACTCGGTTTAAGCTATTATCTACTCCTGTTAAATCACTCTATTTATGCCCCTGAAAGAGAAGGCTGACAAATGATAACACTGAACCTATCAATTCTAATCACCTCCTTCAGAGACAGCTTTCTTTTGCTTAGGGGTGACTGCAAAATACAATAAAGGGGCCAGCATTTTATCACCCAGAAAGGGATGACAGCTAAAGTCATCCAAGTACACATAAATGAACACAGAGTTATCCTAACAACTTAACATGAGTTAGTCGTATGCCTCCCACTCATATTCAAAAAGGAAAGTATCCAAAGGTAGTCCCATGGAGACACATCCTGATGCAGAGACATTTGTAGAAAGTCATTTGGAAAATATTTATCCTCGCAGCCTATATGCGAGTATTTTTTCACATAACTGGGGCTAAGGCGTCATTCACATGCAGGTCTCAACACAGAGAAGATTAAGATAATAGGCTTTATTATTAATTAGAAGTTAACTTTGCATTCATTCCCCATTATAACACTTCTAATACCCTAATGTAAGGGTATTGGGGAAACATCTGAGTTACATTTTTCTAAACTGTAAATTGTGAATAAATACAATATCTTGATAGGATTTTGTAAGGATTAAATGACATGAAAGCAACAATGATATCACTGATATGTACTGGGTCTTCAACAAGGTGAATTTCTTTCCTGTACTATTTTTTAAGTAATCTGTTGTTACATCATGACTTGTGAAAACTAACAGTTATGTGCAATAAACAAATGCAATCTCATAAGTAATCACAAGAAAACATCACCCTACTAACCAGCAAGAAGTTATATATATTTAATGCTATACTTTAAATGATAGGGTAAGAAAGTAAAAATTTCTTTTATGTATATTTGTTTTGTAGAGCTTATATTTTCTTTTTAGCATGTATGTATCATAATGTCTTTATGTTAGTGGATAAGCATGTATGATTTATAAACAAACACATATATGCATAGTGTGAATACATGCTAATATTTTATTTTACTGGCATGGGTGTAATAACACATTTGGGGATCACTAGTTTAGTCAATATACACAAACATACATAAACTTTGACAGTTTGTGTGATGTCCTGCATAGATGTTTATAACAGAGTGAATTGTAATTGCCAAATCTCTTTGTGTAAATAGAAAGTATTTCATAAATGACTGAGAAAGCTATTTATGAAAAATTAATTAATAAAACGACACCTCCCTCAAAAATTATTCCTGTCCACATGTGGTTAAAATTGCTGTCAAAGAGGGTACTGAAAAGATTGCTCCAGGGTGAGAATGACAGGTATGTTCTAAAAAATAGTAAACCTATTTGAAAATGAGCATTTTTTTTCCAGTTCACATCCTTGCCATATAAATTAAATACAGTAAGAATAATAGCTAACCTGCAGGCAAATGTTAGCAATAATCTAACGTCAATACTACACAGTTTCCCCACTCTTACTTTGAATCCTATTTAACAAATTACCATATTTTGAAGAATTTGTTCTTTGGAAAGACAGAAAAATAATGTATTTATTTTGCTTTACAGAATCAAAAAAGTATTGCATTAAAAAAGAAAGTAATAAGTATATAAAAGTTAAAAAATATATGATTTTCCTAATATTACTTTTTAGATTTCTCTCCAGAAACATGTGGAGCAAATGATTTTATTCTCTGTGTCTCATGAGATATAGCAAGTCTCCAAACCAAAGTTGTGCCAAAATAGCTAAGTGAATAAAATAAGAGCTGTATATTTTCTTCAGAAGTATAAGACATCAATACCATCATAACATAGTGTAACTGATAAAGAGAAAAACAGGAAAAGCAGCAATCGTGTTTTCTTTAATTATCTTGAGTGAAAATAATTTCTTTACTTTTTATATTCCTCATGTTGAATGCCCTGTGACATTTAAAATGACCAAATTTACAAATTTTTTCCGAGTTTCATGGAATACTTTTGGTACTCTGAAACTTGTTCTTCCATCAGTTATAGTTCCAGCAGCATAGGTAGATACCTTGCTTTCAGAAATACTAAGCAACCCATATTATGTACAATCTTAAAAACAGTTTGAGACTACATTATTTCTATGTCCAAAGGCAGATGGAAATAGTACAAATGTTAATATCATAACTATTTATGCTTCCAAATAATTTCTGTTTAGCTTAATATATGTTAGTCATAATAATAACGGTATTGTGCTAAGTGGGCTTAGACTCAGATGCTGCATCACTAACAACACATGGTGTAAGTGTAAAAATGCCATCATTGGGGAAAATATTGTGCAGGGAAGTAGCAGAGCACAGATGTTCCTCCAGTTCTCATGATATCACGGAGGGAATGCTCAGTCACACATACTATACTATATGTGTCATGGAATAGGCTTTAGAAGAGGGTCATTGTCCCATGAAGTTTTAGTAACTGGTAGGGAGACTGTCAACACTGACCGTGTATCAGATGGATAAACGTGTCTGGTCAAGAAAATGCCACGATTAAAGAAAGTGAGCCTCCTGAGCATAGAAAAGTCTCATTCTTTTTTTCAATTAATTTAATGAGAATGAGGCTTCATCCAGGCTTCGTCTCTCTTAAAGTAGCTATTCTTAAGTGATGCTATCTTAAATAGCTAATACACAAATGTTTATGCTATCAAGCCAATTATAAACAATTTACAGAGTATTCTAAAGATGTTTTGAAGATTAGGAGTAAAAGCACATTATATAGACAATTGTCTTTTTGCTTTTATACCTATCTTCATAGGTCAAGATAGTATATTGGAAAATATAATCAAAGAAAATATATATTCCTATATTTATAATAAACCTTTCCTGATATTTATAACTTTAAAAATAAATGTATTTATTTTGTCTGTCCAAATTTTACTTTTATCAGATAGAAATGAAGAAGCAATGACATCATCTTTGTAAAATGTTTTGCGTTTGGTTGTTTGTAATTTTTTCTTACAATTCCTTCAGTTCAAACATACATTGGATGCCCTTATTCCTTTTCTTTTTCCTTTTTTTTTTTTTTTTGGACTTTTTTTTTTAGTAGAGACGAGATTTCACCATGTAGGTCAGGCTGGTCTCGAACTCCTGACATCGTGATCGGCCTGCCTCGTCCTCCCAAAGTGCTGGGATTACAGCTTGAGCCAATGTGTCCATCCTGGATACTCTTATTTCTTAAAGACAAGATCTAATTTATATAAACATTTATTTAAGTTTGAAAACCAAAGCAATTTGAATTATTTAAAGTTCTAAGTTACAATGATTATGTATTAATTTGCTGAACAGTTAAGCCATGTTTTGAAAGTCTTTGAACGTCAATTTGGTTCACTTTGTTTGCCTGTTAACTTACTATTAATATACATGATTAAATAATTAATACTAACTCTCATGAAACACTTATTGTGATGAAAGTAGCCCTTTTGTATCATTTTTATTAAAAGTATTGCTAAAGTTTATAGCTTGGGAAACATGGTGAAATCCTACGTCTACAAAAAAATTAAAACGTAGTCGTGAATGATGGCATGTGCCTGTAGACACAGCTACTTGGCAGGCTGAGGCTGGAGGATCGCCTGAGACCAGGAGGCCAACTATGCAGTGAACTGTGATTGTGCCACTACACTCCAATCTGGGTGATGAAGTGAGACCCTGTCTCAATAATAATAATAATAATAAATTAAAGTATTGCTAAAGTTTAGAAATTATATATGTTGATCAGCAAAAGCAAAATATTCAAAATTAAAGAGACAAAAGCTGTATTTCAAAAATAAATAAAAATACTATGGATTTATTTTCACAATATTTATACTCAAGTATTTAAACTTTAAACTTTCTACTTATTTTTGCAGATCACCACCAAAATAATCAGAAGTGTAGATAGACTTTTATTTATGTTGTGTTCTTAAATAAAAATATTTTAAAATAATAAAATTAAGTAAAAAGTTGTTTGTTCTCAGAAAGGCAGCTAATTTTTCAGATTTTAATAATGTATTACTGTAGTGTACTGAATAGTACCCCTCAAACCATATCCACTCAGAACCTGAGAATGTGGCATTATTTGGAAATAAGAGTCTTTGTGGGTGTCATTAAAGATCTTGAAATAAAATCATCCTGGAAATAAATGGGCCATAAATTAATGATTAATATTTTTATAAGAGAAACGAGAGGAAAATTTAGACACAGAAACACAAATACACTGATTAAAAAGTGTTGTGAATACAGGAGTAGCCACTGGAGTAATGCAAATATGTAAGGCAGGGAGCGCTAAGGATACCCACAGCCACGTAGAGCTGTAAGTGGGGCAGGAAGCACATTCTCCCTCAGAGCTTTCAGAAGCAACAAGCTTTGCTGACAGTATTTCAGACTTCTGGCCTCCCAGACTGTGAGAAAATACATTTCTGTTGTTTTAACCCCCCGGGGTTGGAGTAATTTGTCATAACAGGCTTAAAAACTAATGTAATTAACTACCTGATATACCCTTTCCTTTATTATTTCTCTACTTGATACCTCCGCTTGGCTTGAATTGTCAATTTTTTAACAAATTAAATATCTACTATGTACACCATTATTATTAGGATTTTCTACTGCCAATTTACTGTCTTTTGGTGGTTGAGGTATAATTATTCAATTTAGAATTAACACTTTCCTAAGTGAAAATAAAAATTTAATTTTTAAAAATTGTTTATTCATGAATTTTATTAAAAGAAGTCAAAGTAATAAAATATCATTTGCTTAATATTATTACTTTTAAATTATGTAAAAGATAGTTGCTCATATTAAAGTATATAAAACATTAAAAATATAACAAATAAAATTAAAATATCCCAGAATGTAAATCTCCCAGAATTAACTCCCAGAGATAACTACAGTTTAAAATCAGAAGTTTAGAGAAAAAGATAACAGATAGGCAAATAACTGGATAAATGATAAATAGATATATAGTTAGATTCAGTTTATAGTCCAGCTATTATTCTTTCAAACATGGGATAACTTGCTGCAGTTGGTGGGAACAAGATGTCTCCATGTTCCGGGGGATTCAGTCCACCCTATTTCATTGAATTCCAATGCAGCCATGAAATTGGTGATTCTTCCTGCATGTTATGCACAAGAGAATACAGAAGTTGCCTCTCTTAATGGCTAGTGAGTATATCATTACTTCGAATCACAAGTTTATGTGTATACGTTAGCCTCTGATCTAGCGGTCAAGTTAGACTGAAATCCTGCCGTTATTTTTAACCGTTTGTTCTTTTGATTATTCATGAAGATAGGTAACAGGAATAAGCAGTTACGAACCTGTATCTCTCACCTACCAATTTTCCTGACTTTTCAGCTTTAACATATCTATGCCATTTTTAAAGATTTTTTAATCTAAAAAATAACATATATTTGGTCTGCACAAGTAATTTTTAATGTTAAATAAGGAAAAAGTGATACTCTAATAAATGTCATAGTTTGTTACAATCTGAAATTTAAAACCAGATTATACTAATGCAAATACTATTATACATTTTCCATTCTAAAGATTTGTTTTGATATTTGCATTCTTTTTTTGGAATCACAACATAGAAATCATCTAACTGATTTTAATATTCACCAAATTTTATATTCAATATTTTTTGATTCATAAATTATAATCCAATGTTTATGTACTTGGAGAATGTTTTCAAACATTTCCACCAAAAGCAGTAAGATTAATTTTCTGATTTCTTATCAGCTAAGAAATGTTTTTTTGTGGTAATAATATTAGAAAAGTAACAGTTTCATTTCCACAAAACAAGAACATTTCTCCTTCATCTTCAAAGATTAACTATGAGAAAAAAAAATGTTATTTATTTTGAAGTAAGGAGGTATTAATATTAATTTTTTTTCTTCCAAATAGTTAGGTATTTTTAATTTTAACCATTTTACTAGAATAAAAATGTGCAATTAAAAGTACTCAATGTTGAGTTATACCAAATGTTTACACATCTACACATGTAAATTTTACACAATCAATATATGAAATTCACCACCATAAGTTCCCCAATGCCAATATTCAGTCATTTCCTCTACCCTAGGCCAAAGTGATAACTGACACGCTTTCTGTCACTATGAACTTTCACATAAATGGAATAATATAGTCAGTACAATATCATGCCTGGCTTTTCTTGCTGAAGATTCTGTTGCCATTTGAGTTTGCTTGAAGTTTTTTTTACTCATTTTCCTTCTTTGTTCAGCTTGCTCTCCTGGCTTCATGATATTACCTTGTACATCTATCATGCTATTGTATCTCCTGTATGAGCCCTTCTTATCCTTAATTTTTTTCAATATCTCAAACTACATTTTAATTTTTTTATGTTTCTGGTTTCTTGTAGCAAATATATATTTCACAGATGCTATGTTATTTATCTTTCAGGATCTTATTTATGTTTCTTGATTCTGTAATGCTTATCTCTTTATATTCACCAAGACGTAATGCTAGTTCAAAATAAGACATAATCATATTTGATCATTGTTAATAGACTACATTTCTGCCTTTAATTTGTCCCTACATTGAGCCCAATTAGACATTGGTAAAATTTTCTGTATCTGAATAGTGGGTGGTTATTTATCTTTTATAACCAAATTTCTGTTGTTACCATGCCTTCTGGTGGAACAGTTCTAACAAATTACAGGGGAAATGAGTATCTCCATAAATTCATCTAGCAGTATTCTTTCTTTTGGTTCATTACCTAGCAATTAAATTTCAGATGATATGTTCTCCCCAAAAGTATATATTACTGCCTGTCTTCCAATTCCTAGTTCCTTCTAGTTCTCCCTTTGACTAAAGTCTAAATCTAGGAAACACAAACCTAAGTTATACAACACAGGGATAGACTTAACAACAACGACAAAAAGTGAAAAATGTTCCAAGTGAAGAAGAATGGTTGTTTTATGGTTTTGCAGATAATGAGAAAACCCTGTGGTGCCTTTTACTTTATCAGATCGAAATTATTCTATGGAGAGTAAAATACTTACCTTTTTCCTCCAGCTTTATCACCCTCCAACTTAGCAGTAATTCCTTTCAGATAATAACAGTATATCATTGTCTTTATGTCATCATACTTTACACTGTTGAGTATTTTCTTATTTTATTTTTTAATAGGTAATATGGAATGATTTGGGATAAACTACTGATGTAGGATTTTTTTCCTCCTTAGTTCAGCTAAATCCGAGTTCTTGTCTCATGACCAAGAAAAATTAGGCACATGGACAAATTGAAAGGTAAGGATGGCAGAATTGATTACATGAAAGGAAAGCTCTCAGCAAAAAAAGAGGAGTCCTGCACACAGATTTCCACCTCACAAATTGAATACCAGGCCACTACACACGAGTTGAAGGGGCCCAGCTCCTCCCCTGCACAAGATGCAAATTCCTGGTGGCTCCTCCTTATTCTCCCAGTGCATGTGGGCCTCCAGTCCGTTGCTGGAGTCCATTGCTCCAGTCCATTGCTGGCATGCCCAGTAAGACCCTGTGCAGATTCCCTCATCTGCACAAAAACGTCAGGGTGTAAATACTTATGGGGTGAGCCAGAGATTCTCTGGGGGCCCTTCACTATTTGCCTAGGCATTTGTCTGTCTTTTGTTTCTATCACTATGACAGGGTTTATATTTGGATTACATTTCCAATAGCAGACAATGGGGTATTTGAAAACATATATTAAATTTACTATTTACCAAGATGTAATATTTTCCCTACAAATTTACTACTTACCAAGATGTAATATTTTCCCTACAATGATTGTAAAGCAGTAGTTGCAACTCATATTTTCTAATATATATTAGCAGTAATCAAAATGAGAAAAATATGATCAAAGAAACAAAGGTACAAAGAAAAAGTTGTTAAAGACGTTAAAAATATAGGGTATATTTTACAAAGGTAGACAGTAATTACAGGGGATTCAAAAATATTAATTTATATATGTTTAATAGTGTATTAAATATTTGAAACACAAGCATGTTTGGAAAACAATATTTTCTTAAACTGGAGCTCAATTATATCTCTTTTTTCTGCATCTGGTTATTTTTTCTTTCTGGAATCTGTCCTTTTGCTCTTGGACTTCTCTTATTTTCTCTATCCCAACTAAGTTAACTTACATATAAATATTAGATATATTTTGAAGCAGCAAAATGCCCCCCCATTCTGTTTTAATATATATAATGCTTTTATTTCTATATGGGCATCATTAGGCTCTATTAAGTAAAATTTAACCAATAAAATCTGTAATAGCACAAAGTAAGAGAAGAAGTACAGAAAATTCGGTCTATCCATTCCAAGTAAAATGGATTATTGAATCTTTTTTATTTGAGTATCTCATATATAGTTGTTATTTCTTGATAATGGTGTTGAATTATGAGCACAAAGTTATTTTTAAATCTAAATAGCAAATACGAATTAATCTTACACCAAACATTACAATTTATTGTTACTAATCAAAACATAATTTTGAAAAGCAAGTATTAAAAGATATTTTGGGCCAGGAGCAGAGGCTCAAGCCTGTAATCCCAGCACTTTGGGAGGCTGAGGCCGGCAGATCACGAGGTCAGGAGAGCGAGACCATCCTGGCTTATACAGTGAAACTCCATCTCTACTAAAAATACAAAAAATTAGCCAGGCTTGGTGGCGGGCGCCTGAAGTCCCAGCTACTTGGGAGGCTAAGGCAAGAGAATGGTGTGAACCTGGGAGGCGGAGCTTGCAATGAGCCAAGATTGTGCCACTGCACTCCAGCCTGGGTGACAGAGTGAGACTGTCTCAAAAAAAAAAAAAAAAAAAAAAGGTATTTTGAAGTAATAGGGATTAGTTAATGTTCTGCTTCTGTTTGTTTTAATATAGATACCACGAATGAAATAATGCAACCTCAAATACTCATTTGTATGCAAAAATATTATTTGTACACAAACACCATTCTTGATTAGAGTTATTTCTTCAGCGGCAGAGTTTGAAGCAATTTTCAATTAACCTTTCAAAAAAATAAAATTCAAAATAAACTTTTAGTACATATTAAGAAAATATAGTTGCTACTTTGAAGTAGAAGAGCTGAAGTGATTTAAAAGATAACTTAAAGAAAATGTGAAAGGAAAATAAATATCAGGACCCCAATCTTACTAAGCCAAAGAGAAAAATCAAGTTGGGAATTTGGTTATACACACCAACCTCTCACTTTGTTCTTAATAAGATAGGTTCAAAGACAAAAAACTGCATACCTCCCTCACAATTTGCCCTCAAAGAAATTCCTTGTGGGCCCCAGATCTTTACCCTAAAATAGTTCTGTTGAACTTTACCCTGACAATCTAAATTGATAGTTTATCTTCACATGTAAGGGACAAAGGACAAAACTAAAAAGTCATTCCAATGCTCCCCTGAGACAAATGAATATCTGACTGCTTCCTCTAACCTATGTTTATTTTTACTTGTAAAAATGCAGCTTCACCAAGCATGAGACAAATGCATGTTACTATGTTACTATTTCTCTACCCACCCTCATATGTAAAATGTGTATTCAATGAACACTGACCAAAGACTCAAAAGAATGCAACCCCTTGCTTCTGATCTACCTACCCTCTTCTTGTTTTGTTTTGTTTTAGGTACATGTGAAGGTCTGTTACACAGGTAAACATGTGTCACAGGGTTTTTTTGCACAAATTATTTTATCACCCAAGTAGTAAGCCCAGTACCCAATAGTTATATTTTCTGCTCCTCTCCCTCCTCCCACCCTCCCACCTCAACTAGACCCCAGTGCTGTCGTTTCCTTCTTTGTGTTCATAAGTTCTTATCATTTAGCTCCTACTAATAAGCAATAACGCAGGAACAGGATACCTACCCTATTCTTTCTTTCTTCTCCTTTTTCCCAGTACCTGCTCTTTTCTCTTTAACTGTTGAGGTCCTCAGATCCTCTTCAGAAAAAGCACACCCACCAATTCTTTTTGTGATTCTGTGTTCTTTTCCTGGGCGCGTCCTTAACCTTAGCAAATAAAACTTTTAAAATGATTGCAGCTTAAATCTGTCATTGTCTGATTTACAACACAAAGTAAAATCTGAATTTCTTTTTTTTTTTCAAAAAGACAGCACAAGAAATTCAATTTTACTTTATTTAGCAGTATTTTTGATATATGTGCATGAAGCAATTTCCTTTTTTGCTCATCAGTGGTGGAAATATTAGAGAACTGTTAAGTTTAGCTTAAAACTGCCTCCTTATATATTTTAAATTTGACCTAATGGTTTCTCTGTACATAATAAACTGTAACCCGACTTCATGTGTAAACAGACTGTAACCTACTCTTGTAACAAGTAGCCCAACTTCAGCCAATCAATGCAACCAAACTTCTGTCAACCACAGGCAACCCACTGTTCAAACCAGGTTCAAATAAGGCAAATTCCCAGCTGTAACCAAAGCAGCTTTTTGTGTACCTCACTTCCATTTTCTGCACATCACTTTCTTTTTCTGTTCATAAATGTTAACTGACCATGTGGTAGCCCTGGAGAAGCTCCCAACCCATTCTGGTTCTGGGGGCTGCCTGATTTGCAAATCATTCTTTGCTCAGTTAAACTCTGTTAAATTTAATTTGTCTAAAGTTTTTCTTTTAACAGTTGGCATCAGAAGTGGGATCTGAAGTAGGGCTTCCAGCAACCCCCAAGTGATGACGTAAGGTCCTTGCCAGGCCCATGTGCCCATTACTCTCGCAGCAACTGGGAATGAGGGCTAAGTTCTTTCTTGGATTTAAAAGCTCCATGGATTTGAGTTTTGAGCTATCTGAGTTTGTTTGAGCACATTTTTGATACGGACTGGGTTTGAAAATCACAACAGGAGCTGGACAGGATCCAGGATTGAATTAAATCTGATAATTAACTGGATTCAATCCAGCTAGAGGCCTCACATATCTGACTGAGTCAGACAGAAACTTAGAGTAAACTGCTATTACCTCAGGGGGTTTGAACTCCAGATGTTGGAAATTTGTAGGGATATTGTGTTCTACTCCCTTTGTTTCTTTTTCTTGCTCATTTGAGTAGAGGGAAAAAATTGACTAATTTGATCAAGTGGATCTCAGAGCCAAAGCCAAGATTAAACATAAAAATGAGATCTTAATTTCTGAAGAACTGAGTACTCCACCTTCCAACTACACCTACCTTTACACGGATAAGTATTAGGCCCCTGAAGCAGCAAATGTTTGCAGAATGACAAAATCGAATTAAAGAGAATTTCAAATTGTAATGGAATGTTTGAAATAAACAACACTTCACTGTAAGAAGTGCATTTAAAAATAAGGGCTTCTGAATTAGGCTCACCCAGGGACGTCTATTGGTGTGCAGAAGCTTCTAAAAAGATTTTAATATTCATATTGCTTCTTTTAAAAGACTCTTCCAAAAGGCAAACAAAAACTTAAGTGATTAATTGATAAGAAAACTTGAATCTGCTAACTTTTTGCTTCAGTTATTAAACTCTCCTGCCCCCACCCAAGGTGAAAACAAAATTGGATAAAATATTTATTAAAAAATAGGCTCTCTGGTAAAGTAGACTTGCTTCTTTTTCACAGTGGTTAATACTAAGTCCAGGCAGAGGAAAGGCTTTCTTTGCCCTATTCCTTAAAAGGCCCTGCCTAGAACTCAGTCATTTTTGTTAAACAACAGGAGCTAAATTAAAAAATCCCTTATATTAAACTTAATTGGTCACCAAAACATACCTTTCTGGCACTGAGCTAGCTAGCTTGAAACCCTTTTGTAAATGAAGTTTACATCTATGAAGGTAATCTCCTTTTGTAAGGATGTCTGCCTTTGTGCACCTGGAAAAGAGGGAGCACTGGGTTACTGGAAACTTATATAACGGGAAAAAAATATTAGTTTAAAATTACAAAGCATTACCTTTGCCTAAGGTGATTTTCTTGGCCATCTTAAGTGGGCCTTTCCCTATTCTCTCTTTCCTTAGTTTGGACAAATGATGCAATTTAGGCCTGAAGAAGTAAATGAGTTTGAGGAAAGATAAATGGGCCCTTAGAAGACAGGGTGCTGGTTTATGAAAAGGTTTGTCTGGGTGTGATGAAGTGTCTTTTCTTGTGATAAAAGAAAAGGTTGCTGGAACTCCCTGAAGACAGAATTGATGACAATTGAGCTCCTTTGGAAAATCTGTCTTTAGACAGATAAGGGGAATTCAAAGAGCCTGGCTCTGCTTACCTGTTGGTAGCAATAATATACCAAAGTGACTATATTTTAGCATATATTTAGCAAGGTACATTTTAGCATGCTATTTCTTAATCTTCTTCAATGGTTAGCTTTGTTAAGTAAGCAATCCAAGGGTAATTGATAAGAATGTGTAAATTAGGTAAAGGTAACTGGCAGAAAAGTTTATAAATGAATTTGTCATAGTCTCAAACATTTTTTTCAGCAATTTAAAATCTTAAAGTTATGCTAAATTAAATGGTAAACACTTATTAAATATCTGAGTAATTTCTAAGTTAAAGTATGAAAACATTAACTAGTACGTGTAAGCCTAAATACATTAACAAATTGTTTTTACATGATATAACTAAGACAAATATATTTGCATGTGTTGAGAAATATAAAAAATTGAGGAAACATATTCTTCTGAAATTATAAAATGTTTTTATCTGTAAATACTGCTATAACATAGTTTAAAATTGCTTACTTCCTAGTTTTTTTAATACTGAAAATTGAAATTACTTAAAGCTAAAATTGTCATTAATGTATATAATTAAAACTAAAGGAAATTTTTTTTCTTTGTGTTTTTTTTATTATTATACTTTAATTTCTAGGGTACATGTGCACAATGCGCAGGTTTGTTACATATGTATACATCTGCCATGTTGGTGTGCTGCACCCATTTACTTGTCATTTACATTAGGTTTATCTCCTAATGTTATCCCTGCCCACCCCACAACAGGTCCCTGTGTGTGATGTTCCCCGCTCTGTGTCCAAGTGTTCTCATTGTTCAATTCCCACCTATGAGTGAGAACATGCGGTGTTTGGTTTTTTGTCCTTGCGATAGTTTGCTGAGAATGATGGTTTCCAGCTTCATCCATGTCCCTACAAAGGACATGAACTCATCCTTTTTATGGCTGCATAGTATTCCATGGTGTATATGTGCCACATTTTCTTAGTCTGTCATCGATGGACATTTGAGTTGGTTCTTGTATGTAAATTTTACAGAAAGAGCAAGATATGTTTTTGGTGAGAAAGTTTGTAAAGAAGATGTTAAAATGTGATATTTCTTAAAAGAAAAATAACTTTTATCTAGTTTAAAGGTTATTTAAATGTTTCAAAATGAAGAAATAAGGAAGAAGTAATATAGATAAAGTTAAGTGGATATAAAAATAAATTTTACAAAAGAGTAATATAAGCCAGGCACAGTGGCTAATGCCTGTAATCCCAGCATTTTTAGAGGCCAACATAAGAAGATTGCTTGAGGCCAGGAGTTCAAGACCAGCCTGGGCAACATAGTGAGACACTGTCTCAATAAATAAATAAATATCTTATATGGTTAAACTAAGATTAAATGAATTTATTATAAGCGCTTTTAAAACTGATCCTTAGTATCAAAAGTATACTAGCACAAAACCAAAATTTGGTTTCCTATTAAATAAGATTTGTATGTAGTGTTAATAAGAGATGGTAAAAGATTTATTTCAACTTCTGAGTAAATTGCAAAAAAAAATAAAAAATAATAAAGAAAAAAAAGTAAAAAGAGAGTGAGGGGAGAAAGCAACAGATGTTGAGTGCCTCCTGCTGTCTTTATTAGGTCTTCTGATTGTTTGGAAAACTGAGTGTACTCTTTCTCAAAGAGTAAAGGTTTTTGCTTTTTAAAGTCTTTTAATAATCACTTTGGCTAAATAAATTACTATATTTTACAGTGATCTGAGATCCTGTTTTGATCAAATATTTTAAACCGTTGACATATTTGACAGGCTTCCCAAAATCAAATTTCAGAATGAAAATTAAGTCTTTTTGACTTCAAAGCAAATTTTGGGATGTTCCAGGGGGCTCCTGAAACATAAAAAAGAGAGATAGCAGACATACTTATGTAACATGTTAAATTATATTAGAAACATTATAAAATTTAAAAATTATCCTTTTTTGAGTTATATTTGTATGGATATGCTGTTAATTTCTGTTTCAAAATTGCATGAAGTTCCTAAAAATTTTGATATGTCTTGGTATATATTATCTGTCATAATTATAGTTATACTGAATTATTGTAGGCCACAGAAATAACCAAATTTTCTTGTCAATTGCATTATTAACCATGGTCATTGTAAGTGTTTTTGTCTACAATTAATTGCTTAATTCTGATGCTTTTTCTGAAATCTCTTTACAAGCAATTATAATCCTAATGTGTTGTGTCTTCAAGAAGTTTCAGGGAAAGGGTGGAAATGTCTCTGACAAGTACAGGTTTCTAACAACCTTGATATCATACCACTGGACTGAATAAGAATTCCTAGAAATCTATTAAAGAGAATGACTGGTTTATAAAACTACTAATCCAAGCATTTCAATAATTAATTAAATGCCAAGGAAATACTTTATGAGATTTTCATGCTAAATCAGCCAGTACTAAAATATTCAGATATGCAATTTTAATGATTTCCATAATCCAAGTCAAATTACATATGATAGCCCATTTAATAAACAGTGCTATGCAGCTGAATTGCATGAAAAATAATATTTAAGAGGATATGAATCCAATATTATTTGTGGATTTTTGAGACCCCAAATGGCCACCTGTTCTTCCTGAATTCTTAAAGTGCTTAAAGCTTCTATTATTAAAATCTCTGCACTCCATGACTCATCATGGAAATGAAAAAATAATCCCAATTATTTTTTTAAAAAGTGGTGTGGAGACTGTTCTAAAATTGCTAAAATTGTTTATAACCAATATTTGATTTGTCAAACCCATAATCCTGAAAAGAAAATAAAAACTTCTGGTAGATATATGCTATCTGATGGGCCATTTAAACATTTACAGAGGAATTTCATTCAATTGCCACTGCCAATGCATATTTTCAGGTTATATAGAAGCTTTCTTATGCAAGAATGCAGGGGTCTGTCCCACAGACCCTGACCCAAGGACGGATGAATAAAGTACACTGACACACAGATATTCTGCCTTGGCAGTTTGGCAGAGCTTCCAAGTCGCTTACAGACTACAAGCAGAATGCTGTAAACAGTTGTGACTGTGGCCTCCACCAGCTAGTAAACATTGATTGACAAAGGCTTGAGTCAACACCACTAGAGGGTAATTGACACTGTGGACTTCCTGAGTAGAAAGCAATTAAATGCCCCAGTAAATCAAAGGTCAGTCTTAGGACCACATGAGTAAACAAGTTAGTTAGATAAACTCAGCACATCCCTTTTCTTCTCTAATTTATTTAACTAAGGGGACAAGGCTGCCTTCAGCCAAGTTTATTATTGGAGCTTATGCAAACCCGCCAGGCCTTCCAAGAAGGTTTGCATCTTATCATTTTCCCAACCATCCTGACTGAACCCCCACACAAGAAGGCTGAGGCTAAAATAGCTGAAAGTTAGTAGAAAGTGTGCCTGCCTCATGGCACATTCCTGGAGAAATCTCAAGCTATAGAGGTACTTGTTTCACTGAACAATTTGTAAAACAGTTAAGTTATTATAGCTGTAATAACATTAGACAAAGCAATCTGCATCAACTGGATTCCATTGGTTGAAGGTATTACAGATTTATGACAGTCAACTCCATTTCCAGTGAAAAACATAAGTTTACCACTTTTGGAATAATCACGGCAATATATATGCTGCTAATAATGGAACTTCAGGTATCTCCTGCTCTCCTAAACTGATATGATTAAGTGCTACAAGGCTTTAATGCATCATGCCAAATTGTGTTTTCACCAGATGAAGAAAGATTTTAATGATTCACTAACTGAGGACAATCAAACTCTTCATGATCTAGAACCCAAAATTTGGGTCTTCTGGAAATGCCATCAGAAAAAGACATCCCCCTGCCACTCACACTTCAGCAACACTTTCATACTTCAAACCTTGAATGCACATCTCAAACTCAAAAGGGCCTCTCCAGGTGTTTGGAACTGCACACCTATTGGAGACCTTAAGCTAAATCTAACCAGGGAAATTCCTCCCTACAAGCAGATGACATCCTAGATATGGGCAGCTCTATCAAAATGATAGATCAAGACTTCTCTGGTATTAACACTAACCTCTCTTAATTTTTCATTACTTATCCTTGGTGGGATAATCCCATAATTATAATTTCACAATCACTAGTTACTGTGATTAGCTTAATGTGGCGTTCCATCTGTCATGCCAAACTCATATCTTTACATTTTCTATGGGATCTTTTAGTTCACCCAATGGATAACTTTAGCAATATCTCTAAAGTAACCATTGTTCAAATTCTGTTTGTGGTAAGATTTATAAGCCCACTTGTTCTCACTCCTGTTTGAATTTAACCCTGTAATGGAACACAAAAAACAGGGCCAAAAAGAATATAATAAAAAAAAGTTTTCACCAAAAGCCCATACAGAGTTTCTTGTGAATTATTTTATATGCCAGGGTACTCTAGTGTTCTTTAAACCTATAATAACTCCACATTAGATGCTTGGCTAGAAACTGCTAATTTTAACATCCTAAATAATGTATAAACAGTAGAACTGGAAAAGGGGCCTTGTGTATACCCATGGGGTATACATTTTGTTGTTGTTGTTTTGAGATGAAGTCTTGCTCTGTCTCCCAGACTGGAGTGCAGTGGCTCCATCTAGGCTCACTGCAACCTCTGCCTCCCGGGTTCAAGCAATTCTTCTGCCTAGCTGGGACTACAGGCATGTGCCACCACACCCAGCGAATTTTCATATTTTTAGTAGAGACAGGATTTCACAATATTGGCCAGGCTGGTCTTGAACTCCAGACCTTGTGATCCACATTCGTGGAGGATTTTGTATTCTACGTTATACATGGGAAAACTTATGCGTTGATGGGTAGAAGATGAAGGGCCAATATGGGCTAAGAATTTTAATGGTGACTGTGTTGTTCCATTATCAATGAAAAACAGAAAACTAGTCCCCTCCTTTTAACCTACATATTGGTTAAGAAGAGGCCTTCACTCTTTTGGATTGGCATTATTTGCTAGGTCTCTTTGTTCAATGGTTTGGAGTAAATGTAAACGAGACGATGATTAGAAACGTGTACCTAATAATAGGCTCTATAGTAGATTCTACTGCAAAGGCTATGTTTGCACAACAAATTTATTTAAATTATCTTGCTCAAGTTAGATAATACAATTGCTCCAGGTTACTAACTCCATGAAAAAGAAAGAATCTGTGCAGTTGCTGATACTTCTGGTTGCACACAGATGACTACGTTGGCTATTATAAGTGTGATAGAGAATTAGTTCCAGAGAGTTAATGAATGGGTTGTTTGTTTAAAATATATAGACTTTTAATCTGGCTCATTCTTTGATGTGTTTTAGTTAGTTTAGTTCATGGGGACCTTGGTTAAGGAGGATACTTAAAATACTTGTTATTACCCTCCTAATATAGGAGTACTCTGTTTTCTCTCAGAAACAGAGAGAATGTTTAAATGTTTGCATGAAGCCATCTTTAGAATATTGAATGGTCTCTGTCTGATTGATAAAACAAAAACTTAAATAAGTAATTATGAGGACACTGTAACCTATGAGTGACGTGTTGAGACTGGAAACACAAAAGGATGATGATTGAGTACACAAATGCTCTAAGTTTTGGTTACATCATCACTTTAGTGAGACTCTAACCAAAAAAGAGGAACTGTTTAACAAAATAATGGCAGACCATTGTTTTAGAGTTAGGTACTCTGCTAGGCCCCCAACAGATGAGACCAAACCAAAATGGAATAATTCATACTAAGTTTCATAATCAACCTGAAACTTTAAGGAGGCAGATAGATCCTAACAGATCAGATAATTTGGTTCCTCCTGAAAACAGAAGATTCTAACATAATGAGGGAGTCTCCTTTATTTTGCGCCTTACCAAAAAAAAAAAAAAAAAAAAAAAATCTGAAGCAACCCGATGTTAGTCAATCAGCAATCAGGTTTTTGGTTTTTTTTGTTGTTCTTTTTTCTTGTTCCCACCTTTCAAAACACACTGTTCTGCTGTGTTATAGTGGGATTTGAGACCAAGTGAGTCCATTTAAAATGATGGCAGAGTGATGTCAATGTGTAAATTTTTGGTCAACCTCAAAAAGGATACTATTGTTAAATTAAGTTTGCCCTAAAGCTGCCTCCCATTTTAAGGTTAGGCTAATGATTTCTCTATAAATAATGAACTGTGACCCAACTTGATGTGTAAATAGACTGTAAATTACTGATGTGGTTTGACTGTGACCTGACCCAAATCTAATCTTGAATTCCCAAGTGTTGTGGGAGGGGCCTGGTAGGAGGTAATTGAATCATGGAGGCAAATCTTTCCCACAGTGTTTTTGTGATAGTGAATAAGTCTCACAAGATCCGATGGCTTTAAAAAGGGGAGTTTCCTTGCACAAGCTCTCTCTTTGCCTGCCGCTATCCACGTAAGATGTTACTTGCTCCTCCTTGCCTTCCACCATGATTGTGAAGCCTCCCCAGCTACGTGGAACTGTGAGTCCATTAAACCTTTTTCTTTTGTGAATTGCCCAGTCTTGGGTATGTCTTTATCAGCAGCGTGGAAACAGACTGATACACCTACTCTTGTATTATAACAAGTAGCTGAGTCTCAAACAATCACAGCGGTAGAACTTTAGTCAACCACAGGCAGCCAACTGTTCAAAACAAGTTCAAAGAAGGCAAATGTCCAGCAGTAACCAAGCCAGCTGTTTGTATACTTCACTGCCATTTTTTGTAAAGCACTTTCGTCTTCTATCTGTAAATGTTATCCAACCATGTGGTAGTCCTGGAGTCATTCTGAATCTATTCAGGTTGTAGGGCCTGCCTAATTCACAAATTATTCTTTGCTCAATTAAACTCTGTTAAATTTAATTCATCTAAAATTTCTATTTTAATAGAACTAATATATGGTATGTATTTGAGAGTTAATATATAGTATTATTTGGGGAGATCTTACACCATCTTTTAGAATTTTATTACTACTCATAAGAGGGAAAATATTTAATGTCCAGAAAATGTTCTGCAGGCCTTGAAAGAATTTAACTGTAGATTTAATTAGGTATTTTTGTTTTATGCTTTAACAATGACTTCAACATCTCCTTTATAGATGTGTTACCTTTTTAATTATTGGTTTAATATTTACCAATTATTTAAAATTTAATATTTAAGATATATAGTAAGAATCATTTCTTCTCTATGTTTTATTTCTAATAACCCAATGGGTTTTGTATATATTTAATTCCATTTTACGAAGAAATTCAGACACAACACATTTTGCAATTTTCTCAAATTCCTGTAGCTTGGTGAATGACAGTCAAGATTCAAACAAAAGCAGTTTGAATTCTTAATCATAATGCATACTATCTCAATGAGGTCAGGGATTATATGTATTTTTCTTACTTTCTCTATGTGTATTTTGTCTAGAACAGTGCCTAAAGTAATAGCCATCGATGATTAAATGACTGATGTTCTTTAAAGTGATCCAAAATATAGTTCAGATACAAAGAAATGTCATAAGCTATTTTCTTGTTAATAGCTTTGTTAATGCCAATTTTAATATATATTTAACCTTTTAATCAAAACTACTTTATTGAAATTTAATTTCTTAAATAGCTTTTAGACATATAGAACAACAAAGTTTTTTGTTAAATCCTGGGAAATACATAGAGACACAGAAGAATTTGTCCCTGAGAAACAAAAAGAGACACAGAAGAATTTCAAGTTCAGTCTCACTTTTAGCAGAGCAGTGCAAGTCTAGGTGCCAGAGTAAAGATACGTTGTAGAAAGGGTCTGTTTTAAGGCCACCTGAGTTTTTGAAGGGAAATGTTAACTTTGAAAAAGTAAGCAGCATTATCAAGAGAACTCAGACAAAACTGCAGTTTTACAAATAAACTTGTTTTCTTTACTTTGTGTCTCTTTGTTTTTTGCAGCTACGGTAATTGTAGGCACAATAATCTAGTGAAGAGCACCGATGTCAACTTCGGGAAGTCCAAGTTGCCCACGACTCACTCATTCATAATTTAGAAGTGAGATTTTAGGCAAATTGAGTTAAAAACACTGGGTCAAAGTTCATTGAGATTGATAACCTGCTCCTCAACTGAAATTTTTCCCTTCTCTGAACAAGTTTTTCTTGGATAATCACAACTAAATAAGAAATATATAAACACATATCTCTCTAAGGACCATAATAATAAGGCGCTCACCTGTAGGCCAAAATTTACATGGCTAAGAATCATAACGTTTTCTTAAAAAACGAACAAACAAAAAACTGGATTAGACTGATACTTTCTCTACATTTAGATATTCTTTTCTATGTTATTTTACTCTTTACACCAATTATATTTATAGAAACTTTACTCAAAATTACAAAACTTTACTCAAAATTATTACAATAATTTACAATTATTTTTTATTTTATTTTTTATTTTTACCCAGAGTCTTGCTCAGTCACCCAGACTGGAGTGCAGTGGTGCGATCTTGGCTCACTGCAACCTCCACTTCCCAGGCTCAATCCATTCTCCAGCCCCAACTTCCCGAGTAGCTAGGATTACACACGCCCACCACCATGCCCGGCTAATTTTTGTATTTTTAGTAGAGACAGGGTTTCAACACGTTGACCAGGCTGGTCTTGAATTCCTGACTTCAGGTGATCTGCTTGCCTGGGCCTTCCAAAGTGCTGGGATTACAGGTGTGAACCACCATGCCTGGCCAAATTACACTAATATTTCATGTTCCCTGTGGAGCGGGCTATTTTGAGAAAAATAAGAAAGCTCAATATCAGACAGTATTTCAAATGAATCTACCTACTGCCAGCTTTCAGTAAAGCCTATGAGAGTGTTTTTCTGTCAGTGGTTGGCTATGGCTTTGTTGATAGGCTTTGAGTAATGTCAGAAAAGGTTACCATTTCCCACAAATTATTTTTCAAAACTGCTCTGTGACTCCTGAAATCCATACTATATATTTGGATACATAACTAGCATACAAATCTAGTGGTTAGTCATTAAGTGTTAAGTTAATAAATCAGGCAAATATTGTATAACAGGTGATGCATTACTGTGGTGTTGGTTATTAACCCTTAATTCATGAAACTTTAACAGATACCTCTGTAAATATATTACACACTAGACAATTATGTTCTTCCTCCTGGAAAGAGACAAATAGAATAAAAAGAATGAAACACTAGAGTAATGGACTTCTAACAGGAGGTCTTTTCAAACCTAAAACATGTGTAAAAAGAGTTTGTTGGCATTTAGAACAAAATATGACACCTTGGCAGACTGAGTACTTTAAGCTGAAGGAAGCTGAGAAATCACAATGTAAGAAGGCCTCTGTCCGAATTTGCCCCTCCCTTTTCTCCTGAAGACCTTCCTTTGGTAGGTATCTTGCCCTACACCCTAATGGAAAGAATGTCACAGGGAACACCCAGAATAATCTAAACAAATGGGCTTCACAATATTTTCTCCATTTTATGATCCTAAACTGGATCATACTCATCTGTTTTTCAATCATATTTCTACATGACTGTCCATAAAAATACAGTTTATCCTGGGTCTTTGGATCTTCATTGCTGAAGTCTCCCATGCATGTCACATAAAATTTATGTGAAATAATTTTTATGCTCTTGTTAATCTGTCTTTGTTGTGGAATGTCAGCCATGAACCTTATGATGGGAGAAGAAATTACTCTTTTTTTTAATCCTACAGCTTAAAATGTTCTAAAGTAAATGAAAAAGTTTAAAAGCAAATAGATCAATACCAAGATACATTTAGGTACTTTACAATTTGAATTTAGAATGAAATTTACCACTCATGAATGTTTGAATATCAATAAAAAAATAGTTCTAAAAATATCTAACCCAGTGCAAAATGATAGGAAAATTCATAGGTAGAAGTCATTTAGTGGATTCCAAAAATAGAGAACTTTAGCAGAACCATTCAATCCAAGGCCCTGAACATATTCCATCTAAACAGAATCTGCTCTGGAATTTGTCTTCCTGGGCATCTTTAAGGTAAGAAATCTGCCTACGCTGAGTCCATAGTTCATGGACATTTTGTACGCTTCTTAAGGTTGTATGAAGAACCTTCTCCAAAGTCACCCATGGAAGATTTTAGAGGTAATCTACTGGTCTTACCACTTCACAGCATTGTAAATGGCAATAAAAATAAAATAACATACGAGTTGATGGGTGCTGACGAGTTGATGGGTGCAGCACACCAACATGGCACAAGTATACATATTAACAAACCTGCACGTTATGCACATGTACCCTAGAACTTAAAGTATAATAATAATTTAAAAAATAATAATAATATAAATATTAGTTATCTATTGATCTGTAACAAATTAGCTCCAAATGTAGCAACTGAAAAAAAAAATAAATATTTATTATATTACAGTTTCTGTAAGTCAGGAACTCTCACATGGCATGGATTAGCTGGGGTGCTCCTGGTTTAAGAACTCTTATGAACCTATGGTCAAGCTGTCAGCTGGGGCAGGTCTCAAGTCCTATTGTCTATTGTCTGTACATTTGGTTTTTGCCCAGTGGATCTCTTTAAAGGACTGTACATAACATGCAGCTTGTTTCTCCAAGAGAGAGGAATTCAAGAAACAGAGGAAGAAAGCCTCCAAGGCAGAAGCCACAGTCTTTTGGTAACCTAATTAGATAATTAACATCTCACAACTTCTGACATTATTTATTCATTAAAAATTAGTTACTAAACCCAAAACCAACCCACACTCCTGAGGAGGGGATAACACAAAAGACATAAACACAAGGTGTAAATAATTGAGGACTGTCTCACAGTTAGCCTGCCATGCTCAGAGGCAACACAAAATGAAATACTGGGCTATTATTTAAATCATATCTTTGTTATGTGGGCTTTTATGCTTTAAATACTTAAGAAGATGAATGTTATAGATATATTTTGAAAAGTCCTTTTGGGGCGTACAAATATCTTCACCTTTTTTTTTCCTGTTCATTTTTAGGCTTCCTTGGAAAAACTTCCATGTGTAAAGAGCTTGGCATACAGCAATCAGGGCATTTTATCATGATTTTCCTAAAGAAATTACCTCTAAATTATGCAAATTGTCTTAATCAACTGGATAAATATGAGCATGAACAAAACGCAAAGTGTTGTTGAAAATTCATTGATATGCATGTCATCATACTCATCATTCTTATTGTTAGTGAATGACTTGTGAGAGTCCTAGGAAAACATGGGTTCTCTGTTTCAGTTTCTGTTCTCTGTTATTTATCTATGCTTTGTTGTTTTATTGTTGTTGTTGTCAATTTGACAACAATATGCATAAAGCCATGAAAAAATAAGTGGGTGCAATGTGGTTTGTTGACTGATAATTATATTATATAGTTTTGTAGTTTTACTGAAAAGAGATTGGCCTAATTTTCTGTTTCTTTCTATTATAACTAGAAGCACACATATATATGTGCCTAGACAAAAAGGAAAATAAAAGAAAAACACTCTGAAAGAGCAACCTCAATACTCATAAAAAGCTACTTTTAAAATCAGGAAAAAATATAGTGACAAGACAAAAACAGGGAAAATATTATTTTGGCCTTATAAACTGTATACAAATAATCATTGAAACTAAAAAATACGTTATGTGTAGTTTTATTTATTATCCCCAAATCAACAAGAATGTGAAATTCTTGAGAGCAGTGTTCAAAAATGTTATTTGTGTAATGTTCCCCCTCTCATTTAGGGTTTTATCCAAAAATAAGCCATCAAAAGATGATTAATTCTAACATTTATTTTTAAATGCCCTCTCTTATGCATCTAAATATATTTCTGAGAGCAGAAGATAATTTCATCTCTACTTATGATATTTCCCCAGTGCTTACAGATTTTACTGAAACCTCTGAATGTCTCTTTTCATTCACTTTTAAAGATTTCATTATTATCTACACACTATGGAAATCTATATCTATTATGACTTTATGACTTTTTTTCTGAAAATAGTTTATTTCTGATATTTTTATTTTAAACAATTTTTTTTTTTTTTTTTTTTTTTGAGACAGAGTCTTGCTCTGTCACCCAGGCTGGAGTGCAGTGGCCGGATCTCAGCTCACTGCAAGCTCCGCCTCCCGGGTTTATGCCATTCTCCTGCCTCAGCCTCCCGAGTAGCTGGGACTACAGGCGCCTGCCACCTCGCCCGGCTAGGTTTTTGTATTTTTTCAGTAGAGACGAGGTTTCACCGTGTTAGCCAGGATGGTCTCGATCTCCTGACCTCGTGATCCGCCCGTCTCGGCCTCCCAAAGTGCTGGGATTACAGGCTTGAGCCAACGCGCCTGGCCTTAAACAATATTTTTATACCAAGACTTTTACTTTATATAAAAAATATTTTTTACAAAACAAACCCAAAATGTTCCCAAATATGTACTTTCTCACAAAACACAAAATTTCCAAGTATGTAGTCATTTTTCATGGAGGCTATTTCACAACTTGTTCTTATCTTTCTATAATTCCTATCTAATTACTTCACAGCATAACATTAAGATTAACATGTTCTGAATAGCCACAGGGAAACAGATCTCAATAAGGACTTTGATGTTTTAAAAGTTTGCATGCATTTCTGGTTCTGAAAGAGAGTTTTAACTGCATACAGAATTCTAATAGCTGTAACCTCATATAATATTACCTGACAACAATATTCCTACATAAGGTAGCCATGACAGAAATGAATAAATACAAGTTTAAGTGGTAAAACTTGGAACAAAGAGAGGGGAAGATTGAGGCTAGAGAGGATTTATTAATCACTCTGAGGTTTCTATATGGCTAGCTTAAAAATCATGTTCCTTCTACCAGGGTCATGCACTTACATAACAAAATCATTTCTCTTTTTGGCAAAGCTTTCACATGGGTCTTTCATGAAGTAGTCATCATGTGACACTATTTGTATCTTATGTATTACACAGACTGACAGTATATTCAGGAATACGGCCCTTGTTCAGCAAATTTTGGTCAGATCTCAGCACTGTGTAAATTACCTGTGTATCTGAAAATTATAGCATTGGTTCTTACTTCTTGGGAGTGTGTTTTTTATATGGATTTTGACAAAGTATTTGCCCTTAGAAAAATCTGTTCATTCCTAGTCTGAGGATTATATTGAGTATTTCAATTACTAAAATACTGAAGCAAATAACAAAGGTAATGAGATTTTAAGTCAAATTTGTATATACATAATTATACATAATTATAGCCATATACATAATTGTTTTTTTCTCACTCTGAAACTGTATTGAACAATGCAATAATTTATAAAGTGAGAAAATGGCAATGCAAGGTGAAAATAATAGCAGTAAACTTATGGAGAAGAATTTATGAAATACTGCATGCTTTGAAATGATTCATGAGTACATATTTTCTGTGAAACATCAATTTGGATTTTTAAAAAAATTAAAAAATGAATCTGAAGAGACATGATAAAAACAGTTATCGACTCATTTGTTCATCAATTTGCAGTTATCCAACAGGATTTATCCAGTATTTCCTATTTTTGCTGGGTTATGCTAAGCTGGCTAGAGAAAAAAGAGTGTTCTTAAGCTTGTGAGATAAAGAGCCAATCAATATTGTTTTTATCTTAGAACAATTCCCAACTTTATAGACAAGTAACGTGGTACCTTTAGCAACTGGAGGTTGTCTTAGATTCTAAGACCTCACCCCACTTGGGGCTTGGTCTTAAGCACAGAAATGGAAACTAGGATTTTAACAAATTTCACAGTGGTCATGGGGTCATGGAAACGGTGATGCCTAATCATTGCAGCATATTCTTACCCAACTCTTATGCACCCCACCAACCACTCAGCTAAAAAAATAGAAATTAAACAACCCAAATATTCAAGCTCCAAAGCAGTGACTTAGTACCAGGGATGCAGCAGATCAAGCAGAGGGCATTAGCACTAACCACCTGTAGCAACCCAGGAACAAGGACCATGTTGATCTCAAGATGGCACTGACAGTTTTGGCATCCTCTCCGAGGGCTCAGATGGCTGACTGAAGTTGCGATGGGAGGGACAGTTCTGAATTTATGGTCAGGCTTTTCTTGGGCCTTTAAATCCAGTAGATTGTTTGAAGAAGAATGCAAAGACTTGAATGGGGTCTCATAGCATCATTTGAACAAGAAGGATGTGATTGTGGCATCATGTCTTGATAGCCTTTCCAGCCTCCCCGCCACAGAAATGGCTTTCATTCCACTTACCACTGAGGTCAGGGCAAGTTTTCTACATCAGAACCAGGGACCCACATTTGACAGATGTTTTTAAATATAGACCTAACTCACTTTAAGTGGGGAACTGTTTTGGATCAACGACTGCTTTATATTGCTTTGCTAACACCAAACAAAAGTTGAACACTGATAATGAGCTTTTTAAAATCAATTTTCTTAACTCAATGTATTAAAAATAAATATTTCTAAATTTCTCATGATCGCACTTGCTTGAGGCTGCCACAGCTTTGTTGCTTTGAAGTATGCCTGGCCTGAATTCTAAGTAATGACTCCACAAGACAAATTGCTTAGTCTGGCATATTTTCATCTTTATTTGGAGTTAATTTCTTATATGGATTATGTAAGAGTTAAATAAAATGATGTACATAAAGTGCTTAGCACAATGGCCTGCATATAGTAAATGATCATTACATGTTTCATAAATGATATTTGAAAGATATGATTTCGGAAATATCTCTGGACATACACTGTTATAAATTTTAATATGTTTGTGCAGAAAAAGCCTACACCTGGTACTTTCACTCTAAAATGTTCTCTCTGCAAGTTGGAGAAAGTAGTTACCAGTTTTTGCTACAGAAAGCTGGCAATCCTGAGAGTGTATTTGGTCAAATGTGGTGCCTGATTGTCTGTGCCCTCTGTGAG
Organism: Papio anubis; assembly: GCF_008728515.1. NCBI lineage: Eukaryota > Metazoa > Chordata > Mammalia > Primates > Cercopithecidae > Papio > Papio anubis. The sequence goes on from NC_044985.1 coordinate 77,756,360, forward strand.
TGAAGGCACACTGAAGAGCATTTTTCACTTCTCCAAACCTCAGAAAGTCCTGACTGGGCTGTCGAAATGGTCTTTAATAAAAAGGGAAGTGGCAGGATTGTGTACATGTAGCCTAATAGAGCGTTTTATCTTACAGCACTCAAAGTGTTTCACAATAAATCCTTTCTCAACATGTAACAACAAGCCTATATAGCTCCCTGTAGTTCAACAAAACGAAGCCAAATAACAGGCTTCATTTTTAAAAGTATAGGTTGTATCTGGTAGGATTTTCAGTCTATAGGAAACTCATATTTGATTTGCTGAGTCAGACTTACTTGGAAATATTTTGAGATTTTCTCACGCAGTTATCTCAATAAATTATCTCTTATTAATGCCATTGACTTTAGGACAAAACAACTTTATATACTGTTAAAACTTTACACAATACACATAATTGGCATATGCTCTTTAAAAGTTTTATTCCTAGAGCTAAGATTTACAAAACTACAACCTTGGTTAGAAGCAAACTTGTTTTGTTTTTGTTTTGTTTTAGACTATGAACAGTATAACTATTTGGGGTACATTAATTATAAATATATAATATTAAAAGATAAATTATGAGATAGTAGGCAAATAACAAAATACAGCAAAGCTAAGATTAAGAGGTAAAAATTGTCATTTTCTTATTGAAAAACAAGAAATGCAAAGGAGTTACACGCTAGGACAAAACAGTTTTATCTGCTTCTCTTTCATTTCCTCTTTTTTGTTTCTATCCATATTTAAATACATTAAAAATAAAGGTGAGAAGATTCACTTTTAGAATAATTTAGCTAGTAGCACCAATAATATTAACCTAGAGCTGGGAACAGTGACTCGTGCCCGTAATCCCAATGCTTTGGCGGGCCGAGGCAGGAGGATTGCTTGAGCCCAGGAATTTGAGGCTACAGTGAGCTATGACCATACCACTTCCAGCCTGGGTGAAAGAGTGAGACCCTGTCTCTAAAAAAAAAATTAAAAAATGTATTAATCTAATATATTCCCTTTAATTATGCACTTCATGTAAGATACTGTTTTTCAATTGAAAACTGGAGGTCCTATAAAAAATATTTACATATCGAGAACATCAGGCACACCTATCACAGTCAGAATTTGGTTAGATAGCCAGCAGCCAGTTATACATTCAGCAGCTACTATTTTGCTTTCGGCTTTCATTTTTATTGGCATTATCATGTATCTGATATGATGTCCTTATCTTTTTCTCTGGCTATATTTTCACACGACCTTCTCAAGCCTCTCTAGTTATCAACATTTTCTTTTCTTTCTTTCTTTTTTTTTTTTTTTTTTTGAGATAGAGTCTCACTCTGTCTCCCAGGCTAGAGTGCAGTGGCACAATCTCGGGCTCACTGCAACCTCCGCCTCCCGGGTCCAAGCGATTCTCCTGCCTCAACGTCCCAAGCAGCCGGGGTTAGAGGTGCGTGCCACCACGCCTGGCTAATTTTTTTTTTTTTTTTTTTTGTATTTTTAGTAGAGATGGGCTTTCACAGTGTTAGCCAGGATGGTCTCGATCTTCTGACCTCATGATCTGCCCGCCTAGGCCTCCCAAAGTGCTGGGATTACAGGCATAAACCAACGCGCCGGCCTCTATCATTCTTAAATAATTACTTACACTAATTGTCACAATTTGGCAACTTGGTGTTCACTATTTAATGATGCAAGGTTAATTCAGTTTCACTAACTAGTGTTGTAGCCACTGAGATTTTCCAGAATTTCACATTTGATAATGAACTACTCCCATCCTTGAAAATTATTTTTACCATGCTTCTCATTTTCCTTGTACCTCTGATTCCATTGACCATTTATACTCGATTTTTTGTCTTAAATGAGTATCAGAGTTCTATCTTCCTTTCATTGTTTAAATATATATATATTTTAATATATGTGTGTGTGTATATATGATATATACACACACATACATACATACATATACACTCCCAGATGCCAAAGCTTGAATACAGAATGATGAAGTTCAGAGTTAGTCTCTGACATACATTTCAGGGGAGGATACATTAGATAAATGCTTTAAAGCTCAAAGACCTGGGACTACCTGGAATGCTGTTGGTTAGCTGTTGATTCCTGGGTTTACCTGTTGATTAAACGTTGCGCTGATTGGGGGTAGTCAGCTGTGCACATTAGGTGTGTGTTTTGAGATTATGGCATTGAGATGCTTCTGCTAAGTATGTGATGTCCCTGCCTCGGAATTAGGTTGCTTAGTCATGTCTGCACTAGCGTCAGCAGGTTGTAGCAGTATTTTGTCACACTAAATCATTCCTCACAGGTAATTTTATCTATTCCTGTGAGTTTGATAACACATCGTTTTGAATCTATCCAAATCTATGAATGACAGATTATCAGTTTCTATGAAGTACAGATCAGAAGTTCTTACTCCCATCAGGACACTTCTATCAGAAATTCCCAGAAGATAAAAGATAACACATCAAAAATCGAGCTAATATTTTATGCTTTTAACTTACTTTCTTTTTTTAAGCTATAATGGCTAAATCTCATAATTATTTCTGTAAAAAATACCTTTATTGAGTCATAATTTATATAGGATATAAAGGCCTATTTTACATCTATCAGTTTTGACAAGATATATAATGGTGTAACTGCTACTACACATAAAGTATGAAATTTTTTATCACTCTAAAATGTTTCCTTAGCCACCTGTACATACAGCCCCACTCTCCTCAGATCCCAGGCAAACAGTGATCTTCTTTTTCACTATATATTAGTTTCCTTCATTTAAAACTTCATACAAATGGAATCATAAAGTATGTACTATTTTGCACTTATCATCTTTTGAAACCTATGTTGTGGTAGGTATCAGCAGCTCTTCCATTTAATGTTGAGTAATTTCATTGTACAGATGCACTAAAATGTGTTTATTCATTCACCTATTAAATGGAAAAATAGCCAATTATAAATAAAGCTGTTGTGAAGGTTCCTGTACGAGCCTTAGTGTAGATATCTGTATGTTTTCATTTATTTTGGATCAATGCCTAGGAGTGGATTGGTGAATCAATTCTGCTCAAAGCTATGTTTAACTTTATAAAAACTGACAAACTATTTTCCAAAGAGGTCTTACCACTTAACTTGCTGCCAGCAATTTGTGAGAATGTCAATTACTCCACATCTTACCCCATACGTGGTGTTATCAATCTTTTAAATTTTAGCCTTTCTAGTTGGTACATAATAGTATCTTATTGTGGCTTTAATTTGTATTTCACCGATGACTAATAATGGTGAGTTTATTTTAATTGCTATATGCTCACACATCACTGTTGTAGATTGTCTTTTCAATGATTTTTGCCCAATTTTATTGAATTGTTTGTCATTCTATTATTAAGATATAAAATCACAGTATGTTTAGATATAATTATTTATCTTTTCATAGATTCTTTTTTTAAACTTACTGAATTTTATCATTTTGAAAATGATGGACTGTGCTTTTGTGTCAAGTCTAAACACTCTGTATGCTTTTTTAAAAATTTATGGTGACTAAAACTTTGAGTGCAGCGTTAAAGAGGTACGGTAGCAAAAGACAAATCTGCCTTGCTTCTGATCTTAGTGGGAAAGCATTTTTTTTTTAACATTAATTATGTTTACTATAGAGATTTGGAAGTTTCTTTTTTTATTATTGACTTGAGGAAGTTCCCCTCTATTTTTAGTTTACTGAAAGTTTTGTCATGAATCAGTGTTGGATTTGATCACATGATTTTTTTTCATCAATTGTTACTATCATTTGTTTTCTTCTTTAGCACGTTTATGATGATTGGTTTTGAACATTAAATCAGAGTTACATAACCAGAACAAATTTCACTTGGTCTACTCTGTGATTGTCATTATTTATTACTGGACTCTATTCACTAATATTTTGTTAAGGATATTTGCATCTATGTTAATGAGAGATATTGGTCTTTTTTTTTTCTTTCTTACCATGATTTAATCTGATTTTAGTATTAGGGTAATTCTGTCTCTATAAAATGAATTAGGAAGTGTTTCCTCTATTTCCAGAACTATTTTTTTTCTTTGGGGAACATTAAGTAGTTATCAAAACCTATAGAACTTTATAAAGAGTGAACTTTAAAATATGCAACTTAAAAAAAAATTTAACATATCTGAGGATCACAGGAAAGAAGGCAGACCATGATAAAAGATTCTAACTGTTTTAAAAATGTATAAAAAATCTCAAGAAATTTAGGGAGGGGGAAAGTATGCTGAATTAAGTAACTTTATAAATGAATAGAGTCTGTTAAGACTAAAATCAAAAGGAACCACACATAAGTAGTGTGTACTTAGGTTTCCCACAGGGTTTAATGATAAATCTGACACTGCTATACATGTATACTGGAATTGAATAATTAAATGCATAGTGAATTTCAGACCCCAGTATTTCAATGTTGGTGTGGAAATTCAAAGATCATAAAGGTGAGGAGGCTAGAATGACCTATGTGGCAATAGAGTCAGAACAGGTGTTAAGAACTCATGTTTAACTTAATATAGATACATATGGCTACATACACTAATAGTTTTATATATATATATGTATATATGTATGCACACACACACACACCCCAAAGCTACTATATATATATCTCTGTTTTTTTCTGTCAGCTGAAGAGCCCTAAAAAATGACACCCCAGTGGCAAGAAGAGCACCTAAAATGCATATCTTCCTTTCTAATACCAACCTCCGATAAAACGAATCAGGGCTTTTTGGAGAAATGAATGTTTCTAGAATTGTGGCAGGAAATACATTAGATGAACCTGAAACATCTTATACCACTATGAAATAAGGATGTACTTAAAAACAACCACAATAACAAGATAAACCAAATGTGGAAAAACAACATCAAAAAAATTCCATTCTGGGATAGATATGTTGAAGGGGGCATACTAACCAATTAAATGAGTTTTTCCAGTGCCAAATCTGTGACAATTTGAGCAATACCATAAATAATAGTACTGTCAGGCTGTAACTCAAAGTATAAAATAAATGTTAATGAATGCATGTATACATAAATAAATGATCAACGAAATTAATAAATGGGGTAGAGAAGGCAAATCTCTCATGCAGAAGAATTCCAAATAAACTATGGAATTTTATTCATGCTGAAGAAGGCCACACAACTCTGCACTTGTTAAGTGTGGGATATACCTAGTGATGTTCTCCTAAAGAGTACAGCAGGGAAAGGAGAAAGAAACAAGAATAACTTTAAACTGGAAAAATCTGAGAAATACTACTTAACTCAGATATTTAAGACTAGCATTAACAATCATGTTAATGTTGAATCCTGTTGAAAATATGTATCCTTGAAATTACATAATAAAAATGGCATTTTAATGCTGTCATTTCCTCCCCTAAACCTATAATTCCAGTTTATTCATTAAAAAAATCAGGCAAATTCCAACCTGACCAATATTCCTTAAAACTGTCAAATACACCATAAACAAGGGAGAGCCTGGGAAATGGACTCAGCCAAGAGGAACATAAAATCACATGACAACTAAATATAATGTGCTAATCTAGGTGGGATTGTGGAACATCAAAAGGACAAAACTAAGGTAATGTGAATAGACTATATAAACTTTAGTTAATAATAATATATCAATATTGCTTCATCACATGACAAATGTTCCATATTAATATAATATGTTAATAATAGAAGAAACCGATTACAGGGGTATATATAAGAATTATCTGTACTATCTTCTTAATTTTTCTATTTAATAATAGAAAATAACATGAGATTTCTTGACTGTTTTTAAGCCAAATCCAACCAGCATGAAGCAACATAGTATACAATAGTGAATTATACTTGTATAGCAGTGAGTATAATAGTGAATAGTGAATAATACATGTTAAATGTTATAAAGACATTTATTGCTTATTACCAACAGGGTTAATTCTTAACGCATCCGTATATGATTTCTGCATCTACTCTCATTTTCTCCTCAAGCCTACAGTATTACCGGACTAAAACTTTAATAAGTGCCTCGGGTAAGTTCAGCATACAGAGTTGTTTCTGCAAGTTAATTAAAAAGAAATTAAAAATAAAGTTTTATTTAACATTTTATTAAAATCAGTCACTATCTGTAATCAAAATATGACTTGCTGAAATAATTAAAAATTGAGGCTTTAAAGAGCTACAAATAAATCTGTCCTTTTAGGTGTAATGCAAATCCTTTTTTTGAAGGTATAAATATGTCATGATTTTATTATTTCATTTACATATAAACCTATAGACTACATTCCTTCTAAAAATCACCATAGAACCCTGAATATATTTTTTATGAGTGATCAGGCCACTTTTGGAATAGTTATGGGCACTTTGCAATTTTTCATAGAGACGAGTAAAAGCTAAATTGTAATTCTCAAAATTCAAGTAATTCATTTAAAAGTACACGTTTTCACTTATAATTGTAGATACTGCATAAGACAGAAAAAAGTTTAATTAATTTTTTAATTTTTTGTTATTGTATTGTATTAGCTTATAAGGGCTGCCATATACAATACCACGAACTGGGTAGCTTAAACAACAGATATTTATCTTCTCAAAGCTCTGGAGGAGATTCATGGCCTCTCTCCTTGGCTAACACATAGCCAGCTTCTCTCTGTGTCCTCACTTGGCCTTTTGTCTGTGGACACATCCCTCATGGCTCTTTCTCTTCTTATAGGGATACCAGTAACATTAAATTAGGGCCCGCCATTACGCATTCATTTCAACATTATTACATAACTGTTTAAAGACCTTATCTTCAAAGAGAGTCATGTTGGGGGTTTGGATTTCAACATACAAATTTGGGTGTGGGGGACACACATCGTAACAATTCACAAAAATAAAAGTATTATCATATTATAAATTATATTTAATTTTAATAATTTGTTTTAGAAAGGAATTAGTGATTTAAATTTTATTTTTATGTTAAGATTTTAGATTTCCTTTTGTTTCAAGTGTTCAATCACAGACATACTGTTTTATAGCCAAAGCAAAGTGTTTTTTATTCATTAAACTCTATTACTTCTCTAGTGCCTTTCTAAGCTTTGTTTAACCTATTTTCCTCTTATTCTAAAATATATAAGGTTTAAGACAAAAACACAGATATTTTACCAGTTCTATACATTTTGTTTTAGTTAGGGAATACTTTGTTTTAAAAACATGCTAAGGAGTACTAAAGGAAACCATAGTGTTGGATTCAAAATTGAAATAGGTCAGTTAGTCAACTTTGCTTTTATAATCACAGACAATGGAGTTTAACATCATCAGCAACAACATGCTCTCTGCCTCTTATTTCTGCACTTTTGGCTACATATACTTTGAGTGTATCTGCATATGTCAACAATTTTGTAATATTATTTTTAAAACAGAGGCTAGAAAATAATACATATTTCTTCTAGTGCAATTGAAATTTGTTTGTAAATAATTATTATTTATACTTCAGAAAAGTTTTTTTTAACTTTAAAACTCATTATCATAAATCTTAAGCAACTTGTCAAGATTGTGGTAAAATTTTAAAAAACCTTTATTGTTATTTTTCATATATGTATGAACAGCACTCCGTGCATTTCAAAACTTTTGGCATAGTAACTTAAAGGCTTTTGGCATTGGCAACTCTCTTTAATCCTTAAATTAAGTTTGTTCTTGAATTTTCATTACAGGATGAACTACTATGATTTTATATTATGCTCATGGAGGTTAGTAACTTGGATCAAATCACTAAGAAACAAATACTTTCCAATGCTCACATATAATACAATTTTTATGAAAATATATCTCTTGCCTTTAGCAAATGATTGCTTTTGGTATGATATAAAAGTTACTTTATTATAATTTACTTCCAAAAGTCAAAATGATTCTTATTTATGTTATTGTTAATTTTATCACTTCATTTCATATTTTTCATTACATTTTACTTATTTGTTGTCAGTTCTTTTATAAATAAATGTGAAAGTGAATGAGTAGGCTACCATTCATATAAATACAAGTCAGAATTCTTCAATGTCTTTCATTTTATTGAAATAGGCTAAATGTCTTGCCAAATTGCTCTTAAATTTTTTTGAACTTAGAGTCTTGAATGTTTTGCATTTCATTTAAATTTAAGTTTCTCATCCAATCTTTAAAAATGTAGCTTAAAGTCTTTAAAATGTTGCTTCATGCATATTGTAAGATTTGGAGAGCTTTATAACATGCAAACTATATCATTACATTTACTCATTAAAAAATCAACTTCAAGTGTGTTTAAAATACTCCATCTATCACTGAACTGAAAATAACACATAATTATTTCAAAATACCAAAGTAGTCAACAACTTAAGAAGCTGTGCATTTTTTTCAACAAGATTAAAGAAATGAGCTGTGCACAGCACATATTATGCATAAATAAGGTTTTGAAAGCACATCAGCTCTTCTATAAGACCTTTAAAAACAGCTTTGTTGTCATGTGACTGACAGTGAATATTGTTCAAAAGCAGGTTACAGTAATTGAGAACTTGTTTAACTTAGTGGAATCAAATCACATAATTTTTCTCTAATAAAAATTTTAGAGTTGTTTCTTATAATAGGTCACTGTAGTTGTCAACTAATTAGTATTTTGCATAAACAGGCATTTTGTTTATTTTATTTGTTATGTCAATTTGTTTTTTTGAGCATTTTGCCATTATTTTGATTAACTCTTTAGTACATTTGGGATGCATGAATCACTTTTTGAAAAATATTTAACAGTTTTGCAAATGTTCATACCACAATACATCAGATCTAGCATTTACAGGCAGTTCAGTTCCAGACCACCACAATAAAAGAAGCACCACAATAAAGCAAGTCACACATGTTTTAGTTTACTAGTACATATAAAATGTATATACACGTATATAACTTACAGTCATATATACTGTACTATAGCTTATTAAGTATGCAATTGCATTATGTCTAAAATAAGTATACATCTTAATTTAAAACTCTGTTATTGCTAAAAAAGTGCTAATGATCATCTGAGCCTTCATTGGGTTGTAATCTTTTTGTTGGTGGAGGGTTTTGCCTCTGTGTTAATGGCTGCTGACCAGGGTGGTGGTTGCAGAAGCCAGAGATGGCTGTGGGAATTGCTTAAAATAAGATGATAATGAAGTTTGCCACACCAACTGATTCTTTCATTAAAGCTTTCTGTGTAGGATGTGATGCTTTTTGGTAGTATTATACCCACAGTAGTGTTCCTTCCAAAACTGGAGTCAATCTTGTCAAACCCTGCTATTGCTTTATTAGCTAAGTTTATGAAATGTTCTAAATGTTTTGTCATTATTTCAAGAATATTCACAGCATCTTCACTTGGAGTAGATTTCACCTGAAGAAACCACTTTATTTGCTCATCCAAAAGAAGCAATTCCTTATTCAATCAGCTTTTCTCCTGAGATTGTAGAAATTCACTTACATCTTCAGGCTCCACTTCTAATTCTAGTTCTCTTGCTATTTCTACCCCATCTGCAGTCCCTTCTTCCACTAAAGTCTTGAACCCTCTCAACGTCATCCATAAAGGCTAGAACTGACATCTTCCAAACTCTGTTGATGTTGCTATTTTGACCTCTTCCTGTGTGTAGCAGGACTTTACACACTAAGTCTAATTTGGGGGTCAGATCATACTTGTCCTTTTTGGCTATTTTAAAGACATTGAGGTGCCATTGGAAATTTTGAGCAAAGAAGCAACATGTTCTGACTTACACTTTAAAAGTATAATTGTGGCCTATTAGCATGAAATCAAACTGTTGAGGAATTTAAAACTATTTATTTATATGCCAAAAAAGAAAAAAAAAAACTCTTTAAAGAAACATGACAAAATTCAGCAACTAAAACTACAAAAATTCCAATGTCCAACTTTCAATAAAAAATTATTAGATACACAAAGAAGCAGAAAAACATAAGACATTTTGGAAATGTTTTGTAAAATTAAATATACACTTTCCATAAAATCCAGCAATGTCACCTCTATGTATTTACTTAAAAGAAATTTAAATGTTATGTATACACAAGTTCTGTGTTCAAACATTTATGTTAAATTTCTTTATTATCTCCAAAAACTGGGGGTATAAAAACCTCTGACCTGTTTTTTAAGACCACTTCTGGCACCAAATGTGTATGTGTGTGTATGTGTTTTCCATACCAAACAGTTCTCTAATATTAGCTGGGTGTTTTATAATTAAATTTAATTTTGACACTATCTACTTGGAGTTTGTCTCAGATTCCAGAAGTTATGGACTCAGTCCCACTACAATGTCCCCACTTCAGGTGTTAATCACAGTACCTGCGTCTCCAGTACTTCTGACTAGCTACAAATCTAAAGTTTCCATTAGCCCCTCCTCTGGTTCAATAATTTTCTAGTATGGCTCACTGAACTCAGAAAAAAAAAAAAAGAAAACAACTTTACCTATGCTTACTGTTTTGTTGTTGTTGTTGTTGTTTTACTTAAAAGAATACAACTCAAGAACAGCCAAATGGAAGAGATGCATACAGTAGGGCATAAGGGAAAGGGGTGCACAGAGCTTCCACACTCCCTTTGGACACTTCAGCTCCTAAATATGTTCACCAACTCAGATGCTTTCTAAATCTCTTCATTTAGGGTTTCTGTCTTTTTTTTTTTTTTTTTTTTTTTTTTTTTTTTTAAGTGAAGCTCTCATTACATAAGAATAATTGATTGAATAACTGGTCATTAGTGAATAACTCAATATTCAGTCCTCTTCTCTGGCCACAAGTCCAGGGATGGGGCTGAAAGTTTCAATCCTGTAATCCCACGGTCTGTTCTCCTGGCAAACAGCCTCCATTCTGAAGCTATCAAGGTACCACCAAGAGTCATTTTATTAGCATAAACTGAGGTATGATTGAAAAGAACTTATCACAAGTAACAAAAGATGATTCTCTCACTTTCATTTCTAAGAAAACTAGAAAGGTTTTGGGAGCTTTGCGCCAGGAAACCAGAACAAAGACGAAACATATATTTCTTATTATATCAAAATAGCACAATGATGTTTACCTTATGAATAAATAATGACATTCTTACAATGATATTCAGCAATAGATACAATGAAATCCAGATACACACAACAATGTACATTAATCTCAGAGCAATTATTAAGTGGTAGTAAACTCAAATGGCTAGATACATACATATATGATTTTTGAGATAGGTAATAACATAGGGACGGAAAACAAATAGATAATTGCCAGATCCTGGAGTAAAAGTAATTGACTACAGCCTGTAATGAAGGAACAGTCTAAAAGGGATACAGCTGTTATACATCTTGATTTGGGTGGTAATTATGCAACTTCACTGTTCTGTCCAAAATGTTAACTACAATAATAAAAGAGAGTATTACTTGATGTAATGTACACCTCAAAAATTATAAAGAGGCAACATTGTGTAAAACTTTAGATAAGTCCTTCAATAAAATGAGCAAGATCCTTGAAAAACTACAAATTATCAAGGCTAACCCAACAAGAGACAACATAAAGAACTTTATATCTACTATAGAAACTGTACCTATATGAAGAAAATTTAAAACTAAAATAGGGAAACCTAATAAATAATTGTACTATGCCTATAGATTAAAAATTGAACCATAAAGAAAAAAATTATCCTGCTGATCTATCAATCAATCATCTACATAGTAATTGTAATAAACTTCCAACATTGCTTTTTATGGAACCTGATAGAATAATTATAAAAGGAAAAACAAGCAGCAAGAATAAGAACTATGCTCATTAAAAATACAAGAAGGCACTTTCTCTTTCACTTAATTCCTATATAAAAGATGTGTAATTGTTCATGAATAGAAAAATGAAACACAATAGAGAACAAAATGCAGACAACTAGAGATATATGCAAATTTGACATATAAAAAATGGAGATAGAACTCTTGATAGATGAGTTTTTACACTGCTATAAGGAAACACCCGAGACTGGCTAATTTATAAAGGAAAAAGGTTTAATTGACTCACAGTTCCGCATGGCTGGGGAAGCCTCAGGCAACTTACAATCGTGGCAGAAGGGGAAGCAAGGCAGCAGGAGAGAGAAGTGCAAACAGGGGAATGCCAGACACTTATAAAATCACCAGATCTCACGAGAACTCACTTACTGTCATGAGAACGGTATGGAGAAAACCAACCCCATGTCCAACCATTCCCCTCTCTAAAGACGTGGGGATTACAGGTCCCTCCTTTGATGCATGGGGATTATAAGTCAAGATGAGATTTTTGGTGGAGACACAGAACCAAACCATATTAGGAGTGTTAATAAATTTATAAATATTTTTATTTTCATAATATTTTAAAATAGCAATTAGTCACTATTTCACACACTACACAAAAATATTCTCTTGTTGAAATGAAGGCTTGAATAATAAAGAATGTTTTAAACAAGATACAAAACACATAAATTAAAAATAAATAAATTTGACACAAACTAAATTCAAAATGCCTGTTTATCAACAATTCCCAAAAGAAAATGAGCAGACAATCCATAACTTGGACACACAAGTATAGAATAAAAATAAAGTCGATTAATGGTTAATATCCTGAATTTGTAAAGAAGTCCTGAAATTAATTTAAAAATATAGAAGTGCATGAATATAATGATCAAATGCATGTCCAAGAATTTCTGAGAAAGAAGAAAGGTTGGACAATAAATATAAACAACAACAACAAAAAAGGTGAACCATGTTAGTGATCACTGAAGTAAAAAATGAAAACATGAGAAAATATTATTTAATCTTAACCAATTGGTCAAAATTTTGAATGTCATAATTCCGAATTTTGATGAGGATATAAAACAAAAAGGTTTGTTATAGAAGATTGAATCTCATTCCTAGGTATTTACCTTAGAAAACTCTTACAGGAACTCAATGAATAATTTTACCTATTCATAGCAGCATTGACTATAAGAGTAAAAACCATAGAAATTCCCTAATTGAATATAATATCTTATTATAGGATAATCATACAATAAAATACTCTGCATATGTGAAATTTAAAAACTACAACTACATGGAGTGACATAAATGAATTCCACAATATATGTATTGTACCACAAAAGAAAGGCACAGAAAAATGCAAAAATATAATGTAATTTACACATATTTGAAAATTTCTAAAACAAAAATTAAGTGTGAAATTCTTTATAATAAAGCCACAAATGTTTTGAAAGCAAAGTATTACAGTAGTGGAAAGTAACATTTAACTGTAAAATTGAAAAATATTTCAATGTATTTTATTAAGCTAGTTTTTAGATATTTGTTTATTATGAACTTTATAACTTTGTATCTTAAATCTATAATTTTACATGAATTAAATATTTTAAATAATATATTTTAAAATTAACTTACATATTTGTAAATAAATAATATATAATGTTTTGCTCAATAATAATTATTTAGCTCTATAGACAACAGTCAAGATTGTTTACTTGGCTTAATACTTTAGAGAGCAGAGTAGAACTTAGAATGTATAAATATAGGTAAATATGTTAAAGTAATCAAATAAATCATGAGCATTCATTTAATCACATAACAAAACTATTTTGTTATTTGACAGTGGTTTTCATTAGTGTTAACTTGAGAATGCTGCAGAAGTCACACATCTGTTCTTTGCAAATGAATTTGCTATCAAACCAAGAAAAATTATTTTTAAAAACATGTCACTTTATAAAACTCAATGAAATCTCATATATAAATATAGATATACACTTTTCTATTATTTTTAGCCTAAAATTTGGATTCTCTCAATTCTTTGCAATTTAATGTTCCAGTTCAAGGTAGTTTTATTCAAAAAGTACTTTGAAATTTAATAAAATTTAGAGTTTGAAGTTGAAGTATTATGACACATTTATTGAACATAAAATAAGGAACACATAAGTATGCATCACTTTTTAGAAGAAAGTTACTACATAGATCCCACAATCAAAAGGAGGGGACTTTACAAAAGCAAAAACACTAGGAAGAATAGATGTTGAATGGTACAGATGATCTGTTTAATTGGGAAGTTTTTATGTATTTCAAACCATTAAATTTAACAACTTAGAAATAAGCACAAAGTCCTTGAAAACTTCCAAATACTTTATATATGTTAAAAAAAATTAAATTTGTGGAACAGGTGCATTGGTTCATGCCTATAATCTCAGGACTTTGCAAGATTGAGGCAGGAGGGTCATCTGAGGCCAGGAGTTTGAGACCAGGTCAACACAGTGAGACCTTATCTCTATAAAACATTTACAAAATTTAGCTGGGTTCTAGCTAGTCAGGAGGATCACTTGATCCCGGAGTCCTAGCTCCTCAGAAGGCTGAGGCAGGAGGATGCTTGAGTTCAGGAGTTTGAGGCTGCAATGAGCTTTTATTGCACTATTGTACTCCAGACAGGGTGAGAGTGAGACCCTATCTCTAAAAAAAGAAAAGAAAAAAATTGCAATTCAAAATTTTTCCCAAAGGATATTCTAGTCTTAGATGACTTCATTGGTGAATTTTATCAAACATTCAAAGATGAAATAATATAAGCCCTGTGCAAATTATTTTCATCTAGTTAGAGGCCAGCATATCTATAATATCATGACTATACACAACATTACAAGGAAAGAAAAAGAGAAACATTTTTTATTAACAGTGTTTCAAAATTTCTTAAGAGAATCATGACAAATTAAATCAATAGTATATTGTACAAGTTTTAGTTTTCTCTTAGAAGGATTGATAATTGAGTATGCAGAAATAAACTGGCAGGAGACAAATTAACAGGAGACAGGGTATACCAAGTGTATTAATGTTCAAGTGCACAGGAGTCATGCAACGTATAAAACTCAAAGAAGGGCCAGATGGTTGAAGCTTAAATACCCTATTCTTAGGGGAGAGGGAAATGAGGGATGTATGCAATTTTAGCGGAAGAGTAAATTATTCTTAGTGAAGATGAATGAGAAAAGAACAGAGAATACCCTGGGATTAAGTTCCTCTGGGATCTAGGTGTGGTACTAACTCTAGTATTCTATCCTGTAAATTAATCTTCTCTGTTTGACGAAATTATAGGGAGGTGGCCTAGGACAATTGCATTCCTTCTGGATGAATGTCCCTTATTTGCAAAGGGATGGGAGAGTTGTGCATTGGGAACAATGGAGGGTGTTTGGTTCTTCCTTAGTTAAAATCACTCAGCATACCAAAGCACTACATTTTGTAGCATTCTTTTCTGAGTCCTGACAATATCATTAAATATTATTTATCCCACTAACACAAGGTTGCTTCAATATGTTTAAAAAATCAGTCAATAGAAGAAGAGATAGATCTTCCTTATGGAAGAATTCTGAACAATTCGTGAGGCTCCTAGTCCCCAAGGAGGTAGAGCATAACCCTCACAACTTCAGTATGAGCTGCACAGAATGTCTTCTTTCTAAAGTGTGAAATGTGTAAAGCGGAGCAAATAGGTAACTTTTCAGTTGAGAAATATGGCTAGACTACCTTAGCCAGACAATCACGGTCAACATTTCAACATCCACACTGCTGATTATGTTGGTGGTATGTACTCTTGAAATTACAGGATGAAAAGGGTATCTAACCTATGTGGTATTCCTTCTCAAAATTCATACTCTGTCCAAAACAGGAGAAAAACATTGGTACATTCCAATTAGGGTGATTTTACAAAATGTCTGTTGAGTATATCTCAAAACTGTCAACATCATTATAAACAAGAGAAGTCTGATGAACTGTTCCAGCAAAAACGAGCTGAAGGAGACATGACAACTAAATGCAATATGGTATTCTAGACAAGATCCTGCAACATAAAATCATATTAAAAGTGTGCTTATGATGTCACCAAAATGATGGAGTAGAAACAATCTGGCATCAGTCTCCCTAACAGAAAACCAAAACAGTATCAAGATTATAACCAGAAATATCCCAGAATTAAAATTTGACACTGAGAAAATCTGAGGGGCCACAAAGAAGTGAGAAAACACCAGCAAAAGGTAAGAGAAGTGGACCTCTCTAATCAGAACAACCCTCCCCAAGTCTGCCAGGTCCAGTGGAGGAAAGTTCCCCCAGACTTATGATTTCTACACTGGAAAAAGAAAGATCAAGGTGGAAAGTCAGGTTTCCCATCATCTTGGGTTCCTTCACAGGAAAACCATCTCTGACTTACCACATGGGAAAGTCAAGTGTTTGTAGTGTATGTAGGTGAAAACTTCTGAGGGCAGTGGAAGGGAGGCTAGAATCAGCCAGTGTGTAAAACTTGGTGAGCTGCTTTTCATCTCAAGTAAAGGAAATGCCAAATCAGAGTGACTGTTCTGTAGCACACTATAGGAAGCGTGCTTCATGGGTCCTCTGGGCACAAAGCCCTGGCCAGCCTTTCCACACAACTGGAACATTTCCTTTGGGATTTCCCCATCCCATCTGGGACAACAACATTCCAAACTTAATTTAGGGTTGTGTTAACTCTGCACTAAGGATGTCATCTAGCAACAAGAAGAAAAAACAGGGAAGTATCACCTCCCCAAATGGACAAAACACAAGCCAGTGAGTGACCCTGATGAAACGGGTCAGAAAAATAATTCAAAATAGCCTTTTGAGAAAACTCAGCAAATTGCAAGATAACACAATAAATCAATCTAGAAATTTCTCAGAAAAATTTAACCAAAAGATTAAAAAATAAAAGTAATCAAACACAAATCCTGGAGTTGAGAAATGCAATAGCCAAACTGAAAAGTGCATTGGCAGGATGGCTCTCAACAGCAGAAGAAAAGAATCTGTGAGTTTGAACACTGATTACTTAAAAATATAAACTTGTGGAAGAAAAAAGGAAAAGAATGAAAATGAACAAAGAATGCTCACAAGATATAGAGTATAGCCTCGAAAAGCAAATACATGCTATTGACTTTCAAGAGAGAGTTGAAAAAAATCAAGGATTAAAAGGTTATTCAAGCAAATAATAACAGAAAGCATTCCAAATACAGAAAAGTATCTAAATATCCAGGTACAGAAGGTTAAAGATCATCAAAGAAATTCATTTAAAGTAAGACGTCTCAAAGGCATAAAATAACCAAACTCTCAAAGGTTAAGAACAAGCAAAAGATCCTAAAAGCAGCAAGAGAAAGGAAGTAAATAAAATATAAAGGAGATTCAATTCATTTGGCAACAGACTTCATGAAAACTACACAAGCCATGAGGGAGAAGAGATAACAAATTTAAAGTGCTGAAGAAGAAAAAAAAATTGCTACCCTAGAATATTGTGCTCAGCAAAGCTATTCTTCAAACATGATGTAGAGATACTTTCCAAACAAACCAACACTAGACTTTTTTTTACAAGTAATACAAAAAAGAGTTATTTACTGTGACACAAAAGGATGCTAGTTTGCAACAAGAAAATATCTGAATGTATGAAATTCACTAGTAAAAGTAAGTACAGACAAATTTAGAATACTTTAATAGTATATTTATGGTATACAAACCACTTATATATTTAATATGGATAATAAAAAACTAACAAAAATCATAATGACAGCAATTTGTTATGAGATAGGATGTACAAAAAGGTATGAATTGGGACAGCAAAATGTCAAAATTAGGAGCAGAAAAAGTTAAAGCATAGAGTTTTTTACTTTTCTGTTTGTTGTTTCTTTTATTTTCATGATCAAAGTTAAATTGTCATAAGTTTAAAAAAACTTGCTACAATATTAAGATTTTTTTCTAAGCCTCATGGTAACCAGAAAGCAAAAAAGTTAAAATAGATACACTAAAAATAAAAATAAGATTTAAAACATACTAGTAGAGAAAATTACTTAACCACAAAGGAAGACATGTAATGAAATGAAAAATAAGTAGACTAAGTTCTCCAAAAGAAGAAATTATGTCTTAATGGATTAAAACCAAGACCCCAAGTATATGGGTCTTTTCTTGTTTTTCATCCATTCAGAGTTTGCTACAAGAAACACTTCTCCTATAAAGATATACATAGACTAAAAATAGGCTGGAAAAAGATGTTCCATGCAAATAGAAACCAAAAAAGATCAAAATGAGCAATACATATATCAGATAAAACAGACTTCAGGCCGGGTTCAGTGGCTCATGCCTCAAATCCCAGCACTTTGGGAGGCCAAGGCAGGCAGATCATGAGGTCAGGAGATCAAGGCCATCCTGGCTAACACCGTGAAACCCTATCTCTACTAAAAATACAACAATAACAACAACAAAAATTAACTGGGCGTGGTGGCACATGCTTGTAGTCATAACTACTCGGGAGGCTGAGGCAGGAGAATCATTTGAACCTGGGAGGTGGAGGTTGCAGTGAGCCGAGATCGCACCACTGCATTCCAGCCTGCATGACAGAGTGAGGTTCCATCTCAAAAAAACCCAAACAACCAAAACAACAACAACAACAACAACAAAATAAAACAAACTTCAAGTCAAATCTGTAAAAAGAGGAAAAAAACCTGTTGTTGTATAGTGATAAAGGGGTCAATTCAGCAAGAAGACATAACAATTGTTATAAATATGTATACATACATACACACATATATAAAGCAAATATTAAAAGATGTGAAGGGAGAGATAGAATGCAATACAATAATAGTAGAGGACCTAAACACTCCACTGTCATTAATGGGCAAATCATCAGACAGAAAATCAACAAATAAATGTTGGAGTTTAACTGCACTCTAGACCCAATGGATCTAACTGACAGTTACAAAATTCTTTATTTAATTGCTATAGAATATAGATTCTTCTCATCAGCATATGGAACATTCTCCAAGATGGAATATATGTTAGTCTACAAAACAAGTTTCAACAAATTTCAAAAAATCAAATTATATTAAATATCTTTTATTACCACAATGAAATAAAAGTACAATTCAGTAATGAGATCAACTTTGTAAACTATGAAAATACATGGAAATTAAACAAGGTGCTCCTGAACAATCAATGGGTCAATGAAGAAATTAAGAGGGAAATTTGAAAAGTTTTCAAAACATGTAAAAATGAACATACCACATACCCCAAAGCAATGCTAACAGGAAAGATTATAGCAATAAACACTTACATCAAAAAAGTAGAAAGACTTCAAATAGACTACCCAACAATGCACCTCAAAAAACTAGAAATCCAAAAAAAAGAAACCCAAATTAGTAGGAGTAAAGAAATAATAAAGATCAGACCAGAAATATAGAAGGTAGAGACTAAAACATAACAAAAGATCAACAAAATCAAAAGTTAGTTTTTTGAAAAGATAGATAAAAATTGACAAACCTTTAGATAGTCTAAGAAAAAAGAGAGAAGGCCCAAATAAATAACATCACAGATGAAAAAGGAGACATTACATGGAGTACTACAGAAATACAAATAATCAGTGGAGAATACTATGAGCAACTATACATCAACAAATAGGAAAACCCAGAAGAAAGGAATAAATTGCTGAACACACACAGCCTACCAAGACTGAACCAAGAAGAAAGAAAAAGTCTAAACAGGCCTGATAACAGGAAATGAGATGAAAGCAGTAATAAGTCTCTCACCAGTGAAAAGCCTGGGAGCTTTCAGCTTCACTGCTGAAATTTAAGAAGAACTAATAACAGTTCTACTACAACAACTTCAAAAAAAAAAAAGAAAGGAAAGGAAAACTTCTAAACTTATTAATAAGGCCAGCATTATCATTATACAAAAACCAGACAACAATATAATTAAAAAAGAAAACTCCAGGCCAATAGTTGGTGAATTTATTTTGGTGAAAATAATGCAGAAATCTTCAAAAAGGAAAATAATAGCAAACCAAATTCAACAGCACATCAAGAAGACAATACATGACAGTCAAGTATGATTTATCCCGGGGAGGCAAGGATGATTCGATATAAGCAAATAAATAAACACGATACATCACATTAACAAAATGAAAGACAAAAACCATATGACCATATCAGTACATGCTCAAACAGCATTCTATAAAATTCAACATCTCTTCAGGAGAAAAACTCTCAACAAACTAGGTGTAAAAGGAACATACCTCATAACAAGTCCATATAAGGCAAACCCTCAGCCAGTACCATACTAAATAGAGAAAAACATAGTCTTTCCTTTACAACCTAGAAGAAGACAAGGATGCCCATTTTCACTACTGTTATTTAACGTTGTATCAAAAGCCCAAGCAAGATAAATTAGGCAAGAGAAAAAAATATTAAAGGCATTTAAATTGGAAAGAAATAAGTCAAATTGATGTTGTTTGCAGATGACATCTTTTTTATTGTTTGACATTTATTTTAAGTTCAGGGTACATGTTCAGATTTGTTATATAGGTAAACTTGTGTCATGGAGGTTTGTTGTAAAGATTATTTTGTCACCCAGGTATTAAACCTAGTACCCATTAGTTATTTTTCCTAATCCTCTCCCTCCACCCACCCTTCACCCTATGATAAGCCCCAGTATGTGGATATTATATTACATTTAGAAAAACTTAAAGCCTGGACCAAAAAGGTATCAGAACAGAAAATCTAAGTCACTAAACTTGCAGGATACAAAATCAACATACAAATATTACTGCTACTTCTATAGATTATCAGTGAATAATCTGACGGGGAATAAAGGAACAATATCATTTATGTTAATTACAAAAAAATTTAAAAGACGTTGGAATAAATGTAACCAAAGAAGTAAAAGCCCTCGACAATAAAAACTGTAAACGCTGATGAAAGAAAGTGAAGAGGACATGAAACATGGAAAGATATCTCATGTTCATGGATTGGAATAATTAATGTTAAAATGTCCATTCTTAACCTAATGCAATCTACAGGTTCGACAAAATCTCTATCAAAATACCAATGACATTCTTCACAGAAATAGAAAAAAGCAATCCTAAAATTTGTATGGAGCCACAAAAGACCCTGAATAGCCAAAGCAACCCAGAGCAAAAAGAACATAGCTGGGGCATCATGCAAACTGATTTCAAAGTACAGTTGACCCTTTAATACACGAGTTTGAACTGTTCAGGTCCACTTACATCTGAATTTTCTGTTTTAAAATTTATTTATTTTTTATTTTTATTATTATAGTTTTAAGTTCTAAAGTACATGTGCATAACGTGCAGGTTTGTTACATATATATACATATGTCATGTTGGTTTGCTGCACCCATTAACTCATCATTTTCATTAGGTATTTCTCCTAATGCTATCCCTCCCCACTCCTCCCACCTCAAGACATGCCCTGGTGTGTGATGTTCCCCTTGGACACCCTGTGTCCAAGTGTTCTCATTTTTCAATTCCCACCTGTTTATATCTGAATTTTCTTCTGCTGCTGCCACCTATAAGACAGCAAGACCAACTGCTCCTATGTTTCTTCTTTCTCTGCTTACTCAATGTGAATACAACAAGAATACTTTTATGACGATCCACTTAAACTTAAGGAATAGTAACTATATTTTCTCTTCCTTGTGACTCTTAATAACATTTTCTTTTCTTTAGATTAGCTTGCTGTAAAAATGCAACATATAACATATATGCTAATACATTATTTATGTTATTAATAAGGCTTCTGGTCAATAGTAGGCTATTACTAGTTAAGTTTTTGGGAAGTCAAAAATATAATAATTTTCAAATGTGTGGGAGTTGGCACTTCTAACCCCCTGTGTTTTTCAAGATTCAACTGTAACTACAAAGGTATAGTAGACAAAACAGTATGGCACTGACATGAAAATAGATACATAAATCAAAGAAACAGAGTGGAGAACTTCGAAATAGATCTGTATATTTACAGGTGTAGTAGCCAAAATGGTATGGCACTGATATGAAAATAGATACATAGACCAAAGAAACAGAATAGAGAACTTAGAAATAGATCTGCACATTTACAGCCAACTCATTTTTGACAAAGACAACAATAACATATATTTGGGAAGGTACAGTCTCCTTAATGGTATTGGGAAAACTAGATATCCTTATGGAGAAAAATTAAACTAGACTCTTATCTTTCTCTATGCACAAAAATCAAATGAATAGATTAAAGACTTAAATGTAAGACCCAAAATTATGAAACTACTAGAAGAAATCAGTAGAATAATAAACTACTAGAAGAAAACACTTCAGGACATCGATTGGTCTGAGCAAAGATTTTTGTGGTAAGACCTCAAAAGCACAGGCAACAAAAGTGAAAGTAGACAAAGGAGATTATACTAAGCTAATCAAACTTCTGCAAAGCAAAGGAAACAATCAAGAGAATGAAGAAACATCCTACAGAAGAGGAGAAAATATTTGCAAATTATCTGACAGGAAATAAATAACCAGAATACATAAGGACCTCAAACAACTCAATAACGACTCCCCAAAACCAATCTGATTCAAAAATGAGCAAATGATCTGAACAGACATCTCTCAAAAGAAGGCACACGATTGGTGAACAGGTATTTCTATTTATGTAATCAATTGGAGAATCAGAAGTAGATTTGCACACATGATAAAAAAATTTAGATAAAAGTATCAAAACAGCTTGATAAGACGAGGAAACATTTTCTAACAAATGTTGCTGGAAATAGTGGGTAAATCTATGAATCAAAAATGAATTTCAATCCCTTACACCATTATAATTTGAGATGGAAAATAGACCAAGTGGTAATAGTTATAATCATATAACTTCTAGCACAAACACAGGAAACTACAATTGCAATCCTGGGAAAAGGAAATATTTCTTAAGACTAAATAAGTGATGTGATAGACAAAATAATGTCCCATGAAGACATATATGCCCTAATTCCTTGAAACTATGAGCATGTTACTTTACATGGAAAGAAGACTTTGCAGATGTGATTAAGAATACTGAGATTGGAAGATTATGCCGGATTATCAGGCTGGAACCAATATAATCAAAAGGTTCTTATATGAGGGATAGAAGAGGGGTAGACTCAGAATAGATGTGACAAAGGAAGAAAGGTTAGGGTAATTCAAGGAAGAGACATGAGTTACAGAATGCAGACAACCTTTCCACATTGGAAAAGGAAATACAATGGATTTTCTTACAGAGTCTCCAGAAGGAAAGCAGTCCAGCAAGCACATTTTCATTATTCTGACTTCCAGTAAAGTAAAATAATAAATTACTGTTACTTTAAGCTACAAAATTTATGGTAATTGGTTATAGCAGCAATAGGAAACTAATGAAAGCCTATGAAATAATAAAAATGGATATATTTCATGTAAAAAAAATCACTTATGCTCCTCCAAAGACTTATGCTCCTCCTCCAATAAAAAAGCAAATAGGTAAATCTCAGACGGGGAATATATAATCACCCCCCAACACACACACACACAGAAAGAGAGAGAAAGAGGGAGATATGGAGGGTCAATAGTACTTACAGCAACACACAGGAATGAAATGCTAACACATAACACAACATGGATTCATCTCAAAGTTATTGTATGAGTGAAAGGAATCAGACACAAGTAGTATATAGTTGAGATTTTCACTAATAAATTTTCAGAACAGAGGCAGAAGTAATGAGTGTGTGTCTGTATGTGGGGGTGTATGCATAAAATCAGACAACTCTCAATTCAGAACATAAAATAACTCCTATAATCCAACAATAAAAAACAATAAAAATACTATATAGAAGAAGATGTAATAATGGGCAATATATATGATAATG
Organism: Papio anubis; assembly: GCF_008728515.1. Lineage (NCBI taxonomy): Eukaryota > Metazoa > Chordata > Mammalia > Primates > Cercopithecidae > Papio > Papio anubis. Next base: position 77,780,024 of record NC_044985.1, read on the forward strand.
TTTTCAGCATTATTCATAAACAGAAAAATACAACTTTAAAACTATAATGTCATACAAAGTTGATCTATCACCACGAACTCACAAGGATGACTAAAGTAAAAAACTGATACTACCAAATGTTGATGAAATTGTGGAGCTACTGGAACTATAATTCATTGCTCGTGCAAGTATAAAAGATACAACCAAAGGAGACCCAGGATGAGCAGCTCCTATTTGCCCTCAGGTCATCTTGTTGTCTGCCTGAGTCTAGCTGTGTCTAGGGCTTTTATGGGCTTCAGAGGGGAGAAACTGCATGCTGATTGGTTCCATGGGTGGCCATGGGCAGCTGAAAAAGCACCGTAAGTTCTCATTCCGGTCTGCAGAACTAGCAGCCCGGCCCCCATGCTTCAGGCCTTCTCTGGCTTGAAGGCGGGGCTTCACCAGGGAACCAACCCTTCCCCTCCAGAAGCCTGTCTGCCTCCTACCACCATCAACCTGCCATGCAAGGCACCCACGGCATCCAGGCTGTTTGTGCCCAGGGGTGTCTGCAGGCCCAAGTGGAGCTTCCTTCATGCCTCTTGGCCTCCCTCCTGAGTTCACAGGTGCCCATAGTCCAGAGGGACCCAAGGCTGCAGGAGCCTGGCATGTCAGCACTGCCCCAAGTGTGCACACACCCAGTCAGGGCGCAACTGTGCCTGGACTCAGCATCAACTTTGCTCCAAAATCGGAGTGGGCACCAGGAGCCAGGAGAGGCCAGGTAGCACAAGCAGGCACTTCTGAGTCTTGGGGAAAGGGGGCTTTCCAGGTTCCCGAGAGTACAATGATGCCTGGGTCTGCAGTCATGGCTGGGAGGATACGGCTGCACCTGGAAGAGTGGAGCTCCCACCCCTCCAACTCAGGAGGGGGCAGAGATCCCAACTATTTTTGGCTCCTGCCTGCTCCATGGAGCACAGAGCCCGGGTGGTGCCTCCCCAACTGCAGCCAGCATCATGGCAGCAGCTGCTCCAGATGGGCCGCTTCTGCCATCAGTTTCATGGAATCCAGTTAGGAAACAGACATTTTCCAGGCACCTCTTGAAATCATAGGCACGGATGTGGTACTGGTGCCACTTGCTTATTTTCTTGATGGCCTCCTCAATGTACTTCATACCTTTCTCCTCCCACATGGCCTTGGTGCTGAAGTTAGTGTGGCAGCCTGCACCATTCCAGTTCCCAGGAATAGGCTTTGGATGAAAGGTTGCTGCTATCACTCCAAAGTCTTCACATACATGATGCAAGATGAAACGGGAGATGATCTCCCATGCTGATTCCTTCATGGGATCTGATTTGGAATTCCCACTGGACAGGCATGACCTCAACATTTGTCCCTGTGATCTTAATTCCAGCATACAAGCAGGCTTGGTAATAAGACTCCAAGACATTCCTCTTATAGGCTTTGTCTGCTCCCACAGCACAGTGATATGGACTGTGTGGCCCAAAAAAGCAACTGGAAGGCCAACCGAAGGCTGCCCATCTGTCCCCATGAGGGTATATTTCTGCTCTATGCCAAACCAGAGGTGCTGATTGCTCACCATGTCCATTATCCATTTACAGATGTACCTCAAATTGGTCTCTGCAGACTTTCGATTGTACTTGAAAACTTCACAGAACACCAGTTTGTTAGGGTCCTTGTGGAAAGGGTCCCAAAACATGGCAGCAGGCACAAGACACATGTCACTGTTGGAGATTTCAGACTGGAAAGTACTAGAGCTATCAAAATTCCACTCAGGCAACTCTTCCACACACTTGGGCTCACTGTCCAGGGTATGGGTCTTGCAGTGCAGTCATTCTCCAGTCACAATGATCCAGATACACATGGCCTGAACTTTCTCACCCTGAGGCAGGGACATGTACATCTGCTTGATGCTTTGTTTCAGCAGGAACTTGCTGAGGGGGTCATGGTGGAAAGGTATTCTGTGAGCTGAGCAGACCGGTAAAGGTGGGGAGAGAAAAGAGGGGGCCGCTGTGATGCTCAGACCTCCACTCATCTCCCATTCTTGACTCTGTCCCCATAGATTGAAAGTCATCTCTAGATTACTTATGATATCTAAAACAATGTAAATGTTATGTAAACACTTGTTATATTGCTTTGTTTAGCGAATAATGACAAGAAAAATAATCTGTACATGTTCAGTAGAGACACATTTTTTTTCCCAAATATTTTTTACTCTTGGTTGGTTAAATCCAAGGACGCCAAACCCATGGTCCGGAAGAGTGGATGGTATTTACAGCAATCTACAGCATTACAAAGTAATGAAATGCTAACACATTTGCCAATCTCAATTAAACTCAAAAGCATTATGTAAGTGAAAGGAATCAGATATAAATGGTACTGGTTCGTAGTTTAGGTAATCATTCATAAATTTTAAGAAAAGAGGCAGAAGTAACATGGCATGATAGAAATCAGAGCACTGTTTGCCTCTGGAGTGTGGAAAATTGACCCTACAGGAACATAAGGAAATTTTCTAAGGTTGATGAAAATGTTCTCTGAGGAGTGGGCTTAAGGGGTGTGTTCCTTAATCAAAACACACCCAAGTGAACTTATAATTCATGCATTTACCTTAATTATTTAAAAACAGAAAATAGTATTTACTTCTTAGAAAATTGTTTCTGGATTTTGTTAGGTTAAAAGAGAGAAGAATTGCATTTCATTATGAAGCTTGTATTACTCTTTTAAAATATCTATTATTTTTAATTTTAAAAACTAAGAAATGTATTAAGTGTGATAGTAAATTAAGCAAAAAGAATAATTTTTCAATGGTAGATATGGTGAGCTTTTAAATAAGCTTTTAACGGAAGTGACTGATATTAAAATTATAATGTCTTACCATTTCGATTTCCTGAGTACTGGCCATTGCCCTGGCTTACCCTACTTTCTCTACTTAAAGGAATATTAAAATGTGTTACAGATGGAATGCAGAAAGAAATACATAAGCAATATATATTTTTTGACATTCAAATCAGATTATACATGAAACAATAGCTTTGAATGTCTGGCTATTGTCTTAAGAATGGATTTCCCAAATTCTTTATTCTCCTTTACCATATCAATAAATGTACTTTAGAGGACTCCAGTAATTCAGGTTTCCTGTGGCAGGAGAGGCATCAAGATTCACCTGTTTCTGCAAAGCAAAAACAATAAAGGAGTGGAAGCAAAGTCAGTTGATTTCCCAGCTTGAAGGTATTGGGGGGAAAGGAAGAGAGATAAGTATTCTATGTGAGTCCTGATTTCTCACTTTTTGGAAAAGAGAATGATGCGTTAGATAAATAAAATAACTTTTGGGGGCGAAAAGAAGAGTCATTGGCCCTGCTGTCCATTTAGGACCTGAAAAGAGAACCCTCCCTTTACAACCAAGAGAAGTCTGCGGTTTGGTAACAGCAATTTTATAGCACAGCATGATCAGGCAAAGGAAGGCTGTGAAGTTTAACTTGCTGAACTGCCTATGATTCTTTTGTAGCATAGGGATCGCAGCTCTTGATAAAGAGAATCAGAAAGGGTCAACAGCAAAGTACCAAGATAAGACTAACTTAGCAGGTGAAGGGAAAACTATCCAAATAATTAAGGATTTTGATCCCAATGAGAGAATGTTTGAGAACATAGCCATTATTAAATTATTATATTAAATAACTGGATGACCCAACATTGTTTTACTCTTTGTTAACTAGTGGATGGATGAGGGTGCAGAAAGAAGACGAAATAAGTCATAAAAAAACTTTTGATCCTAATAACCGTCTTCCAAACATTGGTATTTTAGTGGAGGTAAATTTTGCACACCTAATACCCCCATTTAGCCTCATTTTCCACTGTCTGATATTTAAAATATATAACCTTTTTTTTAACTTTTTAGTTTGTTTATATTTCTTTTGCTCTTTATTCCTTTCTTCTCTGGTAATCTGACTTTGTTCATTTGCTCCTCTCCAGAGTCTCCTAACATATTATCAAGAATAAAAGAGGCTAAGTTAATGTTTTCAACATTGGCAAAGAAAGAACTTGATAGTAATAACTTACATGTGATTTTATTTTCTCTTTTATGTACTACTTGTGGATTAAAATTGGAATAACATTTCAAGGCATTAAGTCACAGTTTAACTATAATATTAAAATATTTTTAAACTCCTCTGCTTGTCTCTTAATAGTAGAGGGACAGAGTGAGCAAAATGCAGAGGCCCAAACAGCTAGAGAGACATTTTTGAAAGTATTTTATCTATCTTATTGCCAAACGCTGGGCTCCCAAGACATCACCCAAACAATCTGTTGATGAATAGGTTATCGTTCTGTAATTCTGTGTAGGGAGCATCCCAGAGAAGAAAGGGCAATGTTGGGATATTTACTGAGATTTTGAAGTCTGATTTAAGGTGGTTCAAATGTAGGGGGATTGATCAGAATTAGGTGATAATAATTATTTAATAATTTAGGACTGATGGCAGAATAAGGTGAGAATTTTGAGGTGAGAGAAATTAAAGCATCTGTTAAGGTAAACGGTCACTTTAATGGTTTATGTGAAAGAGTAGTTAAGTCTCATGAAGTTACTAGAATTAACAACAAAGTTTTATTTGCAACTTTTAATCTTCTTGGTTAAGAGTCTCCTGAAAGAGTAAAGTTTTTTTTTTAATAAAAACAATGTACTAGCCTCTTAATATAGCTAATGAGTTATATAGATAATTTTGATTCTCACTATGAGAATTAGCAAAATCTGGCATATCTGTAAACAATATGATTCATGTTAAACCTTGAATAAGATGTAATCACATATTTAAAGTATAGTCATATAGATGATATTATTGTTTAAAACTTTCAAATAAGGAAGTTGGCTAAAGGTATGAAAATTAGAAAGTGGAGAATATCAGTTAGCAAAGTAGAATATCCTTTAGAGTTATTTAAACTATCATGATATTTCTCATGAGGTAAGAGTTCCCCCAAACAACTGTTGAAAGCATCCAATCAGAATCTTTATGATTATATATCATCTTAGACTAACTCATGTTGTAGTAACAAAGAGTCACTACACATCTCTGTTGCTTACAACAGAAAATGTGTGTTCCCCTCCCTGTACCTCACCTAGCAGTCCCTTGAGTAGCATGCTGATTGAACAATATACCCATCATGGATGAACTGCCATTCTGTTTCATGTTATTTTTATTCTTTGACCTGGCGAATGGAGAAACCTCCTTCTGGGGCATTGCTTTTCCAATACAAAAAAAAAAAAAAAAAAAAAAAGCAAGAAAAAAAACTCTGGAAGCTCTTGTTTTGAACTGGCACATGGTATTCCCAATCAGAATTCACTGGCCAAAGCAATTCACTGGCAAAGCTTGAGATCAATGTGCGTGAGAAAGGACAAAGCTGAAGATGAGAGGATGTCTTTCCCACAGGAAAGACAGTAAACATTTTTTAAATATTGCAAATTTCCACAGTGACCAACTATTAGATGTTACTATGTAGGATAGAATTAGAAGATGTCTAATGTATCTTCTAATGTATTGCTTTAAAGAAGTTTGATTTCTTCATATATGAAATGGTAATAAATTACCATATTATTTTATATTTCTGATGATAAAATAAATCTTGTAAATGTAGTTGTTGACACTAGATTATGATTTCCTAGCATGATAGAGCTAAATAATTGAAAGTTTATTACACTCTTTGATAAACATGACATTGAAGTAGCATTTTGTTTTGAAATTTACAGTTATAATTTTACTACACATTTATTATGGTTTTAATATGGTGTCTATCAAAACATTCAGAACATAGGATGATAAAATATTTAACAATAATGAAAGACATATGAGTTTATTAAAATGATCTAAACATCTATTAGAAAGTCTAATAAAATCTCAAAAGTTTTGAGTTTGTGAACTATTCCTCAGAATTTTAGTTTGAAGTGGGTCAGTATTATTATTCACGTTAAATATGAACAAAGAAAAATATAAGCAATTTAAACAGTTGAAAACCAGATGTCATGCCAAAGATCAAGTCCTTAGAGTCTCAAAGCAGTTTTACGCAGTGAATTTAATTTTTAGCTTTTATATTTGGATTTAATTGAATTGGCTTAAGAATAACCACATTCATCATTAGATGAAAGATGCAGTATCCAAAAGCAATTGGTAGATTTTTGAAATGTAACACTATTTGACTACTGACTGGATATTTTTGCCTTAGATTTTTTGTTGTTTCCTGTTTCCATGTCCTGTGGCACTTTAAATTTGGAGAGAAATGTAGATACATTTATTTAGAATTTTTAAAAGAAACCTATATTGGGTAAATATATGTTTGTAATATATTTCTAGGGACGGTATTTAGCTACATTAATGGTCATAATCCAACTTAAATTACAAAGTTACAAATTATAAACTTAAAAAATAAGAAAATATGTAATTACATATGTCTAAAACGTAAAGAAAATGGACATTTCTATGTGAATAAACTGGATGCAAGTCACTCTAATTGATACTAGAAAAATGAAACATTTCAATATTATTGGAAATTCTGTTGTCATTTCAGAAGAGAGTCAAGAGGCATGCTTTACTTACCTAAGTAGTTGTTTCAATTTTCTACTTTTTTATGTTGACTACATGAAATACCCCAGAACAACTTGAAACAGTTTTTACTAATTATAAAATAGATGTTCTATAAGTGTATCCATTGAAATCCAGTAACCGAAGTAAGTGAGTAATGATGAATTCTACTTTCCCAATACTCCCTAAGGTAAAACCCTAAACTTATTCTATAGCCCTTGAAAAAAACATTGAAAAGGCATAATGTTAAATAAAAGTAGCTTAATTCATAAACTTATTTTTCCATCATACAGTCCTTGTGAATTTATTTTTAAGTCCAATCGTCAAATGTATACATGACTAGAAATACACAAACACTAACAAAAAAGCCACAAAACACCTCTACTTAGTCATAGAAAGTTAGCACTGGTATTTTTGTTTTTTTAACCAAGTGAATATAAATTCAATTTATGTTGACCAATTTATCAGCTTAGACTTTTAAAAAACAAAATCTTTTTAAAAGAACATGAATAACAAGAATGTCCAAATTGCAATTAGTTTGCTCACCTCCTCCTAACCACAGCCCCTAATGTCCATTTCTCTACAAGTTTTATTTGTGTGTGTGTGTGTTGGTGGGGGGGTGTAATCCCCAGAAATCAGTCATTTTAGTTTTTTTTTTTTTTTTTTTTTTTTTTTTTTTTTGGAGGGGGGTGACGGAGTCTCGCTCTCTCACCCAGGCTGGAGTGCAGTGGCTGGATCTCAGCTCACTGCAAGCTCCACCTCCCGGGTTCACGCCATTCTCCTGCCTCAGCCTCCCGAGTAGCTGGGACTATAGGCGCCCGCCACCTCGATTTTAGTCATTTTTAATAACCAGTCCAGCATGTTTTTTTTTTTTTTTTGTCTTTCTGGCTATCACATGTTAATATCCCCTGTTCATGAGTCTCCTTCCAGAAACTTGTAACCACTACAAACTTTCAAAAGTCACGATCATGAGAAAGTAAAGTCCATTCAAAAATTACAATCCAGATGTTCATACAGTCTTCTGGGTGTCATTAAAGAACTAGAGTATATAAAGAGTCAGGCAAGCTAGTCACTTCCCTTACTATGGACACATATTATTACCCAGGAACCTTCTTATTACTAGCTTCTCACAAGATGTCACTGGGCTTCCATACCTTAATTCTTCAGAAGTAAAAAAAAATTGGAAGAAGAACCAATGCTGAAGTGTCTACTCTATTAACCTCTTGCTCTTCAGTTTTGGTCCATCTATCTCAAGTGTACACTAATTTACTGAAATAAGACTTGCCATGTCTTCACACTGTGTGCCTCATACTTGTGTGTGTTCATGTGTTCATGTGTCTGAATACATGCATGCGTGTGCTTTTGTGTGGTATTGGTGATAATTTTGGTTTTGTTTGTTTTCTTCATCACTAAAGCAGTAATTTATATAACTGCACAGTGTTCTGAAACATTTCCATTTCTGTTTGCTTTGTTTTTGTATATCTAGAAAACCTAATGATTGTTTTTCAAGGCATCAGTTTCCCCAAATTAAAAAAAAATTCAATCATTAATAAAGTAGAGAACTGTTAGATACATTAAACTTTTTTTGTCTCTGTATCACTCTGCCAACTCCAATGCCAAAGGTCTCTGACTAAAGTTTGGCCAAAGATCAAGGGATGTGTGCTCATTTCATCTTCAGTAATCTCTGGAAGAAGTGAATAATTGCTCCTAAGACTATAGCACTTAAAGGATGGCTATGAAATATCCATATTTATTTTTAACATCTAAGTCAAGCAACCGCAGTCTTTTTTTTTTTTTTTTTTTTTTTTATTTCACAAGATATGGATAAATACAGACTTCTTCTTTGGTTTAGTAACATTTCTTTAGATGCTATTTTCTACTATCCCACTTAATGTACTTTTCAAAAATAAATATTATTTGGAGAAGTTTTATGTTCACAGCCAATGTGACAGAAGAGTTTCTATCTACTGTCTGTCCCCATCACCACACAGCCTCCTCCACTATCAACATCCCATACAAGAGTGGTACATTTGTTCTAATCATTGAGCCTACATGCACGTCATTATCACCCAAGTCCATAGATTACATTAGGGTTCTGTCTTGCTATTGTACTTTCTTTGTGTTTTGACAAATGTATAATAGCAGGTATCCACTATTACAGTGGCATGCAGAATTGTTTCACATTCTAAAAAATCTTCTGTGCTCTCATCCCTTCCTGCCCACTAATGCTGACAACCACTGATCTCTTAACTCTCTCCACAGTTTTAGTTTTTCCAGAATATCATATAGTTGAAATTAAACAATATGTAGCCCTTTTAGATTGGCTTCTTTTCACCTAGAATTAATAATATGCATTTAAGTTTCCTCTATGCCTTTTCTGTTCCTGAAAGTTCATTTCATTTTAGCACAGAAAAAAAATGTTTCTTTGCCTGGATATGCCAGTTTATTTATTATTTCACCTACTAAAGGACATCTTGTCTTGATTCATTCCAAGTTTTGACAATTGTGAATAAAGCTGCTATGAATATCTCTGTGAAGGTTTTCTGTCTATACACATTTTCAACTCATTTGGGTGAATATCAAGATATAATATTGCTGGATAAAATGATATGAGTATGTTTAGTTTTCAGAAAATTCCAACTTCTAAAGTGGAAATTTTCACTTCTAAAGAGGCTGTATTATTTTGCATTCCCACAAGCAATGACTGAGAGTTCCTGTTGCTTCTCATCTTTGTCAGAATTTGATGGTATCAATATTTTAGATTTTTGCCTTTCTAATACATGTGTAATGATATTTCATTTTTATTTCAACATGAAATTCCTTAAGGACATGATGTGGAGCATCTTTTAATATGCTAATTTGCCATCCGTATATCTTCTTTAGTGAGGTGACTCTTCAGATCTTTTGCTCAATATCCTTTTCATAAGTAGTCACACAACAAAGCTCAGCCAGCATTTATTATCAGGAGAAAAGTTGTTATCCCAGAAGTTTATACTAGCATGAATGTTATCACTTTATGACAAATATATTTATTGTGAATGAAAAAATGTCTTTTTAAAAGAAAATTTACAGCTGTCTTGTTCTTGGCATATTAAAATAGGGCAATAAACTCTTTGGAGTGAATATGATAATTTATGAGGAGGCAAAGATCAAGCATCTTAAGTGATAAAAAATGAGTAGTTCTTATCTTTTCTGGATTATGTTCACAAAGGCAAATGTGAAGCAGAGTCAGTTTCACACTGAATTTCTTTAATAGATAAAATTTTTGATGCAGCATTAGAAAAAAATAAAAATTAAGTTTGGGGAAAAAATATAGATTCATGTAGACAATAAACTCATAAATACTCAGTCAGTACTGCAGTTTTCCTATGGTGTGTAGAGATCACTGTTCAGTTTAATGCCAAAGCATAACCTTTTAAAATAATGCTTTAGCTTTATTAATGTCATTTCAATAAATGCCTAAAAAAGGCAATAATTATCTGGGTTCTGTACTGTAAGATAATGAACAGAAATGAGATAGTGCTGTTTGAATTGGGACAAAAGGAGAAAATGGTGAACAGAGCAGCCAAAAGTAGCGAAGGACTTCATGGGAATTTCTAAGGTTATAATATGGAATCATATGGCACAATTTAGTTGATAGAACTTACTCAAAAGCTAAAATATGCATTTTATTTGAAGTGTAAGTGTAAGCTACCATTTTTTCTCCAAATGCTTAGCTCTATCAAATTTCCAGCTGAATTACAAAACCAGATATTTACCTTCAATATTTGATATACTTAGCTTCATCTTATCTGTGATTTTTTAAAATTTGATATTTTAATGTACTCATATATGTCAAATTATATATAGCATTTTATAACAAAATAGCTATGTACCTTAAAATATAATGCCATAATATTCCATTTCAACTTTCTTCTTTGTAAGACTATAATGAGAGATAGATAAAACGCTATGTTGTGTTATTTGAAAAATATTTTGGCTCTAGCTATTTTACCTTATTTTCTTATTTTAACTATGACTGTGAAGGAAATAAAAATATTTTCCTCAAAATATATTTCATTGACATATTTTGAGACGACTGTTCAAGAACCAGCAAACAGATATAGCCCTGTAAAGCTGTTTTTTGTGGGGGAGATTTACAAATGTAGAAAATCTACATTGATGCAGCCAAGCCTTCCCTTGTTCAGATTTGGAAAAGATTCATTGAGATTCTGATACCTCTAAAAGTCTAGTGAAAATATTTATTGTTGTTCTCTCTAAAAGTACTACCTGTGAGGCTTCCCATTCATAACAAAACCACTTTTACAAGCCAAGCCTCTTCTCTCTCACCCATAACACGTCTTGCCATTATAACCTGATTTTGGTCATACTCTGAGCTCCTATTATTTCTGTAACTTCAAGACAGCATATAAGCTTCCACACACCATGAGGGGAGAAGTAAATTGCTCTGTGATTCCTCCCCTTTACACATTAATAATTGTTATGCTTTTTCTCCAGTAGATATTCCTTTTTCTGCCATAAATATGGGTCCTGTGAATTAATTTTTCAACAAAACTTAAGAGAACAAAATAAAATGTTTCTCTTGGAATCTACAATGGGTCAAGTAAAAATTTTTGTCAAAAGTAAAATCTCTTGTTTAGGCATACTTCAGAGACATTCCTGTTTTACTTCCAGACCACAGGAATAAAGCAAATATTGAAATACAGTAAGTCACACTAATTTTTTTGGTTTCTCGGTGTATGTAAAAGTTATGTTTATACTATACTTTATTCTAAGTGTGTAATAACACTGTATCTAAATAATGTACATACCTTAGAGAAAAAGTACTTTATTGCTAAAACATGCTAACAATCATCTGAGTCTTCACCGGGTTGTAAAGTTTGCTGGTAGAGAGTCTTGCCTCAATTTTGATGGCTGCAGACAAATCAGGGTGGTGGTTGTTGAAGACTGAGGTAGACTTGGCAATTTCTTAAAATAAAACAATAAAGTTTGCTACATCATTGATTCCTCCTTTCACAAATGAATTCTCTGTAGTGTTGGATGCTGTTTGATAGCATTTTGCTTATAGTGGACCTTTTTTAAAAAATTAAAATTGGAATCAATTCTCTCAAAACCTACTATCGCTTTATTAACTGTTTATAAAATTTTCTAAATATTTTGTTGTAATTTCAATAATATTTACAGCATCTACATTGATTTTGTATCCTGAAACTTTGCTGAAGTTCTTTATCAGTTCTAGGAGTTTTGGGGTTAAGATTATGGGGTTTTCTAGGTTTAAAATTATATACTCTGTGAGGAGAGATAGTTTGACTTCCTCTCTTCCTGGTGGATGCCTTTTATTTCTTTCTCTTTCCTGTTTAACCTGGCGAAGACTTCCAGCACTATGTTGAATAGAAGCAGTGAGAAAAAGCATTCTCGTCTTTTTCAGTTCTCAAGGGGAATGTTTCTATATTTGCCCATTCAGTGTGATGTTGACTGTGGGTTTGTCATAAATGTCTCTCATTTTTATGTATGTTTCTTCAATGTCTAGTTGATTGGGGGTTTTAAACATGAGTGAATGTAGAATTTTATCAAAAAAATTTTTGTGTCTATTGAGATGACTGTGGTTTTTGTTTTTAGTTATGTATTTATGATGAATCACATTTATTGATTTGTATATGTTGAACCATCCTTACATCCCAGGAATTAGGCCTACTTGGGTTGTGGTGAATTAGCTTTTTGATGTGCTGATGGATTGAGTTAGCTTGTATTTTACTGAGAATTTTTGAATGTATGTTCATGAGGAAAACTGGCCTGAGGTATTCTTTTTGTTGTGTATCTTCCAAGTTTTAGTATCAGAATAACGCTGACTTCATAGATTGAGTTAGGGAGGAGTCCTTCTGCCTCAATGTTTTGGAATAGTTTCAGTGGTAATGGTGTTCTCTTTTCTTTATATGTCTAATAGAATTTGGTTGGTCCAGAGCTTTTTCTGGCTAGTAGGTTTTTTACTACTGATTCAATTTTGGAACTCATTATTGGTACATTCAGGGTTGAATTTTCTTCCTGATTCAATTTCTGTTGTATGTTCCATGATTTTTCCATTTCTTCTAGTTTTTCCAGTTTGTGTGCATTCAGGTGTTCATAACAGTCTCTGACGGTTTTGTATGTCTGTAGGGTGGGTGATAATGTCCCCTTTGTCATTTCTGATTGCGTTCATTTGGATATTCTTTCCTTTTTTCTCTATTAGCATAGCTAGTGGTCTTTTTTTTTTTAATTTGACCAACTCCTGGATTTGTTGATCATTTGCAGGTCCTACCGTGCCTCAATTTCATTCAGTTCAGCTCTGATTTGGGTTCTTTTCTCTTGCTAGCTTTGGGGTTGGTTTGCTCTTATTTTTTCAGTTCCTCTGGGTGGGATATTAAATCATTAATTTGAGATTTTTCTAACTTTTTGTTGTGTTATGTGGTGTCTTAGTTTTCATTAATTTCAAACTATTTCTTGATTTCTGCCTTAATTTTGAATTTCTTCATTTTTGCCTTAATTTCATTGTTCACCCAAAAGTCATTCTGGAGCTGGTTGTTTGATTTACATGTAATTGTATGGTTTTGAGATAACGTCTTGGTATTGATTTCCTTTTTTATTATTCTGTGATTTGAGAGTATGCCTGGTATGATTTTTTTTTTTTCTTTTTGAACTTGCTGAGGACTGTTTTTATGGCAAAATTTGTGGTTGACTTTAGAGATGTGCCATGTGCAGATGAGAATAATATATATTCTGTTGTTTTGGGGCAGAGAGGTCTGTAGATGTCTATTAGAACCATTTGGTCTAGTGTCGAGTTCAGGTTCCAGACATCTTTGTTAGTTTCCTGACTCGATGATCTGCCTAATACTGACAGTGATGTGTGTAAGTCTCTCACTATTATCGTGTGAAAATCTAAGTCTCTTTGTAGGTGTTTAGAAACTTCCTTTATGAATCTGGGTGCTTCTTTGTTGGTTGCATATATATTTAGAATAGTTAGGTCTTCTTGTTGAGTTTAACCCTTTACCCTTATGTAATGCCCTTCTTTGTCTTTTTTGATTATAGTTGGTTTAAAGTCTGTTTTTTCTGACATTAGAATAGCAACCCCTGATGTTTTTTTTTTTTTTTTCCTTATTCTGTTTCCTTGGCATATTTTCTCCATCGCTTTACTTTGAGACTATACGTGTCACTGCATGTGAGATAAGTCTTTTGAAGATTGCATACAGTGGATCTTGAGTATTTATTCAATTTGCCATTTTGTGCCATTTAAGTGGGAGCATTTAACCTGTTTACATTTAAGGTTAATATTGATATGTATTGATTTGATTCTGTCATCATGTTGTTATCTGTTTGCTATGCAGACTTGATTTTGTAATTGTCTTACAGTGTCAATCTTCTATGTAATTAAATTTATTTTTGTGGTAACCAGTAATGGTCTTTTGTTACCATGCTCAGCACTCCCTTAAGGACCTCTTGTAAGGCAGATTTAGTGGTAATAAATTCCCTTAGCATTTGCTTTTTTGAAATTTATTTCTCCTTCCCTTTTGAAGCTTAGTTTTGCTAAAGATGAAATTCTTGTTTGGAATTTAAGAATGCTGAAAATAGGTCCCCAGTCTCTTCTTGTTTGTAGGGTTCTGCTGAAAGGTCCACTCTCAGCCTAATGGGATTTCCTTTGTAGGTGACCTGCCCCTTCTCTTTTGCTGACTTTAATAATTTTTCTTTCATGTTGACATTGGAGAATCTGATGACAATATATCTTGGGGATGGTCATCTCGTATGGTATCATAGAGGGTTACTCTGTATTTCCGATATTTGAATGAAGATCTCTAGTGAGATTGGGAAAATTTTTTTGAATAATATCCTCAATTATGTTTTCCAAGCTGCTTACTTTCTTTCCCTCTCTTTCAGGGATGTCAATAAATTGTAGATTTAGTCTCTTTACATAATCCCATGTTTCTCAGAGGTCTTCATTTGTAATTCTTTTTTCTTTATATTTATTGGACTGAGTTAATTTGAATAACTGGTCTTTCAGCTCTGAGAGTCTTTCCTCAGCTTAGTCTATTCCATTGTTAATACTTCTGATTGTATTTTAAAATTCGTGTGGTGAGTTTTTCATCTACCTTAGTTCAGTTGGTTCTGTCTTAGCATGGCTATTTTGTCTCTCAGCTCTTGTATTGTTTTATTGAATTCCTTAGATTCCCTGGATTGCATTTCAACTGTCTCCTGAATCTTAATGATCTTCATTCCTATCCAGATTCTAATTTACAAGTCTGTCATTTCAGCCATTTCACCCTGTTTATGTACCATTGCTGGGACACTAGTGCAGCTGTTTGGAGGTAAGATGACAGCCTGGCTTTTTGAGTTGCCAGAGTTCTTACACTGATTCTTTCTCACTTATATGGGTTGATGCTCCTTTAATTTGTGAAGTTTCTGTCACTTCGATCATTTTTTAAAAATATATTTTATATTATTTGATGCCCTTAAGGGTTTGAGTGTGGTATAACATGGGTTCAGCTGACTCACTTCATTTCTGAAAGATTTCAGGGGCCAAAGTGTGTCCGGAATTGGTGGGTTCTTGGTCTCACTGACTTGAAGAATGAAGCCGCAGACCCTCCCGGCGAGTGTTACAGTTCTTAAAGATGGTGTGTCTGCAGTTTGTTCCTCCTTTCCGGTGGGTTCCTGGTCTCGCTGGCTTCAAGAGTGAAGCTGCAGACCTTCGCAGTGAGTGTTACAGCTCATAAAGGCAGCGTGTACCCAAAGAGTGAGCAGCAGCAAGATTTACTGCAAAGAGCGAAAGAACAAAGCTTCCACACTGGGAAGGAGATCCGAGTGACTTACGGCAGACTGACTGGGGCAGCCTGCTTTTATTTCTTTATCTGACCCCACCCACATCCTGCTGATTGGTCCATTTTACAGAGAGCTGATTGGTCTATTTTACAGAGAGCTGATTGGTCCATTTTGGACAGAGTGCAGATTGGTGCATTTACAATCCTTGAGCTAGACACAGAGTGCTGATTGGTGCGTTTACAATCCTTGAGCTAGACACAGAGTGCTAGACAGAAAAGTTCTCCAAGTCCCCACTAGGTTAGCTAGATACAGAGTGTTGATTGGTGCACATACAATCCTCCAGCTGGATATAAAAGTTCTCCAAGTCCCCATCTGGCTCAGGAGCCCAACTGGCTTCACCTAGTGGATCCTGAACGGGGCAGCAGGCAGAGCTGCCCGCCCCTCCTGAGCCTTGCCTGCACTCCTCAGCCCTCCAGGGTCAATGGGACCCCGTGCCACGGAGCAGGGGGTGGTGCCCACTGCAGCCAGGGAGCTCAGACATGGCCGGTAGCAGGTCCTGAGCCCTGCCCTGTGGGGAGGCAGCTAAACC
The DNA here is from genome assembly GCF_008728515.1 of Papio anubis. Lineage (NCBI taxonomy): Eukaryota > Metazoa > Chordata > Mammalia > Primates > Cercopithecidae > Papio > Papio anubis. Next base: position 77,795,930 of record NC_044985.1, read on the forward strand.
TAGCGTGAATTTGAGTGCAGTCCAGTGGGCGGGTACTGCTTGGGGACCCAGGCAACCACAGATGCTGGCCCAGGTGCTAAGCCCCTCACTGCCCTGGGCCGGCAGCGCAGGCGGTCCACTCAGTGTACAGCCCTCCGAGCCCGAGCCCAGGCCCATGCCTGCTAGAACTCGCACTGGGCTGCAGCCAGCAGCCAGGTTCCAGCCGGTGCCTCTCCCTCCACACCTCCCCACAAGCAGAGGGAGGTGGCTCCGGTCTCAGCCAGCCCAGAGAGGGGCTCCCACGGTGCTGCGGTGGGCTGAAAGCTCCTCAAGCGCTGCCAGAGTGGATGCCGAGGTCAAGGAAGTGCTGAGAGTGAGGGCTGCTAGCATGTTGTCACCTCCCAAAAGGCTCAGTTCAGAACTTCTGGCCTGCCTGCTCTAATCCTGGGGGGTTGGTACCTGGCTCACTGCTTTTTTTTATGGCCCTTCTAGGTTAAGCAGCTGCTCTGCTGGAGGGGCCTAGGTGTTCCAAATCTACTGGCTACAGCACTCTTACAGAAGTTCCTGGCCAATGTGCTGATGTGGTGGCAGTGGGGTCTGCACTTACACAAGGTGCAAGCAGCAGCAGCGGCACAGCAGAGTACATGTGGGGCAGTGGGCCAGGGTGTCAGTGGAGGCAGAATGGGGTGTCCATGCATGCACGCTGGCAAAAGCAGCAGCACTGTGAGGTGTATGCATGTGTCAGTGTGGGTGGGGTATTGGTATTCCTGCAAGGGCAGGTTGCTGATGGGGCTGGGGGGTCAGCAGGATACACGTGTGCTGATAAAACAATGGAGGGCTGCAGGCAAGTGCACATCAGCGAAGCAGTGGGGGGAGGCTGCAATTAGGGATGCTGTGGGTGGATGTGCACACTTGATGGGGGAATCACCTGCTGGAACTCTCTGACGATATGACATGGTCTGCCAGCAAAGGATCTATGGCAGCAGCTGCCAGAAGCATCCTGTTTGGGCATCCAAGGCTACACTGAAAGTAGGCCTGGTCAGGCAAGGACCGCAGGAGAGTCTGGCAAACAAGGGGGCATTTATATAAGATTGACTGTGTACCATGGGCAAGATAGCCCTGCTCTGTTCAGATGCAACAGTAAACAAAGTCTAATACCATCTAGAGGAGCATGATGAGCCCTAGGGGATGGGTGTTCCTGGCCATGCTCACATGACAGCCATTTCTGTGCCATATCCTCTGGGCTCTAAACAGGCTACAGACCTTTCCCTGTGACCTCTTCAAAAATCACTCCCTGTCAGTTTAAATGTCTGTGGGTGTTGTGAGGCCTCCTCCAGCCAAGATTTCAGAGGCCAGTGGCAAGGATTGGCCACTCCTGGACTATTTATCTCACTCCTTCCCAGCTTCCCCTGTCTTCAGCCCAGAGTCTACATCCTTCCTCTGTCCACTGTCGATGCCTTTCTTTCAAAGATCTGTTCAGAGTGTGCCAGTCTTCTTGATGATCTGGTCTCTGGGTAGGTGATGGACTTCCTGGCTGCATCTAGTCAGCTATCTCAGCTCCCAATATCAGGCTGTTTCATCTTCAATGAAAATTTGTTATTTTGTTTAGCCTCTTTAATCAGTGATTTTAGTTAAATCTTCTAGATAACTTGCTACGGCTTCTACATCAGTACTTGCAGCTTCACATTGCACTTCTTTATTATGGATATGGCTTTTTTCCTTAAATGTCATGAACCAAGCTCTGCTAGCTTCGAACTTTTCTTCTGTGGTTTCTTTACTTTTCAGCCTTCATAGAATTAAAGAGAGTTAGGATCTTACTTTGGATTAGGTTTTGACTTAAGGGAATGTTGTGATTTTAACTTTCTCCTTGTCAGCAATAAGACTGCTTCACTTTCTTATCATTTGTGTGTTCACTGGAGTGGCACTTTTAATTTCCTTTAATAACTTCTCCTTTGCATACACAACTTGACTAAGTGGTGCAAGAGGCTTACCCTTCAATCTATTTTGGCTTTTAACATGTCTTTCTACTAAGTTTTGCCATATGTATCTTTTGATTTGAAGTGAGAGACATATGACTCTTCACTTGAATAATTAGTGGCCATTTTATGGTTATTAATTGGCCTAATTTTAATATTGTTGTGTCTCAGGGAATAAGAAAGCCTGAGGAAAGGGAGGGAGACAGGAATATGACTGGTCCATGGAACAGTCAACACACACACACAACATTTATTAATATAGTTTGCTTTCAAATATATGGGCATAATTCATAGTACCCCAAAACAACTGCAATAGTAACATCAAAGATCACTAACCACGGATCACCATAACAGATAATGTTGCACCTCCTTACTCCTTAGTTCAGCTAGGTTTGAGTTCTTGTCCCTCAACCAAGAAGAATAAGGCACAGGGACACTGGAGAGTGAGAAATGAGAGTAGAGTTTATTAAGCAACAGAAAAACTCTCAGCAGTGAGAGGGGAGCCATAGAGGGTTGCCAGATATGGGGCTGAGTTCTGAGTCTTTTATGTGGCAAAGTCAAGGAAGTCTTCTGTGGTTTCCACCCTAAGGAGGGGGATAACATTCCCCACCGTGGGTGTTGCATCTGCACATGCCTGGGGTTGGCTATAGCTACTTCTTGGTTATTACCCTTGAGTGCCTAAGTGAAACCCATGTCAGTGTGGGGGTGGTGGCTAAAACCACAATGCTAATATCATGTTCATGATATTATAATGATCTGGGTTAAGTCAGGGACATTTAAGTTGATTTATTGCACCTGTGCCTAGGTTGGGACAGTCCCTTCTGAGCAAACATTCTGGCATTAGAGGAATTTCTTAATCACATTTATTACAACTAACTGCAGGGCAGTGAGGGTGTGGTCCCACGGGTGTTTTTTCTCTCCCAAGACTCTCTCTCTCTATCTGCCTAGCCATCCTCTAACTACCTCCTCTCTCAAAAATAATGATAATAATACAATTTGAAATGTTATGAGTATTACTAAAATATGACACAGAGACATGAAATGAGCATATGCTGTTGGAAAATGACACTGATAGACTTATTATCTTCAGAGTTTTCACAAATGCACTTTATAAAAAGCACTTAGCTGTAAAGCACAATTATGTGAAGCACAACAAAATGAGTTATGCCTCTACATAAAAGCTTTTTCTCTAATTTTTAATTTTAAGTTTTTTTGTTATATAATCATTTACACATATATAAGTGTTTCATATTAGAGAATAATGCTGATTCTCATGTAATGTCTTTGTGGGTAATTTTATCCAAATTTTTTTCTTTAAAGAATTAAGAAAAAGTACCATACAAAATAACCTCTCAGAAATAATTAACATACAATTACATACATGAGCCAATACAAATGAATTGACTAGGTGAATTTCTCAATTAAAAAAACAAAGAAACTTAATATTATAATTAAGAAGAAGAACTATAATGTGTTTATAATAATATTGTACATAATGGAAAGAAAACTAGTACAGTGTTACATTTTATCTACATTGTTATGGAAAATATAGGAAATAACATTAACATGTTCCTCTATATTTTATCAGGATATAATAGACTTTTGTAATAATGTACATTTTCCTTTATAAACCTTGCATATATTTGATTACTCCTTATCTCATTCAATCAGTCATCAAGTTTACTTGATTCTACTAGTAATACATTTTTCCCTACTTCTTTTGCCCAAGTTGCAGTCCTTACTATATGTTATCACTGGTGTAACTGCTGAAAGTGGGGTGGTAATGTACCCAATTATTATTGGAATCTATCTGTCCCTTTAGTTCTAATAGTATTTATATATTTGTATACTTGGATGTTGGGTGCATGTGTATTTACAATTGTTTAATCATTTGCTGAATTGACTCTTGGCTCTGTAAACTTTTAACATATGACTTAATCACCTGGGTTATAGATACCTAACAACTTAAAACATATTAATAGACTAGTACTTGATTATGGCTCCCTTAAGAGACAGAGGAGATGAACACAGCTAATAGGAAAGTTACTTTGGTAGTGGTCTTGTAAGACTTTTATAACCTTAGGTAATAAAATTGATAAAAATGCCATTAATGTTTAATATTAATGGTTCTTAAAAGATTATGGCAATATATAAAACTGGCTCTTCAAGATTTACTTGGTTTTGCCTGTGAAGTATCTTAGGTAAACTTTATTAACTCAATATGTAAGGAACAGACAGGGATTATCTGATATATTTTATTAAAATATATCATCCATTAAAATATATGCATATTGCATGTAGTCACTTGGAAAATTGTCATTGTATTGAATTATGTCTATTTTTCAACTGCACCAGTACTGTTTTTGAAGTGTAGTACATGAATAAAAGGATACTATTTAAAATGCATGGTTGTGGTCTCTCATAGTACAGTTTTTGTTGTTTTTTGTTTTGTTTTGTTTGTTTTTGTAAATAGATGAGGAAGAAAATATGATTGGACGTCTTTCTAATTAGTCACATGAAAAACATTAGGAAAAAACTCAATCTTAAATGTAGAGAAATTTAACATGTTAACTGCCACACTGCTCCTTAGAAAAACATAAGAATTGGTGGACGCAATGGCTCATGCCTGCAGTCCCAGTACTTGGGGAGGCTGGGGTGGGCAGATCACCTGAGGTCAGGAGTTCAAGACAAGTCTGGCCAACATGATGAAATCCCATCTCTACTAAAAATACAAAAATTAATCAGGTGTGGTGGTGTGTGCCTGTAGTCTCAGCTACTCGGGAGGCTGAGACAGAAGAATCACTTGAACCAGCAGGCGGAAGCTTCAGTGAGCTGAGACCTCACAATTCCGGCCTGGGAGACATAATGAGACTCTGTCTCAAAAAAAAAAAAAAAAAAAAAAAAGAAAGAAAGAAAGAAAAGAAAAGAAAAAATAAAATAAAATAAAATCAAGAAAGAAAGAAAAATATAAGAATTAGATTTAAAAAAAAATTTTCAAAGAGTTTCTAAATACTATCATTCAAACCCGTGCATGACTTTACCACATGCGTTTAAGATATGACTTAGATATTTTAAAGTTTTGGTGAAGAATCAGAGCATATTGCTTATTTCACAAAACTCCAAATTCTAGGGTAAAGTGATTGACCAGATAAGATGAAGATTCATTCCGTTTTTTACCCTCGGGGGAAGTATCTAGCCACTGAGAGACAAGAATCCTCAGAGGGCTAAAATGAGAAAGTTTTCTACATTTTTATACACGTTTAAAATTGTAAAATAAGTATGAATGAATGACAAATAAACATTTTTATTTAATCAGTATTAATTTAAATCTGTAATTTAAATTTAATTTCATTAAATCTACTTTAATTTGTTTAGGTCAAGTTTAATAAAATTGTCATTGTTTTTATTTAATTACTATTAATCCTTAGTGATTTTTTTTAAACCATATATTCGAAAATTTGGGGAGTTATATCTAGTTTAGTAGGAATAAAAAGCCCCCTATTACCCACCTATCTAGATGCCCATGTACAGGCTATGTCTTGAGTTAACATATCTGCTGGTCACATTTTTCTGCCATATTACACTGCTTTTGTAAAGAGTTTATCATTATTATATTGAAAAAATTTTAAAAGCAAAAGTCCAACACACAATATTACAAAAAAGTTAGTGTGGCTACCACCCTGAAGTAACAAATGTTAACCTGAAGTAATTATTGCATAATAACATATTATAAAGCAAAATAGAATTACAGATAAATTGAGATTTATTTGTTTTTTTTTTCCACAGTACAACTTCCTTTTCATAGGAAACTTCCATAATTGACATATAGTTTTCTATTTTAATTTTTATAGTCTCTCTCTCTCTCTCTCACACACACACATACACAGATATTTGTAGTTGTTTATGCATATATACATAGTTTATGGAGACATATAAATGTATGTGACATGCATTGACAAATACATGTTTGGTAGGTACATTTATGCATATGTTCTATGAATACACATATGTATATCTGCAACCATAAATAATTGTCAGACTTTATTTTTTAAAATTATATAAATTATATCAAACTGTGTACATTATTTCTCAACTTACCTTTTGTTTTGGAAACCTACGTAGGTTTATACATAAAGATCTAGCTAATTGTTTTTAATTGTCACATAATATTTTGCCACATTATTTTTCAATAATTAATTTTTTAATTCCTTATTAATGGAGATTTACATTAGTCACAATTTTTAAATTCTTACAGACAATAATTCAGGTTTTTGCATATGTTTCCTGAAAAAGAGCATACATTTCTGTTTCATAGTCTTCAGTTTCTTCAGTACATTTTATAAATTATTCCATAAATTATAAATCCAGCTCACCCATTATGATACTTTTGAGCTTCTTTCCTTGTTAGACCCTTGGAATGCTGTCATGCAGAAAGAGGTAGGAGATTTGTAAAATTTCTCTAAGTCTTACTAGCCCGAGATAAAGGAATTAAGAGAGTAGTACAATTTTTGTTTTTCCAATTTAATGACCAAGTTATATCATTTTCTCTGATGGTAAGTGTGAGAAACACATTGACCTATCTGAACCCAAAGAATGGACTTGGAGACATGAAGAACGGTGGAAGTGAGACTTTTAATGGTGGTCTTGTAAGACTGGGTGTAGGCATGCACACCTGGGGCAGTTACAACAGGTAATTTATCTCCTACATGCAAGTCCCTCCCCCCGTTCCTTATTGGTTGAGTGTATGGGGTTACAATCTTCCCCGACATCACCTAAGTTTTATTATCCTCCTTATAAGGTTATACCCTAGTCCCTTTCCCCCCTTAAGTTTTTATTTCCCAATAACAAAACTTACTTCCCTTTTATGGGTTGACCCTTCCTCTACATTATGTTCACCTTTCATAACTTTCTAGATGCACAAGCCATGCAATTTGTCACATCTGCAGGCTGGATGCCAGCACTTAGATTTATCATACTTTGAAAATGGACTATTTAAAATGTTTTCTTACAAATTCCCTCCTCTTTTCTATTTACTTCCTTTGGTCTAATTTTCATCTAAACCCTTTTGGTCTTTGAATTGTTCTCGAAGTATTTTACTTTCTTTTTCATAGAAGAGTGAATTTAATTAGGTTTCTAATAGCAGCAGGTTATTTTGCTGGTAAATTATGGGCATTTTTTTATTAATAGCTGTTTCAATTAATCTCTGTGCTAGCCACCTCACACAAGGGATAATACCACATCCCCCTGATGTTATGACTCCTGCCACCATTATGAGGGATATAAGGATTGAAGCTATTATGTCTTTTCATTTTCCAAACCAACCTTTTAGCCAACCGGTAAATGGGTCATCAATTCCAGCATTTTCTGCCAGTTCGTTGGCTAGAGTTGTCAGTCCTTGTAATGTTTTTGTGATGGTCCCATCTGAAGCAGTATAGCTGGGAGTGAAAGTACACCATTTTCCACCCAGCATAACACATATGCCCCCTTTTTCTGCTAGTATTATGTCTGGCACAAGCCTGTTTACCCAGGCCATTTGGCTGGTGGCATCTAACTGACTAGCCACCTTTTCCAGGGAATCCTGAGTATAATTGATGAATCTCTGTTAATTATAATAGATATAGTAAATGCAATCCACATGCTATTAATAGCTAACCACCAGAAGCGTGCTGACTCAAACCCAGCAGCTGTTTGGTTGCAGGCCTTAAATTAATTAGGCACTCCCCTAGGAACTCCTATTGAGTCAACATATATATTGGAATCAAAAGAATTTGTCAAATCTCTTTGGTTTTTATGTCCATGTCTATTTTCATGTATCTTATGGAATGTCAGGGTGAAGGGAATGGCCAATTGGAGTAAAGCCCAAGTCCCAGTCCAGTTGAATGGCAACAAGTTATGAAGTTTCTTTTCCCACAGTACCACCAGATATCAGCCTGGGGTATATGGAGAGCAGAGTAATTGCCATTGTCTGACTCACCAATGATGCTTAGGATGTGGGTACAAGTCAAGAGTTCTCCCACTGGCTTATTGAACTCTGCCCCCTGCTTAGAGAGGCAAGAGGAGTGGTTCATATTCCCTATGGAGAACAAGGGCATTGCTCTGTGATCTGACCTCTGCAATGCAGGAAAGAGCAATGACAGACTCTTACAAGTCTCATTTCCCCATGAATCCTTGTCCTGGTATAGAGCCAATATGTAAGGCATTCTTCAGGATTGATATCCCATCCTAGGGGAAATGAAACCATCTGTGCCAAGGTTGTCCCCAGCACACATGTAACAGTTACTCTTGCTGAGGGCTTGTACCAAAAATTTGACCCATTCAACCCAGGCACTCACATCTCTGTACCCTTTCTCAATTTCTAAGGGTTGCCTTAAATCCTTTACCTCAATTGTTTCTACTCTTTAAGGGTCATTATTTGGTGGACTAAAGCATTTTTTAGGGTGTGGAGTTAGAGTAGTCCCAGGAAAATGGGAGGTTGAGTTCTTGATTCTTTGAGAACAAATTACCCTGGGGGCAAGTGGAGGGGTCTTGCCCTGTGATATCTGCCCCTAAGCCATATACCCGAGATGCTACTTTTGGTTCTTGGTCTAGAACGGCTAGATAGTCAATGGCAATGAGTATAGGACTCCATTCTAAATTCTAGCAGTTATTTGGTGGGGACCCCTTGGACAGATGTAGTGTATTCTTCAAGGATCTCCAGCTTGGAGTTACCCACCCCATGTTTACTGTCCAACCCTGAAGTTAGGTAGTCCACCATACATCATCCCAGCTGGGGCAGGGTGATGCCCTACTGTAACTTGTATCTGATTCAGAGCAAAGATACTTATCTACCTGTGAGAGCTGCCTTTGATTTTCTAAATTCTCACAAGGTAAGACCTGGCAAGCATCACATCTTATAATCTGGGCTGCTACCATCTTGGTTACATTAATTACCAACCTGATTGGTTAGGGAGGAGACCCCGCCAGTTTCCATTTTGACCTTCTGTTCTTCGTATGGTAGCCCATCCTAGCCATATTAACTTCCGGAAGTGGGACCAGCCCATGTTTTCTTTTTAGATTTTTCTCAGAATTAACGTTAAGAGTTCCTTAGGTGACTCGTGCACTTTCCATTGGTCTTTTTCCCTCCCTCCTGGGGGTCTCTTTTATCTGTCTCTTGACTCTAATACAGTGAATCCATCCCTGTTCAGCTATTTGGATGGCCATCTCAGTGGTGGAGCTTGGGTGGAGCTCATCCTCTTTCTAAGTCTTAATCAGCACCAAGTCACCAGGCTGGAAATGGTGAACTGTGAATTGAAGAGGCAGAGTTTGAGTCAGAAGTCTTTTTAATCTAATGGATAATAGGGTCGAGGACATGACAAGTATATAGTTTCTTAAGAAATGATCCTTCGTTTCCATAGTAAGGAGGTTTGTAGCTCTGCCCAAATATGTGAGCCTGCATAATAACTCATAGGGAGACAATCCCAAGTCTTTTCTTAAGGCTGCCCTTGTCCAAAGGGGTGCTATTGGGAGAAATTTGGCCCAAGGCATTTTAGTTTCTAAGATTAGTTTGGTGATGTGCTTTTTGAAAATGATTCATTCTTTCTACGTTTCCAGAGGAAGGAGGATTCCAAAGCGTGTGATAATAGCATCTAATTTGTAAATCTTCCATAATTCCCCTTAACACCCTTGAGATAAAGTAGCTCCCATTATCTGAGTCAATATTTTCCACCAGGTCAAATCTAGGTACATTCTGTTTTAATATTATTTTGACCACCTTCCCAGTGGTGGCTCTTGGAAGGGGAAAGGCTTCTACCCAGTCAGAGAGGTGATCTATGATCACCAGTAAATACTTTAGTCTCCCTCCTTTGGACATTTCTGTGAAATCCACTTGAATACTTTGAAATGGTCTTAGTCTGGGAGGTCTTCCTCCTGTGTCCTGTTTTCTAATCACCTTTTTGTTTATCCTTTGACAAGTTGCACAACTTCCATATACTTGTTTAGCAAGGGCATAAATCCCTGTACAACCGTAATTCCTAAGTATTGCATCACACAGAGTCTGGGATCCCCAGTGACTTCCTTTGTGTAATATAGAAATTAGTTCTCTCATCAGGGGTTTACTTATCATTTCTCTCCCATCAGGTAGTACCCATTTCCCATCTTCAGTTTGAGTGACCCCTATCCTGTCTAATTCTTCCTTCTCCTCGCTGGTAAACTGGGGCCTTAATACTACCTTAGAGATGTCTGGGATCAGGCTAAATAGTATAATTTCTTCCTGCAGGGAGGCTTGCTTAGCAGTTTCATCTGCAAGTCTGTTTCCTACAGCTTCTATAGTATTCCCTTTCTTATGGCCATTTACATAAACTATGGCTACCTCGGCTGGAAGCAGGAGGCTTTCTAAAAGCAGTTCCTTGTGTACCAATTATTTCCCACTGCTATTTATTAGGCCCTGCTCTGTTCCAATTTTTCCAAAAGTATGTACCAGCCCATAGGCATATTTAGAATCCGTACATATTATACCTTCCTGGCCTTGAAGGAGTTTTAGGGCCTGGTTAAGAGCATATAATTCACAGGTCTGGACCTACCAGCCATTAGGTAATCTACCTTTCTCACATAAGGATTGTTTATTTCCATAAATGACAGCATAATAATTATGCCTCTTGCCATGTATCACTCAGGATGACCCATCTACAAACAGCCTTATCCTATCATGGAGTGGAGTTTCCTTAAGGTTGTTCTAACTTTGGTTTGATATTCTATGACATCCAAGCAGTTATGATCTAATGTCTCTTTGTTCTCCTCTCATTTCCATACGAAATTGGCTGGATTCAGGCAAGTATTTGCTGTTAGGACCAAACCATCTTTTTCCAGTAATGTGGCTTAATATTTTGGAATCCAATAATCCATTAACCATCTCCTAGCTTTTTGATTTAATATATTCCTGACTTGGTGTGGGGTGCTTACTATTAGGGCCCCACCAAAGGTTAGCTTTCAACTCTCCTGTACCAGCAGGGTTGTGGCAGCTACTGCTTGCACACATTCAGGTCATCCTTGAGAGACAGGATCAAGAAGCTTGGAGACAAAAGCAACAGGTTGTCTCTTCCCTCCCCAGGTTTGAGTGAGCACCCCAAGGACCACACCCTGGTCTACTGTTACAAACAGATGGAATGGTTTCCCCTCTTAAAGGTGGAAGGGATGGGATCCCGGTGGGGTCCCAGGTTTGTGAGAAATACATTCACCTTTCCAAACACAAAGAATGGACTTGGAGACACAAAGAACAGCAGAAGCGAGACTTTTAATGGCGGTCTTGCAAGATCAGGTGTCTGGTAGGCACTCACACCCGGGGCAGTTATAGCAGGTAATTTGTCTCCTAGCACACATGTCCCTCCCCCAGTTCCTCACTGGTCAAGTACTATGAGGTTACAATCTCCTTGGATGTTGGCTAAGTTTTATTATCCCCCTTATAAGGTTATACCCTGGTCCCCTTCCCCTACTTAAGTTTTGATTTCTCAATAATGAAACTTTCTTCCCTTCAGTGGGCTAACCCCTCTTCTACATTCTGTTTGCTTATCATAACTTTCTAGGTGCATGAGCCATGCGTTTTGTTGCATCCTCAGGCTGGCTGTCAGTACTTAGAATATCATGCCTTGAAAATGGACCATTTAAAATGTTTTCTCACAGTCAGCAGCTAACAACCACATGTATGCACAGCACCTAAAATAGTTATTTTAGTATCACACTCTTATGTATGCATGGAGAGCTCAAGATTGTCAATGAACTTTTAATGAAGGCTTCAAACTAATATTAAAAAGACGCAAAAAGAAGGAAGAAAGGTAGGAAAACAGGAAGGAAGGGAGGAAAAAAGGAAGAAAGAAAGCGGGAACAGGAGAGGCAGATGGGAGGGAAAGAGAGATGTGGGCAAAACAGAGAGGGAGAGAGAGAGAAGATAAAAAAGTACATTTGGATAAAATAGACAAAGCAGAGAAGAGTAAACTTTTGAAAATATTTGATTGATATCTTTAAAAATCTAAAAATGAAGATAAGCTTTATGAAAGAAATATAAAGCCTTCAAAGGAAAAAGACCCTGTGGAAATTAATTCTATAATGAAATAAATAAATTTTTAATATAAACATTGAACTATTAGGTGAAGAAATTTCTCAGGAATTTGGGGGGAAAAGACATAGCAACAAAAACTCAAGGGAAACTAGAACATTGGAAGGTTAATAGGGGAGGTGCCATATAATAATAAATTTCAAGAAAGAGAGAGAGAGAATGTAGCACAGGAATTATTAAAGAGACTTCTAGGCACATTCTCCAGTACCAAAGACCTCAAGTACCAAAACAGTGGCTAAAAAAATGTCCTACAGCAAAAGACCTACACATGTCCTGAAATAACAGAACATGGAAATACGACATGATCCTAAAGTTTCTGCAAAGTAAATATCCAGTTAAATGAAGAATTAGAAGATAGAATGCCATTTTATTTCTAATAGCATCCTTAAAAATTAGAAATAGTGGAGAATACTTTCGAAATATTAAATACGCAGTAAAACTTATATGAAAAATAAAATTATTTACTGATGCAAACTCCCAATTGAAAACGTGATTTCAACAAAGACATTTTCAGACATGCATGTTCTGAGGGAGAAAATAAACAAACTAATCACTTTTTGTTCACCCTTTCCAGGGATGTTAGAACGTTCTATGGCCAAATAAGGAAACAAAGCTCATTTGAGTGCTCTATAAACACACACACACACACACACACACACACACACACACACACACACAGATCAGAAGTTGCCTATGACTTCTCCTCAGTGTTTGAGAAACTCTAAGCCCTTTTTTTGTATTACACATTTTAAAGTACTTAGAATCCTCAAACTAATTCCAATTTATAAACCTTTATCCATGTGTCACCTTCCGAGAACTGACCAACATGTAAGTAAATTAATAGAGGTTTGATTGATATATAACATAACTTAATTATTCAATAAATTTCTGCTAATCTTCTTTAGGTTTTGGGAAGTCCTGAACTGTACCAATTCTTCCATGAACTTAGTCATGACTCTGGGAACTCAAGCCCTTCTTTTGAGTGAATTGAGGGACAGTTCTTCCCAGTAATATCTGTGGTTGGGGTGTGTGTTGGAGGTGTAAGGAGACAAAAAATAGATAAATTAAACCTCAAAGGGATCTTTCAGAGAAACACTCATTTTATTGGCTTAGTTAATATATATTTTAAAGAGGTCAAATTTGATTCAGTGTTTTTCTTGAAGATCTCAGCATAACAATAAGAGAAAGCAGCAGATTATTGAATATTTTATTATTTTCCCTTTATTTTCTAAGGCTATTTTATTAGTTAAGGTTATTCAGAAAAACAGAATTTATGAGACAGAAAGAAAGGTATTTAAGGAATTGGTTAAGTCCAACATCCATAGAGCAATGTTGTCCTGACTCCACAGTCAAGACACAGCTCAACATAAAATTTCTTAAAATATCATATATACCTTCAATTTGTTCCAATCATGGGGCATTTACTATTGCATCCCTCGTGGGTTTTTCTATTTCTAATCTTTAAATTCTCTGAAGAGTAAAAATTTTGATTCAGAAACATATTTCTTTTGTTTGTGTTGTTTTTGCCTTCTCACCTCTTTTGATGTAAAATCTGTTGGCACCTATTTGCTGCTCCTTTGTAGCAATATATCCATTTTTGTGCCTTTCTGGACTGAATTCAGAAAAATTTTCAGGCAGGGGATGTTCAAATACAAAATTAAAAATACATCAAACAAAAGACCATGTCAGTGCATCCACTAAACATGATGCATTTATATTATGATAATATTTCCATTAATGGTACTTAAGGACATTCGATGAAAGTTCTTTTGAATAATATCAATATAAGGTGAACAATATTGCTCTCTCAATGGTAGATTAATGTCTCACAAACCTTCACTGGGCAACTGTGGGACTAAGACAAAAGATTAATATATGAAACAATAATTTCGAACCACGTAAAAATCCTCAATCAAAATAATTTAATTGCATAGAAGCATTGCGTCCGGAGAGAAAGAAAAATGAGTTATATAGTTTATATATTTTTAAATCATAATAAATTCATCAAAAGATGGCCTGCATTTTATCATCATTTCATTCTGATTATGGGTCAACAATTCTAAACAATGTCAGTCATACAACACTTCTCTAAAATATATTTCATGTTTCTAAATTCTAAACAATCTCTGTGGCTGCTGTTATTTTTTGTGAATACATGCACAAGTGCCAAATTGGTACATTTCATGATGGAATTTCACATATATTTTATTCTACATGAAACTTAATTCTAAGAACTCTCAATTATATAGCTTACCACAGCACATACAAACTCAGCTATATATATATGTGTGTGTGTGTGTGTGTTTTGATATTAAACTCAAAGTGGTTGATAATTTGTAAGCATATGGTGTCCAAGACCCCGTGCCTCTTCAAATTCCTGAAATTAAGCAGTAATTTCAGAATAAATAATGAAAGGTCTGATTATAAATATGAAGCAACAGAGCATGAGTTTCGAAAATGCTGTCATAGTATGTGGTCAATTGAAGTTTTTGTGTTTAAAATTTGAGAGTGTGAAATAGAGCATCAACTGTAAAGTTAGTTTTTTGGTATGTGTAAATTTTAGTCTGTACATGAATATTAAATCATGATTTTAAAAGTGAACTCTATTATTCTTTAATAATGGCTTTTAAAATAATGATTAAAAATGTTTGTTACCTATTACTATAGGATTTTTCTGAAAATAATTTTGTTGTCTAGAGATAGAGGAGAGTTAATAACATCTGTGTTTAATATTCTATATATGCCACTGAAAGGGACACATACAACACAACACACACATGCACAGACACACACATACACAGAAACACACCTTATCTACTTAGTACATTTTAAGTTTCTTGACCTGAAAACCTGTGGACCACACATAGACCACAGTAACTTCTACAAAAGAAAAATTAGTATGTAGGATACATTGGCATATAAGCAACTGACTCCCTTTGGCAGCTGCCTAAATTCATCACGTTCCTTCATAATCCACTGAACCATTATGACCTAAAATTAGAAGACAATTATTGAGCTCTTACATTGTGAAACATAAATTAAAATTTCCAAAGAAACATACGTTGAACCATAAATTAATTTTAAAAATTCATTTATCTAGGATGACTATAGCTAACAGTAAAGTAGTGATTATTACAAATATTTAAAAGAATGTCCCCAGAAAGAAATGATAAATGTATGAGGTGATGGATTGCTAACCATCCTTATTGGATAATTTATATATATACACATATATATAAAAATAAATAAAATATATATATATGCTGAGACCAGCTAGGTCGGGGAGACCCTAACCCAGTGGTGCTAGAGGAATTAAAGACACACACACAGAAATATAAAGGTGTGAAGTGGGAAATCAGGGGTCTCACAGCCTTCAGAGCTGAGAGCCGGGAACAGAGATTTACCCAGGTATTCATTAACAGCAAACCAGTCATTAGCATTGTTTCTATGGATATTAAATTAACTAAAAGTATCCCTTATGGTAAATGAAGGGATGAGCCAAATTAAAGGAATAGATTGGGCTAGTTAACTGCAGCAGGAGCATGTCCTTAAGGCACAGATCGCTCATGCTATTGTTTGTGGCTTAAGAGTGCCTTTAAGCGGTTTTCTGCCCTGGGCGGGCCAGGTGTTCCTTGTCCCCATTCCTGTAAACCCACAACCTTCCAGCGTGGGCGTTAGCGCCATTATGAAGATGTTACAGTGCTGCAGAGATTTTGTTTATGGCCAGTTTTGGGGCCAGTTTGTTAAACTAACAAAAAGGAAAGGTTTACTAGAGATTTTGCTTCTCTCACTGTTCATGTATACCAAGGAGGTGCCATGTGAGTACATAGCCAGAAGGCGGCCATCTGCAAGCCAGGAAGAGAGCCCTTATCAAAATCAACCATACTGGCACCTTGATCTTGGATTTTCAGGCTCCAAAACTGTGAAAAATGTAGTACAATTGTTTAACTTACTCAGTCTATGGTACTTTGTTATAGTAGCCTGAGTTGGCTAAGACATATATTTTACCACAATAACAATTATTTTTAAAAATCATGAAAATAACATGCACATGATTTTAAATGTAAACTAGCAGCAAAAATATAATTAAAAAAGAATGTATTGATCTAATTGGTGGAGAAATAAATTACACATATGTTACATATGTATATATAATATGTGATGTATTCATGTATATGCACATACATATGTCTGTTCATATATGTGTGTATATGTGTGTTAACTTATGTTTATCTGGAAATTTTAATTTACATTTTATAAGAGCTCAATAAATGTCTTCTAATTTTAGGTCACAATGGTTTGGTGCATTATAAAAGAATATGTGTGCATATGTATATATCTATATACACACAAACACACTTAGAGATCAGAAAACGTATTTATTATTTTCTGCTGTGTTAGATAAATTTACGAAGATAAGATAGAAGTTGACTTTCTTCATTAGGTTTTGTGGAATTAAAAACTAGAAAATTTTTGACATGAAATAACCCATTCCATGTTATATTATTTATTTTTTAATGGTTGTATGTCTTATCTCTTCAGTTAAAAAATATTCAAAGCCTAGGGACTTTGTTTTAAGCTTTGTATTCTCCACAGCATTTAAACAGTTTTAAATAATATTTACTAAGGATTAAAGTAATGCATTGCACAACAGTTGCTAGTTTTTATTATCATTATCAAGAGAGATGCAGAATAATTATTCAGGTAAAGCTACTTCAATGGCAACTATAATGCAGGCCTTTGATTCAGAAGTCCTAGGTGTTTTCTTGCTATTAATCATAGGCTCTCTACACCTTACATAATCTCACCAGGTACAGGGAATATTTGCTATTTAGCATAGCACCTCAGGCTGTGCTGTGGCATGCATATACTACCATTTCCATACATTTTCTAGATTATTTAATTATTGTGATTTTTCGGAAGAAATACATACAAGTGTAGGCTCAATTCTCTTGAGGGTGATTATCCTTAGACAATAGCTACTGGAAATTCATTGTGTTGAGAAGATAAGAGATACATTTACATTCAAATATGTTTGCTATCAGCCTATATTAGTTTTCTTGATCTTTCTATTAAAATATTGAAGATTTTATGTGATTTACCTAACTACACTTCTTAATGACAGCTTAGCCACTTCTGCCATTGTATACATTTGGTATTCAATAAGCAGGTTGTTTTGTTCCTAAAATATTTTTTAAAATATATATTTTGGCCAGGCACGGTGGCTCACGCCTGTAATCCCAGCACTTTGGGAGGCCGAGGGGGGCAGATCACGAGGTCAGGAGATCGAGACCATCCTGGCTAACACAGTAAAACCCTGTCTCTACTAAAAATACAAAAAATTAGCAGGGCATGGAGGCGGGAGCCTGTAGTCCCAGCAACTTGGGAGGCTGAGGCAGGAGAAAGGCGTGAACCCAAGAGGCAGAGCTTGCAGTGAGCCGAGATTGCGCCACTGCACTCCAGCCTGGGCAACAGAGCGAGACTCCATCTAAAAATATATTTTAATTTGGATATATTTTGACAGGTTTTTAAAACGTTATTTTATAACTAAACCTTAGTAGAGTTCATCTAGTTTTTGGTTTGGGTAAAAGTTCTTTTCACCAGGTCATACAAACAGGTTATCTTCAATTTCATTATTAATGCTTTTTCTGTCAACACTGTTTCTGAGAGCATACACACACATATATATCACACTCCATCACCCACTGCAAAATGAACTACTTTTTAAATATTTTAGTTCTATTTTAACTATCTATACTTTTAAATTAATGGTTGTTTTTCAATTTTTGGTTTTATCAAGTTTTCATAAGCTCTAACCAAAGAGGGATTTAAGGTTCCCCTCAGCTGACTAAACTTTAAACAGCTTTCTTTCACTTTAGACTTCAATCTCCATTTTCTTAGAGTAGTTATTTTAGTAAACTTGAAATTGTGAATTCCTTCTCTGCAGCTTTCAGATATAAATCTTCTCCAAGTCTCTTTCTAGTTTTACAATCCAGGAATGTTTTTCTTAGAAACTTAGGAGTCATGCTTTTGAAATATAATCATCAAGAAGGATAGTGTTACTTTATTTCAGTCTCTGTCAGATGGAAGGAGCATCACTTTAACAAGCAATGATTAGCAAATAGATGTATGGCCTGATCACGCCTGCCCTCTAAGATCTTTCATTCATTTTTCATTAGTTCACCCCACTGTTAAAATCATCCCACCCATTGTTCTAGCAGAGTTGTGCTCAGTATCTCTCCCCTAACACAATGTTCTTGAGTAAAGTTTTTATTGCCTGTTTAGCTCATTCTGTGAAAGTTTACTTTGACACTCACATAATCCTTATTTTGATAATTGAATAATGACCTCCTACAGAAGACCAGAATCCTCTCCTCCAAATATAGATCTTTCTGTCATCATTTGAGTTAATCTTTATTGGTTACTTTTGCAGATTTAACATACTATTGCAACATGTTTATGTTTCTGTCAGCAAAATTTAATTTTCATTTGATCTCATAACTTTTAAAGGCATTATTAGTATTAGGAATTTACTTAGAATAATACAATTATTAAGATAAAAATAATCTAGGCATAATCCAATCCTGTGGGTAGGAAAGACTTTACTGGGACAAATAAAAATATGAATAAATCACAGTTTTAAAATTCACAAAGGCATTTTCCCAATGTCATATAAAAAGTATAGGTGACATCTGGTTCAGCATTTCAGAGACTCAGGTTCGTTTATGGTGAATATAATGATTTACAACACCAAGAGAAATATTGAGATTTTCAAAAAGACTAAGATTGGTGACTGGCTCAGGGAGTTGAGCTGCCACTGTTGAGACCCTGTGGAGCCTGCACACCTTTTCAACTGCTCTGCTACTAGCACCTCTTCTTTCTAATCACAGAGCTTCATGTATGTGAGAATTGTTCTGTCATCATATAAGCACTGTAATAGACTTCTCTTCAAGAATGAAATGCTCTAAATAGCTTGTGGATCTGGCTTACAGCATGTTATTGGACACATATGGTTTTATAGGAAAAAGTTACAAGTCACCATAAAAGGAGCAAAGAGTAGATTCAGGGAAATAGCAGCAACTGATAACAAGTTTAGACTACATGTTCTAAGACAGAAAAGAGAATGAGATTTTCTCAAGCAAAGAAGAGGTTTAGTAAATATATTCTTATGGAATTGTTAGAAATTGACATTCTTATTGTCCAGGAAGGATGGAGATCTCGCTTTTCTTTATAAAAGTGTTACAGGAATCCACCATTTTTATTCTTTCTACACAGCATAATGATTATTTCCTAGCTCTATTGATAATTAATTATCTATGTATTTTCCACAAAAATCCATTTATTATTAAAATATAAATCTCTCTATATTATCCTTTTAATAACTTGTGCAAAAAAATTACCTGTTTGAGACATTCAACAAGTTTTTTGCATATAATTACTTTTTCTGAACTTTTAATATGCCTTTTTTCCCTCTCAAATTAAGCCATTAAAAACTAATGGCTCATATCAATTTTAATTTAATGGTTCAAAATTACATGCACACTTGCACATGTATACAACACTCACATTCACTTAAATATAAATGTACATGTGTGTATACTTTTTTATTTGTATATTGTGTCCTTTTAAAATATTTTCCTAGATTTTGTTTTTTATTTTTCTGCTTTCTATACAATATCTTCTCTTTTCAAATTCTAGCAGATCATTTGTTTACATTAAAATTTATGAATTTGTCATGTGCTAAACATCCTACAGTCATTTCGCATTATTCTTTTACCCTCACTGGCATATGCCAACACTCAGCAATTTATTTCATTTGAAAATCTTTATAAGTAAAATACAACACTACATCCACTCAAATATAAATGTGCAGGAGTGTATGCCAAGCTTTGTTTGTTTAGTTTAGTGGGCACATGTTTCATGGCGAGGACAAAACAATCAGGATATGATTCTTAGGACACAGAACCTTTGGAATACAGCACCGTGATTAAGAGTGTGCCCTCTGGAGCCTGATTACCTAGGTCTTCATCCTGGCTACTGCCCTTACCAGCAAACTTGTATAAGTTTTCTTTCTGTATTTTAATTTCCTCATGTGAAATAGGGGCAATTCAATATTAATACTTTGATACATATAAAATACTTGGAATACTTACTAGTATGCAGTAAACACTCAATAAATGTTAGTTCCCATTATTAATATTAAGTATGGGTTAGAAAAATAATCTAGGAATGAATTTAAACCACATGATCAGATTGCTGGCAATAAACACTTTAGTTTTCCAGTTTACTCGAACAACGCATGAACACAATTCACTTTTGGGAGTATTTCATTCAGGGAAAGAGATATCTTTGAAAAAATCATTGACCCCTTGTTTTTCAGGGCCTTGAGATTAGAGATAGAGAAACATTTATTCTGGGCCTATGTCCCATGGCAGAGTCTTTGTTATAAAAATTATACGGAAAAAACACAGGTAGCAAAACCACATATTCCTTTTCATAGAGACACTACATGGCTTAGAGAGGCATCAATAATGGTCCGTAGGCAGATTTAAAAGCGAAAGAACCTGCCATGTTGAAAAACAGAGTAAGTGATTTGGAACATTAAAAAAGTATTATGCCGTTAGTGCTCTTGAAATCAGAAGTATAGGGCCAGGCGCCGTGGCTCACACCTGTAATTCCAGCACTTTGGGAGGCCGAGGTGGGCAGATCACCTGAGGTCAGGAGTTCAAGACCAGTCTGGCCAACATGGTGAAACACCGTCTCTATAAAAATTAGGCAGGTGTGGTGGCACACACCTGTAATCCCAGCTACTCAGGATGCTGAGGCAGGAGAATTGCTTGAACCTAGGGGACAGAGGTTGCAGTGAGCCGAGATTGTGCCACTGTACTCCAGCCTGGGTGACAGAGCGAGACTCCATCTCAAAAAAAAAAAATTAGAAGTATACAGCACTATGTATACAGAATTCAGTTTGGTGTGTACCATTGTCTTTATAAGTAGAATGCATGCTGATCTAGAAAAGTGAAATCCTAGTTTCTTTAACAGCCATTTCAACAAATGGGATCATGAAACACCTTACAAGCTATTCAGACATTTCTACTTAATAAATGAATAAAATACACAGTATCGAATTTCTATATTTCCAAGTATATTGAAATCTTTCACATCCAGTGAATTTGTTTTATAATGCAATGTTTATATATAATGACTACTACTCCTGGATAAACCAAAAGACAAACTGAAAATCCAAACTGAAGATTCTTCTCCTAAAACTAGCAATGAATTGAAAATGTTACCCAAATATAAAACTAGAGTGTCTTCTACCAGAGTAACTTACAACAGAATGGAAATCTGCATAGACATTCCAGGTTTTTCATTTATTGAGAGAGCTGTAGTACATCATCTCCTGCATGTTGTTTATCCTAAGAAACAGAACATCTACACATGTTAAAGATGATTTTAAATTTTTATAAAAGATAGAATATACTTTACAGCAGGAAAACAAGTCTAAGAAAAATATATTAATTGGATTTGTTTTTTTGGTCTGGAGTATTTCAAATGAATTCATTTGTATTTTTCTTTCCCTGTCAAATTGATTTCCACTTACTTAAAATTGACTTGTCAATTTCCAGTTCCCAGAAGAGTCTAGTGTTCTGGTTGACAGAACTACCTAAGGCTCAACTCAAAATCTAAATCTTTTCTAGTATCAAAATATGTTTATAAGAAGATGTTTAGATGTCAATAGGGAGGGGAGGAGGGACAAGGTTTTATTAGACCTGTCATTCAGAGAATTATTTTGATGAAAATTTTCATCACTTAACACCAACTGCAATTTATTCATGGTCCAGGGAAAACAGCATACCTATGACAACACAGGCTTCCTCAAATATAATTTTAGTATATAGCTAAAGAGCCAATATCAGGCTAAATGTGATGATATCTTAATTTATATTAATAGGTAAAGCTTATAACACAAATATTTCAAAAATAGGAGGTTATGCATTCTCTCTTAATGTGTTGTTCTTTCTATCCTTTATCAAATTTGTAATTCTTGTCTTCTCAGTGCAGAATTCAGTGTTCCCAACACAGGACCTACATCATAGCAGAAATTTAATAAATACATTTTAATTAAATGTATAAATGAGCAAATGTATCCAAAAATCATACAAGTTTTATGTGCAGAAATATTACTCACAGCATTATTTAATACAGTGAAAAGCTAATAATCTAAAAGTTCATAAAACAAATAGATAGCTTATTATTATAATTCCTATGAATGCGGAACTATCATTAAAACTGAACATTCCATGTAACATTTAGCAAGAAGACTGAGGAATATAATAAGACTGTACATACCTCTATCATTACCCATAATCATACATTGCAGGATATAGTATATGTATAAGTGCCTATATTCCTACCTTACTCCATTTACCCTGAGCTCCTTAAGGGCAGATACAGTACCCACTGCATCTTGTATCTCTACTGGCTGTTGTATAGTATAAAGTAAGCGTTCAATAAATGTTTCTTGACTAAATTAATAAAACAAAAACAATTCCTATAAAAAGCAAAGTTACCAAGTCTTCATGAAGAAAACATCTGCCTTACGTTTCTACTGTTGGGAATAAAAATAGGGACAAGCACTTTGGAAAAAAAAAAAGGAAAAAAGGTTATGAGAAAATAATGCATGCAAATACATCATGGTCAAGCAAGTCTTATTTTTATGTATATATGCTATAAAGACTAGGTCACATGTACAAAAAAGTGCATAACATACATGTATAAGAAAGTGCATAATACCGCTGTCTTCGATTGTCAGGAGGTGGGGGGCTAGGAGATGGATAGCATTAGGAGAAATACTAATGTAGATGATGGGTTAATGGGTGCAGCAAACCACCATGGCCATGTATACCTCTGTAACAAAACTGCACGTTCTGCACATGTACCCCAGAACTTAAAGTATAATAAAATAAATAAAATAAAATACACAATATATAAAAAAAGAAAGGAAAGATCTAACATTAATGTCTCTACGACACTAGAAGGCAAGGAGAAGGAAGGTGGGCTGAAAAAAGCCCACTTTAAGTCATTATTTGAAGAAACAATAGCTGAAAATTTTCCAAAATAAAAAAATAATAATAACATCCATGATTTATTGAGCACTTATAAAATACCAAGAGTCCCTTTTCTGGGTTATGTGAATTCATAGACTCCTCAGTGAAATCTTAAGGGTCGCTTAATACGTATATATTTATATATGTAATTTTTGTATTTAAGCAAACTGAGACTTTTTTTTTTCTTTTGAGATTGAGACAGAGTCTTGTTCTGTTGCCAGGCTGGAATACAGTGGCGCAATCTTGGCTCACTGCAATCTCTGTCTCTCTAGTTCAAGTGATTCACCTGTCTCAGACTCCCAAGTAGCTGGGATTACAGGTGTGCACTACCACACCCAGCTAATTTTTGTATTTTTAGAAGAGACGGGGTTTCACCATGTTGGCCAGGCTGGTCTCTATCTCCTAACCTTGTGATCTGCCCACCTCGGCCTCCCAAAGTGCTGGGATTACAGGTGTGAGCCACCGCACCCGACCTGAGACATTTTAAGTAAAAGAAGATTCATTCATTTACCCATAATTATTTAGCTACTATATAACAGAGTCCTATTATTTGGATTCAGAATTCATTATGCTAACCTAATGCAAAGAAATAAACAAAATTGGTGTCTTGTTCTACATATATCAACACAATAATGCATGAACATCAATTGCAATAGATACACATAGTAAAGGAATATAAGGTGAGAAAATCAGTAAGCTAGAGTTACATGTGCTTACTTAATGAACTTCACAAATAAAATTTTGCGATTAACATTGTACTTATACATGCTACTCTGGCTTCTGGCACCCAGCCAAATTTTATTTGCAAATCATTTATAGTAATTTCTATTTTTGCATTTGTTATATTATGTATAAAAGAGAAAAAGAAGAACAAATAAAAAGATTCCAATCATTTATGTTACCCAATGAGTTGCCATTAGTGGTTTAAAGAAATGTTTTGATTTACCAAATAAACAATCACAGACTTGTTCTTCATCACACATAAAAGATTAAGACATTATTTTACCCTTTTCAAGTGCCATACCTAAACCAGATGATGAGTGCCAGTAGTTTAATTTAATGTAATAAGTAGTCAATTATTAATTAAATCTAGCTCTTCCAGCAAATTAACTACTTTGCAAGAACATCTGTAGCAGTATTGATATAAGGTCCCAGTTCATTTGATTATCAGTATCAGCACTACCACGGGTTTTGTTACAATCAAATTAAGCTAACCAATTACATCCAGCATTACATCACATAACAGTTAATTAAAATAATATTATTGTAAAAAAAAAAAAGCTTAAATTCAGTACTATTTCTCAAATCCTTCCCAGTAAAACCACCCTTTATGTACAGTAAACGTTAGTATAAATCAACAGTAAAGCTTCCGTTAATTCTAAACTTCAAGTTTCTTGTGGACACTCACAAATATCCTCCCCCAAACCACAAAACAGTAGTGAAACAGTATCCCAATGTGACTTCTAAGTCATAACCATCATTCGCCAACTAGTGAATTGCATTTTCCACTTACAAATTTACACAGACTGGAGAGGCCATAGGTCTCCCACAGATTTATTTCTTACATTTCTGCTGCCAAGATCTCAGCCCATTTACTTTGATCTGCTTCTGACTTATCTAGAAGAGCATGCTTATTAACTCCTTGGATAAAATGTTCATGTTACCTCCCATCTTTTTTTCCTAGCATGTTACTTAAATATCTATTTAACTTCTTGCATCTAATTTTTCATAAGAGATGTTATTCATCCAAACAACTTGCCATTTCATACTAGTAAGTCTTCTTTATCTACATGTATTTCTCTATTAAAGGTGAGTTTTCCTGGCTTAGGAGTCCTTGATCCATGCCAGCATCATTTAAGATTCTTTTAGAGCATCTCAGCCAGTATTTGCATATTTAATAGACATGTTACCATCATTGGATATTTATAACATGATAGAGTACGGATATATCATTTTGACGTAACAATGTTGGGTCCACCAAGATAATGTCATGCAGGTAGTAGTTAACTCTAAATGTATTTTACATTTAGTGTGACAGAGGACTCTCATAGATGTTCCTGGTTTTTGTTTGTTTGTTTGTTTGTTTTGGGTCTTTTTGTTTTGTTTTGTTTTGTTTTGTTTTGAGACAGAGTCTTGCTCTGTCGCCCAGGCTGGAGTGCAGTGGTGCGATCTCGGCTCACTGCAAGCTTTGCCTCCTGGGTTCACGCCATTCTCTTGCCTCAGCCTCCGGAGTAGCTGGGACTACAGGCGCCCGCCGCCATGCCCTCCTAATTTTTTGTATTTTTAGTGGAGACAGGGTTTCACAGTGTTAGCCAGGATGTTCTCGATCTCCTGACCTCGTGTACCCCCCGCCTTGGCCTCCCAAAGTGCTGGGATTACAGGCGTGAGCCACTGCGCCCGGCCGATGTTCCTGGTTTTAACAGTGGATATCTGATTGCACAAAGTTACCCCCAAACTTACGTTAGGGGTTTTTTGGCCAAATATTCTTTACCTTAAGTATTCACCTGCATTCATTAAAAAGCACGATTTATAGATAATAGGGCACATAATACCATAACAATTCAGGCATATAGCAAATATTTTATATCTCGTATACCTGAACTCCTTTCTTAATAAATCATCACACAATGATTTGTGGTTTTGTTGTTGAATGAAGCCAAAAAAGAGGTCCTATTTAATATAACATAAAACAAGAATAAGAGAAAATAGCATTACAATTATTGCAAGTATACATTTTTTCAGTATATTATTAGAATTTTGAAAGTGTAACACATAGAAAAATTCAGATAATATTTATTAAATCAGTGAAGACCTGCAAGTATTATTGTGTTGAAGTCTCTTTAGATTTAATAATATTTGCTTTATATATCTGGGTACTCCAATGTGAGGTGCATGTATCTTGAGAATCGTTACATTCTCTTGCATAGTTGATTCCTTTATCATTATATAATGACTTTCTTTATCTCTTTTTACTCTCTTTGACCTAATGTCTGTTTTGTTTGATATAAGTATAGCTAACTCTGGCTCGTTTTTGGTTTTCATCTGCATGAAATATATTTTTTCATTTCTTTACTTTCAGTCTATGTGTCTTTAGAGGTGAGAGGAGTTTCCTGTAGGCAACTTGTAGATGGGTCATTTTTTTCATTCATTCAACCAATCTACATCTTTTAAGTAGAAAGTTTATTCCATTTACAATCAATGATACTATTAATATTTTAGGACTTATTTCTGTCATTGTATTCATTAATTTCTGGTTATTTGGTATATCTATAATTTGCTCATTTCTTTCCCCTTTGTTGTTTATCATTGTGGTTTGGTGATTTTTTTGTAGTGGTAACATTTGAGTATTTTCACTTTCATATTGTGTGTTTGCTCTACCAGTGTATCTAATACTTTTCTGTGTTTTCTTGTGGTAAATATTGTCAATTTACTTCCATGCATGAAATTCCCTTAAGAATTTCTTATAGGTTTGGCCAAGTGGTGATGAACGCTCTTAGCTTTTGGTTGTCTGAGAAAGTCCTTATTTCTCATTCATTTAAAAAGCATAATTTTTCTGGGTATAGTATCTTTGCATTGCACTTTTTTTTCTTTCTACACTGTGCATATGTCATAGTATTCTCTCATAGCCTGTAAAATTTCTGCTAAGGAATCTGCTATTAGTATTATGAGGGTTCTTTTTCTTTTTTCCTTTTTTTTTTTTTAATGGAGACTGAATCTCACTCTGTCGCTGGACTGGAGTGCAATGGCACGATCCATGGGGCTTCTTTTTAAGGGGGTATATGCTTTTCCCTTGCTGTTTTTAGAATTCTCATTTCTTTGACTTTTTACAGTTTGACTGTAATGTGACATGGAGAAAACCTTTTTGAATTGTGTTTATTTGGGGATCTCTGAGCTTACTGTATCTGGATGTCTAAATCTCTTAGAGATATGGAAAGTTTTCAGCTATTGTTTCATTCAATAGGTGTCTTATTTAGTTTCTGTTGCTATAAAGGAATGCCTGAGGGTGGATAACTAATAAAAAAGGTTCATTTGGCTCACAGTACTTTAAGCTGTACAAGAAGCATGGCACTGGCATCTGCATATGGTGAGGGTCTCAGAATTCTTCCCTTCATGGTGAACAGAGATAGGGAGCTGGTGTGTGCAGAGATCACATGGCAAAAGAGGAAGAAAGATAGAGGAGAGAAAAGTTCCAGCCTCTTTTTAACAATCAGAACTCACTCATTACCACAAGGACAGCACCAAGCCATTGGTTAGGGATGTAGCCCCAGACCCAAACACCTCCCATTAAACACCACTTCTAATACTAGAATTCAAATTTCAATGTAAGATTTAAACAGTTCAAACAATTCATATTCCAACCACAGCAATAGGTTTTCTACCCCTTTGTTTGTCTCTTTGCCTTCTAGGCCACCAAAAATTTAAAAATTTGATCACTTTATGGTGTCCCATATGTCACAGACACTTTGTTTATTCCTTTTTATATTTTGTTTTTATTTTTGTCTGGGTTATTTCAAAAGACCTACCTCATGTTATAAAATCATGTGTTCTGCTTGATCTACTCTGTTGTTGAAATTTACAAATGTATTTTGTATTTAATTCAATGACATTTTCCATTTCAGAATTTCTGTTGGGTTCTTTTTTATATCTATTTCTTCGGTAAATGTCTTATTTATATCACGAATTTTTTTTTATTTATTTGCATCTTTTTTTCTGAGTTCTCTAATGTATCACTGAGCTTCTTTAATCTTATATTTAAGTACCTTTTGTAATTTCATAAATTTGTTTTGCATTGAAATCCATTGCTAGAAAATTGTTTCTTTGGAGGTGACATATTGCTTTTTCAAGTTTTTGTGTTTTTATGTTGATATCTGAACATGTGGTGTAACAATCAATTCTTCCAAATTTTTAAATTTGCTTTCATAGGGAAGGACATTTTCCTTAAGATGGATCTATGGTGTTTGTTGGGTTGGGCAGAATGCTCAGGTAGGGGCACCAGTAGCTGCTTGATGTCCCTGCTACTGGGGAGAACAGGGTTGCTATCTATGGCAGTAGCTGTAAACAAGAAGCTGGAGAGTATGTGCTTTGGCCCCAGGAGGCAGTTGCAGGTTGGGTAACCTTTCTTCAGGGCACTTGTAAATTTATAGCACCCCAGCTACTGTGGCTAGTGGGATGGTTACCTCAGATATGAAGTCAGCAGCCAGCAGCAGCATCTAGCTGCGGACAGGAAGGTCAGTGAGGCTCCAGAGATATGAACATGCAGGGGCTATTGGATCCCAGCATAGAATACAGTCTGGTAGGGGCTTGGTTTCAAAGTGGTGCCTTGATGTATCTCCTTATAACTCAAGGGGTATATGGAACCCAGCATGAGCTTTTGAGCAGTGCTGTCATGGGGTCTCTAAAGAGTTAGTCTCAGGGACCATATGGGTCAAAGTGTGCTCCTGCTGCTAGAATTGCAGGAGTCCACAGAGAGCACGTGGACCACAAGGGGTCACTTACTTATCATTTTCCCTCATTTGGCTCCCAGTTGATCCCTGTCTCATTTCCCTCTCCTTTCTTACTTTATGTGTTTCACTTCTCTATCAAATTCCAACATTCTCTCTTAGGTGATCCAGTCTAAGTGTGGTTACCTAGTTTGGCTCTTCTTTGTGGAGGAGGTGAGTACCAAATGCTTCTATTTAGCTAATTTGAAGTCCTTCAGTCTCTACTCTCCATTTAGACTGCATGATGTCCCCTAATACGGCAACTTACAGCTTTTATTTGGAGTTTAGGGTATTTGCATTTAATATAGTTATTAATATACAAAGTTTGTCTACCATATTATATTGGTATTTCTTTGCTATTGGTTCCATTTTTTAAAATTTTATTATTTTCTGCAATTCTTTTGCTTTCTCAGCTTCAAGCACTACATATTTGGTTATTTCCCAGAAGCATGTTTCTTCCCATTTCAAACTATCCTCACCTGTTGATGCGTCTGCCTTGAAACTTCCCTTTTGGCACATCTATTTGGCAATCTTAACTACTATTCAGATTTCAGATTAAATATAATTTCTACTTATATACCTTATTTGACTCCCCAGACTCAGTTACACTTCTAAAAGCACCTTGTTTGTCTTCTTTTTAATTTCTCTCACAGTTTGAATTAATTACAAAAAATAGATAAACCTGAGAAAAGCAAGTCATGAAAGAAATGTTAATGGTAGTGTTGCTACTGCTGTTTGCAGCTGTATCCCTAAAATTTGGCAGAAGTCCTTGAATTTAGTAAGTGTACAAAAGTACTCATTGATTGAATACATAAACTTAATACTTGCTTCTCACAAAACAGATATAAAATCGAAAGTACAGGAATAAAGGTTGGATCTTAATATTAGGATTTTAAAAATTGAAGCTGATTAAAATGAACTTTAATAAACTGAACTGAACTGTCTTTTGAATCAGTGGTTTCCTAATGAATGAATGTTTCTTCCATCCACAGAGCATGGTTTTGATTTTAAATTATGTATATCACTGTATTTAAACAAAAATTAGTATGTAAAGCTTCTTTTCCTTTGTTGCCCTGAAAATGGTGATTTATCAATAAGTATACCATACATAGCAAACCCAGTGAATATTAAATAACAAAAGTAATATTTAAATAGAGCATTATATCTATATATGGATATTAGGATTATAAGTAATGGTTTAACATAAAAGAGGGTAAATAATATCTTACAAATGTGACAATTTCTTCAAATTTATCAACATTTTATTTCTAAAAATGATCCATGAGAGAGATTAGGTATATCTAATTTGACATCTAAGAGAAGAAATGAGCTTGTACACAAATGCCCCAGTTTAAACTCCAGATTTATATAAAAATATGATGAGCATATAGACGTTTGCTTAACTAGAATGCATGTGTGTACCTTTTGTGTATTTTCCAGAATTTTTTTGTAGATGCAGCTTAAAATAAATTCCCAAAGACATACTTACAAAATTCAAATATGTCCTCAGTTATTTCTTAAGTTGATTATAGGTTAAATGTGAAAAAAATTTCAAGACGACAATATTTTTATGCTAACCTTTACAAATATATAATATGTTCCTTGGAATGTCCTTATGTCTCTATAGTGCTAACTCAATCCTAGCCGTCTTTCTGGTTTTAATTAATATTTACATCATTTTAAGCCTTCCTCCTCCAACTTAATTCATTTTTATTTTCTCTATTCCTTAAAGCTACTGCCAAGTATGGCACTCCAATTAAAAAAAAAAAAAAAAAAAACAGTTTTCTTCAAATATAATTAACATACCATAAAATCTACCCATTTAACCTTTACAATTTAATAGTTTCTAGTCTATTCAGAGCTACGAAGTATCAACATCATCTAACTTTAGATTACTTTAGTCATCCCCAAAGGAATTCCTGTATACATTTAACAGTTACTCATCTTTTGTGCATAGATATCCACTCGTTTCATCACTATTTCTCGAAAAGGCTCTTCCTTTACCATTGAATTATGTTGACACTCATCAAAAATCCATTTACCGTAAATGTAAGGGTTTATTTCTAGATTTGCAATTCTATTCCATGGATCAATGCATTTATGCTCATGTCAATAGCACACGAGTGCTACTTTAGCTTACTACTTAGCTGACTACTGTTGCATTGTAAATTCCGAAATTGGACAGTGTGTCATCCATCTTTGTTCTTTTTAAGATTGTTTTGGCTAATCTGTAGTTTCCAATTCCATGTAAACTTTAAAATCATCTTGTTAATTCTTTTATAGTAATTCTGTTAAATCTGTAGATTATTTGGGGGATTATACCTTCCTTAACAACATTAAATATTCTTATCTGTGGACATGGAATATTCAATTTATACAAGTCTTCTTTAATTGTTTTTAACAGTGTTTTATAAGTTGAAGTGTACAGATTTAAACTTTTTGCTGTGATATTAGTTTACAATTTTCTTTGCAATTTGGATTGTTCTCATTTTCTTTGCTTACCTAGTTGCCCTGACTAAAACTTCCAGAACAATATTGAGCACAAATGACAAGACAAGTATCCCTGTCTTGTTTCCAATTTTAGGGGGAAAAAACCCAGTTTCACCATTAAGTTAGCTGTGGATTTTTAATAGATGTTTGTTATTAGGAGCAAGAAGTCCTTTATTTTATTTTATTTTCTGTTCTTAATTCTTTAAGTGATTTTTTTTTATCACAAAAGGAGGTTATATTTTGTCAAATATGTCTATTGACGGGACCATGTGTGTTTTGCCCTCTATTATATTAATATAGTATATTACAATAGTTGATATTATAATGTTAAACCAACCTTGCATTCCTGGAATAAACCTCACCTGGTCACGGTAAATAATTCTTTTCATAAATAAGCTGGATTCATTTCCAATACTGTGTTGACGATTTCTAGTTTATATTTAAAGAAGATATTGGGTCTGTAATTTTCTTCTTTTGGGCTATCTTCGTCTAATCTTTGTATCAGAGTAACACTGGCATCATACAAGTTAGAGAGTATTTTTACTCTTCTAATTTCTGACAAGTTGTAAAAAATTACTATCAATTGTTTAAATACTTGTTAGAATGCACCATTAAAATCAGTTAGGACTGGGCTTTTTCTTTATATAGATTACTTAAATTATTATTATTATCTTTTTTATATTTCATAAGACTATTAAAAATTTTCTATAGCTTCCAGAGTTAGTTTTGGAAATTGTGGTTTTCAAAAAGTGTATTTAACTCATGAAGTTATCTAATTTTCTAGCATTTTTGTACTATTTTCTTATAATACTTTTTTTACTTCTGCAAAGTAATTTCCTCTTGCATTTCTTAATATAGCATGTTATTGTCCTGTCTCTCTCTCTTTTTTTATTGTTCAATCCAGCTGGAAATTTATTAATTCCATGGCTCTTTTCACAAAAACTATTTTTGTGGAATTTTTAAATTTTAAAAATTAAAAACATATATTTTTATTTTCGTAATTTCAGCTCTAATCTTTACATTTGTCATGTCTGCATGCTCTAGGTTTAATTTACTCTGTTTTCTAGTGTCCTATGGTGAATCATGAGGATATTAATTTGAGATTTCTTCTTTCTTTTAAATATAGGCAATTACAGTTGTAAATTTCTCTCCAGGCAGTTGATCTAGCTGCATTCTGCATGTATTGTTATAGTATTTGTTTGTTTTTATATATTTGTAAATATTTTTAAATTTCGCTTGTGTGAGTTCTTCATTAATTCATCATTTTAAGAGGATTATTTTCCCAACTTGATTTATGTTTTAGATTTCTAATTTTATTCCATTGTGATCAGATATTATAATTGTATTATCTCAATCCTCTTAAATTTATGGAGGCTTGCCTTATGGACTAGTGATTGGTTTATCATGGAGAATATTCCATGTGTGCTTGAGAAGAATATATATTCTACTGCTAATTGGTGGAGAGTTCCTTGCAAATTTGTTAGGTCTAACTGATTTCTAGCATTGTACAAATTTTCTGTATACTGCCTGAACTACTGCTTTATTGTTCTAATATAGTGTGGAAAGTAGAGATCTGAAGTCTACAACTGTAACTGTCAAATTGTCTCTCCCTTTGAGTCTTTCAATTTCTTCTTCATGTACCTTCTGGCTCTATTCTTAGGTGTCTATATGTTTATAATTATTTTATCTTTCTGATAGTTGTACTTACGTCATTATAAAATGTTTCTCTTAAGTTATAATAATGTTTGGTTAGAAAGTCTAAATTGTATATTTGTGTAGCAGTCCCTGCTCTTTTTTCATTTCCGTTTGCATAATATATCTTTTAACATTTTACTATGAATCTGTTTGTAATGTTCTGTTTCTTTATTCACTCTACTCTGACTTTGAATTAATTACTGAGTTTATTCATATTTAATGCTATTGATATGGCTGAGTTTACGTCATTTTAGTTTTGATTTCTGTATGTCTCATGTCTTTTTTGTTGCTCTCTTCATCTTTTACGGTATTCTTTTGCATTAAGGAGACTTTTTATAGTGTAAAATTTTACTACTTTTAGTGATTGCTTTCACTATATTGTTTATGTATTTTTCATTGGTGGCTCTATGGCTTACAAAATACATCTCAAATTATCAGAATTTATGTCAGATTTATAGAAAGTTATTACAGGGAGTTATAGAAACTTTAATCCTATACAGCTTTATTCTCTCTTTCCCCTTTTTGTGTCATCAATGCTTTCTTTCTCTCTCTAGCTCTTTCTATACATATATACATATAACATATATAACATACATGTTATGTGTATATACAAATTATATATACATAATTTATGCTCTATTTATATATAAAATATATACATATGTGTTTTATTTATATATAAATGATATAACATATATGTATATAAATTGTTCATATTTTTAGGTATCATATATACATATTTTACATTTATATATAAATTATATATACATCTATACATAATTTCATATCTACATATATGAAATTAAGCTTATCTGTTATATATGTTTTACATATATCAATGTGTGGGTATATATGTACACACACATTATATATATGCACACATAAATATATATACACACCCAAACATATATATATGTGTGTGTATATATATACAGGAAGTTTATATGTATTGCTATCATGGAGCCTCAAGCTTCTTCTTAATTATTTACCATCATAATCACCATTGTTTCAATAGCAGTCTTTGGGTTTACTTTCCCCGTGCTCTGTTCCAAATAAAAAGTAAAAGTTATGGGGCTCTCTGTTCTTAAGTCTTACAGCTCTCCCTGGACATAACCTGTCTGCCATTGCTCTCAATATGAAAAGGGGTATAACAGCCAATTTATCTGGGAATGGGAAACTGCTTTACAATCAGATTGCTGGAAGAGTGATGGTCTTCTCAAATTGTCTCTCCTGACGTGAAGCGTCCCTCTGACTATGCAGCTAGCTAGGGTGAGAGTGACCATTGCCCAACATTGTCCTGCCTTTTCTGTTGTGGAATTTCCACCATAGTAACAGAGATTGGGTGGAAGAAGAAAGCCCCTGACCCCTGGGCTTCAGTTGCCTGGACTAGTGCTTCAACAGCATGAAGGTTATAAAATATGCTGTTGTTCTGACCTTCCCATTAAAAACAAACAAACAAACGAAAACAAAAACAAAACAGAGCCCTATACTAGGAGATGGGAGGAGAGGAAGCCTCATCTTTTTGGCACACCATCCTAGAGGAGAGCCTTTATTTCACTAAACTGGGACTAGTGAAGTGACAGAATGTGACTTGAATTTACAGATTCTCACTGTTCTTAACAAGCTTTAGTAGATTTTTCTAAATAAATATTTCTTTCTTTCATGAATACTCTTAGGAAAATTTCCAGAGACTTGAGAGGGGTGTGTGTGTGTGTGTGTGTGTGTGTGTGTGTGTGTGTGTGTGTGACAGAGAGAGAGAGAGAGAGAGGGGAGAGAGAGAGAGAGAGAGATTTCTATTTTCATCAGTTGTGGTTGCTTTTCCAGGGAGAAGATCCAGGGGCACCTTGCATCACTATTAGGGAAATGTCTCCCTTCTTGTGTAGTACTCCTATTTAATCACATTATAATGTATTACTTTTCATAATTATGCAAATCTTTCCATTTATTTATGCCTTTTTAAATAAATCAGTCAATTTTTTGGATCTGCCAAGTTACATTGGATATATGGTTTGGATCACCCTTTGATCTTGAATGGAAAGTTAGTTTTGTTGGACATTTGTGTTTGGATCAATAAAATGATAATTATATTATTTCTTGGACAGATTCTCCACTGAGATTAAATTGTATCAATCTCGCTGCTAAAATCTACTGATTTTCTGGTGAAATTTATACTCCTTACTTTAGAATGCATTCATAAATAATCTCTGTTAGCCTCTAGCTTGTTATTGTGAACATATTTTCATTTTTCCCATGCATAGCTCAGAGCTCTTAGACATGCCATTTCATTCAGTGGCATGCATTTTCTGCATTTATCTCTAATTCTAAACTTCAGTGTAACTATTAACTTCCTAGAAGCCCAGCTAAAACCCCCCGTCTGTTGCCATCTGATTAGTGTTCCCACTTCTGAGATTTTATATTATGCATATTAGGAGATAGCTCCATCACTTATCATAGCAGATTACAATCTTTGAGTTATTTTCTATCTTATTACTATAATATGCTCAAGAGCTTTTGTATCTTCCGAGTTTTTAGTTATTCTTTTGACTTCAGTATCTGAGCATCAGAGGTACTAAAGAAAAGCTCATTTTTCCTACAAAGCCCTTCTACAAGCAGAGCCCCTGATGACACTCAGTACTTACTTAGTGTAGTACTTTTAATTTAGTATGAGGGACTAGAAGCATTGAAAAGTTATGGAACCATTATTTTTGCTTTGATTTATAATTATTAAGTTATTTAAAATAAAAATGTAAAGTTGTACAATTTTTAATAAAAGTATAACTAAGACCCTTTGTAAATGAGTTATTATTATTATTAAATCATTATAGCCTGCTATATTTTGCAGGTATCTTCTAATTTTAAGTTTCAAAAATTGTTCATTTTTAATTAACATTAAAATTTGTACATATTAAGTGTCCACTAAGATTTAAAGTATGCTCCTGGCTGTGCATTTCTGATTGCTTTTGTTTCATATTTTATACTTATACATAAACATATGTATAGTTTTACAAGCTAATCCCAATCTTATTTGATCTCCTCACTGGATCTGAAAGGTTATTTTTAATGATTATTTACCAATTTTATAGATAAGGATATTGAAATTGTTAGAGATTAAATGCCTTTTTCCAAGTTCATGATACAGTCTGACGTCTGCTGCTGAACACTTATATTTACATGCATTGACACTCAATCTTTCTTCTGAAACTGAGAGTGTTTCCTTTCTTCAAGCTTTGTTTTTTACATCTCAAAACAGGATATCAGGGAGAAATGACAAATTACGGAAGTGGTTACCTGATAAAAAATCTTACTACCTTTAGGTGAAACACTTAAAGGACTTTTTAGCATGGTGACAGTGTATTTGGCTTAGGTTTGTGTTTTCCACATTTAATGTCATCTTTACATCTTTCAAAAGCCAGCAAGGGTTTGCTATTCAGAAAGAGAGAGCATCTCACCTTCACAGCAAGAGACATCCTTTTAGATAATCCTTAGAACAAGCTAATGCTGAAAAACCTGATGGCATGAAGGAAGAGACCCATGTTGGAAAGGGAATATGGGTTGTTTACTAAGGGAAGAAATGCCAGTATCAGGCGCAACACTCATCTAACAGTGGGAATACTTGTTACATTAACAAGATTTACTGACAGACTCCATCTGTGTCTTCTCACCAAACAAGGTCACTCAGTCAGATACTATGGAGCCTAATGAGGAAAATGCCAAGTCTCTGGAGTG
The DNA here is from genome assembly GCF_008728515.1 of Papio anubis. NCBI lineage: Eukaryota > Metazoa > Chordata > Mammalia > Primates > Cercopithecidae > Papio > Papio anubis. Next base: position 77,832,474 of record NC_044985.1, read on the forward strand.
ATAATAGAGGTTCACTCTGACTTACGCCTCAGGCACTGGCAATATTTTTAGGTCTGGAAAATAAAGTAAGGCACAGAAAAAGGTCATAATTTTTATCGAGCCAATCCACCTTGAAAAATAACTGTGCAAGTGAGCATATTTAATATTTTTTTTTTACTTTCTTGAAATTCAAGGTTACTTTTCTCTTTTTCAAAGTAGTCCTGAAGGGTTTTAATACTTACCTGAACATTACATTTATATATGGTATTAGGTTAAAGGGTCTGTGCCACAGCTCCTTTATTTTATATCTAAGAAAGGAAATACCTACAAAATGCTAAAGGGGCTTGTTGTTTTTGTGCATGTAATGTATTATTAGCTCTTTCTTTGAGAAAAAGGCCTCACAGAATTTTTCTGTAGCATTAGATATCACGATGTTTCTTAAACTTGGGAATTAGATGTTTGGTTTCATGTCTTAGCAGCTGTAATCACAAAGCTATTAAGTAGCTTTTTTACTTGAGCAAATAGCTTATCATCTCTGAACCTGTGTCCTTAATGGACAAATAATGGATTTAGAATAAATAATAATTGAGATCCCTTAAAATGTAAACACGCTCCAGGCTCGTTACTTATACATCAAACATATGTACCTTTTTTTCTTGTCAGCAGACCTCTTCAAATACCCACTATATATAGCCCTAGTTTGATTCATGTAAACCACATGATATTAGAACATACCTAATTTCCTGGTCTGTTTTTATTATCCCTGCACTTCGTTCAAATGTCATCCACTAATTTGGTATTTCCTATAGATTTATGAAGTCTTAAAGTGTTTTGCTACAGCTTCCTTTATACATTCAAATTTTATTATAAAAATAAAAATAAATTAAAATATTTCCTAGCTTATCAACTACTTCTACTCCTTTTTTTATTTCTCAGAAAGGATTCTCTGTTTAAAAACAAAACAAACAAACATACAAACAAAAAAAAAAATCCACTAAGACATGAATAACACAATCTGTACTTTATTTGCTATACTGAAGTCAAAGATTGCTAAGAATAACTGACCTTAAACATAATGGGAAGGGAAGCTTTCACAAGGATAAGACCCTGGATATAATCAACATTCACCAAAAACAAATCATGAACTGTAAATTTGCTGACTTATTGTAGTGCAATTGAGTAAAAGCCTCCCTGGAAAATTTAAAATATTTTATTCAACTAATTTTACTAAAAAGCAATTAGGTATTGGTTGCCTTGTTAAGAGAATCAGGAAAGACAATTTGTCTAAGTTAAGGCATTTGAATTTGAGGTACCGTTGATCTAGAACACACCATACAGAGTCCAGAGCTGGTAAAGGTCCATCAGTTAGAAGTGACATAGAAAAGAACAAGACAGAGTAAAAGCTCTATGCCATCAGGACTAGAGATTAGTTTGTTAATTGAGAAATCAAATTATGGCAAGGATTAATAATAAAGAAAATGCCTTAAATATTTCAATTTGTAGCTTTTAAATGCATAAATTTAACTGAAACTCTTTAAAATAAGACCTAGCATTTTTTTTTTAGTATAAGCCTGCTGACTGGCATTCTGTTTTTTTAATAAACCACACATAAAATATCTCCCTGCCTCAGTACTACTGAAAAACGATGTGTACCACAGTAACAAATCTCAAAAGGACACTATTTCTAGAGTGTCTCTGCTTACTAAACCAGCGTAAGAACGTTCACACCTTGAGTTACAAATTTTTACAATAATTCCTTCATTCCTTTACCATCTTGACGCCTTTTTAAAAATGTAGCATAATAAATATAGTTTTGATATAATTAATTTATAAATTTTTAGATTTACATAAATCTCTCAGCAACTCCAATTTTATTATATAAAAATTAAACACTATATTTCTTATGTCCATGTAAAAATATTATTTCATAATGCATCTCAAAATTCAGTATTTTTTATTAACACACAATAACATATATTAATACCTGATACATATTTACGGGGTACAGATGATTTTTGATACATGATACAATGCAAAATGATCACAACAGGCTATTTATTATATTCATCATCCAATCATTTGTCATTTCTTCATGATGGAAACATTCTAAATATTCTTTTCCAGGTATTTTGAAATATACCATTAATTACTGTTAACTATAGTCATCCTGTAGTACTATAAAAAACTAGAACTTATTCCTTCCATCTAATTGTATGTTTGTGCTCATTAACCAACCTCTTTTCAGCCCTAGGCTTAGCCTTCCCAGCATCTGGCATCTAGCACTCTACTTTCTACTTTCGTGAAATCAACTTTTGTAGCGCCCACAGATGAGTGAGAGCTTGTGATATTTGTCTTTCTGTGCCTGGCTTATTTTCTTTAACTAAATGACCTCCAGTTCCATCCATGTACCTGCCAATGACAGGATTTTATTTATTTTTTCTTATGGTAGATAGAATTCCATTGTGTATATATACCATGTTTACTTTATTCATTCTGTTGTTGATGGACAGTTAGATTGATTCCATATCTTCGTTACTGTGAATAGTGCTGCAATAAACAAGTGGGGTACAGCTTTCTATTTGATATGCTGATTTTTTTTCCTTTGAATAAATACTGTAAAATTAGATTGCTGGATCCTATTGTAGGTTTTTTTTTTTTTTTTAGTTTCATGAAAAATTGTCACACTGCTTTCCATAATAGCTAAACTAATTTACATTCCCATTAACAATGTGTAATAGTTCCCTTTTCTCCTAGTCCTTTCCAGCATTTATTTTTTATTTCTTTGATAATAGCCATTCTGAGGTTAGATGATATCACATTGCCGGTTGAACTTGCATTTCCACGATGATTAGTAATGCTGAGCATTTTTTGATATACCTGTTAGACATTTGTTTGTCTTGTATGTCTTATTTTGAGAAAAGTCTACTCGGATTCTTTCCCCACTTTTTAATGGGTTTATTCATTCTTTTGCTGTTGAGTTGTTTGAGTTTTTTTTTTTTTTTTTTTTCCTGAATTCTGAGTATTAGTCCCCTGTCAGATTAATAGCTTTTTCTCTCAATCTAAAGATTGTTTCTTCACTCTGTTTATTATTTTCTTTGCTGTCCAGAGCTTTTTAGTTTAATGTAGCCCACTTATCTATTTTTGTAGAGGCATTTTACCCGTGCTTTTGAAGTCCCAGTCATAAAATCTTTGACTAGACAACTGTCCTAAAGCATTTCCCCTGTTTTTGCCTAGAAGTTTTATAATTTTAGGTCTTATGATTTAAACACTTAGTGTTACTGTGATATATCACACTTATTAATTTGCACATGTTGGAAATATGTTCATCGTCTACTTCTTTCTGCCTGTGGAGGCCACCGAGGAAGCATTGTTAAAGTCTCTCTGCCCCTTGCCATCATGTCTAAATCAGAGTCTCCTAAAGAGCCTGAACATCTGAGGAAGCTCTTCATTGGATGGTTGAGCTTTGAAACAACTGATGAGAGCCTGAAGAGCCATTTTGAGCAATGGGGAATGCTCACGGACTGTGTGGTAATAAGAGATCCAAAAACCAAGCACTCCAGGGCCTTTGGGTTTGTCACATACGCCACTGCGGAAGAGGTGGGTGCAGCCATGAATGCAAGGCCATACAAGGTGGATGGAAGAGTTGTGGAACCAAAGAGACCTTTCTCAAGAGAAGATTCTCAAACATGAGGTGCCCACTTAACTGTGTAAAAGATATTTGTTGTTGGCATTAAAGAAGACACTGAAGAACATCACTGAAGATAATATTTTTGAACTGTATAGAAAAATTAAAGGGATTGAAATCGTTACTGACCAAGGCAGTGGCAAGAAAAGGGGCTTTGCCCTTATAAACTTTGATGACCATACCATGCTGGGAATGGCCACAACTATGAAGTTAGGAAAGCCCTGTCAAAGCAAGAGATAGTTAGTGCTTCATTCAGCCAAAGAGGTCGAAGTAGTTCTGGAGACTTTGATGGTGGTCATGGAGTTAGTTTCAGTGGGACTGACAACTTTGGTTATGGAGGAAACTTCAGTGGTCTTGGTGGCTTTGGTGGCAGCTGTGGTGGTGGTGGATATGGTGGCAGTGGCGATGCCTCTAATGGATTTGGTAATGATGGAAGCAATTTTGGAAGTGGTGGAGGTACAATAATTTTGGCAATTACAACAATAGTTCAAATTTTGGACCCATGAAGGGAGGAAACTTTGGGGGCAGAACTTCTGGCCTCTATGGTGGTGGAGGCCAATCCTTGGACAAACCATGAAACCAAGGTGACTATGGCGGTTCCAGTAGCAGTAGTAGCTATGGCAGTGGCAGAAGATTATAACTACTGCCAGGAAACAAAGCTTAGCTGGAGTGAAGAGTCAGATAAGTGACAGGGAAGCTACAGGCTACAACAGATTTGTGAACTCAGCTAAACACAGTGGTAGCAGGGACTAGCTGCTACCAATGGGGAAAAAAAAATGTTTTAGACAAATACTCATGTGTATGGGCAAAAAACTCGAGGACTGTTTTTGCAATGAATTGTTTAACAGGCTATTTTAGTTTCTGTTCTGTGGAAAGTATAAAGCATTCCGACAAAAGATTTTAACGTAGTTTTTTTTTTTACACCCATGCTGTTGATTGCTAAGTGTAATAGTCTGATCATGATGCTGAATAAATGTGTCTTTTTTTAAATGTGCTGTGTAAAGTTAGTCTACTCTGAAGCCATCTTGGTAAATTTCCCCAACAGTGTGAAGTTAGAATTCCTTCAGAGTAATGCCAAGTTCTATTTGGAATTTATATACAGTCTGCTTGGGTGGAGAAGCCATTGTCTTCAGAAACCTTAGTGTAGTTGAATGATAGTTACTGTTATGACCTGAAGGTCACCATTAAAAGGGATCACCCAAGTCACCCAAGCAAAATCATGGAATTATTGGTTATAAAAATAATTGTGGCCACATCTTATGCAATATATCTAAATTGAATGATAGTACCAGATAAAATTATAGATGAGAATGAAGCTTTCGTATCATCCATTATCATGTGTAATCAATAAATGATTTAATTCTCTTGAAAATAAAATACAATAATTTGCATGTTTTGAACGATGTTTGCATCCCTGGGATTAAATTTGACTTGATCATGGTGTGTTATCTTCTTGATATGTTGTTGGATTTGACTTGCCACTATAATGTTGAGGATTGTTTCATTTACATTCATCAGGTTTATTTGCCTATAGTTTTCCTTTTTGTTGTGAACCTATCTAGTTTTGGTATGAGGGTAGTGCTGGTTCATAGAATGATTTAGTCAGAATTCCCTCCTCTTCTAATTTTTGGAATAATTTGAGAATTGTCGTTAGCTTTTCTTTAGAAGTCTGGTAGAATTCTATGTAGCAGTAAAGCCGTCGGGTCCTGGGCATTTCTTTTTTTGGAAGACTTTCATTGCTGATTCAATCTCATAGTCATTATTGGCCTGTTCAAGTTTTCTGTTCCATCTTAGTTAAATTTTGGTAGGGTGTATGTGTTCAGGAATTTATCCATTTCCTCCAGGTTTCCAATTTGTTGTCATATGATTGTTCATAGTAAATTCTAATGATCCTTCATATTTCTGTGATATCAGATGTAATGTCTCATTTTTATCTCTGATTTTATTTTTTCAGGTCTTCTCTCTTTTTTTTCTTGACTAGTGTAGCAAGCAGTTTATCAATTATGTTTATCTTTTGGAAAAAATAATTTTTCATTTCATTGATTATTTATAATTTTTTAGTCTCAATTTTGTCTAGTTGTTTTTGAATCTTTATTATTTCTGCCCTACTAATTTGGGGTTTGATTTGTTGTTACTTTTCTAGTTCTTTGAGGTGCATCATTAGAATTGTTATTTAAATTCCTCTCATTTTTGTAAATATTTATTGCTGTGAAGTTTCCTCTTATCCCTGCTTTTGCTGTGTCACATGGGTTTTTGTTTGTTGTATTTCCATTTTTACTTGTTTCAAATTTCCTTTTACATTTTTTCTTATTATCTTTGTTGATGCAAAGGTAATTTAAAAGTATGTTCTTTAATTTCCATGTATTTGTTAAATTTTCAAAGTTCCCTTTATTAGTGATTTGTAGTTTTATTCCTTTATGTTTTAAGAAGATATTTGATGTGATTTAAATTTTAAAAATTATTTAAACTTGTTTTGTGGCCTAATATATGGTCTATCCCAGAGAATGTTTACATGTGCTGATGAGAAGACTATGCATTCTGCTACTGTTTGATAAAAGGTTTAGTAAATAAATGTCTGTTAGGTCCATTTAACCTACAGTGCAAATTTAGTCTCACATTTCTTTGCTAATTTTCTCCCTAAATAATCTGTCCAATGCTGAAAGTGTGGTGTAAAAAGTCTCAACTATTAATGTATTGGTGTCTATCTCTCCCTTTAATTCTAATAATATTTGCTATACACACACACATATACATATACATACACATATATGTGTGCGTATATATGTGTGTATATATGTGTGTGTGTATATATATAGATATACACACATATATACATATATATACACACATACACACATCTTCCAGTGTTGGCTGTGTGTGTGTGTGTGTGTGTGTGTGTGTGTGTGTATTTACAATTGTTATAATGTCTTGGTGATTTTGTCCATTTGTTATTATATAATGACCCTTAAGTCACTTTTTATGTTTTTGACAAAAGTGTGTTTTGTCTAATATAGGTATAACCATTCTGCATGCTTCTGTTTTCTGTTCGTGTGGAATATTTTATTTTCATCCCTTTCGTTTCAGTCTATTTCTGTCTTTACATGGAAAGTAAATTTCTTGTCAGCAACATACAGTTAGATTTCTCTTTTAATCCATTTAGCCAGTCTATATCTATATCAAATTATGTATATTCAAGGTTGTTATTGATACATGAGGACTTACTAGTGTCATTTTGTTAATTACATTCTGATTATGTAGTTTATCTTTTGTTCCTTTCTTCCTCTTTTAGTGTTTACTTTTATTTTTCAATTTTTTTTTTTTTGTAAAGATAACATGTCATTCCATTTTCTTTCTAATTTAGGTATATTCTCTGTCAGTGAGTTTTATAAATCAATGGGTTTCAATGATGGTAGATTTCATTCCTTTGCTTCCAGATGTATGATTCTTGTAAGCATTTATTTTAGGGACAGTCTAGTGATAATGAATTCCGTCCATTTTTGCTTGTCTTAAAAAACATGTATTTCTCGGCAGTGCATGGTGATTCATGCCTGTAATCCCGGCACTTCGGGAGGCTGAGGCAGGAGTCAGGAGTTCAAGAACAACTTGGCCAACATAGTGAAACATCATCTCTACTAAAAATACAAAACCTAGCCGGGTATGGTAGCAAGCACCCGTAGTCTCAGCTACTTGGGAGGCTGAGGCAGGATAATCACTTGAACCTGGGAGGTGGAGGTTGCAGTGAGCCAAGATCACTCCACTGCATTCCAGCTTGGGTGAAAGAGCAAGATTCTGTCTCAAGAAGAAAAATGTATTTCTCCTATATTTTTGAAAGATACCTTTGTTGGGTATAGTATTCTCAACCTGCGGTATTTTTTCGGTCAGCACTTTGAATATATCATCCCATTCTTTTTTTTTTTTTTTGATGGTGTCATGTTCTGTCACCAGGCTGGAGTACAATGGTGCAATCTTGGCTCACAGCAACCTCCGCTTCCCAGAGTGAAGCGATTCTCCTGCCTCAGCCTCCTGAGTAGCTGGGGCGACAGGCATGCACCACCACACCCAGCTAAATTTTGTATTTTTAGTAAAGATGGGGTTTCACCATGTTGGCCAGGATGATCTTGATCTCTTGACCACGTGATCTGCCCACCTCAGCCTCCCTATCATCCCATTCTTTCCTTGCCTGTGTGGCTTTTGCTGAGAAATCTGCTGTTAGTCTTAAGAATTTCCTTATATATGACTTAATACTTTTTCTTCTTCTTTGAGAAGTTTTTTTTTGTTTCCCTTTTGACTGACTATAAAATGCCTTGGAGATTACAATATTGTCTTGCATCTATTTGGAGATATTTGATCTTTCTCTATCTGAATGTTTATATGTATTTTCCAAGATTTGAAAAGTTTCCAGCTATTTTATTATTAAATATAGTATTTATGTCTTTTAAAAAATTTCTTCTCCTTTTATAACTACAAAAATTCAAATATATAATCACATTATGGTGTCTCATATGTCCAAAGCTTTTTAAAAATTATTTTTTATTCTTCTTCCTCCTTCTCTCCTCCTCCTTTTCTCCTTCTCCTCCTCTTTCTCCTCCTCCTCTTCTTCTTCCTCCTCCTCCTCCTCTTCTTCTTCCTCCTCCTCCTCCTTCTTCTTCTTCCTCCTTCTTCGCCTTCATTTTTTTCTCTCACTGTGCTACTTCTAAAACTTGCCTTTAAATTTAAAAATTCTTTTATCTGAGTGATTTAGTTTACTGTTTAATCTCTTAAGTATATTGTTATTTTACTTATGAAATTTTCCCATTTCAGGATTTTGGTTTCTTTTTTATGATACCCATTTTATTTTGTTGAATTTCTAATTCAAATCTGTTTATCTGTGTTATCTTATATCTCATTGTGTTTCTTTAATCATTATTTTGAATTCTTTGGTGGGCATTTTATAGATTTCCTTTTTGGGAGTCTGTTACTGGAGAATTATTGTGTTCTTTGGAAGTGTCATGTTTTCTTGCTTTTACATGTTTCTTGTGTACAAACATTGATATCTCGGCATTGGTGTAACAGTCACTTCTTTTAATTTTATGAATTGACTTATATAGGAAAAGAATTTTTTCTACAGAAAGATGTAATGTATCCATAGTGTTTGTTGGGTAGAATATTTTGCCTTTATTCTGGTATAGTCTCTGCATAATTTCCCTGGCTGTAATTACCATCAGTAGTTTCTGTGAGTTCTTCAGTAGCTTAAGCTATAGTTATTAGTGGAGTCAGTGGTGAGGTTTTGCTTGAAATGGGACATCAGCTGAATCTATATTTGGCCAGAAATTATGATGGCAATGAGCTAGGCATGCTTCTCCTTCAGCCCCTGGGTGGCATACGTGATTGCTGCTGATGGCAACTTTGAGCTGGCCAATCCTTATACCTCTAGGCGGTATACCTCTAGGCAGATGCCAGCAGAGGCAGTGGTCTGCCAGGCAGGCCGTGGGATCCAGATGATACAAATGGTGTCAACATTGGCAGTAGCAATCCCAAGCCAATACTCATACCCTTAAGTGGTGTACATGGGCTCTAGAAAACTCAATAATTTGGGGAAGATTTTCATGAACTTTCTGTTCCCATGCCTTAGGCAGACATACTTATTCCATTTTCTGGACCTTTAATATTATATAATGCAGTAATATGATATTTCATTAATTTTCTCACATTCCTACTCTCAGCTCCTCTACAAATAGATTAACATATTCTAGGCTATTATCACCCTCAATGAATCACCATTTCTAAAATATTGTATTAATTTTAAGCCTCCATCATGCCCTTGCTTTCTGAAAAGTAAATTCTTTATTTTCTTCTTGATTCTTGTCTTGCCAATGCTTTCCACTCCACTCTAACTCTTACCTCTCAAATGTAGGGCTAATCTTTTCTTCTTATTTGTACACTGACCATAATTCTATTCACAGCAAATTTTGTCCTAATGATGTCACAGAAGACATAGCTAGATAGGAGACAAAATGAGAGAAGCACAGAGACAAAATTTTTCATTCACTTTGCCCCACCTTCATATTTATTGCATTCATCTCCTTATTCTAGAACATTACAAATAACAGTTAGTAAAAGTTGTTGGAGTGAATAAATGTATCAAAATGTGAGAAAATACAGAATACAAATATTGTTTTCTGTTAATATGGCTTTGATTTGGCCGTGCTTTCTGAAAATAAAGCATTTAAACTACCCTAGATGTCTCAGAAGTCATTGCATTCTTATAGGCACAAAGTAAAAGAATGTCCAATCTTAGGTTGATTTTTTTTTTCTATTTAGACACAACTCATTTCAAATTTAATGAAGGTATTTCTTTAAAAAGTGATCTCTTACTAAGTAAATATGTTTAATGCATAAAGCATAAAAGCACTAACATCCACATAGAATATAAACATAAAATATTTAGTAATAAGGTTTAGATTTTAAAATTTAAAAGTCACTTGTTAACCGCATCACTCTTTTTCTTCAAATATGTGACTGCCATTTTTTCTATAACTTCTAGAACTATAAACATTTTTCTATAATTGCAAATGCAAAAAATTAATTGGGAGGAGCTCAGAATATTATAACAGAAATTGACACCAAACTTAAGTGTGAATAACCATGATCCTACACAGAATTAGAAAAAAAAATTGGAGCATACATGACTTGTTTAGCATTGTCTTATATGAGTCTATATGACTGAGTTTGATGGTTGCTGGGAAAATTATAAGGGTTTTGAGGAAAATTGGTAATCCACTCCAGCAAATATTTATTGAATAAGAAGCATGGAATTGAAAACATTTCTGTCTATTTTCTGCATTATTTTCTGCAAATTGGCACATAGTGCAGAAGCAGATATAAATATTTTAGCTTTTTTTTTGCCTATTGCTTGGTTACCATAGTTTTTCTTCAATCTAAAACTGTAAAAATGAAAAATCTACTACTTACGGGAAGAAATTGATATGAAAGATTTCATTTGAATTTATTCTTTCTAACATATAACTAAGATAAATATTTAATATCTTAACCTTATTTTTATTTTTGTTAGTATTTTATAAAGTTATAGGTTAATGCATTTTAAAGACAGAGTTCCAAATATCATATGGTTCTGTAACAATAAATATATTTATCAACTGATGAAAATTGTTAATACTTTAATTTTTTAGATTTGTTATACAAGTGGCATTTTAATTAACTGCACATATATTTAAAATATAAGAATTTAATCCAATTTGTTTGGAAGTACTTGATTTATTTATTTATTTTTTGCTTACTTTGAGGAAAGGTATTATATACACTTAGTTTTTAGAAAGGGGAATAAATGGCACCCAAATTAATAATTACAGTTGAGGCTATCCTCAGGTCAAATTGTGAAAGTAGTTTACTTTCACATTCAATGTCTCATTTCAGTCTGATTAACATTCATCTACATGACAATTGTCTGCTTTGAAACATGACCTTTCTAAATAAACATTTGGAAGTTTTGTTTGTATAAATTATTCTAAGAATATTTTACCATTATGTTCATATATTTACAGATGGTATTGTTTGCCTTTTAAATGGGGCTTTTTGTAGATAAAGGCTTTACTTAACGTAAATTGAGAAGCCAGTGGTACAAAGCTTCTCAGGGAATATCAAATTAAAAATATAAATTGTAACACTAATCTAGGGTATATTAACATTTCAATGTGCTCACTCCATGAATGTGATTTTACTTATAATTTCAGAATATATGAGTGTGATTATATGCTGATTACTTACATTAGTATTTGTAGTTACTGAAATTGACTTATGTTCATACCCAGGATTATGCCTCTGTATTGTGTGTTTGTCTGTATGAGACCTAGGAAGGGAGGACTAGAAGAGGGAAGAGACAGAGAGAAATTAGGAAAAAATTTAATTTAAGAAAAATAATACTTGATTATTAATATTTTATAGTATTTTCTACACCTGTACTTAGAAGCTTAAAAAAACCCATATATGCTTAAATATGCATAGAATTCTATATTTCAGGCTGAGCTCAGCCATAGTTTTTCTCTGGTGGTTTTCCTTTACACTACTCACATTGCTGCAGGCTTCCATAGCTTCATTGGAACTGCATAGTTCACTATGGTCTCACTTTAATTGACGCGTCTCACAGGTGAATAATTTGTTGATTGTTGGCAAAATACATCCCTTTTCTACCATATCACCTCCCAATAAGGATATCTAGATCTAATAACATGGATCTAAGAGGATGGCAAGGAAGCTGTGAGGTCCTCTGAATTCTTGCTCAGAAGTGACACAACAGCACTTCTGATAGATTTGATTAGTCAAAGCAAGTCACAAAACCAATTTTCAAAGGGCAGGGGAAAAGATACATTACCTCAGTGTGAAGAGGTGTAAAGCATTTGTTCTCATGTTTTACCTAAATATTAAGTATATGTTTTATTTTTGTATTTATTTGGAAAATTTTCTAGAATTATTGTTTTCACCATAAGCAAATGGATTTTTGGAAAGTGACAAATATTCTTTTAGGGAATATTCATTTGTCATTAAGTACAAAAGCTTCCCTTTAAAAATGTCATATTAAAAAATGTACATTATTGTGATTTTAAAAGAAATATTCTTTGATATTCAAATTTTTACTTTCTATCCTTTTATTTATGAGGAGAGAAGAAAGTCTGGCCAAATAATACTGATATTCACAATCAATTTCTTAATCAGAAAAGTCTTGAATGTTGTCTAAATAAATTTGTGCTTAATTTTAATTACGTTAGTTTTAGTTATGCTTTTAATTTTATTGTACAAAAGATAATGAATGACAATTGGACAGTTTAAATCTTCTTAAAGTTAAAAAGATTGAAAGAGAATTCTCCATAGGAGTGAGCAATAGGGACTAGACTAAAATTTTTGTCTCAAAGTATATCTGGACTATATGATTGTTAGAATTATGGATGAAACTTAGACTAAATATAAATATGTTTTCATTATGAACTGGAAGCAATCAAGATTATATATATACACACACATATGTCTATATATTTCATGTATAGTATGAAATAATCTATATATTTCATACTATTGACTATTTTGTGCCTATCACATGAAAATTATCTTAGGATACACAAACACACACATACACACACTCACACACACACACATACTATCATTCAGTTGTTTGAGTTTCACTCAGTCTAAATTTTCACATTATAGACGTTCTGCGAAAACAAAAATAAAATCTTCAAGAAAATAATTTTTGAGAAAGGAGGAGCAAGGGAAACGAGAAACCAAACCTCTGACAACAAGACTGCATTAAAATATTTGTGGATATTGGCTGGCTTTTAAACTCTATACTACTTACAATACGTAAACTTACAAATTAATTTTATTCTTAATTCATTATTATGAAAGTACAATATTGTTTACACTACAAAGATTAATTCGTGTCTTGCCATGCAGAATTATGAAGGAATGAAATTCTGTTTCATTTCCGTGTAAGATGGTTGTTCCTCAAGTTAAGTAACTTTGGAAATGCATCTGTAGTTAATCTCTTGGTGCAATAAGAAAAGTTCTATTATATTTACTGTATTTAATTACTCACAAGTTTTTTTATGTGTATTTACCTGTGATATCCCTAGTTAAATATCTTGATGTAAGCAGCAATTGATATCTCTAACTCATCGTAAGAGCTACTTTGAAACATGTATTTTCAGCTATAAAATAATTGTGAAACACATGCCACCTGTGAGGGAAGCCTGGTCTCTCAGCAAACTCACACATACACATAGTTGAATACATGTAATATATAATGTAATATATATCTTCTCTGAGACAGAACACTTGCTGTATGATGGGGGTTAGTGAATAAATAACTAAGCTCTGCTTTTCTCCCTTGATTTCTCTTATTTAACTGATGATTCTTGAATTTTGCTTCCACTTCAAAATTTAATTCTTGAATTGGTGACCTCAAATTTGACTGATTTGCCCTACAAGGGCAGAGTGGATGAACAAGGCTTATTAGCAAAATCCGTTCACACAATTATGTTCTCTCAAGTCATTTACACAGCATTTCATGGCCAAATAATATTTAAAGCACTCAGTGATGCACCTAGTAATTGAATCTTTGGTTAAAATAAGGTCTTATGTGTGGGTTAAAAGTTATAATATATAACCGTGAGGGCAGTTCATTGTCCCTACAGTTATATTCCCTATGTACTGTTAAAAACTATATCTCTATAACATTTTACCATGGTCATATTTTATAAACTACATCAATATTTTTGTTTTATTCACCCAGATTTATTTCTTAATTATGCTAATAACATTAGTCTTGGCCTGGACTATCTATAATTCTGACCCCAGTGCTCTATATGAGTTTCCCCATGGTCACTGTAATTATTGATACAGCAATTATATACTGTCAGTGAATTTTTTCATGGCAGCTTATAATTCAATAACCACAGATACTACGAGAATCACTAAACAAATGTTAGCATAGAAAATTTTTATGAAAAATTGATTATGTAGGGTTTTTAATGACTTGTGATTATGGTAGTAATGTATAATTTAAAAATATAAAATATGATAAATATAGAACACAGGAAAAATATGTTTACTATGAATATTTTGGTTTAAGTTACTTATTTTTATGGGTCCTCTATGTTTTAAAAAAAATAGCTAATGTAACTACTACTAATAATAATAGCTACAAGCTAATGAAACCATTTTTATATAAAACATTTTTCTCAGATTTTAATACATTCACTTAAGTTCCAAGTAACACTCTACTTAGGTATTGCTTATTTGTTTTACAGATAATGGATGACCAGAATATTTAAACACATTATTACAAGCTACAGAATTATTAAGTATAATAATCCAAATTCAAACCAATATCTCTTTGTCTCCCAAGCCTAATATCTTAATCACTGTATCATATGAAAATAATTAAATAATTTACAATATACACTATTCTCAAAATTAATATAAAAGAGTGAAGAAAGTTGGAATGGAAAGAGAATTGCTCTAGGCAAATAAGGCTTAAACCTGCTGAGGAACTTCTGGAGACATTATGTAAACACTAGGAGACTTAGGACATCAGCTGCTGACCTACAAAGAACAAAGTATATAATATACAACTATTGTGCATATTGACTTCAGATCCCAGTATCTAAACACTTTGTGCTCACCTCCACCAGAATATCTACATGGGTGATCAGCAGAATATTAACCCCACAAAGAGGTCCAAAGTCAGGCTCCCCATCCTGTGAATAATATACACAGCAAAGGCTAAATACATTTGCAGATAAAATTAAGCTGGCTAATCAACTGAACTGAAATTCGGGGGTTTATTGTGGAATATCCAAGTGGGCCCAGTATAATCACAAGTGTTCTTACAAGTGGAATAGAAACGTAGAAGACAGAGAGTGTCAGAGTAATATATTATAAGAAATATTTTACTAGCTATTGCTTGTTCTGAAGATGGAAGGGGGCTACAAGCCAAGAAATGCAGACAATCTCTAGAATCTGGAAGAGGCCAAAAAAACAAAAACAAACAAACAAAAAACTTCTCCCCTTTGAGCCTCCAAAAGATAATACAGTTCTGCTGAGCCCTTGATTTGAGACAGGTGAAACTCATTTTAGACTTTGAATCTCCAAAGTAGAAAATCATACATTTGTGTTGTTTGAAGCCACCAGATTTGTGTAATTTGATTTTATGGAAATGAATGCAACACCTTTTTCCCCTAGACCTCCCTCTTTTCCATCATCTAATCTTATTTTCTCCAGATCTTTGACAAGCATCCAAACCATTGGCTAATTCTCAAGAATACATCTAAATCAGACCACAGTTTCCTTCACATTAAAAAGATAATTGTGTGTTTTACTAACATTTCTGATCACTGTTATTTTGGGCCACTCTTGAGTTGAACTGTAGTGAGGCAACAGTTTATTGTCAACTCACAGTATCATATCAGGCAGAATCTTCCATAAACCGGGACTGATTGTTCTTTTCCTCTTTTCACCAGAATGTCATAGGAACATTCTCAATGAGTTCATAGGTTTGGGCTGAAAAAGTGTCAGTGCAATGGAAGTAGATGGCATGGCATCAGAATCACCTGTTTGTATCATTTTCTTAAGTCCGCTGGACATGCTCAGGCTAATTTCTGAATTAACCATTGCCATTTACCTCATGGACTGCTCCTGAACTTTTGACCTGATTCATTTGAAAATATTCTGCTCATGACAATTAATTTCTGTTATATGGTTACATAATGTGCCATGGTTAACTACTCTTTCTATTTGGGTCAAATAGCCTGCCAGCAAAATTTTTTCTAATAGTTCCCTGCTGCTCAAGGAACTCATCATCCAGTACACAGACATTTATATCTAGAATCATGAGACTAGCCTGGGCTGGCAAAACAGCTGTGGAATAATCTTAAACTGCTACAGAGTCCTGTCTTCTATGGGCACCACTCAAAACTGCAATCCTTTTGAGATGAAACCACCTTTGCAAAATTATAACTGATAAATTATAACAGTAAAATAAATCAGACCTAACTGACCCCATCTTCCTCTAACCTCTAAACTTTCTTTGTTCATTCCTGGGCATAGGCCGAACTAGCCTTGGGAAGGAATTTAGTGTGGTTTAAACTCTGAAACAAAATTGGTTAATAGCCCTTTCCCGAAAGACACCCTTCTTGCCTGGGGACCGGTCTGCCTTTGCAGGACTAACAAATTAACTACAGGATTAGAAATTACAGTTTAGGGGTCATGCAGCCTCTAGCTCCAAGAGTCTGAACCTCCCCAAATTGCTTCTGAGGATAACATCACTATTGTAAAACCTGAGAGCAGGTCTTGAGATATTTTGCAGACCCTGGACTCCATGGATCAACTGACACCATCCAGACAGGTGACCTGGCTCAACCAGTTCTGCCTTCCCACCCAGGAACAGAAAATAGCATGAAAAATTCACTTCTACCGGCTATGATTTCACCTCCAACCCTATCAGTCAGTACTCCCCACTTCCCAAGCCCATCCCCGTCAAATTATCTTTAAAAAGTCTGATCCCCAAATGCACAGGGCGACTAATTTGAATAATGATAAACTCCGATCTCCAGACACCCAGCTCTGCGTGAATTACTCTTTCTCCATTTCAATACCTCTGTCTTGATAAATTGGTTCTTTCTAGGCAGTGGGCAAGGTGAACCCACTGGGTGGTTATAGAGACATCAAATAAATGGTTTAAAATGAAATTTATAAGAGTGATATGCTGTATTTCGAATTGTGGTATATGGTACCTCCAAAATTAAAAGAGTTCCAGCAACATTCTGCCCTTACCTTAAAGGAGACATTCTGACATAATGTAGATCAATAAATTTCTAAAAATTCCATCAATCCGTAGACCCTTGAGTCTTTCTCATGTTTTTCTTTCAGATTTTGCGACTCATTTTCCTTACAAGGATCAAAGTGCCTGCCTTTTATGTAAACCAGATCAAATAAGCACGATGTTATCAATACAGTGGATCAGTGTGATATTTGCAAATGTTTGCAGAATGTCAAGTCAGTCAAGGTCCCTTTGGACTATATAGTAATAGAGAGAAGAATTAACATAGCCCTGGGATAACTTAGTGAATATGAACTGTTCTGTTTCCCAAGTGAATGCAAACTATTTTGGTCATCTTTCCTGATGGAGATTGACAAAATGTATTCACCAGATCAATATTCACATACCAAGTTCCAGAGGCTGTGTCAGTATGTTTCAGTGCAGACATTACATCAGCACAGCAACTGTGATTGAAATTATCACTTGATTACATTTTCAGGAGTGAACTGTCATTCTCGGTTATCCATCCACTTTTTGCAGTGGTCATACTGGTGAAATGAAAAGACTAAAATGAGGAAAATAACCCTTTAGAGAGTACCAATATCATGACAGTCCTAGCCAGTATGCGGTATTTCTTCTTATTAAACTTAGTTCAAAGACGGTGGAGGAGGGTAATTTTGTTCACTTTCAAAATTTTCATTTGACTTTACTACCAAGTTGTTTTTACTTAACATACCAGAGAACTCCTTGAGTGTTCTGTAGCACCATCCTGATTATACATTACAGACCAGGAAAATGACCACAGGGTGGTTACTTTATATCTATTGGACTATCAGTAGAATTTTGTGAACAAAAAATAAATTTAGAATGGCTTTCATATATGTCTACTTGGAGATTACTGGCATCATTATAATCTCTCCAACTATGCAATAGCTTCCAAATGATTAGGATGTCTTCTTTCTTCCTGCCTAGAATTACTGCTGCAACATACCAAGGGTCCGCTGGAGGAATTAGTAAGAAAAATTTCTTATATATTCTTGTAGTAGAATTTCAGAGTCTTTTGTTACCAACTTTTATTTTAGATTCAGGGGGTACATATGCAAGTTTGTTACATGGGTACATGGCATGTCACTGAAGTTTAATGTGTGAAAGATCCTGTCATCCAAGTAGTGAGCATAGTACCTAATAGATAGTTTTATAAACCTCACCCCCTCCTACCTTCCCATATCTATTAGTTTCCAGTGTCTCTACTTCCCATCTTTATGTCCATTTGTATTCAATGTTTAGCTTCCACTAACAAGTGAGAACATCGTGTATTTGCCATTCTGTTCCTGCATTTCTTTGCTTAGAATTATGGCCTCCAGCTCTATCCAGGTTGCTGCAAAGGACATGATTTCATTCATTTTTATGGCTGTGTAGAATTCCATGCTGTGTATGTACCATATTTTCTTTATCTAATATACCATTGATGGTCATCTAGGTTGATTTTATGTCTTTGCTCTTATAAAGAGCATGGTGATGAACATGCAAGTACATGTGTCTCTTTGGGATAATGATCTATTTTCCTTTCACTATATACCCAGTAATGGGGTTGTTGGGTCAAACGTTAGTTCTGTTTTAAGTTCATTGAGAAATCTCCAAACTGCTTTCCACAGTGGCTGAACTAATTTACATTCCCACCAACAGTATGTAAGTGTTCCCTTTTCTCTGGAACTTGCTGACATCTATTATGCTATGTCTTCTTAAGAATAGCCATTCTGACTGCTATAAAATTTTATCTCATTGTGGTTTTGATTTGCATTTTTCTAATAATCAGTAATAATGAGCATCTTTTTATATGTTTGTTGGCCACTGGTGTGTCTTCTTTTGAGAACTGTTTGTTCATGTCCATTGTCCATTTTTAAATGGATTTTTTCTTTTGTTTGTTGTATTGTTAAGTTTCTTATAGATTTGGATGATAGACCTTTGTGGATGCATAGTTTGCAAATATTTTCTTTCATTGTGTAGGTTATCTATTTACTCTGCTGATAGTTTATTTTGCTGTGCAGAAACTTTTTTTAGTTTAAGTAAGTCCCACTTGCCAATTTTTGTTTTTGTTGCAATTGCTTTTGGAGACTTAGTCATAAATTCTTTGCCAAAGGCTGATGTACAGAATACTATTTCCTAGGTTTTCTTCTAGAATTTTTATAGTTTAAGGTCTAATATTTAAGTCTTTAATGCATTTTAAGTTAACTTTTGTATACAGTAAAACATAAGAATCCTGTTTAATTCTTCTGAATATGGCTAGCCAATTATTCAAGCATCATTTATTGAATCATTTTTTCATTGCTTGTTGTTGTTGACTTTGTTGAAAATCTTTCATTGTAGGTGTGTGGTTTTATTCCTGGATTCTCAAACCTGTTCCATTAGTCTATGTGTCTGGTTTTTTGCAACAATACCATGCTGTTTTAGTTCCTTTAGTCTTGTAGTACAGGTTGAAGTAAGCCTCCAGCTATTTTTTTTTTTTTTACTTAAGATTGCTATGGCTGTTTGGATTATTTTGTTCTTCTATGAATTTTAGAATAGTTTTTTTTTTTCAAATTCTGTGAAAAATAACATATACAGCTTGATAGGTACCGTGTTAAATCAATAGTTTGCTTTGGACAGTGTGGCCATTTTGACAACATTGATTCTTCTAATCCATGAGCAGTAGATGTTTTATCCATTTGTTTGTATCATCTATGATTTCTTTCAGCATTGTGTTGTACTTTTTTTTATAGATATCTTTCACCTCCTTAGTTAGATGAATACAGGGTATTTTATTTTATTTTTATGTAGCTATTTTAAATGATGCCAGGTTATGAATTTGGCTCTTAGTTTGAACATTATATATGCGTAGAGATGCTACTAATTTTCATGCTTTGATTTTGTATCCTGAAACTTTACTGAAGCCATGTATTACCTTTAGGAGAATTTTGGTGAAATCTTTACATTTTTCTAGGTATAGAACCATATCATTAGCAAAGAGAGATAATTTCACTTATTTTTCTCCTACTTAGATGCCTTTTATTTCTTTTCTTCTTGATTGTTCTGGTTAGCATTTCTAATACTATGTTGAATAGGAGCGGTGGGAGTGGGCAGCCTTGTCTTGTCCCTATTCTTAAGGTGAGTGCTCTCAGCTTTTGCCCAGTGAGTGTAATGTCTGTGCATTAGTCATAGATGACTCATTATTTTAAGGAATCTTTCACTGATGCCTACTTTGTTGAGGGTTTTAATCATGAAGGGTTGTTGGATTTTATCAAAAGCTTTTTCCACGTCTTTGGAGATGACCATGGTTTGTTTGTTTGTTTTTGTTTTTGTTTTTGTTTACTATAAAATTGTTTATTTCTACCCTTCATCATTCCAAAACAGAATTTGAGGCACAGAGTCAATCAGTTCATTGCAGTGACATTGGCCACTGCACAGCTGTTTTTGTGATAGTGAAAATTAATTTTTGCAGCTGAAGTTATAAAACTTCAGAAAGCACTTGAATAACATGGCTACATGCCAAAGAAGGGGAGTTATCTATGAATGAAATCTGTTTCAATACATGGTTTTAATTATGTTAATGTGGTGAATCACATTTATTGAATTGTATATGTGGCGAACTAACTTTTTGATATTCTATTGGATTCAGTTAGTTACTGTTTTCTTGAGAATTTCTGTGTTTATGTTCATCAGGGATATCGGCCTATAGTTTTCGTGTTTCTTTCCCTGATTTTGGCAGCAAAATGAGCTGGATTCATAGAATGAGTTAGGGACATGGCCCTCCTCTTCAATTATTTTGGAATAGTTTCAGTAGGATTGGTACCAGCCTATCTGTATACATCTGGTAGAATTTGGCTGTGAATCTGTCTAGTTCAGGACACTTTTTTGTTCATAGAGTTTTTATTATTGATTCAATTTTCAAACTCAATGTTGATCAGTTCGGGGTTTTGATTTCTTACTAAATCAATCTTAGGAGGTTGTGTATTTCTAGAAATTTAATCATTTCCTTTAGATTTTCTAGTTTGTATTCATAGAAGCTTTCATCATAGTCCCTAGGAATCTTTTGTATTTCTGTGGAATTTGTTTTAATGGCAACTTTGTCATTTCTAATTGTACTCATTTAGACCTTCTCTCTCTCTTTGTTTGTTAACCTACTTAGAAGTCTATCAATCTTGTTTATTCTTTCAGATAGGCGGGTTTGCGTGTTGTTGATTCTTTCTACAGTTGTTTGGGTCTCAATTTTGTTCAGTTCTACTCTGGTTTTGTTTATTTATTTTTTTCTGCTAGCTTTGGGCTTGGCCTGTTCTGTTTTTCTACTTCCTCAAGATGCAATGTTAAATTTTTAATTCAAGATCTTTCTAACTTCTTTATATACAAATTTAGCACTATAAACTTTTCTTTTAACACTGTCTTAGCTGTATCTCAAAGACTTTGTTATGTTGTGTCTCTGTTTTCAGTTATTTCAAAAATTTCTTACATTTTTGCTTCAATTTATTTGTTTATTCAAAAGTTATTCAGAAACACTTTTTTTTTTTTTATTTCCATGTAATTTTGTGGTTTTGAGGGATCTTCTTGATGTTGATTTTTCTTTATTCCACCGTGGTCCAAAATGTTTTTTAATTTATTGAGACTTCCTTTATGGCTGAGTTATGTGGTCAATCTTAGAATATGTTCTGTGTGCAGATGAAAAGAGTGTATATTCGGTTGTTGATGGGTGGAGTGTTCTGTAGATATATATTAGGTCCAATTGATCAAGTGTCAAAATTACATCATTTTTTCCTTAGTTTTCTGTCCCGATTATCTGTCCAACACTGTCAGTGTGGTGTTGAAGTATTCCACTATTTTTGGGGAGCTATCTAAGTTTTCCATAGATCTAGAAGTACTTGCTTTATGAATCTGAGTACTCTGATACTGGGTGCATAAATATTTGGAATAGTTAGTTCATCTTTTGAATTGAATCCTTTATCACGATGTAGTTGCCTTCTTTGTCCTTTATTACAGTCATTGGTTTAAAGTCTATTTTATCTGCTCTTTTTTGTGTTCTGTTTGTGGGATAGACCTTTCCTCAACCCTTTACCTTGAGTCTGTGGGTGCCTTTATCTATAAACTGGTTCCATGAAGACAACAGATAAATGGGTCTTAGTTTTTATCCAAGTTGCTGCTCTGTGCCTTGAAAGTAAGACATTAAGATAGTTTACATTTGAGATTACTATTGATATATGAGGTTTTGATCTTATTATAAAGTTGTTTGTAGGTTGTTTGGTAGTTTCTATTATATAGTTGCTTTAAAAGGTTTGCAAACTCTGTACTTAGGTGTGGTTTTGAGGTAGCTGATATCATTCTTTTGTTTCCTATTCAGAACTTCTTTAAGGATCTTTTGTTAGACTTGTCTATGGGTCATGAATTCCCTTAATGATCACTTGCCTAAAAAGTATTTTATTTTTCCTTCATTTATAAAGCTTAGTTTGTGAGGTATTCCATTCTTAGTTGGTTTCTTTTCTTTGAGAATGCTGAAAGTAGACCCCTAGACTCTTCTGACTTGTAGGGTTTCTGCTGAGAAGTCTGTGTTTAGCCTGGCTTTAGATTTATTCTTTAGTGTTGACCTTAGATGGTCTAGGGACTGTCAAGGGACTATGTGCCTTGGTGATGTTCATTTTGTATAGTATCTGGAAGGTGTTCTCTGTATTTGTTGTATCTGAATGTTTACACGTCTAGCAAGATCACAAAAAATGAATTATTTTCTCAAATATGTTTTCCAGGTTATTTATGCTTTTTTCTTTTCTCTCAAAAATGTCCATATTTGTAGGTTTGGTCACTTTCCATAATCCCATACTTATCAGAGACTTTGTTCTTTTCTTTAAAAAAATTGTTTCTTTATTTTTGTCAGACTAGATTAGTTTAAATAACTCTCCTTTAAGCTCTGAAATTCTTCTTCTTGGTTTAGTCTATTGACAAAGGGAACTTTTTATTGTATTTTGAAATTCCTTGAGTGAGTTTTTCAGTTCCAGTAGCTCTGATTGATTTCTTTTTAAGAGTTTACCTTTTCCTTTATTTCCTGGATTGCTTTTTTTGGTTCCCGGATTGTTTTTTATGGTTGATTGTTAACCTTATCTTGAATCTTGTTTAGTTCTCATGTAATCTATATTTTGAAAGTCACATCTTACATAGCGACAGGCAAGAGAACTTGTGCAGGGGAACTCCCATTTATAAAACCATCAGATCTTGTGAGAACTCACTCACTCTCAGGAGAATAGCATGGGGGAAACCACACCCATGATTCAATTACCTGTGGTCTCTTAGACAATACCCTTGAAGAGCTACTATTTACTTTCTACTTTGTTTTATCCCTGTGAGGGTGATGCACACTAGCTGCAACTAGTCAGCCATCTTGAACTGCCAAGAGCTCAGTCTTCTTCAAAGTTAAAGAACTTTTTCTTCATTTACTGGCTTCTGGATCTGAAAACATGGCTAAGATGTAGAAATTGAGTAAGGAGTTTTCCATTTTTGTTGTTGATATTAGCCTTCTGCTCACCAGCTTTTGATACACAGGCATACCTTGCTTTATTGCACTTCATGTTATTACACTTCACAAATATCACATTTTTTTCTAAATTGAGAGTTTGTGGCAGCCCTGCATCAAAAAGTATATTGGTACCATTTTTCCAACAGCATGTGTTCACTTCATACCTTGGTGTCACTGTTTGGTAATTCTTACAATATTTCAAACTTTTTCATTATTCTTTTATCTATTGTGGTGATCTATGATCAATAATTTTTGATGTTACTATTTTAATTGTTTTGAGGTGGCATGAAGCATGTCTATGTAAGATGGCAAATGTAATCAATAAATGTGTGTTCTGAATGCTCCATTGATCAGTTATTTACTTTTCTCACTCTATTCAGGCCTTCTATTCAATGAGACACAATAGTGTTTACGTTTGGTCAATTAATAACCCTACAATTGCCTCTAAGTATTGAAGAGAGGACAAGTGGCCTATCTTTCAGTTTAAATCAAAAAATAGAAATGATTAAACTTAGTGAGAAAGGAATGTTAAAAAATGAGATAGGCCAAAAGTCAAACCTCTTCAGCCAAACTGTTAGCCAAGGTACAAATGCAAATAAAAAGTTACTGAAGGAAATTAAAAGTGCCACTCAAGTGAATACACAAATCATCAGAGAGCGAAACACCCATATTGGTAATATGGAGAAAGTTTTAGTGGTCTGCAGAGGAGAGGAAACCAGGCACAACATTCCCTTAGCCAAAATCTAATCCAGAAAAAGGTCCTACCTCTCTTCAATTCTATGAAGAATGAGAGAGGTAATGAAGTTGTAGAATAAAAGTTTGCAGCTAGCAGAGGTTGGTTCATGAAGTTTAAGAAAATAAGCCATCTACATAACATAAGAGTTCAAGATGGAGCTGCAAGTGCTGTTGTAGAAAATTTAGCAAGTCATTCAGAAGAGCTAACTAAGATCATTAGAAGGTGGCTGCATAAAACAACGGATTTTCAGATGAAACAACTTTTTTTTTTCTTTGAGACAGAGTCTCACTTTGTCACCCAGGCTGGTGTGCAGGGGTGTGATCTCAGCTCACTGCTGCAAACTTCGCCTCCTGGGTACAAGCAATTCTTTTATCTCAGCCTCCTGAATAGCTGAGTCTACAGGTGCCTACCACCGCAACTGGCTAAATTTTTGTATTTTTAGTAGAGACGGGGTTTCACCATATAGGTCAGGCTGGTCTCAAACTTCTGACCTCAGGTGATCCACGTTACTCAGCCTCCCAAAGTGCTGGGATTACAGGTGTGAGCCAGAACACCTGGTTGAAACAACTTTTTATTGAAAGTAGATGCCATCTAGAACTTTCATAAACTAGGAATAAGTAAATGTCTGGCTTCAAAATGGCAAAGTATAGGCTGACTGCCATGTTAAGTACTAATGCAGCCGATGATTTTAAGTTGAAGCCAATGTTGATTTATGAATCTGAAAATGCTAGGGTTCTTAAGAATTATGCTGAATTTACTTTGCCTGTGTTCTATAAATGGAAGAACAAAAACTGGATGATATCGTATTTGTTTACAGCATTGTTTGCTAAATATTTTAAGTCCAAAGTTGAGACCTACTGCTCAGAAGGAAAGATTTCCCTCAAAATATTACTGGTCATTGAAAATGCACTTGGTCACCCAAGAGCTGTGCTAAAAATATACAAGATTAATGTTGTTTTCTAGCTGCTAACACAACAGCCACTTTACAGCCCAAGGATTAAGGAACAATTTTGACCTGCAAGTCTTATTATTTAAGATATACATTTCATAAACCTATACCTGCCATTGATATTAATTTCTCTGATGGACTTGGGCAAAGTAAATTAAAAACATTCTGGAAAAAAGATTTATCATTCTAGATGCCATTGAAAATATTCATGATTCATGGTAGGAGGTCAAAATATCAACTTTAACAAGAGTTTGGAAGAAACTGATTCTAACCCTAATGAATGACTTTGAAGGTTTCAATATTTCATTGGAATAAATAACTCAAACTGTAGTGAAAATAGCAACAGAATTAGAAGTGAAATCTATAGATGTTACTGAATGGTTGCAATATCATGATAAACATGAACAGATGAGAGTTTTTCTTTATGAATGAAAGTGGTTTCAAATAAAGTGGTCTCCTGAGACCTAATCTACTTCTGGTGAAGGTGCTTTGAGCATTGTTGAAATGACAAAAAGGGATTTAGAATATCCATTTATAAACTTGTTTGGTAAAGTAGGGGTGGGTTTTTAAATGATTGACTCCAATTTGGAAAGAATTCTATTGTGGATTAAATGCTATCAAAGTGCATTGCACATGCCAGAGGAACTTTTTAGAAAGGAAGAATTCATCAATGTTGCAAACTTCACTGTTGTCTTAAGAAATTGCCACAGCCACCACAGCTTTCAACAACCACCACCCTGATCAGTAAACAGCCTCAGAGGATCCTTAGCAATTTTTAGCAATAAAGCATTTTAAAATTAAGATATGTACATCTTTTTGAGACAGAATGCTATTACACACTTCAGAGGCTACCAAATAATGTAAACAACTTTTATATGTACTGGGAAAACAAAATATTTGTGGACCCACTTTGTTGTGATATTTGCCTTATTGTAGTGACCTGGAATGGAACCCACAATAGCTCAGAGATATGCCTGTAGTTTAGTCATGTAAATCAAAAGATAATATTTCCTGCCAATATATTTTGTTTCTCAAAGATCTTAGTCTATTAGCCATCAGTATAGATTCCTCCATGCCAAGGTCTCCTGGTTTAACTTTGGTCTTACTAACTGTTATAATCGTATCACTTTTTTCCTAAGGTTTTAATGCTGGCAACTGCCTTGTCTCCTCCAGATTTCTATCTTCAGTATTCAATGTTCCCTGGCAAGTGGTCCTATGCACAACCCTGCCAAATAAGATATCTACTGCTGAACTTCTTGATGATGCCATGTTCTTTCAAGGTTCTTGCATGTTATTAACATATCTTAATGTTTTATTTAAAATATCCTTGTGTTTCTGGGGAACAGTCAAATTATAAAATACCCTATTCTAATATATACACATCTACCTTTCACAGTCCCCATATCCCTTTTTCAAAACTTTGTCAAGGTAATTCTGAAATGTTCTCCTTATTTCCTTTAAGCCACTATCATTTGCAAGCTACAAGGTTCCATACACACTGTCTCAGGGAGAGAGTTCCCTTATTATACGGATAGTATACAGTATATATTCTCTTCCTCCCCAGTGTGTCACTATCAATGTCAACTCTCTGATGGTTATTCTTGTTCTCATTAAATATGTTAGCCAAATGCTATAGCTCCTTGGTTGAATAAGTTATTTTCTCCTACAGAGGGAGTGGATATCTTCACTCACATTCCACTGTGACTTGACTATACTTATTAGAGTTAATGAATGTATACATGAATGGAACTTGAGGGAAATTAAATTATCATGTGGGGCTTCTACCTCTTGAAACCTGTGGTTCTTCCACAGGTAATTGGAGGCTGCTAACATCTTATAAAATACGAATGGTGCCTTCTACTAGTCTAGGCACTAGAAATATCTGAGATTACAAGTTTATAGAGTACTCAATGACTTTATTCTATTTTCTTGGACCTACTTTTCTTAAGTCCTTAGTTTAATGTAAAAGACCTTTCAGGTTTGTGCCTTCGATCTCCTTTATAACTTCAACATTTAACGATCAAATTCTGAACCTGGTTTGTAATACAATCTTATCTCTCACTGTAGAGGTTAACAGTTTTTTTAAATGATACTCTGCAGCCTTCTAGTATTAACAGCATGTCATTAATTGCTAGTTGGCTAATCTAAGTTAGTTATTCTATTTATTTATGATTTCTAATGCAGTTTAAAGAAGTAAGCCAACTTCATAACTTTTATAATTACTTTGAAGTAATTATAAAATTACTTCTATAATCCCATTCCCTTTGTTATGTTAAGAATATTATCAATATTTTTTCTTCTCCTTTATATCACTTCAATCAAACACAAGTGAGATATTTAGTACTGACAATGTCCTAGCATGACATGCTTTATATGCACACCAATGCACAGTCCAAGGTAAATCTTTGGGAGTATTCATTCAATCTTTCTTTTTTATACTTTCATTTCATTTTTATTTAATTACTTATATTAAACAAAAATGTATTGATATCTTCCTAGTGCCAGTCACCATTCTAGGCTCTGGGGATAGAGTGGTGAACAAAACTGATTCAAATTGCTCACTTAATGGAACTTATATCACAGTGAAGGATAAAGTCAATAAGCAATTAATTAAAACCTATCATATGACAGATAGTAAGTCTTTTGGAGAACAATAAAGCAGGAAAAATGTTGGTGAGTATTGGGAAATGAAGCACTATTGCAATATTAAATAAATTGTGGGTTTTAAGCTCATTAAATATTTATGAAAATAAAATATATCCCAGTGTGTATGGCAATACATTTTTGTTAACTAAAGGCTTTAGAACTCAGCTGCCCAGTATGCTAGTAAAGAAACAGTGTTCTGCAATTATGAAAACTGGTGTAGTGAATCTTGATGGTACCTGTCCCATTATATGGTTGCAACCAAAAGGCATAAGTTCTAGAAAATTGACTGGCCAATAAGAAGCTAGTAGCACTCCTAAACATAAATAATGATTTTTCAGGATATATAAGAAACAAAGGCTCTTTTATGTTAAGTTGCTTTATCATGCTGCTCTTTAATGCCACTGTGGGAAAGACTGTTTCTCCCTAATCACGTAGCTTCACCATTCAAATGTCAAAGTACTTTTCAAAGACTCTGTTTTCTGGCTTTACTTTGTCTTAAAGTGCTTCTCTA
Source organism: Papio anubis (assembly GCF_008728515.1). Taxonomy (NCBI): domain Eukaryota; kingdom Metazoa; phylum Chordata; class Mammalia; order Primates; family Cercopithecidae; genus Papio; species Papio anubis. The sequence goes on from NC_044985.1 coordinate 77,860,818, forward strand.
GAATAGTTTATAAACAGAGGACTATTGCTACTAGTCTTTTTTTTTTTTCTCTGTGAGTTTTCTCAGATGAGCATTGTTCCAGCAGGTTGATTCTGAGGTGCTGTTTGGCCAATTGCCTTTACTACATGACAAATGTCAGTAAGGCATAGCATCACTGAAAAGATAAGGTTATCAAAAATGAAAACAAACAAAACCACAGTAGATGAAGTAACATAAAAAGGAGCTGTGGGATGACAGAGGAGAAGAGTGTCCCTATCAGAAGAAATATTTGGTTTTTATGTTAGCGAAATAATAGTGGGCCAGTGTGGCTATAGCCATATTGAATAAGGGGGAGAATAGAAGGGAAAAACAGAGTCAGTATAGTCAGATAAAATAGGGCTTTCTAAGCCTTTATAAGGACACTGGCTTTCATTCTGGGTGAAATGTGAAGCTACTGGTGTAATTTGGATGAAGGAATTACATGAATTGACACATTCATTTTTAAAGGTTGCCAACTTATCTACATGACTAATGGATCACCAAGCTATTACAGATATAGAAGCCAAGAAATCCTACATGAGCCCTGGGGCTTTCAAATGGTAAGAGTTTAGGAAGGTGAAAAGAATCCAGCAAAGAAGACCAAGAAGGATAGGTCAGAGAGCTAAGAAACATACAGACAGACACATATGCACACCAGAAAAAAAAAAAAAAAAAAAAAGAGAGAGAAAAAGAGGTTGATTTCCTAAAAGTACAAAATATTATACAAGTATGAGGAGGTATTCAACTGTGTCAAAAACAGCAGGTAAAACACATAAAAGAGGACAGAATTGGCTATTAGATTTAGCAACATGTATGCCTTTTGGGATTTTTGCAAGAGTTGAGAAGAATCTTTGAGGATCTTTGCAAGAGTTTAGAAAGGGTTGGTGAAAGACAGACTAGTGCATATTCAAGACAGAATGGGATTAGAGAAACTGGAGAAAAGGAGTATAGAAAAAATGTTTTAGAAAAATATTACCTGACACAGTGACCTGAATTTTAAATGTATTAATTAGGAAAATTATTTTTTAATGAGAGAAGTATTATTATTAAATAATACGGTCATCTAAATGATATGTGACTTCAGTAAGGATAGAGTAATTTATGCTGCAGTGCCAAATGTTGTTACACATTGGCTTTCCACAGCAAAAATGTTCATTTCACTCACTCTACTGATCGATCTCAGATACTGTGGGGGCTCTTCTCCACTTAGTCATTACTCCAAAATACAGGCTGGGTGAGCAACGTTCTTTGAATCAATGTTGGTTGTTTGACAGAAGGAAAGAGAACATGGTGATATGGTTTGGCTCTGTGTCCCCACCCAAATCTCATATTGAATTGTAATCCCCAGTGTTGGAGGTGGGGCCTGGCAAGAGGTGATTGGATCCTGAGAGTGCTTTCTAGTGGTTTAGCACCATCCCCTTAGTCCTGACTGTTGATAGACTTCTAGTGGGATCTGGTTGTTTGAAAGTATGTGGCATCCCCCACTTCGCTCTTTCTCTCTTCAGCCAGCAATGTGAAAATGTGCCTCCTTTCTTTTCACCCTTCCATCATGACTGTAAGCTTCCTGAGGCTTCCCCAAAAGCAGAATTCTGTAGAGCCCACAGAACTGTGAAATGATTAAATCTCTTTATTTATAAATTACCCAGTTTCAGGTATGTCTTTATAGTAGTGCAAGAACTGACTAATTCACATGGTATATCATGAATGTACTTTGTTTGAATTCTGATTCAAACAAGTAAACTTTATAAAACCTTTAAATATCATTTAAACGCCTATTCAGTTGGGCAAAGTAAATCACAAGGTTATGCCTGAATTGTACAGGACATAGATGAGCAATCGTCTCGTGGAACAGGGCACCCCAGATATTTTTGAGCACCCTAATATGTGTGGCAAAAATTATGAGATATATGTTTGCTACTATAATATTTCCTATTGTTCTGATTATATAACCTTGAATAAATTATGTATTAATTCATTATATATTATATTAATACACCTTGAATAAGTTTATGTCATAGTATCACAAATTTGTTAAATTAAAATAGTCACTTTGGGCCTGCTAAAAAGACAAATTCAAGGAACCCTCCTCAGTATATTCCAAATTAGGAGTCTGGTGATCTGTTTGTTTGAGGATCACTACAGAAGAGTCTCATCATCAGACCAGTTAGATCATCAGAAAGAACAAGTAGTAAACAAAAGTGTTACACAGTGTGATTAAGTTCTACTTCTTAGCATGGCATGAAGATATCATTAAATTTCACACTTCAATTTACTAATCATAAATAAGATTTTTTTCAGAGTTAAAAATTGAGATTTATAGGAAAACTAAGTATAGAAACTAGTTAAAAATCCTTTCCGTTTCATGAGGATTTAACAAAAGATTAGTAATTTAACTTAATGCATAAGTATATAATAATTGTAGATGTGGATAATAATAGCTATTATTTATTGCTGTAGCATATACTATGGGAAGTAATTTATTTCTTTTATTTAATATTCTGAGCAATCTTATGAGAATATTACAATCTTCATTTTACCAATAAGATGACTGGAATACAGAAGGTTTTGTAATTTGACCAAGTTCAGACAGGCATTCAGTGATAGATGCAGCATGCAAACTTAGAGGCGTCCCAAGTATGTGCATATCAGACTTTGCCTTAGATTTTTCCCCAGAAATATAAGGGAGAAAGGGGAATATCTAATATTCTGCTATTAGATAGATTTATAAACTTACATATGAGAATAAAAATTTGCCTGTGTAGGTTTTCATTTATTGTTTAAATTGGCAGGTAGCCTAAATTTGGCTACCTGTTAGGCATTAGATCTAGATTGTCATACTGAGTGTTCAAAATCAGAAGTTGGTGAATCCCAATCCTTCCTCCCAATGAAGAATGCACCTGATGGCTTGTAGGCTTGTACACATGCCATGCATCTTATTAAGATTTTAGAACATTTTTAGTAGACCCCAGAAATCTCTTCCCTTGATCTTCTGAATCCATGGAAGCAACTTGATTTCTAAGGCAAATGTGTCCATGCAGGGACATATTTCCCTATCATCCAATCTAAAGAGCACTTCCCTAAGTCTTTCTCATATTTAGTTTTTATTTCTTCATAGCAATTTGTATTATTTTATATCATTTTTATCTCTTAATTTGCTTATATTAGTTTTCTTCTAATGAAGAATAATTTTTTAAGACAAGTGACTTTCACAATCTTTTTATTGCTGCATCTCAGGCTCCTGGGATAGACTAGAATATATAGAAACATGTTACTTAGTAATACTGGGCACCTCTCTGAGGCTCAGAATTCCTGCTTTTCCTGAGGGTTGTAGTCTTGTTAGTCATAAGGTTATCTACAGAAGAGTCAGACAACTGGAGATAAAAACATTAGCATTAGCATAAATAGATAATTGGAGGATGTTGCTACAGATTTTCAGACAAAAGAGTTTGCTAGTATTCCTGATTTAGACAGATTCATCCACTAAGTCTTATGGACAAATATTTATATAAGCACAAAATCCCTCCCAGGTACAAGTCTTTAATTTCATTGCAGAGAGGAGGACAGAATGAGCCCTTTCTATTGGCAGACTGAATTAAAAAATAAAAGAGAACCCAGAAGGACTTGTACCTTTTCTGAACATTTTTTTCTGTAACATTAATCAGATAGATTTATTACCTTCATCCTATGCAAAAAAGTTGGAAAATTGATGGGTAACGTTTCTCAGGCCATGTTTCCTGTGGAAATCTGAGGTCATTGAGATGGATACCCTGGCCCCTGTCATCTGTAATATCCTACATCATGGTTTTGGCAAGTTTTATATTTCATAATTTATTTAAACATCACAAAATTTGAGTGAATCAAAAGTATATTTGGAAGATTCAGAAGAAGTAGTGTTATAATCAAAATGTGATTTTAGCATGGCTCAAAAATCAGAATAAATTGAATTTTTGAATGTTTTAATTAAACCCCAGTATATTGATCATAATTACAATGTACACTTGAACAGTTTAAGCAATATTAATCATGTCTGATTATTCTTAGCATATACTCTCCCTTTTTCTATCAGTAGTTGTTATTTCTATATTTTCCTCTTTCAAAACAAAATATCTGACATTCCATTTATTTCTTACAATCCCACCTAATCTCCTTGGTTACCTGAGCTCAATAATAACTCTGTTTATTCAAACTTTCTTAATCCTAATTGTGTTACAGCATACTATTGAACTCAATTGTTTGCTTTCCTCTTCTTTGTAAAAGGACTGTGCATTCTTGCATGTAACACTGTGACTTTCAGTCAGTGTTTTCAATTATGTGGGAGTGTACACTTTCACCTCATTTTCCCTCATTTTCCTTGGGTTTAGCCATCTGCTAAGCAGAACTGATGTAAGCCATGTCCCAACAAATGCTTTAAGAGCCACTATATGGTTGGCTTTTGTTTTCTTTCCCTCTGTTACTAAAAACCATGTCTTAAATAGGATACGTTACTTCATCCTGGGTTCTAGGATGATAAAACTCATGAAGTAAAAATATATTAGTTGATCCACGGCCACTAACACAATGTGTGCAAAAGCAATGTCTGTTCTTGTGAGCCACTGAAATTTTAGGGTTCTTTGTTACCACAGAAGAGCTAGTGAATTAGTTTGTGCTCATGCTGCTATGAAGAAATACACAAGACTGGGTAATTTATAAAGGAAAGAGCTTTAATTAACTCACAGATCTGCATGACTGGAGAAGCCTCAGGAAACTTACAATTGCCATGGAAGACACCTCTTCATATGGCAGCAGAAGATAAAATGAGTGCCTGGTGAAGGGGGAGGAGCCTTATAAAACCATCAAGTCTTGTGAGAACAAACTCACTATCATGAGAACAATATGGGAGAAACTGCCTGCCTGATTCAATTATCTCCACCTGGTCCCATTCTGAATTATTATAACTCAAAGTGAGGTTTGGGTGAGGACACAGAGCCAAACCATATCAGCTAGCTATGAAAATTTTATTCAGGCATTTTCCATTTCCTTTTAGTTTTAGAACAACCTATTTTTGGGTATGATATACAATATGTTCTGTATAGTTTACCTGTTTTTGTCTATGTATGATTTATGCTCCTAACCTGACTCCTTTAGGTTATGGGTTTGAAAAAAGAGAAAATACACACATCCCTAATATAAGTCACCAGTTTATTTAATAAAGATAGAGAAACTAATTATAAAAGAAGAGCTCATATTGCAGGTCCAGTGGTAGTGTATCTTTTGTGGCATTTCTCTTTCCTCCAAATCTCCTGTGGGATTTTCTGTAATTAAAAACACTCTAAACAGGTAAGATCTTGGCAAAATTAGTAAAGTCTTCCTATGCTATTTCTTTTAGTTCTCAAACTTCCATCTGCATTTACAAAAGACACGTATTAACAAAGAAACAAACATCATTATAAGGAAATCTTTAACATTTAACTTGTACTTGGGCAAAATTTAGCAACAGCAAAAGCACATTCTTATATGAGGAAAAGAGAGAGTCATTTTTCTGACATCTCTGAATATTTCTGCCTTTTACTCTGAATATCTGTGTTGCTAAAAAGACCATTTCTTAAAAAGATTCAAAAGATCATGGTATTTGTTATTAATTTCAGAATATATAAGTTCATTGAAGGAAAAAACAAATGTCTTTTTCTTATAATATCTATTTGGTGCCTAACTTGATGCCCTCTCACCCCCAAACAATGGGCATTCAGGAAATGTATATGAAATAAATATGTGATGTTAGTTATATTACTCTATAGCATAGTGAATATTTCATAAAAATAAGCAATAATGAATAATATTTTCCAAACGTAAAACTAAAGATAAATATGAAACAAATTCTACACTATGACATATATTAGCAAATATTACTTGACTAGCCAAAGGGATGGGCCTAAAACTTATAGAAGTATGGAAGAGAGTTTTTTCAAATCTTAACTATTAACTTTTGGAAAATATTTCAGTGGGCAGTCAATAGGACATAATGACATGCAACAATTTTGTGGAATCATCTTTATGGATAAGACTTTAGTAAATACTTTTCAGCAATTAGCAACTACTGTTTTTAACCAATGATACCTCTCTTTCTTAATAGAAATATTAGTCATGAATTAATTTCGTGGCCCAGATATGCGCATGAACACATAAATTTTGAAGCATGAAAGTCATTCACAGATGTCTCTAGTTATACTGTTCCTATTCATGGGAAAGTTAATTCTTTGTCCCCAAACAGCTTTGTTTAAATAACCAATAAAGCAGAGACTATTGGCTACATCTCTGAGGCACCGGAATATTACTAACAGACTAAAAATTAATTTCCCCCTGGAATGGATATTTTTTAAAGTTTTATTAAAGCTTTATGTTATATACTGCTACCTTATATTTTATTTATTAATTCTTAGATTCTACTTCATAATGTTTAAAATGGTAAAACAAGTCTAAATTGCCATGACATGAGGAAGAAATTCTGTTTATCACACATTGTATAAAATGTTATTCTATTTCTTAAGATGTGGTACCACTACTTGTTTTATTTAGTTGTATTCTTTCTGATCTGTCTGCCTACAAACAGATTTACAATTAGAAAGTATTCTATGTTGATAAACAACAATTTAGTATAATTTGCAGGGAAAGCAAGCTATTAAATGCTACATAATAGATATACATTCGTATAAAATATATATTGTTGTTTTATCTTTGCAACCATTTTATTACTGGTATATTGCACTCTCAATGATGACTTCCAATGCCAAAAGAATTTAATGTGTATTTAGAATTCCTTCCATGGGCCAATTATTACTTATACATTTGTATACTTTTCTACTTGAATTAAAATCTAAGGGATTAAAATTGGGTTAATTTTCACAAAGAAGTATAAAAGAGTGTATTTGGAGCTGAGAAGAAATAAATAAATAGCTGGCATCTGTGCTTCCTAGATATTAGCAGTATCCAATTTATACTTTTATCATTTAAAAAATATATGTACATATGTACACAATTGTGTGCATGCTTAATATCAGTAGAAAATTAAAACATTTTAAGACAACATTAAAGTTTCCATAAAATGACAGTCTTCTTTTACAGACTTTTTTCTATTTTAGTCTTTACTTTTTATCAAGTAAATTGACTGGAGGAGACAAGAAAACACTTAGACCACTGTTATCGCCCTCCTGTTTCTATTTCTGCTAGAATGTATAGCTAGAAGTTAGAAAAATTGAGAATATTTTTAGTACATTTTCAAAGCAAGTATTTATGTTCATCATAGAAATGTCTCAGTCACATTTCTATCTTGCTCTTTTATAAAGTAAAAGCAATTATGTCGGCACTATAATTTCATCATTTTCTGCTGATTTTTTTTTTTTCCTGTTTGTTTGTTTGTTTGAGATGGAGTTTCACTCTTGTCACCCAGGCTGGAGTGCAATGGCACAATCTTGGCTCACTGTGACCTCTGCTTCCCATGTTCAAGCGATTCTCCTGCCTCAGCCTCCCGAGTAGCTGGGACTACAGGCGCCCGCCACTGCATCTGGATAATTTTTATATTTTTCATAGAGATGAGGTTTCACTAAGTTGGCCAGTCTGGTCTCGAACTCCTGACCTCAGGTAGTCAGCCCGCCTTGGCCTCCCAAAGTGCTGGGATTACAGCGTGAGCCACCGTGCCCAGCCTCTGCTTATGTTTAATTTAATATTCTACTGAATTCTGCAAGACGGTATCTAAGGCATTTTATTTTAAAAAATGTACATACAAATACACAGATATAGTACTTTTAAAAACAGTTATACCATGAGTAATAATTTCAAATAGAAAAAACACAGACGCCAATTCTCTATAATCACTTTTAAAAAAAATAAGAGAGAAAATGAGTCAGTGATTTCAATTTATCCTGTGAAAGTTAGTAGACTAAATTACTACTTTATTACTTCCCTGAAGTAGTTAATTAAGGTAGGTTACACACTGACTCATTATCGCAAACCAACGTTTTATTTAAGTATGATAAGCAGGAATCTTTAAACTATAAAAGCTGAATTCAGCCTAAAAATTACAGATGTGTTTTGTTTCCTCCTAAGAGACCATAAAAAAGTGAGCTTAAGACATATTAGAAAAATTTAAATCTCAAAAGTTTCCATTAAACTAGAGATGACCAAAGAAAGTATGTCTCAAATGCTCTTGAAACTTCATCTGTAGAAGACAAAGATTGGGTACTAGGGCTTCTTTAAGATGCAGCAGCCTTAATTTGTCATTGGTGGTGATTGTGCACAAAGGTGAGAAGATAGGGGACATGAAATTTTTGAACCTTGGTGGTAAACAAAACTATCGTCATTCAGAGAAAAAGTGGATGTTTTACCAACCTCTCTCACTGACACCAGAAGCTGAAGCAGAGGAATATTACTTAAAGTAATTCCTTAATATTTAACAACAACAACAACAACAACAAAATAGCAAGCTAGGATAGATATTTAACTCTTGGTCATCTAAAAAATGTATTATTTAGTCTTCTTTATTGGTAGGTGGCTCTCCTCTTCTATTACAATTTGTAATTCTGAGATGAAGACCACTACCATCTGGTAGTCTCATCATCTTCAACGAATGACTTCCAAAAATCTCATTTTATGGGTAATAAGCCAGTGGAAGAGGAAAGGAGATAAAGGATTGTAAGTGGGAGATTAGTTCAAGACCGAGGCTGGAAATGACGTGCTCCATTTTCATTCAAAATTTGTGGCTACAACTCAGTTACCTATCTCCTGATAGTTACAAAGGAGCCTGAGAAATGCAGCTGTGTGCCACGGATGAATAAGATCTGAAGAAACGGGTTTGGTGTACAGTTACTCTACTATGGGGGCTTACATTGTATCGACCTAGAGCCTCATAAAATACAATAAAAATAGTAAAAGTCTGATTATTAATTGTCTAATTAATTCTCTAGTTCTCTAAGTAAACAAATTTATAAATAAAATTTTTTTTTCAGTTTTATCATTATCTAACTATACTTATTTTTAATACATTCTGAGTTATTTATACTTAATTAACTCTATGTCTCATTATGACCTTGCTTCTATTTTTATAAGGAAAGAAATACATGAAAAGCTAAATACTTCCACAGAGCTTACTACATGCTGGATGCTGTTCTAAGTGCTTTACAGAACTTAGTTTATTTAGCCTTCATAACAATCCTTTAATATAGAGACTATGATCATACCCAGAATATAGATGAGGCTATGACCACAGAGAACTTAAGTGGTATTTATTAAATAGAAAATCTTGAATTTCAAACTTTTTGCTCCAGGGTTTATACCTTTAACAACCTTATTAGTCCAGGAAACTAACAACTTTCTTTTTTCTTTCTCTCTCTTTTTTTTTTTTTCTTACTTCCAAGGTAGTAATTACACACAGAGTGTTAAGAATGGCTCCTTCCAAGTTATACCTGATGTAAATGACGAGTTGATGGGTGCAGCACACCAACATGGCACAAGTATACATATGTAACAAACCTGCACGTTATGCACATGTACCCTACAACTTAAAGTATAATAATAATAAATACATTAAAAAAAAAAAAAAGAATGGCTCCTTCCAAGTTATACCTGATGTAAATGACGAGTTGATGGGTGCAGCACACCAACATGGCACAAGTATACATATGTAACAACCCTGCACGTTATGCACATGTACCCTACAACTTAAAGTATAATAATAATAAATAAATTAAAAAAAAAAAAAAAAAGAATGGCTCCTTCCAGGGGGGCGGAGCAAGATGGCCGAATAGGAACAGCTCCAGTCTCCAACTCCCAGCGCGAGCAACACAGAAGACCGGTGATTTCTGCATTTTCAACTGAGATACTGGGTTCATCTCACTAGGAAGTGCGGGACAATCGGTGCTGGTCAGCTGCTGCAGCCCGACCAGCGAGAGCTGAAGCAGGGCGAGGCATCGCCTCACCTGGGAAGTGCAAGGGGAAAGGGAATCCCTTTTCCTAGCCAGGGGAACTGAGACACACAACACCTGGAAAATCGGGTAACTCCCACCCCAATACTGTGCTTTAAGCAAACAGGCACACCAGGAGATTATATCCCACACCTGGCCAGGAGGGTCCCACGGCCACGGAGCCTCCCTCCTTGCTAGCACAGCAGTCTGTGATCTCCCGGCAAGGCAGCAGCCAGGCTGGGAGGAGGGGCGCCAGCCATTGCTGAGGCTTAAGTAGGTAAACAAAGCCGCTGGGAAGCTCCAACTGGGTGGAGCTCACAGCAGCTCAAGGAAACCTGCCTGTCTCTGTAGACTCCACCTCTGGGGACAGGGCACAGATAACAACAAAAGCAGCAGAAACCTCTGCAGACGCAAACGACTCTGTCTGTCAGTTTTCAAGAGAGCAGTGGATCTCCCAACACGGAGGTTGAGATCTGAGAAGGGACAGACTGCCTGCTCAAGTGGGTCCCTGACCCCTGAGTAGCCTAACTGGGAGACATCCCCCACTAGGGGCAGTCTGACACCCCACACCTCACAGGGTGGAGTACACCCCTGAGAGGAAGCCTCCAAAGCAAGAATCAGACAGGTACACTCGCTGTTCAGCAATATTCTATCTTCTGCAGCCTCTGCTGCTGACACCCAGGCAAACAGGGCCTGGAGTGGACCTCAAGCAATCTCCAACAGACCTACAGCTGAGGGTCCTGACTGTTAGAAGGAAAACTATCAAACAGGAAGGACACCTACACCAAAACCCCATCAGTACGTCACCATCATCAAAGACCAGAGGCAGATAAAACCACAAAGATGGGGAAAAAGCAGGGCAGAAAAGCTGGAAAGTCAAAAAATCACAGAGCATCTCCCCTGGCAAAGAAGCGCAGCTCATCGCCAGCAACGGATCAAAGCTTGACGGAGAATGACTTTGACGAGATGAGAGAAGAAGGCTTCAGTCCATCAAACTTCTCAGAGCTAAAGGAGGAATTACGTACCCAGTGCAAAGAAACTAAAAATCTTGAAAAAAAAGTGGAAGAATTGACGGCTAGAGTAATTAATGCAGAGAAGGTCATAAACGAAATGAAAGAGATGAAAACCATGACACGAGAAATACGTGACAAATGCATAAGCTTCAGTAACCAACTCGATCAACTGGAAGAAAGAGTATCAGCGATTGAGGACCAAATGAATGAAATGAAGCGAGAAGAGAAACCAAAAGAAAAAAGAAGAAAAAGAAATGAACAAAGCCTGCAAGAAGTATGGGATTATGTAAAAAGATCACATCTATGTCTGATTGGGGTGCCTGAAAGTGAGGGGGAAAAGGGAACCAAGTTGGAAAACACTCTTCAGGATATCATCCAGGAGAACTTCCCCAACCTAGTAGGGCAGGCCAACATTCAAATCAATGTCGTGAAAATGGCCATAGTGCCCAAGGTAATTTATAGATTCAATGCCATCCCCATCAAGCTACCAATGAGTTTCTTCACAGAATTGGAAAAAACTGCTTTAAAGTTCATATGGAACCAAAAAAGAGCCCGCATCTCCAAGACAATCCTAAGTCAAAAGAACAAAGCTGGAGGCATCACGCTACCTGACTTCAAACTATACTACAAGGATACAGTAACCAAAACAGCATGGTACTGGTACCAAAATAGAGATATAGACCAATGGAACAGAACAGAGTCCTCAGAAATAATACCACACATCTACAGCCATCTGATCTTTGACAAACCTGAGAGAAACAAGAAATGGGGAAAGGATTCCCTATTTAATAAATGGTGCTGGGAAAATTGGCTAGCCATAAGTAGAAAGCTGAAACTGGATCCTTTCCTTACTCCTTATACGAAAATTAATTCAAGATGGATTAGACACTTAAATGTTAGACCTAATACCATAAAAATCCTAGAGGAAAACCTAGGTAGTACCATTCAGGACATAGGCATGGGCAAAGACTTCATGTCTAAAACACCAAAAGCAACGGCAGCAAAAGCCAAAATTGACAAATGGGATCTAATTAAACTAAAGAGCTTCTGCAGAGCAAAAGAAACTACCATCAGAGTGAACAGGCAACCTACAGAATGGGAGAAAATTTTTGCAAACTACTCATCTGACAAAGGGCTAATATCCAGAACCTACAAAGAACTCAAACAAATTTACAAGAAAAAAACAAACAACCCCATCAAAAAGTGGGCAAAGGATATGAACAGACATTTCTCAAAAGAAGACATTCATACAGCCAACAGACACATGAAAAAATGCTCATCATCACTGGCCATCAGAGAAATGCAAATCAAAACTGCAATGAGATACCATCTCACACCAGTTAGAACGGCAATCATTAAAAAGTCAGGAAACAACAGGTGCTGGAGAGGATGTGGAGAAATAGGAACACTTTTACACTGTTGGTGGGATTGTAAACTAGTTCAACCATTATGGAAAACAGTATGGCGATTCCTCAAGGATCTAGAACTAGATGTACCATATGACCCAGCCATCCCATTACTGGGGATATACCCAAAGGATTATAAATCTTGCTGCTATAAAGACACATGCACACGTATGTTTATTGCAGCACTATTCACAATAGCAAAGACTTGGAATCAACCCAAATGTCCATCAGTGACAGACTGGATTAAGAAAATGTGGCACATATACACCATGGAATACTATGCAGCCATAAAAAAGGAAGAGTTTGTGGCCCTTGTAGGGACATGGATGCAGCTGGAAACCATCATTCTTAGCAAACTATCACAAGAACAGAAAACCAAACACCGCATGTTCTCACTCATAGGTGGGAACTGAACAATGAGATCACTTGGACTCGGGAAGGGGAGCATCACACACCGGGGCCTATCATGGGGAGGGGGGAGGGGGGAGGGATTGCATTGGGAGTTATACCTGATGTAAATGACGAGTTGACGGGTGCTGACGAGTTGATGGGTGCAGCACAGCAACATGGCACAAGTATACATATGTAACAAACCTGCACGTTATGCACATGTACCCTAGAACTTAAAGTATAATAATAATAATAATAATAATAATAAAAGAATGGCTCCTTCCAAATATTAGAATGGTGAATTCTAAAATTAGAGAGCCCATTACTTTCAAAAACTCCTACTTGTTAAATATATATCAGGTTAAATACTTAGAAGTAATTTTCTAGATTATTTCTACATATTGTTTCCATATATTCACAGAATTAATGCAAACTTTACCTTAAGATTGCTATTTGACTTAATTACACAGTGGTATTTTGTTATGTCTTAGAATATAATATATCGCCCTCACAGCTGTGTGATCCCAAGAAATATTAGGAATGTGAGCAGTTTGAAGAGTGATTGTAAGAGCTGGACAGCAAACCTGGCAGAGACCTGCAGCCTAAGGACCTCACACTTAACCACAATCAGGGCCTTAGTCCTGTCTTCTGCCTTATTGTCAGGGAAGGGCAGCTTGGAAGAAATAAGAGATGATTACGATTTTCTTTTCAGGAAGCACAAAGGGACTTCTGTCAGAATGCTTGTTGCTTAAGAAAGAAATACCCTTATTAGCCTGTTTTGATTCAGTCCCTAGTAAGTTCTATGTGATTTATCTTGACACATGCACTCCCTTGCCAATCTTTACATGGTATACATAAGTACATGATCTTTTTTTCTTTCTTCAATATGCCAGTTGCAATGCTAATTATTTGTGAAGTTATATATTTGAGGATCGGTCATAGGCCTAAAAATGACTTACCCAAAGTTTCTATTGAAGGGATGGTTTAGTTTTAATATTAGATTTCCAAGGCATTCTTTAGTAAGTTTCATTTTTTAGTTGAAAGGTAGTGTTCTGTATAAATCCAGAGTATGACTTACACATATCTCATTTTTGGTGCTCCCCCATGACTTACCATTAATAATAACATTATCAATAATTATTAATATCATAATAAACATTAATTATTAAAATTACTATCATTAAAATTATAATGATAATAATAGCTGCACTCACTGAATTCTTAATATGTGTCATTTAGTGTACTAAGCAATGAAAAAATATAGAATTCTTATAGTTTTATAATGGCAAGTTTAGTTTTGATGGAAAGTAAATATTGTTCTGTTTGTTTTTACTATGCATATAGCTATAACACAAATGTTTCCACATAATAAAGCTAGATGAGATAAGTTATGGCAGAAAAAATAAAATAGACTAAATATTTAAACATAAGGAATATTTTTCTTTCAGCTTAGAAAAAACAAAATAGACTAAATATTTAAACATAAGGAATATTTTGCTTTTGGTTGAGAAATACATAAAGCCTCACCTTTGAGGTCTTTAAAGTGAAAAATTATTCTTGTTATGCATAATAGCTGCTTGAAAATAAAGTTAATTTTTACTTCAAAAAAGTTAAAATAGTTTCCTCCATCATAATTTGTACTTTGATCCTTGTCATTCCTTTTTTGATAGCAACTCAACTGAACACTTTTTAATGAGGTTAATAAAAACTACTTCTAGGTATGCTGTACATATAGTGACTTATATATGATGTCAGTAGCAGTTACAAACTGATCACTTGTAAATAAACAATGCCTTTGTTGTCTTATTATTATTTCTAATTGGAGGTAAGCTAGAAAATTTGATGAATGTATTTATTAGAATTATGTGTGAAATAAAAGGAAAGAAGGTTATCAATTCTAATCTGAGAAACTCTCTTATCACAATTTTGTATGAGCTTTATCAGATAGACTTTTTCTTAATTTTGTTGTCTAGGGAATTCAATTTCTTGCAGGTGCAGGCACTTAGCATAAAATATTGAAACAATATTCAGTGAGACAAAATATTTATACTATAATTATACTCTAGAAAATGACAATACCTAATTATAGTGCCTTTTAAAACCCTTTTTTGTGACATTAGAAAACAATCAAACATCTTACATTAGCAAGTCACATGTAGTCAATAATTTGCTATCTTAGAATATATGTTTTCTTTTCATTATGATTTTTTATTTGTATTATAGTAAATAAAGTTATTATAGACTACTCTCCAGTTGCAAAAACTAGACCTTGAAGCCAAGCCCACTGTTTTAAATTTGCTTGCTGTGGAACGTTGGGCAACTTCATTGAGTACTCTCTTAGAATTTTATTCTGAGGATTGATTTTGTACATATAAAGTATTAGTAAAATATTCGGATATAGTAGGTCTCAAGTAAAGAAAATTATTAGACAAAGACTTTGTCTTTGTGCACATATTCTTTATTTCCTACTTATATATTAACAATGACTTTCTCAATATTTACATTATTGACCTTGAGAGCATTAGAGGTGATAAGCACATTTCAAAAGTAAAAATTTATCAGTTTTTTTAAGTTGTAGGCATCATGAATTGATGATTCTTCTGTACCATTAAGCAAACTGTAAAGTCATTTTATAATAAAAACATGAAGCAGGGATAGCAAGAGATGTGAGTAGTAATTACTATGTAAGTTGATGTACAACTGCAGATACTCTTACATACTATGCGTATGTGTTTCTGTAATTGTGAGTGTTTGGGTTGACAGAAGTTATTAGGCTTAAGGAATTAGTCAAAGAATGGAGAAAAGAGTAGGTGCTCATTTTCATAGCAATCTATTTACATAAAGCTCATCATCTTGCATTTTTTAATGTTATTTCAAAAGAAGAAAGAAAAGATAGACATTGCTTGCAACTTTGAAAAGAAGCATATTTTATATAAATATGCAAAAATATATAACTCATCTCAGTTTATTGTCATTACAGGCCTAAGTAAACTCACACAAATAATAGAACTAACAGTTAAGAGTGAAAATCTGAGAATGTCTCCTCGTGTGCATGATGAATTCCAATCATTTAATTTAAAACATAAAAGAAGATATTTATATGAGTTAGTAGAAAGGAAAGAGCTGCAAGACTTACTCTAAACAATACTGTCCTCATACATTTTCAGTATTTAGTCATAATGAGGCCATTTCTATGGAAATGAGACTATCACTTAGTAGCTCTTTGCAATTGATTCATTCACAATAGTTCTCTGATATCAATGATATATTTTAATGCAACTTCCCAGGAACATCCTTTGTCAAAAGAACCACAGAGAGTGAAGAAATAGCTTACAGAGATATAATTCATCATTTTCATAAATCATTCATATTTGTAGGCCATATTAGTAAATTTAAGATGGCATCTTATGTAAGTATACTAGGCATTAATAATAGTGAATACATCTTGGGATCCAACATGTTTCTATTATAAGCATATATATAGTGTATTCCGTATAGTCATAGTTTCAAAATCAGAGCAATAAGAGCATACAGATGGCTGTCATCAACTCTCATACTATTGTTTTTAAAAACCTCAAAAGGAAATGGAGAAGCAAATTATTTTAAATTAATATTTTGTTTACTTATTTTAATCAGTGTTATTACAACAGGGTTTAAGAAAATGGGTTTTAATAAGTATGAATTGGGCTTGAATTTGGGGTTTTTAGTCTTTATTCAATTATTTTCAAAATATTAAGTATGTTCACTAGCGTTCTCCAAAAGTGACCAATGATGTTAATTTCTATTTTAAATTATCTATTTGACCTCAATGATTTAAACATATTTGTGTTTATTTCAGTCTATCACAGTTATTATTCTTATTGATATTTATGTTTTCTTATCTGCATTGCAGTGGTGTGTAGGATTACGTGTTTCTTCAAAACTCACAGAACTCTACATGTAAATGGATAAATGCTACTTACAATTATTATACCTTAATTTTTATTTAAGGTAGAAGCAATTAGTTTTGATAATTCTCAAAGAGAAAAACAAATGATCAAAGTAGAACATGTTTTATTGTTGAAGAACTTTTAGTGCAACAAGGAGTATGATTCATCTATGTGGTCCATTGTTACAAATGGCACATAGGAAAGGAGATGTGTGATAGCATTATTAGATTAGGACATGCAAAATTGCCTGAATACTTACATTGCTCTTGTCTTACTTTCCCTATAACCATACATTAAGACTAGCATTGTTTTACCTTTTCTTCATTTTTAATATTTAAACTCAAGCCTTGGAAATGTCTATATTAGTAGAAACAAATGGACATTATTTCAAATAAAAAGAATTTTAAAGATAAAGAAAACAAGAGAAATAAATTTCCCCCTCCTCTATATCTTGATTAGAGTATAGCTGGTCAAGGCCATTTCTGGCTTGCCTTCTCCAGCTGAGATTTTTTTTTTCCAAACTCTGCTGTCATACAAAAGGAAAAAAGAGAAAGAAAAGAAATGCAAGGGAGAAGACCTCAGCTTTTCCCAAGATAACAAGCATCTAGGTTTGCTGTATTTGCCATGTGTCTGAATGGAAGAGGAGAGAGCAAGATAAAGGGTTTGGTAAGTTGCTGTGACTAATCCACATATTTTCATACTCAAACAGTAGGAAAAAAGTTGAATAAAGAGGTGATCACTTAATTGATGAGATGAAAGCCAGCCTATTAGCATTCATCTGGCAAATCATAATTGTTTTACTCTTTTTCTGGTGGTCTATTAAGATTGAAAATGAGTTAGGAGGTAATTATCAGCATGAAGCAGAATACCAGAGAAACAAACCCTTGAGGCTCCTGAGAAAGAGAGATGTGTCCTGAGGAATTTGTGATGTAATTTCAAAGCTGCAAAGATACCACTAACCTCATATATCCATCCTTTGTACTGTTATAAAGAGGAGATAGACAAATAGGCAGGCAGTTTGGTAGGTAGGTGGATAGATAAGTAGATAAGATAAATAGGTAGATAGAAACGTGTGTGTATGAGTGTGTGTGTGTGTGTGTGTGTAAAACTTCACATTGTTGAAATAAAATAGAGAAAAGCATTTTCATAAAATACTGTGCTGGGGCCGGGCACGGTGGCTCAAACCTGTAATCCCAGCACTTTGGGAGGCCGAGGCCGGCAGATCACGAAGTCAGGAGATCGAGACCATCCTGGCTAATACGGTGAAACCCCGTCTCTACTAAAAACATAAAAAATTTAGCAGGGCATGGTGGCAGGCACCTGTAATCCCAGCTATTCGGGAGGCTGAGGCAGGAGAAAGGTGTGAACCTGGGAGGCGGAACTTGTGGTGAGCCGAGATCACACCACTGCTCTCCAGTCTGGGGGACAGAGCAAGACACCATCTCTTAATTAATTAATTAATTAATTAAAATAAAATACTGTGCTGGATGAATCAACTCTACATCTTCTGCATCCTTCTTGCACCTGGTGTTTGTTCTGTGTGTACAACATGTATAGATTCATATTCCCTCGGGTTTCCAGTTGTTTTTGGCCAATAGAAAGCCCTGGCAGAAGATCAGAGGGCAGTAGGAGAAGGAGGCTATATTCTATATTCTCCTCATTTCCCGCAGTGTGTGTCCAAAGGACTGTGTAGTCTGTCTACTTAATCAGGTCGTTGCTATTAAGCAGCCTTTTTCCTACAATTATCTTCTTTGATTCTAGTAGCAACTCCTTCTTCTTATTCCTTGCCCACATTTGAAAATAATTATTTCATTGAGTTCTTCTTATATTAACCATTTTGAATATATTATAATCAAGATGCCAAATAATTTAATAATTATGAGAATGTGTGTTATGGGAAAAGGGTGGGAAAGTAAACTCAGAGACAGAGAAAACTAGGTAGAAAAATAGTAAGCCAGATAGTTAAAACATAATTTTAAAAGAAACACAAAAAGTGTAACAGAGGAGAAAGAGAGGATTAATATTAACTTTTAAAGAAAATGAATAATCTAAAATAAAATAAAGAGAAAATAGAAATGAAAGGGGAAATAAATATTAGCAAAGAACACTATAAAGTAAGCAAGAAAAATGATGCAAATACTTTTTAAACAACTAATGTATTTTCAATGTGAAATAAAGAACAAAACTGCCATTAGCTATGGAGTTAGATATTTTTCTATGCAATAGGAAAAAGAGGAGGGCTAAACAAATGATTCAGGTTGGTAAGTTTCAAAGCAAAATGTATATGCCCAAAATATAATTTAAAAAGGAAATCTAAAATAAAAGACGAAACTAAACAAAAAATTTTCATCAATCAATACCAGGGCAAAGCTACAATGGTACAAACGAAGATCACAAATTACTAAGTCAAATAAGCTAGTCTGAAAAGACTATACATAGTAGTATTTTATCTATTTGACATTGTGGGATGGTAAACAGATTAGTATTTGAAAAGGGTTTAGTAGTGTGGAGGGTTAAATAGGTGAAGAACAAAGGATTTTTAAAAGCAGTGAACTATTCTGTGTGGTACTATAGTTGCAGATACATAACACTGCATTTGTCAGAACCCATACAACTTTATAGTATAAAGATTGAACCTTAACATATGCAAATTTAGAAAATCATTTCAGATGTCAAGGAATGTCAGAATGGAAAGTAAACTATGACAAACCAATCCAATTGTATTACAAATGTAATAATCTCACTGAATGTCGTTAAGGGAAAAACTGCTGACCTAAGTAACTGGAAATTAGTGGAGACTGTAAGGCTAAAAGGCTAAAGGAACTGTACATAAGAACTATATTCTAGTTGGCAAAGTTCTCAACAGGAGGGATATGGTTGACAATGTGAACCGAATATTCCTGTATACCGGAATTAAACTATTAAGTAAATGGATGGCAGATGCTGGGAGACCAGGTTTCACTGTCAGTGTGGGCGATTACAAAGAAGCAAAAGAGGAAATGTAAAATGATCTATGTAGTACGAAATTAAAGTCAGAGACACCAACTTGAACTCATTGCTAGCTTAATATGAATACAGATGGATACATATGCAAACATGTACATATGTGTATTTACACAGCTTAGCATGCACATACATATCTCATTGGTCTCTCCATTGCCTTATACTATTCTCTGATAAAAGGAACCAAAACTTCTTGAATAAAATGGAAATTGCTGGTTCTAAGGCTGGGGCTGGGAATATACAAGATGAGCCTGGAGCATCTTGAAGTGCCAGAAGGCAGAACGTGCTAAAAAGCAAAATAAAACCTATGGAAGAATGTCAAAAGAACAAGATGTCAACTGAAAGCACTCTTAATAGCCAACTGGAAACAGTTTGAGCAAAAACACAAATAATGTAGTTTTGAATTAGAGCTAAAACTATAACATAAATATTCCTAAGTCCATACTACTATAAGTATATGATCAAACAAACAAATGAAGAAAATACTCAGAAGTCTTGCTATGCATGAATTCATATTGTCTCCAGCTCTAATCCAGTACATACAGATCATTGCAGAAGAATTCCAAATAAAATTTAAATATAGTCCTCTCAAAAAGGTAGAATGTAACTCTCTACCTCTTAAATGTGGATTAGCAAGGTGATTGCCTTCCAATGACCACAGTGAGGAGACTGAAGGGAGAAAGTAAATTCATAGTGAAGAAACTGTACAAATATTGCCTCAACCAGGTGATCAAGGTTAACATCAACAGTGATAAATCACCCTGCTAGCATACATGCCTTTGATATGACATGATGAGAATGACAACTCTGTGATCTTTCCCACAACACTTAACTCCAGTCTAATTATGAAGAAACCATGACCCAATCAGTTGTTCTGCAAAATGCCCTAGCCGTATCCTTCCAAATTGTTGAGGTCATGATAAACAAGGAAAATCTGAGAAACTGTCACAGTCTTGTGAAGACATGATGTCTGAATATAATGTGGAATCCCGGAAAGCATCCTGGAACAGAAAAGAGGTGAGGTAAAAAATAAAAAAATTCTAAACAAAATATAGACTTTAATTAATAATATATTAATAATGCTTCACTAATTTAAATAAATGTACCATATTAATGTAGAATATTAATAGCAATACCCAGGTGCCCATATATGGAAACTTACTAGACAATACATTGACAGCTATTCTAAAATATAAAGGTTATTAAGAACACACTCTAGGCTAAACACTAAATAAATTTTGTCTCCATTCTTACTTGCCTGATTTTTTTTTTTTTTTTTTTTTTTTTTTTTTTTTTTTTTTGCCGAATTTGTATATGAGGGAACTGAGGTTCAGGTGAAAGTTTAGTGACCTTGCCAATGTCATGCAGTCAGTATGTGAATCATCAGGATCCAAAACAAATTATTTACAAATCTGATATGTGGTGTTTTTAATAGCTATAATTAAAGAGGTTGTGTCTATGGAAACATCCTTTATTTGAAGATAGTTTTTGTTTGTCTGCAAGCAGCAGTAAATTTTTGACATGACAGGTGGAACACTTACAATCATTGTGAGAAAACGTCATAATGAAAATTACAACCCTAGAAAGTTCTAAATTAATGAATAATTTAAATGTGCCAGAATTACCTCCTATTTTATAGGATTATTACAGTTCAGTGAAAAAAAATGACAAGCCTTCTATATCTATTAATTTGGAATGTTCCCATAAAGGTGTGAAGCAAAAACCAATACTTACATATTATGAGAGTTGAATGAATTTTGTAATTTGCTTAGGCGTATACACTAGATTATCTGATTAGTTCACTTTTATAACATGAATAAAACTGTTTTTGAGATCTTTGAATTGTTATTTTTAAATATTTTAAATGCAAATATAATTTAGAAGTCTCATATAATTGGATTATATTATACTGGCTTACCATTATATGAAAAAAGTGCAATTAAGGATAGAACTATGGATGGTTATAACTTTAATGTACCTAATGTCATTGCTGCATTTAAACGCATGCCTTTTACTTTGACTTTTTAAAGAAAGTAATCCGTTGATTAATGATGGTTGAAATTTATTTTCTCCTTGCATCACTCTAATTTTTGAAAGTTATAAGGTCAGAAAACATCTGAGTAGTTTGTGAAGAAGCCAATAACTTTTATGAATACATTAAAAAGGAAAAAAGTTCAATATATTACTAGAATTTAGTGAGAGACTAAAGTGAGGCTTTCAAATGCTTTCTTCCAAAGTTGCTGTCATAAAAACAAAGTAAATACTATAAATATTTGTATTTATGATACTATGGTCTTTTGAATTTTGAGCTATATGTTTGAAACTGGTGTTTCATGAGCAATTTGACAAATGGGTATATACATTAAGCTACCCTGAATATCAACAAATTTGAGTTTGACTCTCACATAAGCTCAAAATTATAAAAAGGTTTTTATAACTTTGTCAACCTTTTCTCTCCACATGAAAATAAATGGTATTTAGTCTTCTAGCTTACTAATACTAGCTAGTATTATAGCTAAAGAAAATAGTTAATAGTACAATAGCATATGAAGAGAGAACAGTTCAAATTTAAGAATTTTAAAAAAGTGTTTTCTAAATTTCTAACAATTAACTTAGGTAAGCAACTTTAATATTGGAACTTTTCAATGATATTCATAAGCATTAGACAAATAGCACACATTTACAAAATCTTCAGGTAAAACAGCCAAGAAAGTCATGTCCCTTTCTGAGGATAATTTATTAGCACTTCACCTATGACAGGCACCAACATTAACTTTCAAATGAACTTTCCTAACTGCTAAAAATAGTGGGAACAATTTATTCCTGTAATGATTTTGCATGTTGAGTATTCATTTATATATCCATTATAATACATTAAAGATACAAACATATTAACTCATACAGTCAACTCTTTATGTGTTCAGATATATTCAGCAACTCTTCTCAAAGATTCTGAATTTTAAAAGTATGTAAAAGAAGATATATTCTTATATAAATGGTATTCTTACATAAATGGTATTCATTATAAACAATGCAGCTAAAATATTACCTATGTGAAATTCCCATTTAATTTTGAAGAGCCAGTATTCATTATTTGTCTTGTCATTTAATTCATTCATTAATTGTGACCTCTATCTCAACATGATGATGTTCACAATGGCATGTGCCATTAATTATGTATGAGATTCATTAATTACTTTCCATTATATTTTCCAACTATACAAATAGCTTTTTTATCTAATGAATACTTCATAGGAATAAATATTAATATCTATAAAAATGTATATACGAAGAAATTCAATATTTTGTGGAGGTGAAGTGTTGCCACTATATTGCCTTTCATTTATAAAATGTATAAAGTTTGTCAAACTGTTTTACATTGTGTAACACATTTAAAAATGTGACCAATGAAGTAGGAGATATTACTATTTCTATTGTACCAAATAGAACAAAATCATAAGGGAGGTGGTTGGAGAAAGAAGCAAAAAAGTAGAGCAGTTGAGCAACCACTATATAAGGCAAGCTCTATTATTAAGGAAATATATGTAGAGCATATTCAATATTCATAATCAATATTCCGTGGGAGCATAAGAAATGATGTAGTCTCTCTACCAAGACTAATCCAGTGGACATAGTTTTTAAAGGCTTCACTTTTAGGTTTTGGCTTTGAAACACCCCTTTCTCTATCTTACATTGTTTGTGAAGTACAAAAGTATTTTAATACACTTAAATTAGCACTATTTTTTATGTGCCCACAAAGAGTGGAAGGAGAGTGAAAATGCAGATATAGCAAACTGGGAGTCTTTGCCCTTCCATTATAAATATAGACAGCATTTATTAAGTTTATGCCCTGTATAAAATTCTGTAAGGTTAATGTAGTCATCTGTTCTATGCTGCAGTAAGGAGGTTAATTCAAGAAGACTAAGCTTTCAATTTTGTTACAAAGTGAAAGACATTAGTCATAATCATTAAAACCAGCTAATGGAAAAGCAATGCAGTTATTATTTGGCATTAACAAAAATTTTCTTAAAAATGATAGAGTCTGGAACCATAATAGAATTTTACCTAATCTTTTTATTATTGCCTTTACATTCTAATATCTCCATTTTCTTAAAAATTTAATGTTATGTACTTGTTATTCTGATATTCTTTGTGATTTCTGAAACTAAAAATTGGCCTATAGAATATCACAACTTAGTTCGGTCTTCTTATCAGTTATTTGCTGAAACTGCCGTATCATTAGAGAGATTGAGGGCTGGAGTAAAACAAATAAAGTTAAACAGTAATCTAAAATTTATTAGCATTACAATTACTGATGTAATATTCTTTTTAAAAACCTGTGAGTGAAGTATATGGCTCAAAGTTATAAATGCAAATTTGTGCTGTTAACTCAAATCTATGCACTCATTATAGATCTCTATTTAATGTCTGTCGCCAGCACTTGGTGCAGTTTTAATGGAAAATTTTACATCCTCTCACACATATAATTTTTATTAATTTTATGTACAAACATTCTAGGCATTAGTTCTTTTCAAAAGAAAACTGTATGTGCCAGAGAAATCAGAGCCAATGAAAACAAAAAATAAACATTTGAAAGAGCATCTATGATAAATACCTAGATATTAATCATTATGAGTCATTTAAGGAATTCATCTTTTTATTGACTAAAGTACAGAGTATGTGATAAATTATTTTCCATTGTTTCAGTTATAGATTTATTGTAGGACATGTCATGATTATTCTTCAGCAAAAAGAAAACCACATTTTGTCATGTTTAAAATTATGCACAAAGGAATTCTTAGAAAATGGTGGTAGACAGAAGCCTAATTCTGAATCTTCCCAGATCTGAATATAAAGATATTTAGAACACCAATGGAAAATATTTGCAATAAATTTGATTGCAATGTATCTCTTCAAAACACAACATAAAAACAAATAGGGACAAACCAGGAAGTACCACAGGGGTTGCCCAGTATCAATATCTGAGTAGAGAAAAATAAAAAGAGAATTAATGGGACAATGAAGATCTCAAGAACAGGAGAAACTAAAAATAGCCATCAGATGCTTATCAGGGCTAAAATGTAATTACATGCCTTATTCTTGGAAAAACAATGTCATCTCTTCCATTATAATGTGAGAATATGAAGAAAAAACAATTTTTAGAATCAGCTGTTCTATTTTCCTGTATCAAGCAGTTCTATTTTCCTGTATCACTGTGGATAAAGCCATCTAACAAGAGTTTCTACTATTTAATGTGTTATGTCTTCTTGTTAATTTTCAATAATGAATCAGTGTACATTCTTCTTGCTAAATCTTCATACATATCCATTATTTATCTACTTAGATTAACCTATTCAATTCTGTGTTCTTGGATCAAAGATATTCAAAATTTCTGATATATTATCTTTCAGCAGTTTTAACTGATTTACACTTCATGCAGCAATGCATCAAAATACCATGCTTCCTAGAACAATGCAAAAAAGTGTCAATACACATCTGCTGACTAAATATGTAGATAGATGGTAGGCAGGGGGAGAGAGAGAGATAACAAATACAATTAGTTTCAGATCAGAATTTTTGAGAATTATTTCACTCATAAAATTACGTAACACTACTAATCTTAGAAATAAAGCCAACGTAAATCTCTCCCCTTTCCTTCTTAATTATTGAACATTAGAAATTTCAGGATTTTCATGTCTTTGTACAAAACTTTTTGCTTTTTAATATAAGCTGTATTGAAGCTTTATTTGGGGGTTCCAATGTAAATAAAATTATTGTTGTTTAATACATTTATTTAGCTGGGAGTAAAAATTTTCGTTATGAAAATTCATTTCCCTATTTTTTAACAGTACCAAGTAAGTTTATAAATCCATTGTTACCTAAGACAATACAAATACTTAACAGTAGGATATTTTGAGAAAGAGTTTTAAGGGGATTACAATTGATAGAATGAGAGTTAAAAAATGTTGAGAATATTTGTTAAAGTAGTATTTCACAAGGCACTCCAAACAAGTCAAAATATGCTAAAATACTTTTATAAAAACTATTTTTGTGGTTTTAATACAGTACATATGAATGTATCTTTCTTTCTCTTTTAGTCAGTTAAGCTGTAGAAGTAATACAGTTTGTCAAATAATGCAGCATGCTACATTATACAGATTTTCTATCAACAAAAAAATACATAATGCTATATATAATGAAAATTATAAATAATTAATAAAATTCATATGATCAAGCATTTCTTCATGGATTATTTCTTTTTCTCAGTATTTAAAATAATACCTATCAATGTAATTTATAGGATAAAATTATTCTATTTCTAATTTAAATAATATATTATACTTGACATGATATATGCCAAACTAATTTATAAATTTTATTGGGTTGTAGTACTGGTTATGTGACAGTATTAAAATGTTATTTCTAGATGCCCTATCTGAAAAATTGTCCAATCAATTGTTCTGTTTCTTAAGTAGTCAAGGGTCTGTAGCTAAAAAGTTGCCTCCAACATTCTCTTTTGAAATATGATGGGTTGATTCTCTCAAAATTAATTTTGTCCCACTAGCTCAGAACCTGCTGTCAAAACTGGTAGATCATAGGATTTAAATTGAAATCTTATTCATTTGAAAATTCCTGGTCCCCATACCTCCTACTTCTGTTGGAGTTAATGTGTCTGAAATAAGGATAAGGATTCAAGTTGTCAAAAAGTTGTCAAAGATTTGAGCACCAGAGACTTAATGGAGTATATAAATAACACATGTGCCAAGTGGCACTCTGCATGCAAAAGAAGAAAGAAAGGAAGAAAAAATGACCAACGAGGCCCGTTGCTGATTCCACATATCAAGTCGAGAGAAAGGGAAGTGAATTGTTCCTTAGAGAGGGTTCTGAGTGTAAGTACATAGATCTGAGAGAGAAAAAATCCACACACACACGTGTGTTCATGCACACATACACACACACACTTCGAAGTGGGACCTTTGTTGGGACCAAATAAAGTAACTCACTTTGTCTCAGTAAAAATTTATTGAAATTATCAGACAACCAGAAATTAAAGCAATCTGATGATTCAATAGCAGAACCCAATAAAGACATTTAAAGACACAAAGCACTGAAATGGCTATGATGCTGTTAACCAAGTAATTAAAAATAAAAATAATAGTCATCATAAATGTAAGAACATTTAAGTAAGTTATATCTTACATGTGTTTACTGTTTTCTGAATGAAATATAAAATGACTTTTTATTAAATACTATAGGCCACAATTTATTCAAACGTTTTTCTTTTTACCTTCTTATTTCTTTGACTCCAATTATACATATATTAAGGCTTTTACTAATTCTCTACTTTATTTATTTTGTGTGTCATTTTTCTCTTTTAGTTTCATTTTGGATCGTTTATGTGGCTGTGTCTTCACATTCACGAATGTTTCCTTCTGCAATGCCCAATCTGTCATGAAACCTCTCTAGCGAAATTTTCATCACAACTATTGTAGTTTTCACCTCTAGAAATTTGGTTTGTATATTTCTTTGCCTTCTATAAAGGCAAAACACATTAAATCTTATAACTAGCTTTTTGAACTAATATAATAATATTATACCACTTGTTTTTATGGTCTTTTCTGCTTACCCTAACCTGACTGAGGTCTGGATTGGTTTTGATTGATTCATTTTCATTTTTCTTCTCATTCTTTGTGGTAGTTTCCTGGTTGCAGCATAATTGATAATCTCTTATTGAATGACAAATATTGTGAATCTTACTTTGCTGGTGCTGGATAACCATATCAGTGACTAGTCTTGAAAATGATTGTTTTATATATTTTATTCATTTTCTAGGTGTTTTCAACCAGAGGAAAATACATTCCCTGTTGCAACAACTTAACTCTGAGCATAATTTTTGATAAAGAAATATTGAAAATAAAACAAAGAGTAATGTAAAAGGTAAAATCTGTGGGTTAATCTTAAAAGAAATATTGACATCATAAAAATAAAAATAATGTGTTGTTGTCTGGGGAGATGTAAATGTACCATTAATATTAGACACTCATAAATCCAAGCTGCATGCTGCAATCTAGTCTAGAGTAACATTAAAAGAATTATAAAATAATGTATAAATTCCAAAGTAACAGTGAAAAAACATGGTATAATAATAAATATCTAGCTAATGCAAAGGAGTGTAAAAGTGAGGGGAAAAAAATAACATAGCACAGGCAGCACAGAAAAAGTACAGAATAATATGGTAGATTTAAAAGTGAGATATTAGTTACATCAACTATACCTGTATTAAGTATTCCAATTAAAACACCAGCATTGCTAAACTGGATTATAAACATTAAAAAATGATTCCACTATTTATCTAAAATAAGTGAGTACTAAATGTATAAAAATAATATTTGGAAAATACATAATTTGAAAATGCTAAGAAAAAAAGCTGGTATAGCTATATTAATACCAAAGTAACATTCAGTCAAAAAGTATTACCGGAGATATAGAGGAACATTTCATTATGATAAAAATTTTACCTTACCAAGGAGGAAACAACAGTGCTAAGCATTTTGTATAAACATGACCTTCAAAACTAGGAAGTGAACACTGGAAAATCTACTAGAAAAAAATAGACAAAAAAAATATGCTAGGGCGTTACAACACATTCCTCGGTAACTTGATAACAAATAGTTAAAAAAAAGTAAGAGTATACAAGATTTGGAAACCGTGGTTAACAAATTTTATTTAATGTCAATATAGAGAACTCTCACCAAGTACAGAACACTGATTCTTTTCAGGCATACTAGATGATTTTTAAGAAATCTTTCATATACTGTATCATAAACACATCTCAATGCATTTCAAAAGTTGACATATTTAACTAGAAAAGAAGCAAAGCACAGATAACTTGAAAGCACCCTATATTGAAATTTGAAATACATTTCTAAATAATACATAGGTTAAAGCAATAATACAGTGGAATTAGTAAACAATGTGAACTGAATGATAAAAACATCTTAAGCAGCAAAGTTCGTGGAATGCAAGACTATAGCCTACTTAGGAGGAAAACCAAATGCTTCCTCAAATGCAATATTATAAGAAATGCTAAAAATATAAAATACCAAAACATTAAGCATAAATTGATTATTTTAAAATAATGCAAATTTTTAAAAACATTCTTATCAAGTAATTTAATAATCCCCAGTATCGACAAAATTTCAAAAACCTTATGTCATTGTCTCTCTATATGCATGAAAAGTATTTTATTAAATTCAACTTGTGTTCATGATTCAAAATAAAAGTTACCGGCCAGGCATGGTGGCTCACATCTGTAATCCCAGCACTTTGGAAGGCCACGGCAGGTGGATTACCTGAGGTCAGGAGTTCAAGACCAGCCTGACCAACATAGTGAAACCCTGTCTCTACTAAAAACAATACAAAAATTAGCCAGGTATGGTGGTGGATTCCTGTAATCCCACCTACTAGCGAGGCTGAGGCAGGAGAATTGCTGGAACCTGGGAGACAGAGGTTGCAGTGAGCCAAGATCATGCTTTGGCACTCCAGCCTGGGTGACAGAGCAAGACTCCATCTTAAAATAAAATAAAATAAAATAAAATAAAATAAAATAAAATAAAAGTTACCAAACTAGAAATCAGTAGATATGTTCTTAATCTGATAAAAGGCATGTACAAAACAACCGTACTGGAAAATATATTTAGATGTGATGTTGAATGCCAAAAATGTGAAAACATCATTTGCATTCTATTATGAAAAGAAAATTGTCTATGTTGTCTAGATATGTGTCCAGGTAAGAGAGACATTAATGAAGTTAGTAGTTTCTGGCACATGTATTACAACTTGTAAAACAAATTAGAAAAATTATCCTCTCAATTATAGTTTTTATTAGAAATAAATTTGAATATATGTTATCATTTTACTTTTCTTTTGTGACCTTGCCTGTTTGTGTGCTTTTATCAGCTTTCAAATGTTTCCTAATAATTAGAAAAGCACATGAATTACAAAAATTCTACACATTAGGATAAATCATTATTTTTATAATATAAATTTACAGATTATTTTGTTAATTTCTGTTTTTAGTTTTTAATATTCTGTTTTGATATTTTGTTTTATATTTTTAATATTTTGTTTTAATATTTTCTTAAATTTTAATATTTTATTATTTAATATGTTATTAAATAATAATTTTTATTTTACATACAATATTTAACATTTTATTATTTAATGTTAATATTTTTAATATTCTGTTTTAATGTTCTGCTTCTCTATTTTTAATATTCTGTTAATTTCTATTTCTATTTTCATTTTAATTTATGTTGTATTTTGTTTATTAAATTAAGCAGTAATTTGAATTGAATCTTAGTCTCTTTTTTATTTTGTTTATATATTTTTGAAATTGTGACTGTTTCTAAAAAGTTTTTCTAACCCTAAATTCATAATCACTAATAAATAGTCCATCAATTTATTTTATATATACACTATTTTGGTGTACACTGTAGGTTTTAGGTCTAATAATTTGTTTTTTTCTAATATTCTAATAGTTACTTTTTATAACTTCACTTTTGAAGTAGTACATTCCCTCTAGTAAGCAAACTTTGCAATATTCAACTTTGTTATAGAAACTAATGTATTTGGGGTATTTTATTCTTTCCATCTATATAAAATTTAAATGGTGTCCTCTGAAATGTTTTGTGTTCTTGATAGACACTTTTGGGGAAAATATTACAGTCCAGTAGGATTCAGTCATTATTAAGTGGGCTAATATTTCAAACAATATTCTCTCATTTTATCTTAATTTTAATTAATTTTATTTAATTAAATAATTTTAATTAAATGGTAGGAGATAAGTTGTGCATGGAAATGTGGTTTTTATTTCATATTAATCAATTTCAAAAAAAGGTAGGCCTCTATTTTATAAATTTCTAGTTAATATAGAATTAAGCAAACTCCATGCTATTTGGTGAACTCTACTTGTAAACTTTTGATATTTTCACAATACACCATTTTTTTCCTTTTCTTCAACAATTGCATTATTAGTGAGGTTTTGGCTAGTTGACCATGAGAAGTCAAATTAAATTAACAGGTAAAGGAAAGATTTTAGTACAGTTGATCACATAATAAGTACTAAATATTTATAAATGTACATTATTTCCAGGTTTCTTTTTGACAAATTTGTTCCTGGATATACTGTGAATTTCTTTTAGACATTGTCCATTTATCCAAAACTCTAACTCTACCTTAGAATCAACTTTATCAGAAATTGTTCATGCTTATTCAAAATGCAGAAATATGTCTCCAATATCTTTTGAATGATAAATTCTTCAAGAAAGACACATTCCTTCTCCTTTTGCCCAACCAGCTCCCTTTGCTCCATCCTTTATCCTTAGCTCTGAGCACAGCAGCAGACTATCAATCTAATTACCAACAACTTTATAATATTGTTAGCTTTGTAGTCTTACGAATGGCTTAGAGTTTGTTGGAGTAATAATGCCATCACTGCAGATTTGTAAGGAATAACAGAACTACAACTTGAAATTATTACTGGGGTAATATTAAAAAATGTTGAAAACAGTGAGAATCAAACTAGATCAATGAGTAGAGAGTTTAAAGATTTTCAGTTCATCTGTTATTATTTAATATGAAACTAATACTGTTGGTTATCCTCTCTTCTTGAATGCCTTCAACATAAATTTCGAGTTCAAGAAATTCATGTGATTAATTGTCCCTTAATCACTAAACGAGAGGACTCAGGTAAAGCTTTAACCTTAATGTCTGGCATATTATGTCTTTTCAAAAATAATGTACATTTATAAATAATATATATTATTATTATTATTGGAAATAATGTACATTTATAAATATTTAGTACTCATGTGATCAACTGTACTACAAATCTCCTTTACCTGTTAATTTAATTTGACTTCTCAGGGTCAAGTAGCCAAAACTTCACTAATAATGCAACTTTTGAAACTTTCAAAAAATATTATTGTCTTTCTTCTTTATCGTTTTATTATTCAACATTAGTTTGGTTTAGTATTGTTTGGAAATGCTTTGGGGAATTGATAAATTGATATATGTTTTTGAAATCTAGAAATCTGTGACTATTCCTTTAATATATTGCATATTATTTACACATTAATGCAAATTTCTGGTTAAAAAGTTGTATCACTTAATCTCATTAGAAGTAAATCTTCATTAGAATATATTTGGCCTATGATATTTTATAGTAATACATGTTTTCTAAATTTTCACTGCTATGTTCCTCATGATATAGTGCATGGTGGTGAAGCATACCATCACAGCTAGTACAGTTCAGTGTCATGATCTTAATTCTTGTTAAGGCATCAGCAGTTTTAGCCATTAGTGTTTTTGCCCCATCACCGCAATGAGCAACATATTGGAAAAGCATGTAATTGTAATTGCTAATAGAATTTTGGTCATACGAACCCCTAACAGAGAGTCTAGATAACTCCACAGGCTCTTAAGATTGATTGTATTGAGGAAGTTCTCGGGTCACATTTTGAAATCAGTTGCGTGGTATTATTAATTACAACAATTGGTAAGTCTGTATCTATTTTAACATATAAATTTAAAGTTGACTGCCAATACACATCTTTAGGCAACTTAGCTACCAAGTGCATTTTAATAGAATTTCAATGATAAAATAGAAGCTATAACTATATAAGTTTTAAAGCATATTAAAGGTAATGCTAGAGGACTTTTAATTCAGGATAAGATATATTCTATTGCTCTCTCTTTTGAAACTGAATAATTTTTATATGAAAAATGTTTATGGAGCTACGGATTTAAATTCTAAATATTGTAGATGATAAAGAGAAAAGAAGATATTGATAACTGACACAAATTTAAATTTTGGGTTAAATTAAATAGCATATACAAACACACACCTCTTTATAACACTGGAAAATCAAATATATAACCTGATACATTAAAATATAGATTAATATTATTTAAATTAGTTGTACTAGCAAAACCACTTAAGTAATATAATTTAAGAAAAAAGTTTCTCATTTACAGGGCATCGTTTTATCTTTTTACATCAGTTTTATATCATATTAAAATCATTTTTAGCCTTTAAGGGATTTTATTATAATACTTGTGTAAAAAGATAAAATACTGGACAAGGACTTTTTTCTCTATTCTTATTGATAATAAATATATTTAGAAACTATTTCATAACTAGAAAAGGTACAATTTTGCCCTTCTGGAAAATTATTAAAATTATCATTACCATTTAGAAAATGGAGTTATGCATATCTCTGAAAAGATTTCTACAGCACATTAAGTCAATAAAAAATAGTATTTGAAAATTTGTGTCAACTTAATGCATTGGCCAAAACACTATAATCCTTTGATATATAATTAAAATAAAGCACTAAACATACAGTGTTAATAATTGTGTAATTATTAAAAGACTATAACGGAAAAGAAAATTTATAGAAAAAAACCTGCTCTTGAAAAGTAATTTTGATTAAATGTTAGGTATCACGATTTGTTTTGACAACACACAAAATTCTGCCAATAGTCAACACATATTTCAGGAGAAATATGTAGATAATTATAACGGCTTCCTGAATAATTATCCCTGAAATCCAGAGTGTCATCCTTTGACATGAGTTCTAATTGTAAAGGAAAAGCGATGGAAGCTGACAATTATGCAATAAGATGACTTAGAAAGTTTCTTAATGATAATTAATCAATTGGTGACCTTAATCACAGCATCTTGCCATTTTTGTCACGTATCTTTAGAATTCAGTAAAAGTCATGAGGATGATCTGTGTCTGTGATCAGAATATTTATTCAGGAAACACTAAAAAGATTACTACGTAAAGATACACTTTTAAGTGTGAATGTGAGAAAGAAAGTGATTGATCGTGTTAAGGAAGCTTAAATTCTAGTAGCAGAGGTCATAAAACCATAGACACATTATTCTTAACAGAAACAATGTAATAAGTGGCATACAAATGATAAACATTTTGGAATTATTGATATGAGTAGATAGTTACTTCCTGCTAAGGAAAACGGGGGAGATTTGGGGATAGTATATGTTTGTGATTATTAAAAATATGAAGATGTGAAAAAATTAAGGCAAGGTAAAATCTAAGTGAAAGTAACAGAACCAAGAAAACTTGAGTATTTTCTAGAAATTGTCTTTGTAGATGGATGCATTATAATAAGAGAAAGGCAAGAAAAACACTTTGCTGTGAAGACTGGTAGATCTTGAATGCTGGGATTATCTCTCACAATATTGTTTAATAGACAATATAAGAAAATAAGGGGGAAGAAAAGTTGTGAATTTATATTTAATTTAAATAATTAGTTTTATGTCTTATCTTTATATAATTAGTGTCTCTGTGAATTATACATAGAAACTAATTATTTAGCATTTACTTCCAGGATGACTTCTGCCTACAGTTTTTAAAATCTGCTGTTAGCCCACAATTGACTAGTGTTTCCAAGCATAATCACTAGTAAGTAATATTTAAAAGACATCGTTAGACAATTTACAAAGAGCCATGAAGAATTTCTACTTACTATTTTTAAATCTTCATTTTTTTAAAAAATGCAGATTTAATATGAGCTAAGTTTTAGTCTTTACCATAGGTTTTTCAGCCAATGGAGAGATCCAGAAGCAACTTTGAATTACATTTTCTTTCTATACCTTTTTCCACTTGGTTATTTTAACAAATCCTTTTGAACTTTACAATACTTTTCAAAATCACGTCTAGGTTCTTACATTTCTAATACACTTGTATCTTGAAATATATATAATTTTTCTTGAGCTTCTGAAGAAACTCACATTTTGCCTAGATAATGCTTTAGGAAAGATACTGATTTCTTCTTTTCCTTTAGGTTTATTCAACTTAAGATTATGCGACGTAACTTGAATTTTGAGGTTGTATGAGACCTCATATAAAATGTAGTGAAACTATAATACTGAGAAATATTGGTTGAGAATATATTTCTGTAATTGCACAAATGAGAGATCAAGTAGAATTGCATATAGGAATGATTCCACATACTTTCTGTTGATGTTTATTTTATAAACCCTCTTACCTTCCATGCTCCTATGTTATATCTCAAACAACATAAAAGTTTCACAAGGGCCTTTTATTTGTCAGTGACATCCTACCTATTTTTAATTCTTTCTCTTCCTAAGCATTTTTATTTTATTTTATTTTTATTTATTTTATTTATTTTTTATGAGACAGAGTCTCACTCTGTCACCCAGGCTGGAATGAAGTGATGTGATCATGGCTCA
Source organism: Papio anubis (assembly GCF_008728515.1). NCBI lineage: Eukaryota > Metazoa > Chordata > Mammalia > Primates > Cercopithecidae > Papio > Papio anubis. Next base: position 77,895,792 of record NC_044985.1, read on the forward strand.
CTGCAACCTCCACCTCCCAGGTTCAAGCAATTCTCCTGTCTCTGCCTCCCAAGTTCCTAGGGCTACAGGTGCATGCCACCACACCCAGCTAATTTTTGTATTTTTAGTAGAGACACGGTTTCACCATATAGGTCGGGCTGGTCTCAAACTCCTGACCTCAGGTGATGCACCTGCCTCGGCCTCCCAAAGTACTGGGATTGCAGGAGTGAGTCACCCATTGCATCTCTTTTATTTTTATTTTTACTATTATTATTATTTTTAATTATAACTTTAAGTTCTGGAATACATTTGCAGAACGTGCAGGTTTGTTGCACAGGTATACAGATGTCATGGTGGTTTGCTGCACCCATCAACCCATCACCTACATTACGTATTTCTCCTAATGCTATCCCTCCCCTAGCCACCCGCCCCCTGATAGGCCCTAGTGTATGATGTTCCCCTCCTTGTGTGTGTTCCCATTGTTCTACCCCCACTTATAAGTGAGAACATGCAGTGTTTTGTTTTCTGGTTCTGTGTTAATTTGCTGAGAATGATGGTTTCCAGCTTCATCTATGTCCCTGAAGGGACATGAACTCATTCATTTTTATGGCTGCATAGTATTTCATGGTGTCTACGTGCCAAATTTTCTTTATCAAGTATATCATTGACAGGCATTTTGGTTGGTTCCAAGTCTTTGCTATTGTAAGCAGTGCTGCAATAAACATATGTGTGCATGTGTCTTTATAGTAGAATGATTTATAATCCTTTGGGTATATACCCAGTAATGAGATTGCTGGGTCAAATGGTATTTCTGGTTCTAGATCGTTGAGGAATTGCCACACTGTCTTCCACAATGGTTGAACTAGTTTACACTCCCACCAACAGTGTAAAAGCATTCCTGTTTCTCTACATCCTCTCCAGCATCTGTTGTTTCCTGACTTTTTAGTAATTGCCATTCTAACTGGCATGAGATGGTATCTCATTGTGGTTTTGATTTGTATTTCTCTAACACCAATGATGATGAGCTTTTTTTTTTATATGTCTCATGGCCACATAAATGTCTCTTATTGAGAAGTGTCTGTTCGTGTCCTTCTCCCACTTTTTGAAGGGGTTGTTTGTTTGTTTGTCTGTAAATGTGTTTAAGTTCTCAATAGATTCTGGATATTAGCTCTTTGTCAGATAGATGGATTGCAAAAGTTTTCTCCCATTCTATAGGTTGCCTGTTCACACTGATGATAATTTCTTTTGCTGTGCAGAAGCTCTTTAGTTTAATTACATCTCATTTGTCAATTTTGGCTTTTGTTGCCATTGCTCTTGGTGTTTTAGTCATGAAGTCTTTGTCCATGCCTATGTCCTGAATGGTATTGCCCAGGTTTCTTTCTAGGGTTTTTAAGGTTTTAGGCCTTACGTTTAAGTCTTTAATCCATCTTGAGTTAATTTTTGTATAAGGTGTAGGGAAGGGTTCCAGTTTCAGTTTTCTGCATATGGCTAACCAGTTTTCCCAACACCATTTATTAAATAGGGAATGCTTTCCACAGGCTGCATCTCTTAATAGCATCTCTATTCTTATCCCTGTAAAAAAAAATAGCATAGTTGCTTTACTCTGTAAAGCTAGGAGGTATGAAATTCGAGTTTACAAGGGGAAAATGAGGATATAAATTTGGCATGGGAAGAAAGAGCAGGAAAGTTGTTCCATATTTTTGAGAACAACCAGAGTTGCCAAGATGGATGGAGTTGAAATCCAGGAAACAGTTTTTCTTCATATTCTAGCAACTCAGCAATTACTGGGAAGCACAAAGTCTTCAGATCCAGAGGGCCTTTGGTGCATGTATTCATATATGAATGGCCCAATTGCTGTGGATGGTTGATTATCATGACTTTTAAACTGCTGACAAATAAATTCTACTGCTATTTTTACAAACTGTTTTTTGATTTATGGAAAAGAAGAGCTCACCTTGATATAGCTTAAATATTCACCAGCTATATGTGTAAGGTTTTGAGAGGAGCTACTGAATCTAAACGTTGTTGATTTATTACTCTCTAAACCCGAGTATTAGTGATTTTTTTAAAAAGACAATAAAATTGGAAGTCAGAACATTATTTAGCACATATATATGTGAAATGATAGGCACATTTTTACTTGTTTGTGGCAATGGAAATTTACTATTGAAGAAAACAAAGTTCCAGCTATTCTCAAGGAGTATACATTCTACTAGAATACATCGAATTCAAGATAGATTAATATGGATGCTATTCAATCACTTAGTGCTGGTCTGCTTATTTCTTGAGCTAAAATGGTTGTACAACTCTATCTAGAAAAATGCATTTTCTATTTTTATAGATTTTCCTCATGCACACCACTTCCAGTGAATATTGTTCTGATAATTGTTTCCATTAAACCAATTTAGAAACCATATATTGTATGTATGTAAGAATGGAAGCAAATAAGATTCAAACACATACCGTGTTAAATTATTTAGCTACACATGTAAATTAAGGAGTATTGAGAAATGCTACTTTCTTTTGGATGCCATTGTCAATTGCCTGACTGTGCTAACAAAGCAACAGTAGGAAAGAGATCTAGCTTCACATCTTGAGCAACAGCAGCACAGTAGTCCTTTAGTGAACAAAACTGCAGGAACAACATTGTACTGTAAATATTTTCTGAAACCACAATTCAGTTTTTTCCTTTGAAAGATGTTTGCAGCTTTTCTTGCAAGTCAACTTATACCATTAGAGAGAAAATGAAGCTCAAACTTTGTGGTATAATATGGCTAACATAGGACAGTTTTATATGTATATATAGACTTAAGCAATTCCATATATATATATATATGTAAACCAGTATTTAATTGCTTAAGTCTCTATAGATGTTGGATTTATATCCAAGCTTTGTGATTCTGTTAGCTATTTCTTTTTCTGTTATTCATTTGCTTTGGTGGTAATTGCCCTCCTTTCTTTTTGAAAGAGTAAGTACAAGGTGAGAGAGAGTCATGTTCATGTTGAGAGAAACTTAGAGTATAAACACCATCTTGATGGTATTTGAGTCCCCATATTCTGTTCAGTTATATGTGATGTTCACAGTTATCCTTGTCATTCCTGTCGTTGACTTCTTCCTTAGATTCCATGAACTAATACATTCTTTTTCTTCATTCAATCTCATTTGAATTTTTTTTTTACTTGTGACCCAAAATATTGAGGAATATAAAGACGTTTGCGTTTTATGAAGAGACAAGTGAATATTTACTGATAAAACATTTAATTCAAGAAAATTCCATCACAAACTTAAAAAAAAGATTACTGTGAGAAGGCCGGTGCAATGGCTCACGCCTGTAAATCCAGCACTTTGGGAGGCCGATGCAGGAGGATCACGAGGTCAGGAGATAGACACCATCCTGGCTAACAGGGTGAAACCCCGTCTCTACTAAAAATAAAAAAAATTTTAAAAAAAACCAGCCGGGTGAGGTGGCGGGCGCCTGTAGTCCCAGCTACTTGGAAGGCTGAGGCAGGAAAATGGCATGAACCTGGGAGGCGGAGCTTGCAGTGAGTTGAGATCCGGCCACTGCACTCCAGCCTAGGTGACAGAGCGAGACTCCTTGGTGGGATTGTAAACTAGTTCAACTATTATGGAAAACAGTATGGCGATTCCTCAAGGATCTAGAACTAGAAGTAGCCATCCCATTACTGGGTATATACCCAAAGGATTCTAAATCATGCTGCTATAAAGACACATGCACACGAATGTTTATTGCGGCACTATTCACAATAGCAAAGACTTGGAAGCAACCCAAATGTCCATCAGTGACAGACTGGATTAAGAAAATGTGGCACATAGACACCATGGAATACTATGCAGCCATAAAAAAGGATGAGTTTGTGTCCTTTGTAGGGACATGGATGCAGCTGGAAACCATCATTCTCAGCAAACTATCACAAGAACAGAAAACCAAACACCGCATGTTCTCACTCATAGGTGGGAACTGAACAATGAGATCACTTGGACTCGGGAAGGGGAACATCACACACCGGGGCCTATCACAGGGAGGAGGGAGGGGGGAGGGATTGCATTGGGAGTTATACCTCATGTAAAGGACGAGTTGATGGGTGCTGACGAGTGATGGGTGCAGCACACCAACATGGCAGAAGTATACATATGTAACAAACCTGCACGTTATGCACATGTACCCTAGAACTTAAAGTATAATAATAAAAATAAAAATAAAATTAAAAAAAAGAATTACTGCGAGAAGGTCACATAACATGACAGCTACACTCTTAACAGATTTTTAAGAGTAAAATCATATTGTTATCTATAGGCACTAGGTTATACATTAGATATCTAGTACTTATCTTGCATAATTGAAATTTGATACATGTTGATTAGCCACTCTCTCTTTCACCTTACTTTATTCCCTGGCAACCATTATTCTATTCTTTACTACTGTGAGTTTCACTTTTTTAGATACCTCATATAAATAGAACCTGTAAATAGTATCTGTCCTTGTATGACTGGCTTATTTCACTTAGCATAATGTTTTCAAGGTTCATCCATGTTGTTTCATAATGATCATTAGAAAGAAAAAAAAATCCATCCTAATAAACATTTAGTTTAAAAATGAATCTGTATGTAACATGAAATGTGGTTTAAAGGGGACATAATTAGGAACAGTTTCACCAATTGATGCAATAATCCAGCTGAGTGATATGCAGCAACAGAGAATGGCAGTGGCAGTGGTAATAGAGAGCAAGGGGAAGATCTGGAAGTATTTAAGTGACAAAGTTCACAGAGAATTATGAAAAATTGACTCCATAAAGCCAGTGGGAACCGGGCATAGGTGGAAGACTTGCCCTCTTCCGAGTTAACAGGATGAAAGCCTCATCCTCTCAGGTGCAGCTGCAAATCCACAGATCCCTGTGCTCTTCCGGGCCTGGGAAGTCCCCTCCTCCAACAGACTCAAAAGTGCTTCCTCCTGTTGCCTGGACTCTCCTCGCTCCTGGCACACTTCAAAGTCAGAGCAAAGTTGAAGATGAGCCCAGGTGCTTGTGTGACCCGACCAGGTATGTGAGCATTTGGAGCAGTGCTGACGTGCCAGACCCCTGCTGCCTCAGCCACCTCAGGACTTTCAGCACCAACAAGCACAGGAGCAAGTCTGAGGGGGACAGAGGGCAGCTCAGCACGGGCCTGCAGATGCCCCTTGGAATGAACAGCCTTGGCATCATGGTCACCATAGATGGCAGGATGATGGCAGCAGGAGGTAGACAGGCTCCAGGACAGAAAGGAGTGCATCCCCAGTGAAGTACCAACTTCAAGCCAGGGATGATCTGAAGTTTGGGGCCAGGCTGCCAATTCCTCAGACCGGAGTGAGAACTTATGCTGCTTTTTCCAGGCTTGCCCATGGCTGCCCATGGACCAATCTGCATGCACTTCCTCCCATCTGAAGCCCATAAAAACCCTGAACTCAGCCAGACTTGGGCAGATGATGGGATGTTTTTTCTGTGGATAGGAGCTGCTACATACTTCAGGTCTCATCTCTGTGGAGGGCTACACAGATGATGGGGTGACCTGCCTGCAGAAAGGAGCTACCCATTCCAGGTTTCCTCTCTGCTGAGAGCTGAACTCATTGGGATGACCTGCCTGCAGAAAGGAGCTACCCACTTTGGGTCTCCTGAGAGCTTTACTGTTGCTCAATAAAGCACCTCTTCACTTTGCTCATCCTTCAGTTTTCCACATACCTCATTCTTCCTGGCACAAACTTGGGGCCTGATGAATGGCAGGATTAAAAGAGCTGTAACACAAACGGCACTGAAATATGCCCCTTGCTTGCCACATTGTGGATGACAAAAGGAGAAAAGAAAGAAAGAGAGAAGAGATGCAGCCCTTTGAGGAACCCAGACCTAGGAGATCCCTCTTTGGGATTCTGCGGTTCCCAGTGTCTTCAAGCTTCCAGGTACCCACGCATTCCCTCGTGCCAGCAGTGGAAGCCATTTGCAGTACGACTGGTCCAGATGTAGCTTTGCAGGGAGCCAACGCCCATGCTGGCACTAGAGCTGTCATCCCTGATGCAGCCCATGTACCTGGCTGTGTGCAGTGGCTGGACCCTTTGTTCACTCCCTCATGAACTCCTCGCCTCTCTGCACTTGGTTCACCCTTGGCAGGTGTGGGATCCAGGCTGGTAGTGCAAGCTGAGTGCAGCTTGCCAGGCTGAGTGGACAGAATGAGTCCAGTGGGCCTGTGCAAAACTTGGGCAAAGGCACCACCAGTCACAAATGTTTCAGGATGGCAAAGCAACACCCCAAGGATCCTGTGACAAAATGTTACAGAATATGAAATATGTTGGATAATAAGAACAGAATTTTGAGTAACAGCTACATTTAAAAAGCAAGCATAATGTTCTTCAGATCCATCCAGGGGAATAAACCAGACATAGAAAGACAAATACTATATGGTTTAATTTATATGTGAATTCTAAAATACTCAAACACAGAGAAGCAAGCCTTTGGTTGACAAAGGCTGCTAAAGAGGGAAATGGGGAGATGATGCTCAAAGGGTACAAACATTCAGATTATAATAGGGGTGTAAGGAAACTGGGAGGTGATAGATGTGTTAATGGCCTGATGATGGTGCTGGTTTCATAGGTTTATCCTCAAACACATTGAGTTGCATACATTAAATATCTACAGCTTTTTATGTGTTAACAATACCTCAATAAATTGTTTTTTAAAAGCAAGCCAAAAAAAAAAAAAAAGGAAGAAGATTGGTCAGAGATGTAGAAAAATGAGACTTGGTGGTATTTTGGAAATCAAAGACTAGTTTCCCACAGGAAAAAATAATTAACTGTAAAGAGTTGTAGATATAAAAGTGATACTCACATTATTTAAAAAACGGAAGAGGGTAAAGACATGTACTTAAACATGGTAATAAGATACAAAGTACCAGTGTACAATGCTCGACTAGAAAACACAAGACTTCATTTTTTGTCCTTGCCTTGTCTTTAATTAGTTTTATGATATCTAATAAACCTCTAATTATTGGGGAAACCAGCCCCACACCACCCGGTGGGTACCTCAAGTCCGTCGGAGACAAAGGAGTTACAAAGAGACAGAGTAAGTGTTTAAAAGGCGAGCCCAGAGCTCTTCGGCTCTGCCTAATTTATTGGTTTACAAGCTCTTTGTTCTTAGGGCAGATGGATGGGGTAAGAAGGGATGAGGAAAAGGATTAATCAGTGAAGGAGAACTTATGAGTCATTCAATAAGATGTATTGCAGTGGCAGTTTCTGTGAATTTCCTCGAGCAAAGGTGAGTGTCTAAACTACTGAAGATCTTTAACTTACTGGAACTGAAATGGGTGGGAGTGGGTTTCAGGAGAAGCCAAGATGTTTGCTTGTACTCCACTGCTTCAAGGGGGTGTTATCTCCCTGATCAACCTGTGGAATGCCGTGGAGCTGTTATGCTCTCGGGGCATAAAGACATGAAGGCAATAAGGAGACTTTTCTCCTCAGAGGCCGCCCATGGCTCCCCATGGGTTTCTCATATAAGGCAGGCCAACTCATCTGGCACTCCAGAAACTCTTTCCCACACTAATCATCTCTGAGGTGTGGATGGTAAGAAAAGAAAGATGACCTAGGTGACTTAAAAATTGGTTACAACTTTACATTCCCATAGTTCTATTTTTTTTTCAAAATTTACTATGCTAGATAATAGCAACATTTATTTGAATATTATATCTTTATAACACATGCTAATGCTTAGCCCCTTACTAGTTTATCCAAAAATTTTCATTGCTTATTATAAACTAAACCAGTGCCAGATACTGAGGATATGGCAAGGAACACAATAAACTTTCTGGGTTTATTCTCCTTAAAAGCTGGTGGAAGATAGTAACAGTAAACTGACAATCACACAAAAATACTAAAATAAAAATGATATAATGAAATGTAATTAGAACCATGTGATATGCAAGGACATAACAGGAAACAATCTATAATAGGTTGAAGAATAAAGTGACATTTGATCAAATACCAGAAGATAAGTAAGAATATGCCAAGTGAAAAGACTGGGAAGAGAGAAGGTCCTAGATAGTAAGATATGTGTGGCAATAATGGTGTGACAGAAGCAGTGTGAACAAAAAGGACATGGCTTGAAAAGGCTGGGGATATTTCAGGACAAGAACATGTTGAAATCTGTCAGCTGTATTTAAAATTACAAACATAATCTTTAGTTTATTAAAAAAAAAAAAAAAACAGCCATTTGCAGGCTTTTAAATCCAAGAATAAGGTGATTCCATTTGTATTTTCCAAAACTACTCTGGTTATTTTAAAAAGGAAAGTCTGAAGAAAGTGGGAGTAGATGTTTAAAGAGGTTTTGTCAGGTTAGTGAAGTAGAAGAGATTGTAAATGAAGGCAGCTTGGGGTAAGGTGATAGTAGTAACAATGAGAAAAAGAGGACTTGCTTGAGATACAAGCAGAATAAAATAAAATAGCAGTACTCGGTGATAGATTGGGTGTGAACAGAGTGTGAGACTGAGGTGTAAATAATGACGCCCAGATTTCTACTCATGAAAAATGAAAATGTCATTTACTGGGATTGAAAGCTTTGGGGAGAAGATTGCATTTAGAGGAGTAGATCATAAATTCAGTTTTAAATTCATTAAATTTGAATGGTTAATTGCACTTTGTCAATTTTTCTTGCTTGCCTATTTTTCCCAAATGTATTGTTTTGCACTTAGCAGTTGTTGCACTTTATTTAATTTTTTCATTTATTTAATATCCTAAACTTTGGAAAATTAACTTTATCGAACAATTAAATTATTATGTACTCACTTTAACTAAATCAACTTTCTCTTAATTTCACAGATCAAAAAATATGCATTTAAATAGTCTTCACAAATAAAAATCCAAACGCCATAGATGGAAACGCTATATAATGATCATAGTGATAACTATTTTGGATTTATATGAATTTATAACAGGCCTCACGATTTTTCATTACTATTATGAAAATATTAATGAAAAATAATGTGAAAAATTGCATATTTGCCTATATTAAGAAATAACTCAGATAATGACATTTTTATCACCAATTATTATCTAAAAATGGTTTCATGTAACTCCATTTAACAGTTAACTTAATTTTTAAAAGGCCAGTTCATAGAATTTATTGATAAGTAATAACATATACATAAATCTTACATATTTAGAATTTACCTTCACAAGCAAAAGTAGCTTTGTATTTTTGTCTATCTGATTATTAGTTTAAGTTTTTATTTTGTTGTTTTTCTTTCTAGACTATGAAAATTTGTCATTCAAATTTGGACAGAATTTGTTTAGAGTTTTTGCTTTATTTTCTACATCAGGCAGAAAGCTGTTTACTCATATAATACTGCAAGTTGCTGCTCTGTTGAGTACATTAGGTACTGCATGTATAAGCCTTAGGGTTTGTTTTGATTTCAACACTTGGTCTCTTGGTTGAAAGTCAAATAAAAATAAAATGAGATTTTTTTTATTGTTGTCAAGTTTTCTCAATCTTCTTTATCCCAGCCTCTATTCTACCTCATCTATGTGTGAATTTGTATTCGTTGAGTGCCAGAAGCTAAACTTTAAAAGGAAATAAAAATTTAATTGCTTTATTGTGTCTGTCTGTTTCAACTATCGTGAATCTCTACTACCTGTTATTAGTTGAAGAAAAATGCTATCATTTTTTCTGTTATTTTTCTCACCTCTGTACCTCACATCAGTACTGAAAGAGAAATAAACACCAACTAAAGCAAGCAGTTAATCCGAATGCTGAAACTCATGGTGTGCCTTGCCTTATTCAAGAAAATTGCTACTGCATGCGACTGCTACACTAAAACAGTAACAGTGAAAATACATAGGAAACACAAAACACTGGAGTGAAAGGGCAGAAGAGGGAAGAAATAATTTTCAAATAAAGAATTCCAAAGCAAGTGAGTATGGTGCCTGATTGATTTTGTTGAATTAGCGTGGTGAAATAAATTAAAGTGACGCCAGTTACAAATTGATAATATATGAGAAAACATAGCTTTCTAAAAATATGCCATTAAATATCTGCATAAGCCACAAACTCCTGATATTTTTCATTGTCAAACAACTCATTGTATTTTATTGATGACCTAATTTTGTGGGCAAGTAATAATGGGTACTATTTAAGTACAGAAAACAGTAAACATTTAGACCTTCATTTTTCTCAATAATTTAATTGGTGAATAAGACTTTGCTTTTATTTTTCCAGTAAACAGAATGTCACAGAATATCTCTAGTATATTAGCCTTCATGGAACAAAACAAAATTATCTTTAAAATTTGAAAATTGACTCTTTTATTTTTTGTTAAATGGTTGGGGAGAGATTGAGGTAGTTTCGAGCTAATGTATTGTGCAAATATTTTTACGATAGAATGTCTGGTTTCCTTCTACCAGCATTCTGTATTCACTTCTCTCTAAGTTACAGGAAGTAAGCTGTTGTCATATCATGAGGGTATGGCACCAGCACAACAAGGTGACCCTCAGTGAGTGACTTCTTATATAATTCCCTCTTTTTGAGTATTGGTGGTCCAGTAACTTACTTCTAGCCAATAGAATGTAGCAAAAGTGATTGGATTATATCTTCTTGATTTTGTTACATTAAAAGGCAAAGATAATGCTGTTAGGTACAAAACGCATTAGATACTCTTCTGCTAGCCTTGAAAATGCAAACTGCCATCTTGTAAACTGCCTAAGAAGAGAGCCACAAGGAAGGGAAGTATAACTACAGGAGGGGTCTAGGCCCTCAGGGTGGCCTCCGGACCACAGTCAGTAAGAAGGCAGACCCTCTGTTGCACAGCCATAAGGAAATTAATTCTGTCAAAAGAGTGAACTTAGAAGTGGATTCTTCTCCAGTATCACCTTCAAAGAACAACATGATCTGACCAACTCCTTGGTTTTAGCCGTGTGAGACCTTGAGTGGAAAACATACCTAAAAATAGTCAAATTCATAGAAACAAGCAATAGAACTGTGGCTTTTAAATCCAAGAATAATGTGATTCCATTTTTGTTTTTCAAAACTCCTCTGGTTACTTTAGAAAGGAAAGTCTGAGGAAAGTGGGAGTAGATGTTTAAAGAGGTTTTGTCAGGTTAGTGAAATGAAGAGATAGGAAATGAAAGCAGCTTCATTTTCTCCTTTTTTTTTTTTTTTTTTTTTTTTTTTGGTAGAGACAGGGTCTCGCTATGTTGCTCAAGGTATTCTCCAACTCCTGGGTTCAAGTGATCCTCCTGCCTCGGCCTCCCAAAGTGCTGAGATTATAGGCGTGAGCCACCACACCCACCCCAAAAAATAAAACTTCTTTTATAACGTAACTATCATACTTGGTTCACCCTTGGCAGGTGTGGAATCCAGGCTGGTTGTGCAAGCTGAGTGCAGCTGCCAGGGACTGGAGGTTGAGGGAAATGGGGAGTTGTTGATGGGGTATAAAATTTCATTAATGAAAGATGAGAGATCTGCTGTTCAGCATAATGCTTATAGATGACAATGCTACAATTATACTTAAAAATGTATTAAAAAAGTAGATCCATGGTAAGAGTTAAGACAGTTTTTAAAAAAAGACTTACCTAAACCTTGACTGTAATTCTTACCACAGAAACTGTGAGATAATAAATATGTGTTGTTTTAAGCTGCCAAATTTGTAGTCATCTGTTATACAACAATAAAAAATTAGTTCACTAATTCAGAGAACATAATAAAACATAGTTCTTGTAAATAATCATATACTTTTAAAATTCTTTATATAGTGGAGGGTTTTTTTGCGAATCTTTTATCACATAGATAGCTACCTATCCTTCTTTTAGTGTAAATTAACATTGATTAATAAAATCTTTTGTTTGTATTTCCCACAAAGATCTTATTAAGTAAATTAGTGAGTTCCTTTCGATGGCCTTTCACAAGCATTAATTTTCAGTTCTCTTCAAAGTCATGTGAGGTGCTTTTATTTTTCCTTCAGAAATGATGATATTGTTTATTTAGATGTTACTGTGACATTTGGCTAACTGACCTAGGAATAATGGAATCCTGCTCTAGAATGCATGCATTACTATCTACAAAGTTCGAGTGGAAAGAAAGATTATGCTTTGCTATTAACTTCAGCTTTGGGTTGCAGAACTTATCCATTAAGAATCCTGGTAAGTGGGCTGTGACATTTTAAGGATGGAGATTCATTTTTAAATAAAACTATGAATCAAACTTCATAACTAACTCTTCATAGTACATATGGTGATTGTGACCAACCATTTTTCAAAGGTTGAATTTTTAAATTCTTTTGGCATATACCTTGCTGAGTGGTTTAAATGGAAGCACAGCAAGAGTAGGAGTGTAGATACTTCTTTCACTTAGTCTTCCTTTATGTTTTGCTAATGAGTTACCACCTCTAACTCTTAAGGGAAGACGTATCTGTCTCTTCAACTTGCTGTGGAGCTGTGCATCAAAATTTACTATTCACTAAAAAAACATAAGGTTATAAAAAGTTATGCTTTCTTATTGAGAAGAAAGCATGTATTGGTTTCATTTCTTTTTATGAATTAAATTTTCATTTCATTTGGAAACCACTAAAATATTAAGGGCCAATAAATTAAGGAAATATTTTTAAATTCCCTTACATTTTGAGCATTCTACTACCTGAAAAACATAGATAAATCAAATCGTTATTTAACTATTTAGAAAAAGACATGTTAATTTGGTGGAAACTATGAAATGCAAATTACTCTTGAGTTTGTCTTACACTATTAGACATTTGCTAGGCAGATGAGGAAGGGACATGCAAATGGCAAATTAACAACCTATTGAGCACATGTAATCAGCTGGTCCAGTAAATTGGCAGCAAACAGGTTGAAAAATATAGGTTGGGGCTAGGTTTTAGAAGCAATTAAAAGCTACACATCCTAATGTCTGTTAATAAACATCTATTTGATGGATGAAACATAGATTTAATATGCTGGAGCTAGATCAAGTCGACTTGCACTGAATCAAAAGGAATAATTGTGTGCATATCTTCCCAACTCTAAGTTCTGCGATGTAGCTCGAATAGTGAAAGTATTACCCCATGGAAATTAGCAAGTGCTATAAAACAGGACCGTTTATTTCCCAGGGAGCCAGTTCTTAAACACCTATTAGCACACCACTGCCTACATACATACACACGTATACACACACACACACACGCACACACACAATTTATTCATTCACTCAAGAAATCAAGAATTGTTTATTGCTATCTTCTGTATGTAAGGCACTGTCCAAAGGTAACATTTGGATTAAAAAGAAAATGTCTCTTCCCTAGTGAAGTAATAACCAAATATTTAACTAAAATAATGTTTAGGTGTTGATAAATGAAATGAGAAAATAGATCTAAGTAATAGGTTAACCAGAGAAACAGGGTGTTGGCAAGGGGTTGCTATCGTAGACAGACTGATAAGGGACGTTCTCCTTAATGAAGTGATATTTTAGCTGAGGCCTAAATATTGAGAAGGTATCAGGATGTAAAAATTTGGGGACAATGCATTTCAAGCAGAGGAAATAGGAAGGGTAAAGATTCTAGCAGAAAACAGGAAATGTTTTTCTGGGAGGCTAATGTGGATGAAAAGCAGTGAATAACGATGAGAACATTAGAAACTGAGGACTGAGACCTGAAAGGTAAGTGGTCATCACTTCAAATATGGTCTTATAGGTCAAATATCTATGCACAAATTCTTAAATTAGGCGTATATTGATACATCCATTCATTAATGTATTTGGCGTCCATTATATACTAGTTACCATGATGGATTGATTAAGATAAGGAAAAGTGATTGATGTATAGTCTGTCATAAGGAATCCATAGTCTTTTTGAGAGGGCATGACAAAGGATCAGGTCACTTGCCTGTCTTGACTTCAAGTACCCTTCTTCACATTTCCCCACCCAATCCCACCCTATCATGGCTAATTTAGAAGGTCCATTTAGTTACTCTAGTTATATTTTCAAATTCCATCAGAGGCTCTAGTAAAATAAATTAGTATTTTGACCAGTTATACTAAAATTTGACTTGAGAGAATTTAACCCTAAGAAATCTGAGAGTCAATATATGCTTGGGCTAAGGACTAGCAATCACATTTAAAAAAACACACTTTATTAATAAATTAGGTTTTATTCAAGTCCATGTGTAGAATTATAGCAAGGTAGTTTTGTTTTATAGTTTATTTTCCTAAGGCAAAGGTAAAGTTCTGACCTTTATTATTCCATTATGGAAAATGGTCTATGCTAAAGGAGAAGAAATAAGAGAAAAAAAATCAAGAAACTATTGTCTAGAATGTGTAGAGCTGACTAACCATGACGGGCAAATAAAGCTTAGTCCCAAATGTTCAGTAGAGAAGAGAGAGGAGAAATCTAAGAAATAGGGAGAGGTGTCAGCTCTCCCACAAGGGAACACCTTTTAGATTATTTCTGTTTATGCTTCTAGGAGAAAAAGGATCCAAAAAGTGACAGACAGGAGAAAATAGTGGCTCCTCCTCCTCTTTGAGGAAGCAAGCAACGATTGCTCTCTTCTGACTGCTTTTAAGCAAGAACCATTTCTTACCCAAGTGGCAGGTGGGGTGTGGAAAAATGAGAAAAGAGAGAGACAATATTCACAAAGGCTATCACCATTTATCTATGCAATTTTAAAGCTCAGTTCACCAAGTGTGGCCAATAAAATGTCCTTAAATCTAGCCAACTCGGAGAAATGTCTCCTTCTTACATATGAAAGAAAGGCAAGGAAGCTGTCTTTAGTACTATCAATAGTCAAACACAATAAGCCATTAAAAGTGCTGATATAAAGATATGTACAGGTATCAAGTAATAATAAATCTATGAGTTATGGGGAAACATAGGAAGAAGAGAAAGGAAAAGTGTTCCAAAAATAATTGTGTATTCACATATGATAATATACTTGCATTAATTTGCTTTTGGTTAACTGAATATTGGAAGAAGAAAAAATCAATTTTTGGTATTTAAAGCCAAAATTTAGCTATTTCAGAATATGGCAGTTAATAAGGTTGAAGTGGCTGATATCTTGGAATGAATGAGAAGGAGGAATTTTTCGGATTACTGCCAATCTGTTGCTTCCAATTTTTTTTAAAAAAAACCTTTTTGATACGCAATTATTTAGTAACTTTGCCATGTTTCCTGCCCTGATTATAAAATTTATTATTACAACAGATTCTGTTGAGATGCGAAAAGGTAAATAGTCAAAAAATGCTGTAAGGTCTAGGATTTCAAATATCATTTTATTGATTACGACTTTACTCTGCAGGGCTGATAAGTGTGTTTGCAGCAGCTTCTTATTCTTTGATAACCTGTTTTGAACCAACATTCTAGTTATTGATGGCTGTGGCTGCTGCCATCATGCCGGCATCAGCAGGGAGGTGCGGCTAGGGCTACACACTCCATGGAGCAGGTGGGAGCCCTGCCGCTTCTGAGTTGGGACTGGAGCTCCCTGTGCCCAAATTACAGCTGCAGACCCAGGTCTCCTGCTCTATGGAGCAGGCAGGAGCCCTGCCCTCTTGGGCTGGGCTACAGCTTCCCGAAATGCAGCTTCCTGAAGTGAATCCCAGCACCCCCGTGCTCTTGGGGGAGGGCTGGGAGCAGGCAGGATCTGCCTTCCTGGGTGTGGCTGGGGCCACCCTCCTAGGCACTGCAGCCACCCCTCTAGGAGCAGGTTCCAGGCGTCTCTGCAGCCTGCACCCTCAGGGGCCCCAGGAAGGACCCCCACCACCACCACACCGCACCTCTGCCCCTGCAGGCTACAGAGTGTCTGCTCCCACTGCCTGGCCTCCCTCCCACCTTGGCACAGGGTTGGGGACAAGCCTTGGGGCCATGAATGACAGCAGAAGGCAGAGTCCTGGGCAGAAAGGGGTGGGTCCCCAGAAAAGGCCCCACCTTCAGGCCTTTGAAGTGCCTTTGAAGTGGAGTGGGGACTCATGGTGCCTCTTCCTGGCTGCCCAAGGATGCCCATGGACCAATTAGCATGCACTTCCTCCCCTCTGAGGTTCATAAAAGCCCTGGGCTCAGCCCGAGCAAGGCAGAAGACAGCCACAGGAGAAGAGGGCAGAGAGACAATGGGATGATCAACTGCAGAGAGGAGTACCCTCTCTACTGAGAGCTATTCTCTGCTGACAGCTACAAAGCTGACCTTCCCGCAGAGAGGAGCTACCCTCTCTGCTGAGAGCTTCAGAGACCTGCAGAGACTAGCTACCCTCTTTGCTGAGAGTTTCAAAGATCTGCAGAGATGTCTGAATAACCTGCCTGCAGAGAGAGGAGCCACTATCTCCAGCGCCTCCTTTCTGCTGAGAGCTGAACACTCCACAAGATGACCTTCCTACAAAGAGGAGCTACCCACTATAAGTGGTATCTCCTCTGAGCTATTCTACCACAAAACAAAACTCTTCGCTTCTTCATCCTTCACTTGTCTGCCTGCCTCATTCTTCCTGGACGCAGGACAAGAACTCAGGCAAAGGCGCTGCAGCCACAGAGGTTTCCTGCCAAAAAATAATTGACACCCCCCAAATCCTGTAACATTACTACGACTGAGAACAGCTATCTGGAGGAATTGCATGCCTAGGTCAAAAGGCAAATGCAAAAAGAATTAAAATGTAGTGTCTTTTTTCACTTGAATAGAAACTCCATGTGGGCAACCATTTTGTTGCTATTTTCTTCTCAGATGTTCTGTAATAAGGGAGAGAAAGGTATTAAATAACACCCAATCAGGAAAAAAGAGGCCTGATGTTGTTTGGGAAACAAAATGCTAAAACACATTGTAAATGGTATATACGATGTAAATGACACAGGCAGAATATAAAATTTCAAAGGTGAATGTGATACTATTTTAGGATCAATGATCAACTTATGAATGGATTTAA
This sequence comes from Papio anubis, assembly GCF_008728515.1. Classification (NCBI taxonomy): domain Eukaryota; kingdom Metazoa; phylum Chordata; class Mammalia; order Primates; family Cercopithecidae; genus Papio; species Papio anubis. The sequence continues at coordinate 77,912,685 of NC_044985.1, forward strand.
AGCACATCAAGACTAAATTGTCATCTTTAAATTGGGAGTATTAGAAGGGAGAGTATAAAGTCTCCATCAGTTTTGCAATGGAAACAGGCATATTACCAATTCTTATTCAAAATATTTTTATTCGATGAAATAAGGTACGTATGTATACATATTTGTGTATGTGCATCTATGTATTTCAAATGATATTAATGCTGTTATTATTCAGGGTTCCCTGAAAAAAAATGGGAAAAAAATCTTCTTATAACAATCAAAAAGAAGTATTTCTTTATAGTTAAAGTGATTGCTAACTACTAAACTAATTATTTTATTAACTAAATATATTTAATTCCAATGTATATATTTACATATCCAAATAACATTACATAGCCTTTTCTAGCCCTATCTGAGAGAACTTAAATTTCAAATATCTCTTGTATCTATACCCAAATCATGTCATGTAACTATTGTTATTTCCAATTGAAAGATAAGGTATTTGAGGCTTATATATATTACATGACTTGTCCAAGTTCATAAATTTAACTGGAAAATTCAAAATTCAAATCCACATGGTCTTTTCTAAAGTTGAATGTTGTTTTATTGCTGTATGATTTGCTTGCATTTTATTCCCAGTTCTGTCATTTACCTTGGAAAATGTAGTTAACTATGCCTTATTTACCTCATCTCAAAATTATACCACATAGATTATTCTGAATCATAAATGTGGAGACTAGATAGATAGATAGATATTTATAAACTATATATTACACTTAGTTCTGTGTGCACAGCACATTACTCTGGACTAATTTAAGCACACAATATATATTCAATAAATGATAGTTATCATTATTAGCAACCACCTGCATTAAATTTTATTGCCTGCGACTTAATGTTGTAATACAATAAACAGTATGTTCCAGAAGAACTTACCTAATTTGTTTAAAAAATTCAATTTTTAATTTAATTTATATTTGTAAAGTATTTTCTAAGTTGGACAAGATTTTATTAGCATAATTATCCAAAAAGAAATGTAACATGCATATACTGAGGGGCAGAATTTTACCTAATTTCATTACACAGTTAAGAAAACATGGCAGAATGACTGTTATTTCATTATAGATTAATTATAAATTATAAGGATCTATAAAGTTTTATTTAAAATATTACAGAAAAAACATCTGTCACACAATGTCTTTATCTTATATTTTCAACTTAAATGAAAAAGTCACCTATTTTGCTCTAAATAAAGTAAACATAATGTGTACTATACCGTTAAAAAATCTTGTAGCATATAGAAAGCTTGAAGATGGGTTATATTTTCAAAGAAGAAAATGTATTCTATTAAATTCTAATGTAGCTTAATCATTTAACATTTCTATATTGTTGATTGTAAAAGCTAATTTACATTTTAATATGTATTGGGAACTCCTCAAAATAATCTGTTTAAGAAAAGGAACGTGTAGTTCAGTCATCAGTTCATGCATGGAAAACATTAAGGATGATTCTTAAATGATTTGAATTATAACATAACATAAATATGTGTTTTAGTAATAAACGAAGTGCCATGAATTTTTGATTATTCTAGTGCCTTCTTAAAAAATGACATCAAAAGTGACCTTTAGAATTTGGTTACTATTGCGTTAGAAAACCTAGGATCACAGACTTAGATTGTATTTAAATGTGTTTATTTTTCCTTTCCAATTTGTAGAAAGCTTCTATAAAAACAGATACAATTTTATATTGTTGTAATAATTGTTGAATAAATAAAGCTACAAATTATTATCAAAGTGAACTTCTTAATATATTAAATTATATTCTCTCTGCTTGCTAATAGGTCACCTTTACATGCATAATGCTACAGCTTATTTTCTATACAAATTAATTAAAGGCTAATTTTTACTCTAAATATAAATGCATGTGTACATATACATACATAAATACGTATATAAATATATACGTGTATATAAATATATGTATGCATGTATACATGCATATAGATATACATAACTGTTTATATACACATATTTAAATAACAAAAGGATAAAATTGTATATTAATCTGATGGAAGATTTCAATATGTTAAAAACTTTTTATTTTATATTTGATTTGTTTTATATATATATTCTAAATGTGTCTAGGTGTCATCAGAATTTAATTCTATTTCACAGGGAAGCATTATCAAGAAATGAATTATATTCAAATTGTTTTATCTCAATGGGTCATTCTTATTCAACATCAGTACTGAGAACCAAATTTATACTAACCACTTTACTAAGTTCTTTTAATTAATAAACGGATGAGAGAAAATAATTGCCACCAGTTACCTCAACATAAATAGTTGAAATATAAAAATCTTAAGATCTTTAGATCATATTATGCATAAAGTCCTATGGAGTTGCAGCTGGGTATTGTGAAGGAGAAAAACTGATTTCTGGGAAGTAATCATGGAGAAAATATATACTTCAAAATGCACAGCTCAAAACTCTAAATAAATCTAAAATAAAACCTCATATTTCATGACTAGATTCACAAAAAGTGAGGAAAATCCTCAAAAAGCCAAATCAAACAAACATGAATCGTAATACACATTCTGTCTTAAATGTTCTGAAAATTCATGTCTTCTCAAACTGCAAATCTAATGGCATGTTGGGTAATTAGAAGCAAACTTAGGAATGTGCCAGGACAGCCAGAAGAGAGCCACCTGTAAAAACTCATGTACATCAAAGGACTACACACTCAGTGAACAAGCAATCTATAAAGGTCAACTCAACAAAAACAGACAGTAAGGAAATCCATTTGGCTCTGATGTTTGCTCTGAATAAAGAAGGAAAATGTCTCCACTGAGAAACTCAACCATCTCTCACATGGACTCATGGCCTGAATCCCTGCATGGCACAGAATCCTTCAGGGAGAAATTTTGATTAAAGTGGCTGTAGGTTGTTAGTATCCCTAGGCAACTTGCAAAATAAATTCAATTTCCCTGCAGAAAAAAAAAATAGAACTCAAGACTTAAAATTTTTCATCAACAATGTTCCAATGCACACAAAAAGCACAAAGTACAATCTTTCCATATCAGTCTTGTAAAGACTTCAGATACTAGAAATAAAGAAAAAAATTAAAATGTGAGGTTTAATATACTAATAAAAATATATAAACGACTTATACAAAATATATAATGTATTTTTAACTGAGTGCATATACATGAATATAAAGTTGAAAATGTGAGGAAACATCAAGGGATTATCCAAAGCTGTCAAACATATTTTAACAAGCACTAAGTAGATTTTTGAGAATTAAAAAAAATACATATTTATAATTGAATGACAAAAGTTCAACAGATGAGTTAGGCAGTAAATATAACATGTCTAAAAAGAAGTGGCAATCTAGGTGATAAATTTAAACATCTGAAGAATTTTGTACAATGAATCACATAGAGATTAAGCAATGAAAATTGTGACAGGTAGAATTACAAAGGCTAGTGTACATCTAATTATAGTGTTACAATTAGAAAAAAGGAAAGATAAGCATTTGAAAGCATTTGAAAGGATTTGTTGGCCGGAGGCTTGAAGCATGGAAAGGGAGAAATAATTGTTGGATGTGCTAGCATAATAGGCTTGGAAGAAGAAATGTTTTCTAGGTCAGGGAGCAAAGGAAACTGAAACTCCAGGGCCTGTTGCACAAAACTTAAGGAAAGCAAATTACTTGTTCTAGGATAAATTTTCTTCTGAGAAGCGGAAGCATCTTTCTGATAGTTACTGGTACATAGTCAATTCATATAAATAGTGGATCCGTGAAATCTACATTAAACTTCAAGAATCTTATTTTGAATTTACTCCTAGTAATTTACAAAACTTAGCTGACTCTTGCATTTTGACATTAATTAAATGAAGTCAGACATCAGATTAGGGTTTAAGAATTTTTGTATCTTGGGGTAATTATCACAAAACTTTTTTCCATAACCTTAGAAAATCTTTAGTGCAATTCTCAGTGATCATAGTAATGATTACAAATGAGGGCATAATTTCTTGAAATTAAAAAAAAAAAAAAAGATTCTGAGCCAAATAAATTGGTGGAGTTAAGAAGAAAACCTAGACATAATGGGGAAATTATTGGTTATCTGGGCAGCATTTAGAAATTTATCTGTTATATTTTAAGTACTATGCTACTATGCTACACTTTGGATAAAATATTAACTCTAGAGCTAAACCAGAGGAAAAAAAATCTATTTGTAACCGAAAAGTAAAAACTGACCTGACATGAATGTTGATATTCCTGAAAATATCACATCAAATTTAAATAAAATATTTGAAAAATTGGAAATCTGCATTATAGATATTGAGGGGGTGCAGTGTTTTCGTTAGTACGTTTAACATGGATAGTCAGTAATATGTGAGATTGCGAGAATAAATATGTCTAAGCAATTCCTTTGTAAAGTGGTATGCTGGAAAATGTTATTCATTTTTGCCTAAGGGGCACACAATTTCTCAAGAAGTTCGGTTATTTCCTTGAAGGAGAATGGGAGGTTCCTAAAAGATATCCTTTGGCTTCTCTTGTGCTTTACTCACTGAGTTGAAATTGGCTTTAGCAATTACTTTAGAATATGGGCTACAGACCAAGTAAATGAAAATCACCCAGTATGGTTTTTAAAAATGCGTACCCCTGTGCCCTATTCCAGGCTCAAGGATGTGAATTCTTAATAATATTTCTACATGAAAGTTTGAGAAATTGGACCATGCTGTGGGGTTGCTCTTCAGCAAGCTTTGGAAAAGCTAATAAATGCAATTTTCATTATAAACTACAGACATTTATAGAAAGTGAAGTACTAAGACTGGAGAAGAGAATTTAAATTTCGGTTAGAAAGTCTAGTTTCAAGAAAAGGGCACAATTACAATCATTTAAAAGTTGCCTCCAGGCAGAACATCATAAGAGAAAGAGCTGCTGGCTCCTTGCAACCCTAACCCTTGGAGATGGGATGGAAATAGAGGCATGGTGATAGATTCCTGAGCCAACTAATAGCTATAAAACACATGCACAGCCAACAACAATAACTAAAACTTGGAAAATGCTGAGGAAGACATAATATGGCAAAATCCTGACATGTGCGGGGTAAATGACAGCCTAGTGAGGCAAAAGAACAGGAGTCATAAATGTATAGCAGGTAGCATGACGGCTTTCTAGCTGTGCTCCCGTGTTTCACTTGCATTGCCCTAGGGGCATTATTATCCACTCACTGCCACCAGTATAAGAGCGATATAAGTTTCTGACTCTGAAGACACTGCAATATTACACAGAGATGAGATGCCCCTGGGTTGAGAAGAATTTTAACAAGCGCAGGGTTGAGAAGAATTTTAACAAGTGCAGTTCAGCTTACCCATTTCCACCACTGTAGCATAGATGAGCTCAACATGAGGAGGTAATTCTTGGAAAATGGCAGTGAGTGCCTAGGTGAAGTACAGGGGGTTTCCTGAGGTCAGAGAAGAGGACCTCATATTACAATATGAAAGTTTATCTGACCTTAAGGGCTTCACCATACTTAACTAATCTGATGGATCAAAATCTCTTAACTCACCAAAGACAAACAAACAAACAAAAAAAAGCCATTATTAGGCAAGAGGATTGCTTGAGCCAAGGAAGTCGAAGCTGCAGCAAGCAGTGTTCATGCCATTGCACTCCAATCTGGAAGACAGAGTAAGACCCTGTCTCAAAAACCAAAATAATAGTAATTAATTACAAACATTGGATATGATAAAATAAAAACTTCAGCTGAGTTAAATTTAAAGGAGTTTAATTGAGTAGTGAACAACTGGTGAACTGGGCAGCCTCTTGAGCCCGGTATGCTCAGAGACTCCAGCTTCGCCACACGGTTGAAGATTTATAGACAGAAAAAGGAAAGTAATGTACAGAAAACGGAGTGAGGTGCAGAAAGAGCTGGATTGGTTACACCTTGGCATTTGCCTTATTTGAACACAGTTCTAACATTTGGCTACATTTGATTGACCAGAACTCAGTGATTGGCACAAGTATATGCTAAGGTCTTTTTACACCTTCACTAGTTACAGTTCATGATGTACAGAGAAACCTTTAGGCCAAACTTAAAATATGTAAGGAGGCAGCTTTAAGCTAAACTTGATTTAACAGATATAAAAAATGTGGGCCAGGCGCGGTGGCTCAAGCCTGTAATCCGAGCACTTTGGGAGGCCGAGACGGGCGGATCACGAGGCCAGGAGATCGAGACCATCCTGGCTAACACAGTGAAACCCCGTCTCTACCCATTACTGGGTATATACCAAAGGATTATAAATTATGCTGCTATAAAGACACATGCACACGTATGTTTATTGCAGCACTATTCACAATAGCAAAGACTTGGAATCAACCCAAATGTCCATCAGTGACAGATTGGATTAAGAAAATGTGGCACATATACACCATGGAATACTATGCAGCCATAAAAAAGGATGAGTTTGCGTCCTTTGTAGGGACATGGATGCAGCTGGAAACCATCATTCTTAGCAAACTATCACAAGAACAGAAAACCAAACACCGCATGTTCTCACTCATAGGTGGGAACTGAACAACGAGATCACTTGGACTCAGGAAGGGGAACATCACACACCGGGGCCTATCATGGGGAGGGGGGCGGGGGGAGGGATTGCATTGGGAGTTATACCTGATGTAAATGACGAGTTGATGGGTGCAGCAGACTAACATGGCACAAGTATACATATGTAACAAACCTGCATGTTATGCACATGTACCCTACAACTTAAAGTATAATAATAATAAATAAATAAATAAATAAATAAATAAATAAATAAATAAATAAAAAATACAAAAAACTAGCCGGGTGAGGTGGCGGGCGCCTGTAGTCCCAGCTACTCGGGAGGCTGAGGCAGGAGAATGGCGTAAACCCGGGAGGCGGAGCTTGCAGTGAGCTGAGATCCGGCCACTGCAATCTGGCCTGGGTGACAGAGCTAGACTCCGTCTCAAAAAAAAAAAAAGTGAAAGTTGAAATACGGAATTCAATGTTTGCATTAAACAATAAACTGGTAAAACAGAGTACATTAGAAGATTAAAAGCTTAACAAATGTCTTATTTTAAAAGTCACCAAAAACTGATGAAGATACAGGAAACATAAAGCAAAAGTAAGATCCTGCCCTGTGCGGTGGCTCACGCCTATAATCCCAACATTTTGGGAGGCCAAGGTGGGTTTCTGAGGTCAGGAATTCGAGACTAGTGTGGCCAACACGGGGTGAAAACCTGACTCTACTAAAAATGTAAAAAATTAGCTAAGCATGTTGGCATGTGGCTGAAATCCTAGCAACTCGAGGCTGAGGCAGGAGAATCGCTTGAACCCGGGAGGCGGATGTTGCAGTAAGCCAAGATCGCGCCACTGCACTCTTCACTCCAACTTTGGCAACAGAGTAAAACTTTGTCTCAAAATAAAACACAAAAAGAAAAAGAAAAAGTAAGATTCACAGAGCCTAGAAGGAGTGTTCAATACCTGTGTAACAGAGTTGTAAATGGAGAGGAATAAATTAAGTGGAAAATAGAAGCCTTGAATTAACAATGACTGTATGACAAGCATAATTAAAGATGTAAATTATCAGATTGATCTGTCACAGAGAGTCAAGAAGAGATAAATATGTGAAAAACAACAAACAAATCCCTACAACTAAGTGTGGTAAACAGAAATCTGAGAACCTTAGAAACAAAGACAAAATGTGAAATGCAGAGGAAAAGGGCAGATTAAACACAAATGGACAAATTTCAGATTGAAGACAGACTTAACGGAGATGCCATATCATAGAAAACAAAGGACACATTTTCAAAATGTTCAAAAATATTTTAAAAATATTTTAACTTAGGCAAAAGAGTACCTGGAACACAAACCTTTAAAAATTTACCGCACAAAGACTCTCTTTAATTGCCTTCTTGAATTCTGCCAAGAAAAAAAAAAATTAATCTAAAAGAAATCAATAAAATATGGAAAGTGAGGTGAGTAAATAATCTACTGAAATATGGTATCTGATATACACATTAAATTGATTTAATAGAAATTACTTTCTATTCTTTACCCCTTCCTGTAGTAGTGGTCTTTTCAGTGTGATTTCACAGCTTCACCTAATATGGTTTTTCTTACCTCTCGTGGAGCTAGCCTTCTGACCTACTTTAACCAACAGAATGCTGCAGAAGGTGTGTGCTCTTTCAGAGCCTGGGTTCATGATGAACTTCGGCTTGCTCTCCTAAAACCCTGAGGCCAGCCTGCTACGTGATGAAAGACATGTGGTTTAGCCTTGCATAACCCACCTACTGGTTGTGACCTGAACTCTAAAAAAAATTTTTTTTACGTCCTATCATTTTCACAAATGGATGGCTCCAATTTCATTGAAGAGTCCACGACAGGATGGTCTGCCATAGTGTTTTCTCAACCATTCTTCAAGTTGTAGACACTTGTAACTGAAAAGAAACTTAAGGTTCATGCTCCTGTCTAAACTTTTAGATGCTTCTCTTAATTCAGGCTATCTGTCAGTTAGTCTGAGACAGATCCCTGTGTTTCTCAGGTCAGACAGTGGTGACTGTTCAGAACTCTTTACTTTCAGTCAATCCAATCTATTCTTTATTTGGAAGCATGGACAGAGGCTTCCTCTCTCTCTCTCTCTCTCTCTCACACAAACACACACACACACACACACGCTTTCGTTTACCTTTCTCTAAATATAATTTACATCAAATTTATTGAGTGCTTTTCAACAATGTTTGCAGCGAAAAAAGTCACAGAACAACAGAAAATACAAAATGATGGTCTTTTTAAGGTGCTGTAGGGACATGATAGGAAATTAGTTTGAAACGTCTACATTTCTCATAATTTTCTCATAATACCATAATTTGGTATTATGAATGTTTATGCACAGGAATAGAAAGGTAGCACAAATGTCCTTAGGCAGCAAAATTAAAAGATAGTTGTTGTCTTAAAAACCCAAACTCCAGGAGGAACAAGAATGGTACCAGCTAGTTGCCACTTTTATTATTTATTTATTTATTTATTTATTTATTTATTTTTGAGATGGAATCTCGCTCTGTTGCCAGGCTGGAGTGCAGTGGCATGATGTTGGCTCACTGCAACCTCCATCTCCCGGGTTCAAGCAATTCTACTGCCTCAGCCTCCCAAGTAGCTGGGACTACAGGTGCATGCCACCATGCCCAGCTAATTTTTGTATTTTCAGTATAGACGGGGTTTTACCATGTTGGCCAGGATGGTCTCAATTTCTTGACCTCGTGATCCACCTGACTCCAACTCCCAAAGTGCTGGGATTACAGGCGTGAGCCACCACGCCCGGCCTAATTGCTACTTTTTAATAATCAATTGACTGTTTCCTTTCAGTCAAAAACTAATTTATTCATTCAGAAACACCAACCTAATAGGGTTACTACTAAGTCAAAGCTACCATAAATCAACCCCAGAAGGTAAAATTTTTTGATAGACTTGGCATGAGTGAAAAGCAAGCTCTATACTTCCTTAAGATTCTGCTTGTGGGTAATCACAGGACATCAGGGCCTATCACTTTGCAGTAGGCTGGTAGGGGTTTGTTCTTTGGATATCATTTTCCAAATCACATTAAACAAGCCTAATGCACTCTGGTGGGCCTTTTATTACTGTCTTACTGTCTGTAATTGCCTTTAAAGCAAATAGAATGAAATCTCTGAAAATCATTGTTATTTATATATTTACAAAAAAAAAAAATCTATGCAGCTTTAAGTAAGGGGAAGTTACTGGTATAGCAAATCTGACATGTTAAGGTATGACAGCTCTGAGGATTTCCATAAGAAAGAGTCATTTTAAATTAATATAGATTGAAAATCTTTGTACTGCTTGCATTTTCTTTGAGGCCTGAGCACTTTAAGTATTTAAGTCTAAATTGATTTGTTAGTCCTGAGTGTTGCTGGCAGAAAATCCAGTGAAAGTTGCCAATATTTAAACATGAATTTTCACAGGAACAGATAGTACATCTCTTTACATTATAGGCAGAAAAAAGGAAAAAAATTAGGTAAAATGAAGCCCTATTGAATAAAATATTATTAACAAAAACAGTCCTTAATTTACAGTAGAACCATACTATGATGTAAACAATAAAAATAGTATTTCTAGATGCAAACTTCATATAGCAAAGCTTTCAATTATCTTTTATAATTACTCATCTATCAAATTAATTAATTTAGATGCATTTTAAATACTAAGAAGATGAGTTGTATAATTAACATGAAGGTGATGTGACTTTAGATGTTTCAATTTTGAGCAAAGAGGACCAAAAAGTTTAGCTATCTCTCCACACCATAGTAACTAAACTGTATGTGGCCTTTACAGGTTTAAAATACTTATAAAAATAATTCAAAATTTTACCAAAAATCTTAAACTTTTAATTATATTATAACTTTTCAAGGAAAAAAGTTCTAAATAAATGATTAATTCATTAAGAATAGAAGGAAAAAATGTAGCATGAAAATCTTAATTGATAAGGAAAGCATGAATGTGTTCATTTTTATGTGACTGAATACATACAATTCTAGGAAAATAACCCTTAAAGGGGGAAAATAGCAAAACATGCATATGATGATGGTAGCAACATAAGTTATGCATCTAGTGTGGCTTATCTTTTTTTTAGTGTAGATATAGGTTTTGTACACACACACGCATTTTATATTTCTTTATATATCTATAAAGAAAATATAAAACATTTTATATTTTCTTTATAGAAGCTAACAACATTTTATTAATATTGGTTAATAAAGCCATCATATCTCAAATCTTGGAAAAAGTAAAGGTGCTCTAATTTAGAAAAAAATTCTCTAAGTCAGTATTACCTCTTGAAAATATTCAAGACCAAATAAATGAATTCTAAATCCTCTGATTTCCCTTCATGCTGCGCACATATATGAAGTTATAAACAGAGAACTAAAAACCTCTTTTAGGTGCATTCATAATTATACAGGGAATTTTATAGTTGTAAACAGCTTGTGTTAATGGCAACAGCATTTTTAAGAGATTAAAAAAAAAAAAAAAAAAAGCATGTTGTTTCCAAGAGCAATAATGTTGAAAGCTAATGCATTACATCACACATTTGCGCTATTGATATTATATTTAATTGAACCTTGTACCCCATGGGTGGTGATAAACTTTAATTTTTATTTATTTTTTATTTTTTTTGAGATGAAGTTTTGCGCTTGTTGCCCAGGTTGGAGTGCAGTGATGCAATCTCAGCTCACTGCAACCTCCGCCTCCCAGGTTCAAGTGATTCTCCTGCCGCAGTCACCCGAGTAGCTGGAATTACCCCCGCCTGCCACCATGCCCAGCTAATTTTTTGTATTTTTAGTAGAGATGGGGTTTCACCATGTTGGCTAGGCTGCTCTCAAACTCCTGACCTCAGGTGATCCACTCGCCTCAGCCTCCCAAAGTGCCGAGATTATAGGCGTGAGCTACCACACCCGACCAATAAACTTTGATAAATTTTTATTATGCACATGACTCAATAAGGAAATATATGTAAGTGTTACTGAAACATAAGGATGAATAAAATACTATTGTTGCATCCTACACCCTGACAGTCAAATAATAGATGGACTCTTTTTTAACCAACTTCTACTAACCAGGGTAGGAGCTGAAGAAGACTTTACTTTTTTTGGCCCCACTAAGTGCTGAGACCTGATATGGGATTTGATCTTCCACACATTTAGAGAGAAGTCAGCTAAATTTCAGGAAATTTCCCTCATTTATTTATTGTAATCAATTCATCCTTGATGATAAAACAACCAAGTAAACATGTTTGTTTGTTAAGACCCAAGGATAGTTTTATTTCATTAATGTAATTGTGCAGTACAGTTTCATAACAAGACTGAAATTATATCTAATTTAGATTTCTATTTCAGTATATTTTAGGCTTATCCCATGGAGAAGTCACATTTTGTGGGCTCTTCATGATCAGGAACTGTGTGTGGGACAGGAGTTTTGTAAAAGATCAAGTCACTGCTCTGAGAATGTTTAACCTAAATATTAATAATATGATGAAATGTATTATGGTAATATATCCAACTCAGCTTTTGTTTTGAATTATGTATTTTTATTAAAAGGAGCAAATGTTAACATAATTTTGATCCAGGAGTCTCATCTGATTGTTGAGGAAGTCCTTGAGAAAAACAATGTCACCATCAAATACAAGTTCTCCTGTCTGGTTAATTTTGTTAGATTATCCTTTCTCTAAGAGAAATTATACTCAAAGTTATTTTAAGTATATTAAAATGTTAAAAGTACACAGAAACCCAAATACAGTAAGCCTGTATCAATGATTAGAAACCTTGAATTTGATTTATAAATCATCATATGATTATGTTTAAAGTCTTGTTACATTTTAAAATATGTATGTAGAATATTATAAATATCTTGAATTCATTCAGTGGAAATTTACATAAGCATTTTATCTGTCTATTAAAACTTTACAATATAATGATGTTTCTCTATGACAATGGCTTCCAAACAACTAATGAAAACTTTCTTTTTGACATTATAGTTAATGCACATGTTTTTTATTTTCTTTTAAAAGAACTTTAAGGAAACTTTTCATCTTGTGTGCATTTATGTGTGTGTGTGTGTGTGTGTGTGAATACATATGCATGTGAAATGTATATATATATATTTCTTGCTATGTTAATTATATATTTTGTTTGTGAAAATGTATGTATATTTTTCAAAATTATTGACTTTTGTTTGGGGGATATAAGCAAAAGATTCTAAAGTATTTCTTTTTTTTATTATTATACTTTAAGTTCTAGGGTACATGTGCATAACGTGCAGGTTTGTTACATATGTATACTTGTGCCATGTTGGTGTGCTGCACCCATCAACTCGTCAGCACCCATCAACTCGTCATTTACATCAGGTATAACTCCCAATGCCATCCCTCCCCCTTCTCCCCTCCCCATAATGGGCCCCGGTGTGTGATGTAGTATTTCAAACACTAAAAAGCAACATGCCTCTTGCTTCCAGGAGGTAGAAATTAACATGAAGGATACAGAACTCACCTTCAAGTCATAAGAAAATGTATCTCTTCTGTCCTGTGCAGAGTCACCTACATTTACCTCTTGCTCTAGTAGCCTAAATCTCTCTGCTTCTATCTTTTTGCTAGATGTTTTATTCTCAACTCAGTACGCAGTATAATTCTTTAAATGTTTAAATCAGTCACCCTTAATTCTCCAGATCTCGCTCTACTTTTTCTGAGTATTTGACCTTCATAACTTAAAAATTATTTACTAAACCTTGACACTGAATAAGATCTCTGATTCATATGAGTCTGATTTGACAACATGATCCTATGTGTTAGAGTGAGCTTTGTTTTAAACTATTGAAAATTCATGTAAGTGTCAAAACTGAAGTTTTGAGTACTATCATTCTTTCATTGTTTTATTAAGAATTTCCAACTGATATTGAATATAATGGAAGTAGATTGAGAGATATCATTTAGGACATCTAGCATCTTTTAAAGACAAAACCTGATGTCTAATACAGTTCTTGAAAAAAAATTTCAAAAATCCAATTGATCATGGATAGATTTTTATCAAGGAGAAAACCCTTATACCCCTGCTGAAGGGCATGTGTGCATCTTCAACATGAACTCTTTTACAGAAAAAAACTGTAAAAATCTAATTATCCCGCGTATGTGTAACAATATTTGTACATTTTGACAATTATAGCTTGAATTTAGATGGGTAAATTATGCTTTTTTTTTTGTTGCAATTTTAAATTATGTCTGCACCACAAATAGTTTCTGGCATATTTCTGTTCAAAGGTTTCATGGTTTAGAAAGAAGACTGTTTTTAACATGACATTCTACTCCATCAAATGTTCTAGCTATAATACCAAAAATATAACTTTATCTTCAATATTGAACATGTATAACTGTCTCACTGATTTCAGATGTTTCAATTATTACAGAATGAATTTCTATAAACTTTACTCTCTTTCCATGAATTATATGAGCAAATGAAAGATTGGAATTCTCTAATTTCCTATTTGAACCATCCAACAACGTCCCTTTAAAACTGCCATCTTTTAACTCTTTGTTAATGAAGCAAGAATATTAATAGTTTATACCTTGTGGCAAATAGTCTGAATGCAACACAAAACTTGGATTAAAAATGAGCTTAATTAGAACTATTATTTAATGTGAGTGAAAAACCATGTTTCATTCATTAACATAGCAGCCCCTTTGCTAATGCACATGTTAAACAGTTATCTTTAGGTCCAATCTTTTTAAAATAATGATGGAAGATGCTGTTGTTTCTTCAGTTGAGTTATGGTTTCTGATTTGTGCTTTTTTTAATTTGGTAAAATATATGTCTTCTGATTTATCATGGTAGTAATACAAGTATAGTTCCTATTGTGGGTGTAAAATGTCTACAAACATTTTGTCTAACTTACATGGTAATCACCATTGTCTTAAAAATAGAAAATCATTAAACATGCCCTGTGTTGTTGTTGAGTCAGTGTCTCACTCTGTTGCCCAGGCTGGAGTGCAATGGCACAATGACATCTCACTGCAGCATCGACCTCCCGGGCTCAAATGATTCTCCTACCTCAATCTCCTGAGCAGCTGGGATTACGAGTGCCTCCCTACGTTGCTCAGTCTGATGTCAAACTCCTAGGCTCAAGCAATCCACCCATCTCAGACTCCCAAAGTGCTGAGATTACAGGCATGAGACACTGTATTCAGTAAATATGCTTTATTTTTTGAACTCATTCCTGTTAGATGATTTATTGCAAGACTGAAAGACATTATCTAATAATAACATGGGTAGTTGCAGATTTATACCAAAAAAGACTGCAAAACCAATGTGACAGATTTGTACAACTTTCTATGTGGCATATAGCTTGAATAATCAGCCTCCATTTCCTGCATTTTTTTCACATATGCCTAACTTCCTATGTTTCCGACTGGCTCCGCCAATTTGGTGGCCTATGGCTACCTATAAAACTGTCTAGTATGCCTAGTAGCTCAGCTGACAGCAACATCAAATACTTCTCTCATCACCACCCAAACCCAAAAGGAATTAGCTTTTCGTAATTGTTCTTACCTGAGGCAAATCCCATTTTATCATCCAGCTCTATACATACTCTCCTGGAAGGTGTAAAGATGTCAGAGAAGAGTTATAAACGAATTTTTAAAAGATTTAATCATATTTTGAATTAATATAAACTGAAAGTTCAAAGTTGAGGTCTACCTAATCCATAGTTGTACATAATAATCTGTTTTAAAAAACGAAAGAAAAAAATCCAAGACAAAATCTAAACCAGGCTAAATATTGATCTCGACTAAACACTGGGATAGCAGGAATGAGTAAGCAAATCAGGATAAATGGTCATGAAGACTACATTCTCACTTTTCTCTAATACAAGAAAGAATTTTCCAAAGTTAATGAGTGGGGAATATAAGAAGTTACCATACTTGTGGCTCCGTATGCCTGAAATGCATGGAAAACTTTCACGCCTCCTGACAATTACCAGTATTTCCAAGCCTTCCTTGAAGTTAGGTTGGGGTCATGTGACTATTCTGGCCAAAGGGCAGACAGTATGTGTGTTACTTATGATCTGAGGTATTGAAGGTGAACTGTGCCTACTCCGTTGCTCTTTTCTACCTCAAATGACTTTTTGAGTCCACAAGATAAAAACAGCCTGAACTTCTGTCATAACATGGAAGAGTAACTTGTGTCATGTCCAACCTGTCATAAGAATTTAAGTAAAAATATTTGGGGTAAAATCCTGAGATTTGGATTTCTTTAATCACTACAGCCTCTTCTAGACTAGCACCTCTTGACAAATATGCTTCTCCCAACATTCCCATTGTCTGCTCACTCACATTTTCAGGTTCTGTTCAAATACTCTCTCTTGGGGGAGATCTTCCTTGACCATTCTACCATGCATTTAAAATACTGCTTACTGATGACACTTTTTTCTTCTTTAAGTCTCTTCACAATATGTTTCACGACCTTGACTTGGATTACATAGTTAAGTTCTGTGTGTACTTATTTATTACATGAAGAGTCTGATAGAACCTAAGCTCTTTGAGGACTTTCTATGATCTTATACTGAATACCCTGTAACAAAAATAGAATTGCACACTTAGTAGATGTTGGCACACAGTAGTAACTTCTACATATGTGAAGAAATTATCATTCTTTGGGGAAGATGGAGGTTAGCCTTCCAGGGAAATTTTTTGTTGTCTCAGGGACCTTCTTACCTAAAGTTGTGGCTGCCATTAAAATCAGAGAACATGTAGACGACTTCAATTGGCATCAGAGTTGGGCATGACATGGGCATTGGGTAAAGGGACACAAAGCCTGCGCAGCAAAAAGACACAACCAATGTAGGGGTGCAGAGGTGGGCACCAAAGAGAAAACAAGAAAATTAAGCAGGTGAAGAAATAGTGAGGAAAAGCCTAGAAATTTGCCTGAAGAAATTTTATTTTCCATGGATTTTTTTGTTGTTTTTGTTGCGTTGCTCCTGCTATCTTATGGGCCAATTAGGAAGAGTAATTTTTACTAAGATTATTACTAGTGGAGATATTATCATATTAGCTCTCTAATAAGTCAATATTAGAAATTTATACAGAGGAGCCATGATAAAATTATAAAACATTGCCAAGGTTAGACGATATGATTTTCTGTGCATTTTTTTATCTTGCTACATGACAGATTTCCTGTGAACTAGATTTAGCATTTATTTTGAGCACTGTGACAGGTTTATATTTTAGAGGGGGTGAAAAATTTGTTCGAAGTTACCAATATCAAACAATCAGGTGTTAAAGCATGAAAACAAAAATGATTAAGGGAAGCCTTGGTAACTCCTTAAGCCGTGATAGATAAACCACAGGCTGGCTTTCATTTTGCAACCTGCAAAGTAAACATACTTGGTTAGCATATCTACAGGATCACTGTTATTTAAATATTAAAAAATAAAAATAAGTAAAATATTAAAAATTCTAATCTAATTAGATTTCATAGTTACATAGACTTCTACCCTCACAGAAATCTTTATCTTTTAGTCAAATCAAAATTTAAACAGGATTTGAATTTTATAATAAATAAGTTAAATTACAAATACCTTTAATTGGTTTACTTGGTAGCTTAAAGGAGCAACAATATCTCAGTTTCATTTTACTCTTGATTTCTTGTTAATAATTACATTTTACTGTTTTGATTTCCTGTTAATAATTACATAATCAGTTAAACTGAAAATTCTGGCATTAATTCTTCCAAAGTTTCCCAAAGAGTGTGCTGACAATTCTCATTCATGAAATTTTACAAGGCTCTAATAAAATAAAAATTTTTCTTAATTGCATTTTGCTGCTAAAAGACATTTGTGCATTTTGTGAGATTTTAAAAGGCAGCATTCTGCTTCTTTATTGGTACTGTAAATTGACATACTATATTTTCTCAGAACATTACAAGTATTTCCCAAAATAAGATAATATACTAGGTAATTATCATCCAGCATGCTGAGATGTATATGTGTAATTGTACCAACAACCATAGGCATTTTAAGCAAGAAAGAATGAATTAAAGATTCTACACTATTGTCTTATTTTTTAGTTTATAGAGATTGAAAACTACTTCAATTAACAGATTAAATTTGTTAAAGAAATTTTGTATGTTTTGCAGTATACGGTCATACTGTTACCTGCTTATATTCAAGCTAAAATATTAAAAATGTCTTATACTAATTTGTAAAATAGAAATATTTTATATATTTTTAACTTTTCTTTTTCCTGTCAAATTTTATACATTTTCTTAAAATTCATGTTAAATCAGAAGTATTACAGTTCAAGTGAAATAATCAGATGCACAATTCCTGAGCCAAGGACAATTCTCACATACATTCTCTGAATCTAATTTTGATCCTTTTGAGATGCTTGTAGCATATGTACTTTTTCTTAAACACACTTACAAATTCGTGTATCAGTATAATTTTGTAAATATCTTTGCATTTTTATTAAATTAATGAAAAATGTCTACCTAAATATTTATAGGACGATAAACACTCAGAAGCATTGATTTCTTGAAGTCACATTTATTCCTCACATATTTCATGAAGCAATTTTGAAACCAGAAACTAGAACAATGAAATTGTAAGCTCAGGCTTAATTTGTGCTTCAATATGAGAAAAAATTTTGACCAAAGGAAAGCAGTGAAGCTCTTACATATCACAAGGAAAATAACCAACAAAATGTGCCTCTTTTTAATTTGGTTTCATGGTACAGCAAAAATGCAAGTTTTCTTTCCCAACTTCTTTTGTTCCACTTTTATAACAATTATGGTAAACCTCATAGGAAAAAAGGCTCCCTCCCTACATAAGCTGAAAAAGCCTGAAAGTCTTATTAACTGGAAGCATTTGTGGACACTTAGGTAATGTTTCAGAACTTATCTTTCACTAGGCTAACCAATGTTTTTGTTGCTTAATGAATACATTTGTCCAAAAGTGACGCCAGTTGTGCAATCTGGATTTCCTGGATAATATGTTAGGTGAAAATGGAACTTTCTCTTTCTTCCAGCAGGAGGAAGTTGCAATTGAACTCACCTTCCCAGATCCCAAAGTGGCTTTCTTGCTCCCATAAGAGGGAGCTGCTATTTATCAAAGGCTCCAGCCCTCTAGGTACTACAAACACTATGTTATTTCAATAATACATATCTAAACCAGACCACAAGGCTAACATCAAAAAAGGTATTTCCTGGGTTTTCTTTTACGATTTTTACATTGAGAGATCTTAACGTCTTTAATCCGCCTTGAGTTAACTTATGCATGTCGTGATTGGTAGGGTCCAAATTCATTCTTCTGCATATGGATAGCCAGTTATCCCAGTACCATGTATTGAATAGGAATCTTCTCATTGCTTATTTTTCTTGGCTTTGTTGAAAATCAGGTAATGCTTTATTTCTGGGTGTTTTTATTCTGTTCCGTTGGTCTACGTGTCTGTTTTTCTACCAGTAGCATGATATTTTGGTTATTGTAGCCTTGTAGCACAGTATCAAGTTGGGTAATGTGATGCCTTCAGCTTTGTTCTTTTTGCTTAGGATTGTTTTGGCTATTCAGGCTCCTTTTTGATTCTGTATGGGTTTCAGATAGTGTTCTTTACTTCTGTGAAAAATGACATTGGTAGTTCGATAGGAATAGTATTTAATCTGTAAGTTGCTTGGGGCAGTGTGGTACATGTACCCCCTAATTCTGAAATAAAATTTGAAAGAAGAAGTTAAAAAAATAAACCAAACTTCATGGTCCTCAAATAGTCTTCCTAATAACAAGACATATTTACACTTCAACATAAATAGAAGAAACATATGGTAATTGTATTTTTCATTTTTTGAGGAACCTCTATACTGTTTTCACAATGGCTGTACTAATCTACATTCCCATCAATAGTGTACTAAACTTCCCTTTTTTCCACATCCTTACCAAACTTCTTATTGTTTGTCATTTTGATAATAGCTATCCTAATAGGGGTGAGGTAGTGTCTCATTGTGGTTTTAATTTGTGTTTGTTGATAATTGGTAATTTTGAACATTTTTTATATACCTGTTGGGCATTTGTATGTTTTCTTTTAAGAAATTTCTTTTCAGATCCTTTGTCTATTTTTTCATCAGGTTATTTGTTTTCTCACTGTTGAGCTATTTGAGTTTCTTATATATTTTGGCTATTAATCCCTTATCAGATGTATAGTTGGCAAATATATTATCTTATTCTGTGGGCTGTCCCTTCATTCTGTTGATTGTTTCCTTTGCTGTACAGAACCTTTTTAGTGTGATGCAATCCCATATGTTTATCCTGATTTTGTTGCCCGTGCTTTGGGCTAATAGCTAAAAAATCACTACCCAGACCAATTTCCAACAGTTTTTCCCCAATGTTTTCCTCTCATAGTTTTACGTTTTTGGGTTGTGCCCTTGTCTAGCTCATTCCACTTCTGGGTATATATCCAAAAGAAACAAAATTAGTGTGTCGAAGAGATAGTTCCACTTCCAAGTTTATTACAACATTATTGACAATAGTCAAGATATGAAATCGGGCTGGGCACGGTGGCTCACGCCTATAATCCCAGCACTTTGTGCGGCCGAGGCAGGCGGATCGCCTGAGGTCAGGAGTTCGAGACCAGCCTGACCAACATGGTGAAACCCTATCTCTACTAAAAATACAAAAATCAGCCAGGCGTGGTGGCACACGCCTGTAATCCCAGCTACTTGGGAGGCTGAGGCATGAGAATTGCTTGAACCCGGGAAGTGAAGATTGCAGTGAGCCGAGATCACACCACTGCACTCCAGCCTGGGCAACAGAGTGAGACTGAGTCTCAAAAAGAAAAAAAAAAATATGAAATCATCCTAACATTGATCAAAAGATACACAACCTGACAGGAGAAATAAGTTCAGGAGATCTATTGTAAGCATAGTGACTCTAATAAATAACAGTTTGCTATATGTTTGAAAATTGCTAAAAGAAGAGATTCTAAATATTTCACTACAGAAAATATGATAAGTATGTGGAGTAATAAGTATGTTAATTAGCTTGATGTAGCCATTCCATAATGTCTACATATATCAAAACACCATGCTGCATACTATCTGTATATAAAATTTTAATTTGTTAGTTAACAAAGAAATAAATTTAAAAAATGGAACGAACATCAGTACAATCTCTTCTGTGGAATATGAACCAATTGAATGTTTGGCCACAGCACATGTCCCGCAAGCTGAGGAAAGGACTGGGGGACCTGTGTCCTCCTTCATTATCTGTGGCTTGTAAATTCTTAAATAAAGAATACAAGTATATTTGTTAAACTATATCATTAACATGTTGGATTTTGCACCAAGTTATATGCCATTTGGTTGAATGCCTGTTTAAAGAAAGATATAAAAATATTTTTAAAAGCCTATCAGTCTTTACAAAGATTAATAATTTGTAATTTAAAAACAAAGATTTTCACTACAACTTCACCAGCATTTGCTGTTTTTCTTTGTTTGTTTGTTTGTTTACTTTTTAATAATACAATTCTGTCTTATGTGAGATGGTATCTCAATGTGGTTTTGATTTGCATTTCTCTAATGATAGTGATGTTGAGCTTTTTTAAATATCATTGTAGGTCTTCTTTGGAAAAGTGTCTGTTCATATTCTTTACCCACTTTTAATGAGGCTGTTTGTTTTTTTCTTCTAAATTTGTTTAAGTTCCTTATAGATGCGGGATGATAGACCTTTGCCAGATGCAGAGCTGCAAAAATTTTCTCCCGTTATATAAGTTGTCTGCTTACTCGGTTTATAGTTTCTTTCAATGGTGAGGGAACAATCTTCATGCTATATTCAATTGATAAAAATATAACTAAAATTTTAAAAACGAAAAACTGAAGATATTTTTATGCCAACAGTTTTATAATCCATAAAAATAAAATTCCTCTAATTCTAAATAGTCTTGACATTTTATTATTATGTAGAAGATAAAGTGCTTATCAGATTTTATTTGGTATAAAATTAATCTATTAAAGATAAACAGTCATTTGTCTTAATATACTTCATTTATTTTTTTTCTTTTGTGACATTCTAATTCATATATTATGAACCCTTTTTGTTTTTCACATGAATTTTTAAATAGCACTTTAGTGGTTTTTAGCTTTCCGTTTTTGCAGTAAAGTTTTGTTTTGAATAAAATCCTATACAAACTCAGAACATATAAGGCATAAACACAGTTTGAAATTTAGTTATTTATTTTTAATCATTTTATTATTATTTTTTCTTTTTTTTTTTCTTTTTTATTACACTTTAAGTTCTAGGGAACATGTGCACAATGTGCAGGTTTGTTACATATGTATACATATGCCATGTTGGTGTGCTACATCCATTAACTCATCATTTACATAAGGTATATCTCCTAATGCTATCCCTCCCCCACTTCCCCTACACCTCAACAGGCCCTGGTGTGTGATGTTCCCCTTCCTGTGTCCAAGGGTTCATTGTTCAATTTTCACCTATGAGTGAGAACATGCGGTGTTTGGTTTTCTGTCCTTGCAATAGTTTGCTGAGAATGATGGTTTCCAGCTGCATCCATGTCCCTACAAAGGACACAAACTCATCCTTTTTTATGGCTGCATAGTATTCCATGGTGTATATATGCCACATTTTCTTAATCCAGTCTGTCATTGGTAGACATTTGGGTTGATTCCAAGTCTCTGCTGTTGTGAATAGTGCCACAATAAACATACGTGTGCATGTGTCTTTATAGCAGCATGATTTATAATCCTTTGGGTATATACCCAGTAATGGGATGCCTGGGTCAAATGGTATTTCCAGTTCTAGATTGTTGAGGAATTGCCACATTGTCTTCCACAATGGTTGAACTAGTTTACAGTCCCACCAACAGTGTAAATGTGTTCCTGTTTCCCCACATCCTCTCCAGCACCTGTTGTTTCCTGACATTTTAATGATCACCATTCTAACTGGTGTGAGATGGTATCTCATTGTGGTTTTGATTTGCATTTCTCTGATGACCAGTGATGATGAGCATTTTTTCATGTGTCTGTTGGCTGCATAAATGTCTTCTTTTGAGAAGTGCCTGTTTGTATCCTTTGCCCACTTTTTGATGGAATTGTTTGTTTTTTTCTTGTAAATTTGTTTGAGTTCTTTGTAGGTTCTGGATATTAGCCCTTTGTCAGATGAGTAGATTGCAGAAATTTTCTCCCACTCTGTAGGTTGCCTGTTCACTCAGATGGTAGTTTCTTTTGCTGTGCAGAAGCTCTTTAGTTTAATCATATCCCATTTGTCAATTTTGGCTTTTGTTGCCATTGCTTTTGGTGTTTTAGACATGAATTCTACCAATGACTTTCTTCACAGAACTGGAAAAAACTACTTTAAAGTTCATATGGAACCAAAAAGAGCCTGCATTGCCAAGACAGTCCTAAGCCAAAAGAACAGAGCTGGAGGCATCATGCTACCTGACTTCAAACTATACTACAAGGCTACAGCAACCAAAACAGCATGGTACTGGTACCAAAACAGAGATATAGGCCAATGGAACAGAACAGAGCCCTCAGAAATAATACCACACATCTACAACCGTCTGATCTTTGACAAACCTGACAAAAACAAGAAATGGGGAAAGGATTTCCTATTTAATAAATGGTGCTGGGACAACTGGCTAGCCATAAGTAGAAAGCTGAAACTGGATCCCTTTCTTACACCTTATACAAAAATTAATTCAAGATGGATTAGAGACTTAAATGTTATACCTAAAACCATAAAATCCTAGAAGGAAACCTAGGAAATACCATTCAGGACATAAGCATGGGCAAGGACTTCATGTCTAAAACACTAAAAGCAATGAAATTTATTTTATAGAAATCATTTCCAATTTAAGGCCATACATTTATCTTGATCTAAAATTTCTAACTAGACTTTCTGTAATATCTTTTTTAGATAAATTAGTAAATTTCTCTAAATACATGGAACAAGTCAATTCTTGTAAAATAGAGACTTGTGTTTTATACTTTCCCTACAATGATGATACGTTGCCCTTTATGTATCATTTTAATAAAATAAGCACAGTTAATTTTAGGAGATAATAATATAGAGTGAATCTATGTTTCTGGGATCACGGTTTAGCCTATCATAGATACTGTGTCATCTAAAATAGCCTATAATATGCTACAAATAACCATAACAACATGCAGTTTTTAGATCCCCATATGGGATTTTAGAAATTCAAAAACAGCAACAACAATGACAGCAATAAAGTTGTACGTAGCCTAAACTATCATTCTCCCACCTACATCAGTTTCTAACTCAGTTTCTAATTAATTAAAGCTAATTATTTTCAGTTTTCCCCTCAGTAAAAGCATATTTATACAATCATTATTCATTCATAAATATCTAATAGTGACCAAAAGCAATGTGGAAGAGCTATTTATCACTAAAAAACACACACTACAATTATTTCAGCCTTATAAATTATCAAACATATTTTATTTTATAAGAAATTATCTTTATTTGTATTGTTTAATAATCAGCCAGTCTTATACAATAGTTTCTTTAAAAAAACAAAATGATAATTTTAAAAAACTACATTTCTTCCCTAAATATCATTACCCATAATATGTACATTAGTATTTCTTGAAGTTTGGCCTGAGAATGACCATATGAAGAACAATCACTTAAAGTGTCTGACAAAACTATAAGTTTCCCAGAACTGATCCTATCACAAATATATCAAAGTATCTGAAAGTGGGCCTTAGAATGCATGTTTTTAGTTCAAGATATTCTACACTCATATACAATAAAATCTTAGAACCTCTGATTTAGAAAATTGAAGTTAATTAGTCCAGTTCATGTTATATCTAATTTTATAAAATAAGCTATAAAATATTCATAAAATGTCAATATGCTTATATCAACAGAAGTTTAATATTACAATAATAAGTAGTAAAGAACTTGCAGATATAACAAGCACTTTGCACTGAAATGTAAAAACCGATCAATGTACTATCTGCAGCTAAAATTCAGATAAGAAATATAAAAAATAAAAAAATAAATAGAAATGCAGGATACAAGACTGGCACAGAAACATCTATCTTCAAAATGAAACACAGTATATCAGTGTACACTTAGTAAGCTAAAATGGGCAATAATCAGAGAGAAGATTCTAACCTAAGTGATTACATTAGCAGCGGCAGTTGGAAAATTTAGTGCTGTTTTTATTTAGTACTACATAAGGACTCTACAAAATGAGTTTCAACAGAAATAGCTCCTGCTTTATGTCAGCTTTCAGATTTAGACTATTTCTGGTAAGGTGACCAGTCCAACTGGTGTTGAAAGTTTAGTTTGTCCATTTGGATCAATGTGAGGTAAAGCAATATTGTAAATAAATTGTAAATTAGGCACACTGCAGTTTGCAACTCAAACTAAGGTTCACCCTATTTGCTGATGTTTTTAAAAATGAAGATTACCATTACAACACTCTCATGCATGCTTTGTCTGTCACACCCACCCTTCTATTGCTGTACTAAACTCCAGTAACAAGTATCCATTTGCAGTTCCTGTAATGAAGACTACCCTTTCAAGTGTCTGTTCCTTTACATTGGCATTGTTTTTTGGTAGTGAAATTATTTTTTCCCCTCTACCTGGAGTCCTCAAAAATGCTACCTCCTCCAAGATGGATATACTAAGATACAGACCACAAGTAACGTTATTATATTTTATCATTTTTCTTGGGGTACTCAGATTATCTTTTGATAAAAAGAATATTTAAAATGCAATTTAGCACACTATAATGTGCATCTTATTTACCCCAAATATTAAAAGGTAAGTCTATTTTTTCTTCTGTTTCATGGCACTCACTAGACCTTGAAATCTGAAGATGTTTTCATATAAAAAAAGTATAGTGAAGGAGAATTCCAATTTGATCGTGTTGCCCAAAGTAGTATTTCATGGTACACAAAGATATCCTCTATATTGTAATAAGTAAATAATTTGATTTCTTATTTAAAATTGAATTAAGAATAGGATACATCCATTTGATTAAATGATGAATAAAAAGGATATCATAGAATTTGCATATCATGGCAAGTCTTATTGTTTTTTGTAAGATTTCCTGGTAAAAGAGAAATTAAAATAGTGTTTAATGTATGTAAATGAAATAGATTTGTTAAACATAACAGAGACTAATAGTTATATATCAGTTTGAGAGATATATTTAATATGTGAGCTAAGTTGACTTGGTTAAAACCATATAGATAATAAAGCTAATTTTATTATGAAAGTATAGCAAAAGGCATAATGCTGTTGACTTTTTGAAAGAGAGACAAATAAATTGGGTGTCAATATTTTTAAGTGTAGAAGAAATGGTAATCTGATTGAATTGAATTTGCTGATGAAGCACCATTATTTTGTTATTCTAAAGTGTGGTCCCAGTGCAACAAGTATGTGAAACTAGATAGAGTATTTTAGCATTTAGGTAAATAATTTAACAATCCATGAGACTTTGTAGCATATTAATTTTATTTAGAATTTTTTGGTCCACTTCCAGTCATAAAATTTACTTATAAAATTAATTTTACTCTTAATGCGCTCAAGCACTATTTAGCTACAATATTGAAATAAACCAATTTTTAAAAGCATGAATATACCATTAAATATAATGTGCAAATTTATAAGAAAATGATTTTGCCAATATTTACATTTAATAAGATATATAATTATATACACACACATATATATCTCCATGCCATTAATATTTTTAAAATAATAATGTATGATCATTGACTTCCCAAAACATCTACCATCAGGTTATGATCACTGACTTCCCAAAACACCTACCATGTGTCAATGAACCATACTTCACTGATTTTAACTACACCAGCAAATATTCTCTTATAATAGATACTTTTCGTTTGCAAGAACAGGACATTCTTAGAGTGTAAATGATTTTTCAACCCATTTGTACTGATTCCTAAGTGCCTAATGTCACTCAGAAATAGTGAGCTAAACTGAAGAATGTAAAAACATGTTGAGATCATATGAACAGTTCTGTCAAAGTAGTCTTTTAAATCACTTACTTTTTCTTATTCTGTAGAGAGCCTGTCACATATATATTCTATGAGAAATTAAGAAACTTAAAGAATATTAAAAGGTATCAAATTCAAGTTTTATCAATGTGACTTTTAATACTTACACTGTCGTTTAGTGAGTATGAAGTGAAGCAGTTTTATATTGTTAGATATTTTATAATGCTATTTTCTATAACTTTTCTTCTAAAAGTCAAGGACTTTTAATTTTTTTAGTTTATTCAAGCAATCTTATTAAAAAGTGAATAGGACACCTTACATCTTCAAAAATCGTGGAAAAAAATCCCTAAATTCTTACTCAAACCCAGTAAAACTGGTATGTTCTTTGTTACATGTTACTAGATGAAAAATTTTATTTTGTCGCTTTTATTTTGTATACTGAACTTAATATTTCCATATTTCTACAGTGTCTAAACTATTTTAGCTAATGCATAATGTGATGTTTACAGAGTTAATGATTTTTTTTGTTTTGTATTTTAAGCTTGCAGATCCCAATAGATAAATGGAAAAGGACATTATCAGAGAATGTACATAAAATACGACTTTTATGTTTATTTAATGGGCTGTATTTGATGGATAACAACCAGTGAATGATTATAATTTTTATTCATAGTGTGACTTTCCTTTTTGTCACATTTTCCTACCATGAGTGTGGTAAACATTTGAAACATAACCCATAGGCCGGACGCAGTGGCTCACACCTGTAATCCCAGCACTTTGGGAGGCTGAGACGGGCGGAAAACGAGGTCAAGAAATCAAGACGATCCTGGCTAACACCATGAAATCCCATCTCTACTAAAAATGCAAAACAAAATTAGCCGGGCGTGGTGGCGGGCGCCTGTAGTCCCAGCTACTAGGGAGGCTGAGGCAGGAGAATGACGCGAACCCGGTAGGCGGTGCTTGCAGTGAGCCGAGATGGCGCCACTGCACTCCAGCCTGGGAGACGCAGGGAGACTCGTCTCAAAAAAAAAAAAAAAAAGAAAAAGAAAAAAGAAACATAAGCCATAAAAATTGTAAACATCTTAGGTATGAACAGTTCCATTGTAATCACAGAAACCGAAACTGAAGATCTAAATTTAAAACATAATCTGTAATTTGTTTCAGTGACTTCACCACCACCACCAGTAGTTTAAAGCCCCCAGAAGAATTAGGAAGACAAGCAGAGGTATAGCGAATTGAGGTCTGTGTTTTCATTTCCATTGCTCCAAATTCTTCTCTTATGTACTATGAGCTCCAGTTTTCCTTCATCCTATTCTTCCCATCTCCTCCCTTACTCAAATTGGATGGAAGGAAATGTCCTAAGGCCCTTTTTCTGATGTTATTTAGTGTTTCATATTAGCTTTTGAGTGCCTGTTCTCATCTCATAAGTTATTCTTGTGCATTCTTTAGTGGACTTCTGTAGACATCTTAAATAATTTCCTGTGATTCTGTTTCAAGAAGTCTTATATGGAAGAAAACAGTTATGCTTGCACAAATTTAAATATTACCTTCATTATTAAGCAAATGACCATTAATGACTCTATGATTGTTAGTGTACCACTAGGGATAGAAAATTTTACCTCTCTCGTATGACATTACGCAGATTCATATTCTGACTGAATGCACTGACTTTCTTCTGTATCTTAGATAAGTAAAGATTGATTTATCCAAACTCTGTATATAGTTTGCCTTTCAGTTAGTTTTTAACTACTCCTAACATTTTTTGACACTGTGGGTACACTCATTTATTACAGAGATGGAATTGAGAAAAATAACCTGTTCCCTTTATGGTTAAACCTTTCTAGCAAAGTGCAGAAGACATAATGTTATGATGACTCATTGGTCTCCTAAGCATCTATAATTTGAAAGGGCTAAATCTAGACATGTGATTGAACTAAAACTTAGATATTAAAATGTTGCCAAAAATATAGACAAATATATCAAACTTGTAGATTGGTGGTAACGATGGATCTATTTAGAAAGGACTACGTCCATTTGACACTCTTACAAAAGAAGTGAGAGATTAGTCTTTTCGATGGGATCAGTTATTCACATAGTATCTGACTTACCTGGCCTTACATTCTGAATTTATTTATCATGCATCCTCAAAATCCAATCCTAATTATAGTATGCATTTTCATGGACACATCAACCAATAAAAATCCAATGATAAGAGACAAGAGGTATTACATAATTCTAATTAAGAGTTTCCATTTGTACTATAGCCAGTAATGCTAACTGCAGTAGTAGATAATCTAGCAAATCTTATAGGCTTATTACAATAAGAATAAATATAACACCATGGAATAACAAAATAGGAAATAGAAAAAAATTTATTTCTTAAAAGATGTGATGGTTCAATCCAAGGGTTTGGTGGGTAGCATTTCATGCTGTGTTTTAGGGTTCCTTGTTTCTCCCATTTTTCATCTCTATGATGTGAGAGGGCCTTGGAGTTCTCTGCTTCTACTTAGGTCAAAGTAAAAGATGAGTTGGAAAAGGCATATCTTACTACTATGGCCCTGAAGGAACATTAGTAATAAGGAATTTTTTATTCTGTTGATAATAACTAATCATATGTCTCCTTCTAAATGCTAAATGTTCTGGAATATATAGTCCTTGGATGGACATCTGCTTCCTAGCGCCAAATCTGCACTACAGAAGGAAGCATCACTCCTAGCATATTTTTAACTCTGTCCACAATCCCTAATAAATGTGTGCTTAGCATTACATAAAAGTACAAATAAAAATATGCATATCAAGAAAAACAAATTCAAATATATTTTAGTTCTGCAGTCTATGACATAAACACCTGATGAGAAATTAGTATTTTCATGAAGGATTTGAATAATGTCTTACATATGAATAAATATATACAAATATGTTTTGTCCAAAAGATTTTCTTGTCAGATGTTCATAAAATATGCCTTTTAATATATTTCTAAAGCAAGATTTTCAGGTTATGTTTTTAGATGGAAATTAAATTAAAAGAGTAATATCTGACATTTATAATATTATTTTATGTACTTGATATATATTACAAATCTTCAAATAAATATATGAGGTTCTAGTGATATATTCATTTCTCAAAAGTGAAAGCTAAAGCAAAAATAAATGAGTTTCCTTTATGTGATAAATCCGGATTGGAACTCAACCTGTCTTTACTATGGATCTCTAGAATTCTTTTCTTCCTTCCTAGGATAACTATTTCTGCTGCTCCAGATAAAGGGTGTAAGTGAATTGTAGCTGCAGCTTTAACCATTCATGTACCACAAATTATACAGTTTATGCATTCACATTTTAGTTCGGACTATACCACAGTATTTAATAAATATGCATGGCTTATCCTTAAGCTTAAATCATGTTGAGATTGTATGAACATCATTCTAACATCATTTTATTAATATGAAAATTCATATTTATTTATTTTTAGCTTTTAAGTTCAGGGGTACATGTGCAGAATGTGCAGGTTTGTTACGTAGGTAAACGTGTGCCATAGGGGTTTGTCGTACAGATTATTTTGTCACCCAGGTATTAAGTCTGGTATCCATGAGTTGTTTGTTTCTGATTTTCTCCCTCTCATCCTCGACCCTCTGGTAGGCCCCAGTGTGTGTTGTTCCTCTCTGTGTGTCCATGTGTTCTCATCATTTAACTCCCGCTTATAAGTGAGAACGTGCTGTATTTGGCTTTCTGTTTCAGCATTATTTTGCTGAGGATAACGGCCTCCAGCTTCATGTATGTCCCTGCAAAGGACATGATCTCATTCTTTTTTATGGCTGTACAGTATTCCATGGTGTATATGTACCACATTTTCTTTATCCAGTCTATCATTGATGGACATTTAGGTTGATTCCATATCTTTGTAATTGTGAATAGTGCTGCAATAAACATGTGCATGCATGTGTCTTCATAATAGAATGATTTATATTCCTTTGGGTATACACCTGATAATGAGATTGCTGGGTCAAATGGTATTTCTGCCTCTAGGTCTTTAAGGAATCACCACACTGTCTCCTACAATAGTTGAACTAATTTACACTCTCATCAATAGTGTAAAGATATTTTCTTTTCTCCACAACCTCACCAGCGTCTGTTATTTTTCGACGTTTTAATAATTGCCATTCTGACTGGCATGAGATCGTATCTCATTGTGGTTTTGATTTGCATTTCTCTAATGATCAATGGTGTTGGTCATTTTTTCATATGATTGTTGGCCACATGTATGTCTTCTTTTGAAGTGTCTGTTCATGTCTTTTGCCCACTTTTTAATTGGGTTGTTTTTCTTGTAAATTTGTTTAAGTTCCTTATAGATGCCAGATATTAGACCTTTGTCAGATGCATAGTTTGCAAAAATTTTCTCCTATTCTGTAGGTTGTCTGTTTACTCTGTTGATAGTTTCTTTTGCTGTGCAAAAGCTCCTTAGTTTAATGAGTTGTCCCTTGTTTCTTTGGTTGCAATTGCTTTTGGCATCTTCATCATGAAATCTTTACCTGTTCCTATGTCCTGAATTGTATTGCCTAGGTTTTCTTCTAGGATCTGTATAGTTGGGGTTTTTTACCTTAAATCTTTAATTCGTCTTGAGTTTATTCTGGGGGATAGTGTAAGGAAGGGGTCCAGTTTCAATCTTCTGCATATGACTAGCTAGTTGTCCCAGTACCATTTATTCAATAGGAAATCCTTTCCCCATTGCTTGTTTTTGTCAGGTTTGTCAAAGATCAGATAGTTGTAGGTGTGTAGTCTTATTTATGGGTTCTCTATTCTGTTCCATTGGTCTACATGTCTGTTCTTTTACCAGTAGCATGCTGTTTTGATTACTGTAGCCTGTAGGGTAGTTTGAAGTCAGGTAGCATGACTCCTCCAGCTTTGTTCTCTTTTCCTTGGATTCCTTTGACTATTCAGGCTCTTTTTTGGCTTCATATGAGTTTTAAAATAGTTTTTCTAGTTCTGTGAAGAATGCTAGTGGCAGTTTAATGGGAATAGCATTGAATCTATAAATTGTTTTGGGTAATATGGCCATTTTCACGATATTCCTTCTTCCTATCCATGAGCACAGAATGTTTT
Organism: Papio anubis; assembly: GCF_008728515.1. Lineage (NCBI taxonomy): Eukaryota > Metazoa > Chordata > Mammalia > Primates > Cercopithecidae > Papio > Papio anubis. The sequence goes on from NC_044985.1 coordinate 77,944,332, forward strand.
TCCATTATTTTTTGTCATCTCTAATTTTCTTTGAGCAATGGTTTGTAGTTATCTTTGTAGAGATCCTTCATATCCCTTGTTAGCTGTATTCGTAGGTATTTTGTTCTTTTTGTAACAATTGTGAATGGGAATTCATTAGTGATCTGGATCTTTCCTTGACTGTTATTGGTGTATAGGAATGCTAGCAACTTTTGCACATTAATTTTGTATCCTGAGACTTTGCTGAAGTTGCTTATCAGCATAAGAGACTTTTGGGCTGAGATAATGGAGTTTTCTAGATATAGGATCATGTAATCTGCAAACAGGAGTAGTTTAACTTTCTCTCTTCCTATTTGAATGCACTTTATTTCTTTTCCTTGCCTGATTGTCCTGACCAAAACTTCCAAAACTGTTTAATAGGAATGGTGAGAAAGGCCATTCTTATCTTGTGCCGATTTTCATGGAAATGCTTCCAACTTTTGTCCATTCAGTATTATATTGACTGTGTGTTTGTTATATATGGCCCTTATTATTTCAATGTATGTTCCTTCAATACATGGTTTATTTACAGTTTTTAACATGAAGGGATGTTGAATTTTATCAAAAGCCTTTTCTGCATCCATTGAGATAATCGTGTGGTTTTTGTCTTTAGTTCTGTTTATGTGATGAATCATATTTATTGGTTTGTGTATGTTGAACCAACCTTACATCCTGGGGATGAAACCTGCTTGATCATGGTGGATAAACTTTTCGACGCACTGTTTGATTCAGTGTGTCAGTAGAAAATTCATATTTAAAAATTGTTGTTACAGACACCAGGTTTTTAGAAACCAATGACACTTAACAACACCTCCCCCTGCCTCTTTTTGCTTACATATCACAATCTCATTGCATTTAAACAACTATTTTGCAATTGAGGAATATTTGCCAGTTTATGGTGGTTGATCTTTTAAAAATATATAACACGTAATTATTAATGACTATTTCAACAATGAACAAACAAGAAGAACTGGTGTCTTGTGTTAAGCAGTTTTCTAAAATACAACTTTGTGTGCAAACTAACGTGATACCTGATTCAAATAATCATCTGCAAAATTCAATTTATTTTTCACAATATTCTCAGTTGTTTTTATTCCTTAGAGGTAGCAATTCAAATTATTTTTCTACACAAGACATCTACATTATTGCAATTGTAAATATACCACAATATACATAATTTAAGACGTATTGTACTGAGATTTTTTGTGTCATTTCAGATGAATTCCTCTTTTTATTGGTCTTAAATATTATTCTTTAATACATTTATAGTATTTTTCCATTTCTGAGAAACTAATAGTAATGAAGCCACAGTTTTTATTAAATGATCATATTGCCAAATGACTTTTATTTATTTAGAGTGTACGCACTGAATAGTATATTATTTTTCTGTATGTTGCTATCATTTCTACTCTTTTAAATGTCTATTAATGTAACATAAATACATAAAAAAATTAATATTTTCTTCTCATAACAATAAAGGTCCCAAATTATTCCCAAGTGATTTATTACAATCACAATAGCCTTGCAAAGTGCATAAAGGATCTAAAGGTAAAGAGTGAAAATGACACCAATAGCATTTACTCTTTTGCATGAGAAATAATAAAAAAAATAGGGTTGATAGCAGTTAAAAGCACTTTATTTTGACCTTCAAAGTTACTCTTTTATTATTGTTAGATATTAGGTAACAAAATACAAGTATACTTTGAAGATTAAGTTTTCATTGTATCCTTATAAGGAAAGGTAGCTACAACATTACTTGAACTAAGTTGTTTTTTAGGTGAGCAATAGTTTGCAACAAGTTAGTTTTTTATTATCTAAGTTGGTCAGGCCTGTTATTTCATATTATATTACTAGGTTCAATGAAATATTTTAAATGTATTTTGACATGTATTAAAAATGTCTAACTAAAATGTAAACCCTTTCGGTTTACAATGTCTTCATGTAAATAATACAGTATACTTTTCCTTTTTACTGTATGTATAAAATGATGCACAGATGACTCCAGGCAAATACTCACAAGAAAGGAAATCGAGTGCTAGCTTTCTATACACTGAGGTTTATTATTCACCAGGCAAGAAGCTACAGGACTGCACTGGAGATTGCAGACAGCATACTGAAGGACTTTGTGACCTTGACTTGCTCTTTGACTCATATAAAAATGTATATATACATATATACACACATATACATATAAAGCTACACACATATATACATACCTATATATATATAAACACATCTACACAGATAATACTCAATAATTTTTTATTATTTCATCATGAAAACAATCTTTGCTGGAATTTTTTACTGTACAATTCAACCATTATATTGGTGGAAGATCGGTCCTCTTTGAAACACATATTGTTGGAAGAATTGTCCTCTCTGAAACATAATCTCTGCTCTCCCACACCCCTATCCATTTCAACTTCAAAATACACTCTTGAATCTAGTGACTCGAACTAAATCTAAGTCTCATAAGACCAATAGGCTGCTTCTTTCCTGTATGGTGCCATCTGTGAGAAAAGTGGAGGCTGTCTCTGTTCTAGAAACCTACTGGTTCCTGGCATTGCTACCTGTCTCTCCACTTGAAGCTATAAATAGCAATTTCCTGTCCTCCATGCCCTGTGGTGCTGCCATATGTTGTTACCCTCAGAGAAGGCCAAAACAACTGCAGTCCAGCTATTGTTTATCAACACCCAACTGGCAGAGATGAAATTGAACAAGCAGTTACTGTGCAACAGCACAATAGATTTTCAGGACACTTCATTTGTCTATGCAGTTTTTGCTACAGATGCCATTTATTTTTGTAAACTACTTTTGGGGTCAAATAGTACAACAGCACTGTTAGTTGCCTATTAAACATCCACTCTCTCTTCCTGCCTCGTTAATTAAACTACAAAATTTTACAGGTAACCAGCTTGGAGTGACTCTATTTCCAGCTCAGAGGTAAATTCTCATTAGTTGATATCCATCCTGGCCATCTCATTCCCTTTGCCTATGACTGATTTGGCAATTGTTAAGTGACATAATTCCAATAAATTAGATAAAAGAGAAAGCCTGCTGGGGGCTTCTGGAAAAGTTTCCAGATTTATGTAAAGGGACACACATAAGGAAGATATAGTCCCTTTTCCAACAATGAATGCTACAGTCTCCGCAAATGATGCTTAAAGTTGTGGCAGAATTGTAGCACTGTAACAGGAACTGGCCTCAAGTCAAAGTTGAGAATGACAGGACCGAAAGATTCTGGATTCATGACAAAATAGTTTAGCCATTAAATTAATCATCCTACATCTGAACATCTTGAGGAAGATAATAATATGTTTTCCTTAAATAATAAAGGTAATGAAGTTTCTGTTGTTAGCAGGAATTTTTTTTTTTAATGTTGTTGTTGGTTTATCTCACTCTCTCTTTCATGATTGCCTAATTGGGAGATGAAACTATTGATCTTGCTACCTAGGCATTCTGATGTATGAAAGCCTTCTTTTATGAGGGTTATAAAGTAGTACAGTTTCTTATTTTAAATACTTGAAACTCTACCGACAGCGTCTAACACCACAGTCCATTGACTATTGCGGGGATCAGGCTTGTTATATATTCCCAACCTTCTTATATGAAAGTTAAGTGGAAAGAAACATCAATATCTGAAAATACTGAAAATATCTCAGGAGGCTATTCTTTATAAAATGATCAAGGATCTCAATTTCTTTACCCTCTGTGAACAATTAGAATTCTGACAGTAATCAGAATCAATATATATCCACTTACACCTCATCATCCCAACAAGAGTGAAAGTTATGCTATTGCCATTAATTCTTAATATTTCTTGGTTCCTTTAATAGAATAGATAACTCAGTTTGTTTGGAAGCCTCAGATTGGGTGAAGGCCAAAGTTCACCTTAATTTGCATTTGTAAATGAGTATAATTGAGTGGATACAGAATCTCTTTTCCATAATTCTCACTCTTCACTCTGTCAATCATCCCCTTTTCACCAAAAGGGAAGTTTCTGTAGATGTTGCTCTACTTATGCAATTACTTATTGTGGCAAATAAATCTTAAATTTCGTATAAGAAGTCTTTTAGGGTGTGTTGGTTAAGGGTGGAGAGGTGTATTAGGATTTTTTTTTACCTCTTTTTTTGAAATGTAACTATTTTTAAACTTATATAACCCCTTCAATTAACTTTTCTCTAAAACATTATCTGAAAGCTCAGGTCTTCCTTTAAATCGTGATAGTTTCATTCTATTATTATCAGCATTTAAAATCTTCAGCTCCTTTCTATCCTTTGTATATTTCCTTTTATGTATAGCTAGGATTTCCTGGATATGTTCCTCACTTACACAAGTTAAACTTCTAGCAGATTTTTTTTTGAGTCCTAGGCGAGTGTGTTCTGCTTTAGTTGTTCAGTTTTCTGTACTAATCAGTCTACTGTTTATGGCTTCAATCAAGGACTTGCATTTACCAATCATGTTTTTCATTTACATGTAATTATGCTTTATCTTAAACGGATTTTTCTCCATAACTGCTTTCTCTATTTTTATGAATACAGCATCTTCCTATATCTTTTAGGGAATATAAAAGAGACACTTTTCTATGATTGCTTCCTGTTTCCTTACATATGTTTATTTGAGAAAGAAAGAGGATGAAGAAGAGCAAGAGAACAAGAGACTCTGAAATTTAAATGTTGACTTGAGATCTGTAGTAATCTTTCATACCTTAAATAGGTCTTGTGCAATTTTGCAGTTTGCTCATTTGCAAAGTAATTCAGTTTCTTGTTCTTAGAGGAAGCTAAAATGTGCTGGCTTTTACTTGACAATCTATTTGACAAATACTGATATGATACCTGGTGGCTGCCTGGAACTCTTCTAATCTGCAGACATATGGCAGTGAAAAAAATCAGCAAAGATCTTAACTCTTGAGCCTGGCATGATAAAGCAGCACTATCTATTATAACTGTCTTTAATAACAGAAATAGTCTGTACTGTCCAATATGGTATCCCCTAACCACATGTGTAGATTGAGGCAGAAGAGTCTTACATTTCCATTTAATATGGCTAGTGTGACTGAAAAATTATACTTAAAATTTTATTTAATTTAAATTTCAAAAGTTAGTGTCTACATACAAGACTGCTCAGGTTAGGCTGTGAAAGACAGATAATAAATAAGTAAAGGAAAAAGGTATTTTCTGATAAGTAGTTCTGAGAGCAAACTGAGATAGTGAAAGGATATAGACAATAATTAGGGTGGAAGACACTGTTCTTAGATTGTATCATAAGAAAAAATCTCTCTGTAGAGCTAAGAAGTGAATTAACACCTGAATGATACAGAGTTACCTGTTCAAAAATTTACTGTGGAAATATTCAAGCAGAACGGAAGCAAGAGCAGAAGCCCACAGGTAGAAGCATCAGGGGATTCAGGAACTAAAAGAACAGCGTGGCTGAAGTAGTGAGGAAGAAAGAGAATAAAGTTTGCAGCAGCAGTTAGTACATACAGAGCCTGGGAGCCATTTCATTTTATACCACGTACCATCCTTCATACAGATAGATATGATGAGTTTCTAAAAGGAAACAGACATCTCTGAGTGGGAAGTATGGAGGAAAATGATGATATATCTTAGAGTTTTCATCAAGTTTAAAATAATTCACTTTTGAAAGAGTCTTTTGAAGTTCACAAACAGTAGGTGTTAGTATGAGCTCTCAGAGGTGGACGTAAGATTTAAAATATTTAGAAATTTGACAAATTTATTCAGAGAACCTGTGAATCAATAGTCAATGTTCTCTCATCATGTGTGCGGAAGATGATTTTTGGATTTTTTTTTGCATTATTTTCCTTTCTTCTTTTTTAATGGCTATTATACTTTAAGTTCTAGGTACATGTACATAACGTGCAGGTTTATTACATATAGTATGCTTGTGCCATGTTGCTGTGCTGCCCATCAGCATAATCGGCACCCATCAGCTCGTCATTTGCATCAGGTTGCCGCTCCCGATGCAGTCCCTCCCCTCCCCCTCCCGCTTCCCATGATAGGCCCGGTGTGTGATGTTCCTTCCTGAGTCCAGAGTGATCTCATTTGAGCAGTTCCACCTGGCTGAGGAGACATGCAGTGGTGTTTGGTTTTCTATTCTTATGATAGATTTACTAAGAATGATACAGAATGGGAGAAAATTTTGCAATCTACTCATCTGACAAGGGCTAAATATCAGAACCAAAGGGAACTCAAACAAATTTACAGAAAAAACAGGCAATGCATCAAAGGTGGGTAGGGATGTGAACGAGACGTTTCTCAAGAAGACATTCATACAGCCAACAGACACATGAAAAATGCTCATCATCCCTTTAGCCATCAGAGAGTACAAAATCAGAGCCACGGTAGGATACCATCTGCGCAGTCCAGAATTAGATCATTAAAGAAGTCCAGAGAATAACTTAGATGCTGGAAGGATGTGGAGAAATAGGAACACTTTTTACACTGTTACAGTGGGATTGTAAAACTAGTTCAACCATTATAGAGAAAACAGTATAGCGATTCCTCAAAGGGATGATGACTGGCTGTCCATGCCCAAAGGAACCTGAATGTATATGCACTATAAAGACACACATATATTTATTGCAGCACCTAACTGACAAGACTTGGGAATCCAACCCAAATGTCCATCAGTGACGAGACCTGGATTAAAAATGTGGCACATATACACCATGGAATACTGTGCAGCCATAAAAAAGGATGAGTTTGTGTCCTTTGTAGGGACATGGATGCAGCTGGAAACCTTTTCTTCTTTTAAAAGTTATTAATGCAAACCTATCAAATAGAAGAGCTTGGAAATAAAATATATGCTTATGAAGACATATTAATCATAAAATTTCAAAAAAGAGGGGGACAAATAATTTAATCTAACACCCTATTTTCTAGATAAATAAAAAGTTCAGTGGTTGATAACTTATAGATTTTAATGCTAAGTGCTAAAAGTGGGACTGAAATCTGGGTTCGGTCACTCTCTGTTCACTTTTTCCTCAAGCAATAATGCAACAACACCTTCTCTGTGTTATCAGTTAACCTTAAAAGACACTTTTCATAAAGAAGCATAAATACCCTGATATTTAATACAAAAATACTACTAATTTAATTAGAAATATAATCTTTTGATATTAAGAGTAAGGTTAATATTTTCCTGGTATTTTATTATAGTTTAAAACTTACTCTTTAGACGAGACATAGAGTTAACCCTAAGTCTATGATTACTATATTGAATAAGGTTCCATATGACAGCTTCAAACAGTAGTATATTATGTATATATATGTATATATCTTTATAAACATACGTGTGTGTATATACATAAGTATGTATGTGTATGAGTTTATATATGATTGTGTAATGTATTTGTGTTGGTTAGTATGTGTATATATGTGTGTATGTGTGTGTATAATAAGCTTCTTTCAAAATATTGTAAACCATGGCTGTGGGAAAAGTAGCCTGACACTTGGCTTTCCTTGCAACCACATTCGAGGGTATGCTTATCATAAATGCACTCTACCATACATACACCTCATCTTGAACAAGTTTGCTACATAACTATACAAGTATTGGGCAAATTTCACCTGTATTTCCTTGTATAAGACAGCCACTAAGGCCTCTGATACTTATGTAGAGTTACTGCTCTCCCCTAGCTTCTGTGGAAAGGAACACAATTACTATTGGGTATAAGCTGTTCCAAGTGAGGCCCCTACAGCTAAAGCTTCATCAGCTGCATAATTATTGTGCTGTATACTTTTTTGAGTCATCATAGTCATGTTCTCTATTGTCTTGAAAGGCAATTTGGTCACTTATTTGATTTTGAAGTTTTATCATCTTTTCAGCACATTTTTATTCCTCAGAATATTGAAGACAATTATTTTTCAAAGTTCATCAATGTAAGAATCATGGAATTCTATGCTGGCACTGTAGGTAACAGTGGCATCTGAGTCTTGTTAAAGTTTGTATAATCTGTCATAATATCAGGTAACATGAAAAGTAGCATGGATGATAAAAGAAGTAATTTGGGGATTAGAGAAAATATGGGTGTGTTGGTGAAGAACTAAGAGGCAGGAACAATATCTTTGATAGATTCAATTATGGTCTCCTGTTGACTCCCTCTGAGCATGGAGAGTGTACCATGCTAACACTTGCTCGTGTGTGGTGCTTTCATATTTTTTTCTGAAAAGCTTCCCAACTACAGTATGCCTGGAGCTCTGTTTTTCATCTGGCTGCCTAATTCAAACCATTTCCACCTCGGGTTATAAATACAATCATAACGTCCAGTTTATTTCTAATAATCCAGCCTGGTCCTTATCTTCAGGACCTTCTTCTGTTCTGCAGAGTGAAGCAACACACTCAGCTCAGCTCTTACTCCACTACTGAGGACACTTCAGTCGTGTTCTTTCCTGAATAATTTTTAGGCAAAAATTGGATTAGACAGCTGTCTCACTCAAATTCCCTGGGAACTGTATCAAGTTTTTTTCTGGGGGACTCATAAAACTAAATGCCACAATACTCCATGGCTTTTTTTTTTTTTACAAACAACACTGATAACAACAACAAAAGAAAACCCAGCACTTTACATCTTCAGCCTTGGCTGATTCTCCATTAGAAAGGTGCAAGGTGTTCTTCTAAGAATCACAAAAATTTATCTATTTATTAGGAAAGTTGTTTGACAGTGTTATGCAAGTCTTATATCCTTATTGATTTTCTGTCCACTTGTACCAATTGTTACGTTAGGTGTGTTGACATCTTTGACTGCAACTGTGAATTTGTCTACTGGAGAAATGTTTTGCTTGTTGTATTTTGGAAGTCTGGTATTCAGTGCAAAAGAATACTCAAGATTATTGTTTCCTCTATAATAAAATTTTCCTTTATAAATAAGAAATGAGCTCTTACCTCTGATAATATTATTTGACCTAATAGCCTGTGTCTCATAATAATATACCCCAAAGAGCTGTCTTTATTCAAATAAACTTTTTATTTTGGAGTAATTTTATATTTACAAAAACTTTACAAAGACAGTACACAGTATTTCTCTTCATTTGGCATCTCCTAATGTTAAGATCTTATATTACACTGATACATTTATCAAAACTAAGAGATTAATATTGTTTTATTACCATTAACTAAACACCAAACATTTTTTGGTTTCACTAGTTTCACAAGTAATGCCATTTCTATATTCCAGGATTCAATCCAAGATACGACATAGCATTTAGTCGTCTTGTCTCTTTGATCTCCTCTGATCTGTGGCAATTTCTTCATCTTCCCCTGTTTTTCATAATCTTTATTGTTCTGAAGACAGTTTGGTGAGTTATTTTGTAAAATATCCTTCGTTTTTAGTTTATTTAGTGATCTCCCTAGTTTTAGACAGAGATTATAGATTTTGGGGGAGAAGATCACAGAGGTAAAGAACTCTTCTCATAATATCAAGTCAGAGATACAAAACATTGACGTGATATTCCCAGTAATATCAGCCTTCATCATTTAGTTAAGGTGGTGCTAAGGTAGGTCTGCCGAGTCTCTTAACTGTAAAGTTACTATTTTTCTCTTCCCACACTCTATTCTTTGGAAATGAATTATTAGGTCCAGTGTACACTCAAGATGGGGGTGCAGGTAAGGTGTGCTTAATTCCATCTCTTGGAGAGAAGAATATCTATACACATTATTGGAAAATCTCTAAAGAAAACTGGTATCTTTCTCTTTATTCATTTAGTCATTCCTTTATTTATATTACAATGGACTCATATATTTACTTTATAGTTTGTTTTACAATCAACACTTGGTTGTTTATTATTTTACTCACTTTATTCTTTTACCTATCTTCATAAGAGAAAATGTAGGTAATTGATTTCATGGCTTTCTTCTTTTCTAATATAAGCAGTTAATGTTGCACTTATCATTTTATCTTTTTATGCGATGCTTTAGTTGTATTTCACAAATGTTGATTTTTTAAAATTTTAATCTAATTATAACTCTAATTTCTCTTGTGATTTATTCTTGACCCATGCATCATTTAAAAGTGCAACTTGTAAATATTTGGAGGACTTTCCAAATAAATACTCATTATTGATTTATAATTTAATTCCATTATGAACAGAAATAATATTTCTTGTACTTTCATCATTTAAATATGTTAAGGCTTATTTTATGGCCAAGAATATGGCTCATCTGAGTGATAAATCCACATATGCTTAAAAAGAATGTCAAGCCGGGGATAGGACAAGTATCCTAAATGTCAATCAGGTCAAGTTGGTCTTCACTATTCTTCAAGTCTTTCACTGCCTTACTGATTATTTTGTCTACTTGTTCTGATAACTAACATTGTGGATTTATCTATTTTTTAAAAATTCAATCAGGTTTTGCTTCATGCATTTTGAGCTCTGTTACTTTATTGTATTTATTTTATCAGTGTTTGCTCTAGATTTTAGAATACACATATGTAATTTTTCACAGTCTACCCACAACTTCACGTATAGGTAGTATAAGAAACACAGCAATATACTTACATTGTCCCCTCCTGATATTTTGTAACAATGTTTGTGCATTTTCATTTTGCACAATGAAAATATATTATAAACCCTATATTGTATTATTATTTACTCAATTATATTTATCTCTAATATTACGGTTATACATATGCTTTACTGCTTCATATCCCACTGGTCATGGAGGTTATATTAATTTGGATTTAGTCTTTTTTTCTCATGCTTCATTTTTTTGTAAAATCTATTGCTACATCTCTAAGTTTACTGACTTTTTCTTCTTCAGTGTCTAATCTTCTTTTAATATAGTATAATGTATTTTTACATTTCAGATTTTTTTTTAATCTCTAGGACTTCCGTTTTGTCTTTTGAATATCATCTATCTCTCTCCTCATCATGTATACATTTTCCTTTGTATCTCTGAATATATTAATGATATTTATCATATAAGTTTTAAAGGCTTGTCTAATCATTCCCTCACTATTTTCTGCTTAGTTCTATTGATAGCTACTATTTTTACTCCTTGTTATGGATTATAGATCTCTATTTGTTTGCATATTGACAATTTTTTAATTGGACGCCAGGTATTAGAATTTTACAGTTAGCTGCAGAAGTTTGTTGTATCCCTTTAAAAAGTACTGAGTTTTGTCTCAGTACATGGTTTAACTACCTGTAGATGTGTTTGATTTTTTTAAAGGCTCTTTTTAAAGTTCTGTTTGTTCATTTTTGTTTCTAATAGTGGCTCCAGAGCAGCCTTTATTCTGGGTCTAATTAAACCCCTTTCTGAAGGCATATTGTTGAAGACTCTACCCAGTGCCCCAGGTAATTCAAGATCTTTACATTGTAGGAAAACAAATTGTTCCTAACCTTGTTTGATCTCTGAGAATTGTTCATTCTACTGATTCCTGGTGGTTTTTTGCTCATCTCTGAGGGTTTCTTCTCACATGTGCACATCAGTAGCAAGAGAGCATCATTAGCAAACCCCAAGGAAGATCCCGGGTGCTCTTTCTGTGAAGCACCATTCTTTTTGTTATTTTACTCTGAAATTTCTCAGTATTCCTGAATTCTGATCTCTTCCATTTCAATTCAGGCACAACTGCTGGGCTGTGTTTCAATTCTTCCTACCAGGTCTGTGGCCTGGAAACTACTTGCAGGTAATTAGGTGGGCAATAGTAGTATCTACTTTATTTCCCTTCCTCAGGAATCACATTTGCGTGGTGCCTTTGTGTAAAATTGAAAAATTGTGATTTCATATCCTTTATTTAGCTTACCAGTTGTTTACAGTAAGGGGCTAATTCCTGTAGTAATTACTCATTTATAAGTAGAAACAGAAGTTATATGTTTTTCATCATCTAATGTGGTTTATTTAGAAATAAAGAACAAAACTTTTAATTATAAATTCATCTGACAAGCCAAATCACCCAGACAACACAAAACTAAACTTCGTAAAAATATTTGAATAACATTAAATATCGTGTCATATTGTACCAAAGAGTGTTTCGTCACTTTTATTTATATTAAATACACATTTTAATTAACACCTTTTCATTATAATTTGCTTAAAGCAAGCTAACATAATAAATGAATAACAGAACCCACTGAAACAGTTTTTTTCAATATTTCAGTTTGCTTTTCTCTCCAAATTATTTTTACATATAGAAACATAAACAGAATTGCAAATGTATGCATTTCCAGAAAATGTTCTAATATTATTATATTTTTCTTTATTTCTGGATGGAATACAACATACTAATTTAGAAATGGGAGATTTTTAAAAATCAGCAACATCCACGAATATTGAAAAATTTATTTGTGATTGTGTATGTTCTGTGGTTTTTAACATGTCTGAGGTTTAGTAAGCAATTTTGGCCAGGGATAGTGGCTCACGCTTGTAATCCCAGCCTTTTGTAAGGCCAAGGCAGGAGGATTGCTTTGAGGTCAGGTGTTTGAGACCAGCCTGAGCAACATAGTGAGATCCTGTCTCTATAAAAAACAAAAACAGCTGAGTGCAGTGGCACACATCTGTAGTTCTAGCTAGCTGAGGTCCGAGGCGGGAGAATCACTTAAGACCAGAAGGCTGAGGCTGCAGTGAGTCATAATCGTACCACTGCACTCCAGTTAGAGCAGACTTTGTCTCGAAAAAAAAAAAAAAAAAAAAGAGGAAGTGGTGTTTTCCACAGATTTTCTACAGACTTTGAAACTCCCTTTGTCCTAAATACTTATTTTACCCTTAAGCTTATAACTCAAATGTAATTATTTTTTAAAAATCATTGAATAAAGTTTTCATTTATACTTTCTTTAAAGTATTAATTTTAAAGAATATTTTTTAAAAATTAAAAAATATCCAATGCCATGGAGATGTTGTAAGATTTAATGTAGTCTGTTGCATCCTGGCAAATATAAAAGCTTCTGTCCCCTTGTTTATAAGGAAGACATTGTGGGACACTATATTGCCAAAGCCATGATGCATTTCAACATGATCTCTAAAAATGTCTGGGCAAAAAGGTTGCAATGAAAGATTTTCTTAAACCACATTTTCCACTGTACAACACTGTTGTATCAGAGTAAAGGGCAAAATTGATTTGGGAATTTATTTTTACCATCGATGTCTTTACCCTCAAAACGAGGGTAATAAGATCTTCCTACTTCTTAGATTTTAATGGAAATGTCCTCGTGATAGCCTGACTAGAACATTAAAGATGACATGTTACAAAGGTGAAAGTTTTATCTGCCAATACGCTATGCTCCAGGAAGGACTGCTGTCTCTGATCCTTAAACAAGGGTGACCATTTCCACTACTGTGTTTCCAAAATTTCATTTCTATGATTAATATTCTCATTCACTACACTTTACCTGCCTAGTAGTAATGAAGATACAACATATTACAGTGGTGATTTCCAGAGAATTTACTTTGCTGAGATTCAAGATAAAAATAAACTGTACCTTATTAGCCTCCAACCTAGCAGCAGGGTAAAGAAATACAGCCACAATGCCACAGTGCGTAGTAATGAAACACTCTATTATTTCAAAAGTGATTTCCAAAGTTTGGGGAAGGTAATATATGAAATAAAATTATAGTTTTTGAAGAAAAAATAAACAAAGCATATACAAAACCATCTCAGTCACAACCCTTTGTGTGGTCTCCGCGTTTTATGGAATAGGTAAATACGCCTCTCATAGTGGTTTTCTTTGGTGCATCACCAACCAACATATAAACAAAGCACTCAAATCTGTTTCTTCATTCGTTGTCAAATAAGATAAACTGCTGAAATACACTTATAGACATATACGTCTGGATCGAAACCTGATAAATATGAAAATTAATGATGAAATATTTTTTATTTAATCAATAATTTTGGTCACTATTATTATATCCTAGAAAATCCTAGGTGTTTAAAACTCAGACTATCCAAAACTTGTCCTATAGACACACATTTGAAAGGACACATATGGGAGAAGATATCCTGGATAAATTATCACTCTGTTTCTTATAATATGACTCTGTATAACTTTGAAGTAAAACCCATAATCCCAGTGAGTTGAACTCAGTTGTATGAGTTCACAAGTGCTGTATTGCCTAAAAATTCCAAGTAAAAGTGAGAAAATTCTGTGTAAAAGTAAGAAAATTCTGTGTAAAAGTAAGCTGAGATACTCTTTGGTCTATTTCTTTTGGAAGCCAACATATAGAAGTAATATAATTTTTTTCTGTTGTCTATAAAAATTGAAGAAACAAAATAAAATTGTGACAACTCTGAAACCAGGCACATAGGATATAGTATCATTAATTTTATTTGCTTTTTGGCTTACTCATTGCAAAATAGATGTTCCTATGAAAAAGGAAATGCTCTCTGCAAAGTCAGTTGATGAAAATGAATTACTGTATTTCACAGATGTTTTCACTTTAAAATGGAATATTATGATGGTGCTAAAACTTTTTTACCACCATTACTGTAATTTGCATACCATTACTGATGATGTTTATATTTTGAAAGTTGAAATGTTTTTGAGCTCATCATAACCTAGCACTAATGATTCTCAGTACATCTGTGGAAAACCAACATCTAGGCAGTTTTCTCCAGCTCAATCATCTTTGATGAGTTTGTACTGTCTTCCAAAATATTCAGCTAGGATTTGTATGTACTTAAAGATTCTGCTTTATGTATACACAATCTGAAACTTAAACGGAAGGTAACAAATCAAAACTATGTGGCAACATATGAATAAACGTGTATTCTGGCATTTGTTTTAATAAAAGCGTTTTAGTGAACTTATGCTATGTTTTCAGGATAGCCAGATCATTTTATTGCTGAATTCAAGAGGAAACTGATGCTTTGTATGCAAACAATGAAGTAAATTACTCTTAATTCATAGTCTGAGGTTTAGAAAAAATAAAAATGCTGCAGGTGCCAATAAAAGAAGGCACTAAAGGAAATAATTTCAAATGTAAAATATTTCAGGGAAGACATTATCAGTAAAATTTACGTATAAATAAAAGAGAGAAACCAAAGGTAACAAACAATTAACAGATGTAGTTTTCATATAAATTACCATAAAGTGGAAAACTGAGGTCTCAGTGCATGGTTTCATTATCCATTACTTTAAAAATAAGGATAATTTTCGAATGCCTCTGAACTAATCTGAGTATAACTACATTTTTCAATTTCCTATTTTCCACATGATCATGAGAATGCCTTACCATTAACCACACACATAATGGTAACGCTAAAATTATCCAAGTAATATATTCCATTATGGTGCATTTTCTGTATAAACAAAGTTTCACTTGCATGAACCTTCTACAGCAGTACCATATGAGTATGTGTTTGTTTAGCTGCAACCAAAACAAAATCTCTAGTTTAAACAAGTATATATGAATTACTTTTCATGTTAAAGAAGTTTATAGGGAGCCAGTAGAAAGCTAGTGTGTCAGCTTCCCAGTAAAGTAAGGAATCCAAGTTCTCATCGATTTGCTTTATCCCCAGTATATTGTTTCCATTGTTTCCTATTTTATTAATTTATTTTAGTGTAGTTAGAAAACTACATTACCTTCTCAATAAATGTTTAAATGTACAATGCATTATTGTTGACCATAGATACAATGTTGTACGGCATATATCTAGAATTTACTCATCTTGCCCAGCTGAAACCTTATGCCCATTAGTTATTAAGTCCCCATCACCCCTGACAACCACCATTTCACAATTTGAGTCTATGAGTTTGAGTATTTTAGATACCTCATGTAAGTGGAATTATGCAATATATATATATTTTTTCTGTGACTGGCCTATTTCTCTTAGCATAACATTCTCAAGGTTTATCTGTGTTGTCACATACCTTTTCTCTTTAAAGGCTGCATAGTATTCCATTGTGTGATTTGAGGTGGGTGTGTATGACATTTTATCCATTCATCTGTGGATGGATATTTACATTGATACCACAGCTTGGCTATTGTGAGCAGTGTTGCAATGACCATAGGAATGCTGTTATTTCTTTCAGGTCATGATTTCAATTCTTTTGAACTAATTCCCAGAAGTGGGATTGCTGGATAATATGTAGTTCTATTCTTAATGCTTAGAGAAATCTCCATGGTGGCTGTACCATTTTTCATTTCCACCAACAGTGTGTGAGGGTGTCAATTTTTCCACATTCTTGCCTACACTTACCACCTTGTTTTTAATAACTATCCTGACAGGTGTGAATTCCTAGTTCATTGTGGTTTTAACTTACATTTATCTCATGATTAGTGATGATGAACATTTTTCATATATCTATAAACCATTTGTATATCCTCTTTGACAAATGTCTATTCAAGTCATTGAACTATTTTAAATTAGGTTATTTGTTGTTTGTTATTCAGTTGTAAGAGTTTCTTATATATTTTGAAGATTAACTCCTTATCAAATAAATGGTTTGCAAATATTTTCTCCCAATCTATAGGTTCTCTTTTCGTTCTGTTTGTTTCTTTCACTGTGCAGAGCTTTTTAGTTTCACATAGTTTTACTTGTTTACTTTTTGGTTTTGTTGCCTGTATTTTTGGTGTCATAACCATAAAATAATTGTCAAGGCCAAGGTCATGAAAGTTTTCCTCTATATTTTCTTCTAGGCTTTTTACAGGCGCAGGTTTTGTGTTTAAGTCTAATCCATTTTGAATTAATATTTGCATATGCTATAAGACAGAGGTCCAATTTCATAGTTTTGCATAGAGATATAGTTTTATCGTAACCATTTGTTGAAGAAACAATCATGTTTCCATTGTGTTTTCCATTATTTCTAGAATAAGGAATAAAAGTCACATGATCCTCTCAATAGATAAAGAGTTTGACAATATTAAACATCCATTCATGATAAAAATTCTCGACATATTAGGTATGTAAGGCACACGTTAACATTAAACATTAAAAAGGGCGTATGTGCAAAGTTTTCCCTTTATTTCTGTGTATAATAAATGTTTTTCATTTATTTCTGTGTTTTCTATTCTGTTTCATTTTTCTGTATGTCTGTTCTTTACCGGTATCATATTATTTTTATTACTATAGCTTTGTTACTTATTTTGAAATCATGAAACATGATGCCTTCACCTTTATTCTTTCTCAAGATTTCTTTGATTATTCATGCTTGTGATTCTATCTGAATTTAGATTTTTTTTTTTGTATTTCTGTAAAAATGTGATTGTGATTCTAATAGATGTTGCACGGCATCTGTAGATTACTTTGGTACACATTAATATTTTTAAAATATCTAGTCTTCCCATATATGAATCTGGGATGTCTTTCCATTCTTGGTGGTTTATCTCATTTAGGTTCTTTCATCAATGTTTTTAGGTTTCAATACACAAATCTTTCACCTCCTTAATAAGTTCATTTCTAGATATTTTATTTTTCCTAAACTGTAACGATATTTTTAAAATTTATTTTTCAAATAGTTTTATATAGAAATGCAACTAATTTTGTATGTTTATTTGATATCCTGTGACTTTGCTGAATTAGTTTAATATTTTTTATGTATTTTTTCTTTACGATGTATTTAGGGTAGTGTATGTTTATATATATATACAATCATCCCTTCTACATTCAGGGACTTCCTGCATTCAGGTTTGTTTTCTCTCTGATTTGGAAGCCTTTTATTTCTTTTCCTTGCCTGATTGTTCTGTCTAGCACTTCCAGTGCTATGATTGAATAGAAGTGACAGAGTAGTTGTCCTTGTCTCATTTCTGAAATTAGAGAAAAAGCTTTCAGCTTTTAACTATTGGGTATAATGTTAGCTCTAGACTTTTCACATATGCCCCTTTTAATGTTAAATGTTAATGTGTGCCTTACATACCTAATATGTTGAGAATTTTTATTATGAATGGATGTTTAATATTGTCAAACTCTATCTATTGAGATGATCATGTGACGTTTATTCTTTATTCTAGTAATATAACATATCACATTAATTCATTTCTGTATGTTGACATATTCTTGTATCCCAGGGATAAATCTCTCTTCGTTATAGTTATAATCTTTTTAATGTGCTGTTGGAATCATTTTGCTAGTATTTTATTGGTGATTTTTGTATCGATAATCCTCAAGGATATTTTCCTGTAGTTTAATTTTCTCGTGGTTTTGTCTGGCTTTGAATTAGTATAATGCTGGCCTCATTTAATAAGTTTGAAAGTGTTCTCCTCCAATTTTTTGTATGAGTTTGAGAAAGACTAGTGTTAGCTCTTCTTTAAATATTTGGTAGGATTCACTAGTGAAGCCATCCGGTCGGTCCTATGCTTTTCTCTGTTGGGAGGTTTTGCATTATCAATTCAATCTTCTTACTAATTATACATCTGTTCAGACTTTCTATTTCTTCATACTTTAGTTTTGGTATACATTTCTAGGAATTTATTCATTTTTTTCTAGGTTATCTAGTTGGTAGGTGAATATTTGCATATAGTAAAATATTACTATGATCTTTTTTATTTTTGTGGCATCAATTGTAATGTTTATTTCATTTCTGATTTTATTTATTTGTGACAAGAGTAGATGTCCTGTCTCATTCCTCATTTCTCCTTTTGCTCTTAGTCTAGCTAAAAGTTTTTCGACTTTGTTTTCCAACAAACTATTATGTTGATTTTTTAAAATTGTTGTCTATTTTCTATTTTGTTTACTTCTAATTTTTTTTTATTTCCTTATTTCTGCTAACTTTGGGCTTATATACTTTTTTGTTTTTATTTTTGTTTAGTTCCTTGCAAGTAAAGTTAGATTGTTCATTTGAGATCTTTCTTCTTTTGTAATGTACGTATTTATTGCTAATAACTTTGCTTTTTTTGCTGCAGTCTAAGTTTTAGTGTGTTGTGTTTTCATTTTCATTTGTCTCAAGGTGATTACTTTCAAATTTCTTTTTTGATTCCTTTTTTGACTCAATGGCTGTTTACAAAGTCCTTATTCTTTGTTAAGGTTATCTCATGCTTGAATAAGATGTGAGTGCAACGTTAAACCTACCTGCATTGTGGAAAACAGGTAAAGAAAGATCAAGTGCCCTCTATTCTTTAACAAGATTTTCTAAAGTTCAACATAACATTATCTCTTATGTTTAAAGGGTTAGAATGTAATCTCATCATTGTACCCAGTTGCAAAGTATTTTGAGAATGTGCAAGAATTTAAAACGGAGTTCTGATACTAAATTTTAACGGGAGACTTAATATGGGAATTGCAACTAATAGTCTCTGCCATAGAACAAATTTTATTATTATTATTCAAGGTCAAAATTTGGGGACTAGAATGTTTTGTCTCGACTCTGTTTAGTCACATCATAGAGTCAAAACGTAGAGTTTTGTGACAAAAAATTATAGCATTGACTTTAGACTTTGTAAAGTGCCAAAGATACTTTACTGAACGATACAATTCCCTTCATATATGAGAAATCTAAAAACAGAGACATGGAAGAGCTTAATCACTTGAAATTCAGTGTTTTCTGGTTTAAATATGCTACTTTCTAAGTAAACAGAGTCATTTACTCTAAAACTAGTACATGGACTTTCTGTACTTCTTTAACCAGTTTTTATAATATCATTTCATTTTCTTCTAAATGTTTTTCCTTTCTTTTTTAATGCTTTTCTTTTTGTTAATAAATAGTTCTCCTCTTGCTTATCACCGTTTACAATTTTCAGGCTGAGCACATGTGTTGCTTTAAAACTTCCTAGGAGAATATTAAATAGTATTTAAGAACAAATCTTGGAAATCAGGCACACTGGGTTCAAATTCTACCTCTCTCCCAAAATAGTTACCTTTCATAAAAACTTCAAGTTTTGTTTTCTGGATCTATAAATTGCCATAATCATTGTCCCCACTATTTAAGGCGATTTCATAGTTTAACCAAAATAATGATTAACACTACTTGGTACTGTTAAGATTTCTATTATGATTTCTTTTTAATTTGGTCTTAAGTGTGCTCTATTGAGAGCTCTAGCTCTGTTCTGGCCAGAAATTCTTAGATGTATATTAGATGTATACAGTGTATCTTTAATGGAATACTTCTTTATCCTGACAGATGGCCTAATATCTGAGTGTTCAACCTGTGACCTAGTATGCTTTTCATAGGAATCCATTAGATAGCCTTGTGACTCTTACCAGAACTATATCTAGTTACTCCTACTGAGATACCCACTCATTAAGAAAAAACCCTGTAAAAAGATTAGGTTCAGGTGTGTGCATGCCAGGTGAGACACAATAAGGATGTAAAATCAAATGCATAAAACAGAATAAATTTATTACTTATAGGTCCAGAGAGGTTAGAGGTGCCCATGGGAAGCCAGTGGACCATCTGGAGGTGTCAGGGAGCCACCAGTGCTAGCTAACTGGTAAAAGCATCGTAATTAATTATCCATCCCACATCTGGTTGCCAGTGAGTACTAGTGGGAGGTGGAGGAGGAGTTACAATGGAAAACTTGGAAACATAAGGTGAGGACTTGTTCTTTGTGGATATTTATGTATAATTGATCTCTACTTTAAAATACTTTAAATAAATTTATGTTGCCTGAGGCCACCAATAGAGTCAATGTAGGAAGTCTGTCATAGTTGGTGTGCAGTGTGTGAAATCTGGTAGATGGACAATCCAATCGGGTGAGAACCTGGGGTACTATGGCAATTAGGGGAGAACGTGCAGTAAGAAGGCAGTTAGGGTACAACATCACCCTACTAATTTAAGTAATTGATCTTTCAATAGGTCTCATTGTCATTTGATGAGCTTAGCCAACTGAGGGAAGTAGGACAGATTGAAGTTCCACAGTGTGCCTTGTTCTAGTGCACACTATTGGACTGTCTGCGCTTTACAGTGGGTCCACTGATCAAAATCAACAACTTTGGGTGCTCCAACATAAATTAGAATAGATTTTGTCAGATCAGCAGTGATGGATGTGACTGTGACATGGTGTGTGGGAAAAGATAGTAGGAGTCCCATGAGGAGTCACTTACAGTAAAGCAATACCCAATAGTGGCAGTGGTGACCAGTAGGGGGCTTAGGTAATTAAGATGTCGTGAGCAAGGATCATCTACCTTAGGCACCCTACCCTAGTGGGAACATCCAAAGTTTTGTTTGGGGACAAGTTTCACAGTTATTTATAACTGTTTTACCTAAGGAAGGAGTTAAGGGTATTCTCTCTGGTAGGCCCAAATCTACAAAGGTTGAGGTGCCCTGGTGACTCAAAGTTATTTGAGCCCATGCTACCAATGAGTATGGCACATCAGATTGTTTTTGTTTTGTGTTTTTACATTGAGACAACATAGGCCTGTTTGGCAAGAGTGTCTACAGTGTTGTTAAAGTGAGTCTCAGATGTATCACAGTTGTGTGCTCAGACACGTGACATGAAAATAGAAAGAATGGTTGTAGCCACTTCCTGCCAAATGTAGGATCCCCATAGTGGCTTATTATGTATTTGAAAGTTATGTTTTCCCCTTATCCAAACCATACAGCTAACCCATTTGCCATCTCCCAAGAACAGGTGAAAACTTTTAATTCATGAAGGGCATGTTTTAGGGTGTCTTTAAGAGCCAGTCGTCAGTTACAAGTTTGGCAAAGTGGGCTGAGCTAAGGTTGCTTTTCTCCACCAGAGTGGTGTGTGCAGCCAATGGTGTGCTGCAGTGCTCCAGTGGGCCCCACTGCATACAATGGTGGCACTGTGATCAGTGAGGTACATGGTCTCCCAGGTTATGCAGTTGGTTCCAAGGCACTTCCTACCTAGCCAGAGAGTCGAATAGTAGAGATACCATCCATCACCCGTTCCTCAAAGGTGGTGGGCAAGGGGCTGAGTATGGGGAAAGCCACATCCTCCTTTAATTTGTAAAGACCTTTTGAATTAGGTTTAGCTCTCTTCTGAAGATACCATTTCCATTTTAACAGAGAGGCATCTCTGGACTTGCTGACCCCCTTCTGAGAACCGTCTCTAACCCAGGGCATTACAGGAACTTATCACATGCATGTAGCGTCATCAGCCTTAAGCCAGTGGACACCTCTGTCTCTGATAGTCCCCAGGAGGCTATCAAAATATAGTTTTCTAGAAAAAGATACAAAATGGTCTGTGGTAGTCACCTGGTCCACAAGCCCATGGGTAACCAAGAGTTGGCAAGTCATGTCCACAAGCTCCAGGAAGCATAGTCTACAATGGCCAGTGACTCTGCACAAAAGTCAGACCATGGAGGCACTAGGGGCAGGGCCGTTGTGCTGCTTGTTGAACCAATTTTCATACCCCAACTCTGGGACTTTCCAGAGTGGAAGGAACTGAATCTGCATGTAACAGTGTAGATAAGTTTAAGGGATAATGTGAAATGTGAAATGTGTTGTGGGTAAAGTGAGTGAAGGCCCGGAAGGTGTTATGTTTGAGTATCTGAGATGGTTAAATTGTGAGTAAATGATATTTGACTATAGGGGAGATTTCTCAACCTTTAACTGCCTATATAGTCCCCAGGAACTTTATTGAGGTGGCAGGCCTCTGTATTTCATGGGGAGCAATGGCCCAACCTAGGTCCGGTACATATTCAGTTAGAATATTTAAATCATTTTTTTTACTGCCTCTCTAGCAGGCCCCTTTAATATCACGCCATGTAAATAGTGCCAAACCTGGCAATATTTTAATTGTGATGTTAGAGAGCTTGCTGGCAAAGGTTGTGGGCAATAGCTGGGCTGTTCAGGTATCCCACAGGGAGATGAGTGAACATGTATTGTGCTCCCTTCAAAGGGAAGGCAAATTGGCTTTGGGAGTCTGCTGAAATTGGAATGGAACAAGATCTATTGGCCAGACCCACTGCTGAAAAATGGGAACCGAGAGCCTTTTGGGTACTGTCCATTAATTCAACAATGTCAGCAATGGGGGCTTTAATAGGTGGCACCTGGGAATTTAAGTTACATTAATTTTTAGTCTCCATTCATTTGTGGTGACTTTTAATACAGGCCAAATTGGACTATTACTATAAAATAGTGGAGACAATAACTCCTTCTAGTAATAGAATTAGTGGTCATAGACCTTCTGTACCTAGTTTTAGTAGTTACCGTGGTGTATTTACCACCTTGACAGGGGCTGGCAACTGTAGTGGGTCCCACTTGCATTTTCCCACCAGCAGTGCTATGAATTTAAATTTGATCTGGCTGAAGTGGCAGTAAGCCAATGCCTCAATCCCTATAATGAGAAAAGAAAGAGTCAGTAAAGCCACCATCACTAACAGAATTAATGAAAACATTTCCAATAGATGCAAAAATTAAGATGTGTTTCTCTTAAATAACCTTTCTGGCCATGCCCTGCAAATTGTATGTGGCATCTTTTGGGTGTAAACTAAGATTTCCTAAGATAACAGAGACCTGGACACCAAGTGTCCACAGGACTAAGAACCTTTGGGAGTTACCCATCTTCCAATGAACCACCAATGTTGTAAAAGGGTGATTGTCCTGAATGGCAGGACAAGAGCCAGGGAGAAGCCAAACTCCTATGGCAGGAAGTTAGGGATCACCAGTTCTGAAGTTTGGGGAAGGGAGTTGGCTCCCCTTATTGTTTGAGAAGATTGTCCCCTTGGGATCCCTGAATGGACGCTTGGGGAGGACACCGCCAAAGCTGTAGTTGTGTTAAGTACATCTTTTTTCCTTCATAATTTAAAGTTAGGATTGCTTGTGATTAATTCATCTGGAATGTCCATATCCCTTAATTGACAGCATGGTGGCCATTCAGAGGGTCTTTGTGGGAGCATTTCTAGATGAGGAGGTCTTGGCACCAGGAGGAGGGGCGTGGGTTATATAGTCCTGTATTGGGGGCTTCCCTCAGTATTCAATAATTTGGAATCGGGGTGAGAGCTCCCCTCAGGACGGGACAACAAAGCTCTACCCACTAATGCTTCTTGTATGGTGTGTATAGTGCCTATCTAATTTAACAATAAGGCCTTATAGTTAGGAGGGGCATATTGATAAAGAAAGATCTGTGAGAATATATGCTTTAGCATCTATTATATGTATGAAAGGTTTTATTTTGGAATTTATGTAGATGTATAGTACATGGTCTCTGTTATCAATGAGCTCATAATATATAAAGTCAATGATAAACACATAAATACTATATAAGGAACTGTGACAGTGATCATAATAGGGTTATAAAAATTGCTATGAAATATTGAAGAAAACAGTTTATTCCATCTTAGAGAACAGGTCAGGAAAAGTTTATTGATTTTTATCTATTAGTATAATGGTGCTGTTCCTCATCATTAATAGTGTGTCCTGATTTTTCATTTTTTTTCGTAGAGTTGGATTTATATTGTGTAAGCTACAATGATCATAAAAGGAATTAACCCATTTAGTGACTAAATGAATGACCCTGATTTCACTCATCAGAGTATTGCTCTACATGCTGAAGCCTGCATTGTTTCATTATTTTCCCTTGTTCTCATATTGCTGTTAAGCTTTTCACACTTGCTGTTAAGGCCCCACTCACTAATTTTGTAGGACTCTACTGAATCTTCAGGATTTTTATTTTATTTAACCTGAATATGCAAAACAATCCCTCCTCTGACTCTTTTTTTGTCTGTTTGTTTTCTGATATTAAAGGTCTTATGGAATTTAGAAAAATCTAAGAATGAAGCTGTCATCAGTTCATAAGTAAAGTGGAGATTGTGAGAATGTCTGAGTGGGTATTATGAAATTAATTTTTGTTTTTTAAATGCTTAGCAAACCACTTGTCTCATACTAGATTCATAATATATGTGTATTTATTATGGAGAAAATCCTATCTCTTGTAATGGTAGTGTACACTTTTCAATACATAATGAACAACAAGCAATAGTGATGGTCTACATCTGAGGGCTAGAAGTTGAAGTAAGGATATTAACGATGTATTTTGTTGCTTCAAGTTAGACAGGTCCTACTAAAATAGGAAGATATTGTTTAACAAAAACACCTTTAGAATTGTAAATTGACAGAATTTTCTATGGGAAGATATTAATAAATGTTAGCTAATGCAGACAGAAATAAAAGTTCCTTAATGTTTATGGATTGTATTTTCATGAAATGTATATACAGCCAATGTCACAGCATTCATTTGTCATTATTTCAAGTTTTCCATTAAAAAATTAAAAGCATCAATATATGCACTTTCTATGTTATGATATAACAGTAATAATGGCAGTTAGAAAGAACTGTCTGCTACTGTTATATCAATATTTTTTAGTAATTAGATTCATCACACAGTGACTGGTCTGGGCTGCTTATTACCTGCTTTCATACAGCTTTAAATTATGTGTTCTTAAGTTGAGTAAATTTCAAAAGTCATACACAGCATTTGCTGCAAGTATCTCTGAAGAATACGATAACAACAATTGAAATAATGGTCATGCTATAATTTTATTTTATGAAAGGGAAGTATACCTAATTGTAACATATTTTCCCCCAAACTATATGTGCCTCAACTGTCAATCAGATGGATTCCTTACCACTGAATCTAATGAAATATATAAAGTTTTTTTTTAAAAAAGCATTTGATTGACAGGAAAGTTTGTCACACATAAATCTGATACTAGAGTTGAGTATAACAAGGGTTTTGACTGACAGGTTAACAACTGAACTATCCACCCTTATTTTGTGTTGCTCTATAACATTTCCGAAATTGAATGAAGGATTCCAGGATTCTAATCTCCACAGAAAGTTTTTTTTTTTTTAATACCAGGGTTTTTTTTTTTTTTTTTTTTTTTTGAGGAAGACAATAGATTAAAATCAGAACAGATTAAAATGGCAAGGCTAAGATGGAACTACTTTGATTATATTCTTTTTGGAAAATTAATTTTAAATTATTTGACATGTTTTAGTGTCAGAGTAACTAGGAAAATAAAAGGAGCCCCTAAGACAACAAAAATAACCGCCAGATTAATAAGAAAAATAGTTAAAATACTATGTAGAATTTTAATATACTAATTTATTTTTATGATTTATTAGGTAGTCAACTCATTTTAGTTACAGTTCAGATTTTAGTTATAAAAAAACAGTGGAAGTTTACCAGGAAAAATATATAGCAACTGCAAATGTACCATTTCTGATATTGTAAATTCAGTTTTATTGCCGATGCTTTCATTTTAGATTTAGTTTTCTTACAGATAGAATGAGACTATGTTTTATTTTATATTCAGCTATGTCCCAAAACAAGAATAAATGTTAGATTTTATATATCAAAGTAAACTTTATAATAATCACACACTGTTTGTGTAAAAAACCTTTCAAATGTAATAATTATATTTTAACCAATTGTGTTTTTATTTGGCATAACTGAATTGACTGGTTTAAATTACTTGTAATAATGAATAGCCCATTTATGGCAAAACTTAAAAGAATAAATGTTCTTAGAAAGAATTAAAAAAAATGGGAAATGAAACAACTCTGTGCCAAATAAGATACCAAAGATAAAATTACTTTTTGAAAAACTAGCATAAGCTTTGAAGTTGTATTTTAAAACACTACAAAATATTTCAATTAAAAAATATATTGTTTTGTTTTTCTTCACATAGGACTCATGTTTTCTATTTTTGTAAGAGTGGAATTTATTAAAAAAGGATTGGAATGTTTCAGACCCACTGTGTCACTGAAGATTAAGTTCAACTGCGAGAAGCAGTAAGCCCTAAGTAACAGTGATTTACAGAAAATACTCAAGCTGGGTTCTGACTCTGTGAAACCGCAGTCATTGGTCTACCTATAAACTCTTCCAGTATTTAAATAAACTACTAATTATGGCTCAAATTTTGCTTAACCCTGAACTCAAGCATGCTTACTTCCAACAACCATATGCCCCTCAATTATCCCCATTGTTTCGCACTGATAGACACATGTTCATAATTGCTTAACTTAAATTTTGGTTCTCAGAACTGGCAAGGATAGCCTTCACTCAAATATAACCCAACAATATAAGCAAAAATAAAAAAAGGAAAAAAAAAATTATATATAGTCCCAGAAGTACTCTAAGGCATCATTCAGTTGTTTGGTTGTACAATAGGGGTTCATTAAATAATTGTTAAGTGAATGAATGAATGAAAGTTTGTATCCTAATGCAAAAAACAAAATCAAACAAACTAACAAAACACCCAAATTAACATGTGACTTTAAAAAGCAACCAATGACAAGTAAGGTACTACCAGCTAAATGAAAATACAAAGTTTTTATTCTAGTATTAAAAAATGTCCCAATGTATTATGCATTTCAAAATTGCTAAAAGAGTAGATCTTAAGAGTTCTTACTGCAAAAAAGTATATGAGGTAATACATGTATGAAATAGCCATATTTAATCATTCCATACTGGACGCACATTAAATAAATACAATTATTATTCATCAGTTAAAAACAAAAACCCTGTCACACTACCCAGAAGCAGGACAGATAAAAGTCACCTGTTTCCTCACTGATCAAAAGCTGTTTTTTTGTCCTTTACTTTCATTCCTTAAGAAACTCACCTTAATGCAAGTTTTTATCTGGAATTATGGGATTAAAATATTTTAATAAGAAGGAGCGGGATGAAAACAATATGAGTAATCGTATTCCAGCACCCAAGGGATCATCATAGATGAACATGAACTTCTAGGGAACACTGACCAGGGAAGAGAGAGAGAGCTTGAGGTATTTATTGCCTCCATTCCTACTCTATCTCACCTCAAACATGACAGTGGTCTGGTTTGTGGTTAGAGTTGCTTTGCAGAGGCCTTCTTTCCAGCTTCCAAGGTTTCTCCAGCCTCCTTTAACATTGTCCCTTCCCTCTGTGCCTTCAAATTGGGTATGGGTATCAGCATTCCTCTGCTACTAACCCCTGGAGAGTTTACCAGCCTTTTTATTCTCTTTAACTCTGCTTGCATATCTGTAAATAAACCCTTCATTAAACTATCCTCAGTTAAACCCCTGGAGCATGCCATCTATGTCTTCCTAAAACCAGCTTGCACAGTTTTTGACCTATGCATTTTCTTAAGTATTTATTGATGCCATGATTTCTCATGTGTATTTCACTTCTCTCTTTCTAACGATTTTTAAAATAGCAGTTATTTTTCTGTGTGCAATGAAATAATTGGA
The DNA here is from genome assembly GCF_008728515.1 of Papio anubis. Classification (NCBI taxonomy): domain Eukaryota; kingdom Metazoa; phylum Chordata; class Mammalia; order Primates; family Cercopithecidae; genus Papio; species Papio anubis. The sequence continues at coordinate 77,972,381 of NC_044985.1, forward strand.
TATGTATTTTTTAAAAAGAACACTAGAAATGACAATGACTAAACAATGTCTCCTGGGAGTGATAAGAAAAAAAACATAAACTATCCTTCTAAGAAGAATGCTGCTATTGTCAAATGAATTATTTAGAAAAATATATTCAGCAATTTTCACATGATTTAAAGCCTCTCTAATTCCAGGATAAAAAGAAATACAGGTGGATTTTGGTGTTTATGTATATGGGAGAAGCATGAATATATAAGTGGGTGCAGAAAGATCTTCACTAATAATTTAATGAACTGTGTTAAATATTTTAATTTCATCAAAATCTCAGGTTACTTGATTCTTAAAAGAAGAATGAAAGTCCCATATATTGCAAAAGCATTAATGACAAATTGAGTACTTACTGAAGTTCTTTGAGACCCATCATGAAGCATATGATTTAATTTTAAACTATTAGACATTATAAAATAAAGTCGTGTTTTTAGTTTTCCACATAACATTTATTTCAAAACATCTGTTATATGAGAATGTCTAAATTTCCTCTAAGACTTCATAATATTTTTGAAGGTTTTTTAAAATCATTAAGAGACCCCCCCATGTTTTAAGAGAGTTTTATATTATTAACTAGAAAATTATAATTTTAGAATACATGCCTATGGATTATTGTAGCCAATTTTTTGAAGTTTATATATTATATTCTTTAATTTTATAACCTTTAAATGGTGTTTAATTAATTCTAATAACTTTTCCTTTGTACTGTATGTACTTATGATGGCAGCGTCGGTCCGTCTGAAGCTGCCGCTGCCATGACACATGACACGGGCTATAGTGGGGAGGTATGGCTGGGGCTGTAGTGGGGAGATGTGGCCGGGACTGTAGTGGGGAGGTGTGGCCGGGGCTGCATGTTTCAAGGAACCAGCAGGAGCTGGGAACAGGCGGAAACCCGCCCCCTTCCAAGTTGGAGGGCCAGGAGTCCTGCCCTCCTGGGTGCCGCAGCAGTCATCTAACCACGACTGCAAACCGGGAGCATCTTTGCACTCTCCGGTACCTGGTAACCCTCCCGTGCCCCCAGAAGCTCAGAAGTACCTGACCCTGCTGCTGGGCCGGTCCCCGCTCCTGGTACCCACTCCTATTTCGGAGCAAAATTGTAGCCAAGACCAGGTGTTGTCACAACCCATAAAGATGTGTGTGTGCTTGGCCCCTTCCGGACTTTGGGCGCTGACAAGCACCAGAAGGAGGCAAAAGGTAGGCTAAGGGCTGCGTGGTGCAGGTCTGCAGGCAACCCTCGGCAGGAACAGCTCGGGAGCCATGGGAACCGTGGATGAGAAGTTAATTGCAGTAGGAGGCAGACAAGCTTCTAGGTGGAAAGGGGAGGGTCCCCAGTGAAACGCCATCTTCAGACCAGGGACAGCATGATGCCTGGGTTCCAGGCTGCCAGTTACTGGGACCAGAGTGAGAACTGACGGTGCTGTTTCCCGGCCCACCGATAGCTGCCCATTGACCAATCAGCATGCACACCCTCACCTCTGAAGTGCACAGAAACCCGGGACTCAGCCAGACTTAGTGAGACTACAAGATGACCAGCCTGTGGAGAGGAGCTACCCATTGTGGGTCTCCTCTCTGCTGAGAGCTGAGCAGGCAATGGGACAACCTGCCTGCAGAGAGGAGCCTGTGTCTCTTTGCTGACAGCTGGACTCTGGTTGGGACAACTTGACTGTGAAGAGGAGCTACTCACTGCAAATCTCCTATGAGCTGTTCTGTCACTCAATAAAGCACCTCTTAGCCCAGTTCACCCTCCACTAGTCCACGTACCTCATTCTTCCTGGATGTGGGACAAGAACTCGGGACCTGCCATATGGTGGAGCTAAAAGAGCTGTAACAAAAATGGCTGAAACACGCTCCTTGCTCTCCATGTTGTGGGTGACAAGTAGGAAAGAAAAGCTGTGGATCTTTGGGAAGCCCAGACCTAGGAGCTCCTCGAGCCAGGACTGTGACATCCTCTTTGGTGCTCTGTGGTTCCTGGCATCTCCTACCTTCTGTGCCAGCTGTGGAAGCAGCTTGAGCTATGCCTGGTCCAGCGCAGCCTCTGAGGGAGCTGGTGCCCGTGTTGGAGCCTGGAGCTTCCCAACCCGCTGCAGCCACTGTGCCTGGCTCTGTGCAGTGGTCGGACCCCATGCTCGCCTTTTCACACACCCTTGCCACTCCACGCCTGGCTCACCCTTGGCAGGCATGAGATTCAGGCCGGTAGCACAAGCCCAGTGCAACCTGGCAGGCTAAGTGGGAGGAACAAGGCCAGCAGGCCCAAGCAAAACTTGGGCAAAGGCACCACCAGCCACAGAGATTTATGGTTGGAAAACCAATACCGCAAGAATCTTGTAACAGTTACATACACAAATTTTTCTTTAAAATAAACTATTTCACATCACCATATGTAGAAATATATTTGGGGCTAATTTTGTTTATTGGGTTCCCAATTTTTCTACATAGAGATTCCTAATAAGTAGGTTTTGTGTCAATGGGAAATGCATCTTAGGACTGCTAGGAGCATGAAAAGGGAAGATATTGATGCATCGATGCTGGTCATTAAATAATTATTATTACTTTGACTTTTAAATATTCTACTCCTATATAATTTCAATTTTAAATATTCAAAATTCTATAGTGAACAGAAGTTTACTTTCATTAGATTGAGTAAACCAAATACTCATAAAGTGATATAATAAGAATTTTAAGAAATGGACAGCTCATGCCTGTTAAGAGCTTACACTTTCAGAATGTTGACTTCAGAGAACAATTTGAGTTTAGTCGCTATGCACGTTTTTCTTTGATAAATCCTTTGGAGTGGGACGGAGCAAAGAGCTCTTCTTGCTTGAAAGACACAGAAATCAATGGTTGGATATCAGAATCATTTCTAGGAAAGATCGCTTCCAGCCATTTTTGCCTTTTATCCACAGTCTCCAATGCTACACTATAGTTTCTAGACTCTATTATTTTCTGCATCCAGGTAGGCATCAGAATCATCTAAAGTACTGCTTCTCAAAATGCTACATACACAGGAAATACCTGTGTCTCTTGTTAAGATGTAGATTCTGACTCAGTATGTCTAGAATGTGGGTGAGAATTTTGAATTTCCAAAAAATTCCCAATTGAGACTAATACTGCCAGTCTACAGATTATATTTTAAGGAGCAAAGACTTAGGGCATCTATTAAAAAAGACTGTTGGACTCCCTAATTAGAATTCTGTTTCAGAACATCCATGGGTAGGCTAGGAAATCTTTATTTTTAAGGCAAGCGCTGTTTTTCTATTTCCACCAGTCTGCTTTCTATTTAAAAATTAAGGCCTCAGATTCTCTGAATAAAAATTAAAGGTCTGTCTTCTTTTTGTTATTTGAATTTCCAATCACTTACTCAAAGGTCTAATCAAAGAAATGCCTCTGATAGACCAGAAACAGAAAAGTGTCATAAGAAGCACAACTTGCACACTTATCTACATACAGGAGATAATAGATTCCAGGAATCAGACAGCATGCATTTTAATCCTGAAAATTTCACACAGGGTTGGATGCAATTTTAATACCCATGCCTTTAGATATACCTAAGCATCAAGGTTACTTTAAGGAATATATAAACAAAATAAATGCTGACTAGCTTTTCAGAGCTGCAAAAACACTATTTAAAAAATTTCCATGCATATATAAAATATTGATTCCTCAATTACTAATAAAAAATGTAATATACATATTGGAAAATAGCACACCATATAACTGATAATGTTTTATGTTCAAGTATTATTCACCTGCCTTTTATTGTAATAACATATAAAAATAGAAGTTCTTGGGGAAAAAATGAAGAAAGGATACTTCTAAGCATTTTTGTAAAATAATTAGCAACAATTGAATGCTACTATTGTAGTTAATAGGAGTGTGTGCTTTAATGCATATCTCCAGAATCATTAATTCAATACAACATAATTCATACAACAAATGTCAATGAATGATACTCATTCACCATATCATTTCAAGTAACTATTTTATGTCAGGCACTGTTTTAGGTGTTAGAAATTCAGAGGCAAAAAAAAAAAAAAAAAAAAAAAAAAAGAATCTACAAATATGGATCTTATATTCTACTGAGAGAGACCAAAACTAAACTAAAAATACTGACATTCTGTTAAATTTTGCATAGCGAAAGTGTTATAAAAAATAAAATCAGTGAAAGTAAATAGAAAAATGCAAGAATTGTTTTTGTTTTGTTTTGCTTTGCTTTGCTTTTTTGAGGTTTGAGGGGGCATTTATTGAGCAGATAAAAGAATGACATGAGGGAGAGGAGCACGTAAGAATCCAGAGGATTCATCCCAGGCAGATGGAACAGCAAAAGTGGGAGCACTGCACCAGGAATATCTTTAGTGGACCTGAAATTAGAAAAGAAAAGCAAGTGTGTGTGTGTGTGTGTGTGTGTGTGTGTGTGTGTGTGTCGGGGGCGGGGAGCGGGAAGTGGGGTGGGGAAGGGGGTTGGTTCATGAGGACCTGAATGAATGAATTATGTAAGGTCTTCAGGCCACAAGAAATTGTTTTTACTCTATATAAAGCACTGGACATTTTTGAATAGGATTTTTAAAGGACCACTGACTTCCTGCATGGAAGATGAAATAAATGGGAAGAAAAGTGAAAGCAAGAAAGCAAGTTAGAAGGCTAATATAAAAAGTAAATAAAAATGCAGAAGAAAGATGAAAAGGTCTTGTAATAGGATGGCAGTATGAAGGGAGTGCTTGAGAAATATTCACCATTAAGGTGTTTTGAAAAAGTGGCTGATTTCATTCTTGCTGTGAGAGATGAGAAGTGACTATTCATCAGTAATTTTTCATAAATTATTACCTGAACAAACTCTTTAATAACTATCTCTTGCATAAGCATGTCATTTTAATGAATAAAAACACAGACTATGAATGACAGAAGTTATACAGCCTTGTTATTTTAAAGCTTTTTTAAGAATAAGTTCAATATTATTTCATTTGCATAAAATTGTAAAAAACCAGAATTTTTGAATTACGTTTTTGTTTAATGATATTTATAATATAATTACCATTGACTTTTATCTTACAATTTATCTAGGTAGAAAACTATTTTCCCCCTAAACTTTGAGAATATATTTAAAGGAATTTTAACTGGTTGTTATAATTACAATAAGATGAGTCAAGTCAAAATTACTGAGATGAGTATCACGATATCAATGAATATTTTCAGATTCTTTTTTTGACAAATATAGTTAAAAAATTTAAGCAGATACAAATTACTATACTGTACCATAGACATTTTTACAAATGTAATTCATGCAACATACACTTTTAAGTATGAGGTTGACAAAAATTAAATATTACCAAGAAACTAAACTTGTCCTTTTCATTAAATATCCTTAGAGCAAAATTCAATGCCAATGTTGATGGTATGTATAACACTCCAAACAAGGAGTTTTGTGGCCCATTCCACAGTCCCAACACTTCTAAATCAATGAACACAAATGGAACCTGTTCATCATCGAGAACTATTCCACCCTCCAAAATTTTTAATCCATCCTTGCATGTTAGGCTTTCTTTCAAGAGTACATCACCGGCCGGGCGCGGTGGCTCACGCCTGTAATCCCAGCACTTTGGGAGGCCGAGGCGGGCGGATCACAAGGTCAGGAGATCGAGACCACGGTGAAACCCCGTCTCTACTAAAAATACAAAAAATTAGCCGGGCGCGGTTGTGGGCGCCTGTAGTCCCAGCTACTCGGGAGGCTGAGGCAGGAGAATGGCGGGAACCCGGGAGGCGGAGCTTGCAGTGAGCTGAGATCCGGCCACTGCACTCCAGCCTGGGCGACAGAGCGAGACTCCGTCTCAAAAAAAAAAAAAAAAAAAAGAGTACATCACCAAATATAAATCTTTAATTATAATCTCCATATGAATATTTTCCAAATCCAGACATCTATCTTGTCCTTTCTCCTCAATCAATACATATATATGTATGTCCTGATATGGAGATATCAGTAATATCTAGTAATCTAGTCCTGATATGGACTAGATTTTTACTATGTATTTTTCTAGTTCAAGATCTCCTCATCCCTAATCTAGACAATTACAAACGTTTTCTAACTTTTCATCCTACTTTCAGCCCCTTTTCTCTATACATCTCACACATTGCTATCATGGTTATTTTCCCAAACATAGCTGGATCCCAGCTTTTTTATGTGACTTCCTCATAAAAAACACAATGAATGCTACCCCTTGCCATCAGAATATATTACAATTCCTTATGAGATACAAAGCAGTCACTTATCTATGCCCTTCACTAGTGAGCTATAACCTCAACTCTTTCAGAATATTTTTAACATTTTATTTAATTTATAATCTTTATTGTTCTATTTATAATCTTCACTTTGATTGTTGATCACTGTCCACAGCACTGTAACACACAGTCTCAGTTAGTAACTCTATCACCTTGAATTAGACACACACATGAATATGCGTACACACATACATATATACAATCTTTCTTTTTGAATGGAGTGCATGGAATAGTGGCTGTAGAAGGCTAAACTACAGGCTATCACATCCACCTGCATATTTAACAGATCTAGAAACTTTTAATACAAGCTCATTAAGAGAGGTGACATAGTAAAATTTAGGTGTTGTGAAGGGAAAAATAAATGTTGAGTTACAGCCGTAGGGTCCCTACTCTCCAGCTTCTGGTCACATGGTATGATAATTTACAGTCAGGCATCTGTGGTCTACAGATGTTTGTGCCCTTGCCCTTACTGAAAATGTAGTGCTACAGGTTCCTTCTGGAACAATACCAAAATCTACAACTGCCTCGAAAGACTGGGTTGAAGCCTTAGAGATGGCAAGGTGAAGTCAGAGGGATTAGAAGTATTGAGCTCGGGGAAGCATCCTAAAAAAGTACATGTTGTGAAAATGTTAGTGGCCTTCGTCTGTGACTAAAACTCATACCTTTCCTAGAGCTCCAGTCCTTTTTCTAGTTATCTTGCACAGAGCATCACTATCCATATAAATAGTACTTCATACTTTCCTTTCATTTAATTATTCCAAAATCCTTGTCACAATAAAGTAATTCAAATGATCATTGTTTCAAATATATTATCATACTTAGGGATACATTTTATTGATCAACATATCTTTTTATGTAGATTAAGATAATTTATAAGACCCAAACACATCTAAATCCTTAACATGGACAGTTTTCGGATCTGTATCCTTAGGAGAAATCATATTAATAGGCTGCAGTACCAGAAAATAAATTTATTTCACTGACATTTTGCTTTTATTTTCCCATGGCGCAAATGAATAAACAAAACTAAGAAACTTTACAGATACATTCATTGCTGTGGTCTTGCCACAGCATAGATTAAATCACAATAGATATATGTTTGAAACATTTTGAGATAGGAAAAGGAATACTTTTACTCTCAAAAAAATACCATGCCTTATGAAATGGAGGTTTCAAAGTAAAATTAGATCAGTACAGTTTATATTTATTATTCAATGAAATAAAAATAAGTGCCTACCTATCTCGAACAGTGGGAGAAAAGAGAAGATACAAAATTTGTGTCTGAGTTAACATTTTAAATCTGTGCAACATGTATTGAGTTTTTCTTTTTTATTCTCTTCTCTCATTGAAGCAGGACTATATACATACTGCTAGGAGAAACATGTACAGTATATAGAGAGATAAACAGAAAGATAGACATAGATAAAAAGAGCGGGAGAGGAGAGATGAAGGGAGAGAGAGTTCCCTGGGTGGGATCTATGTTGTAATGTTATTAAAAATGAAAAATATAAAATCATTATTAAAAGTAAAAATGGTCAGGCACAGTGGCCCACACCTGTAATCCCAGCACTTTGGGAGGCCGAGGTGGTTGGATCACGAGGTCAGCAGATCGAGACCATCCTGGCTAACATGGTGAAACCCCCATGTCTACTAAAAATACAAAAAATTAGCTGGCATGGTGGCGAGAGCCTGTAGTCCCAGCTACCAGGGAGGCTGAGGCCGAGATAGCGCTACTGCACTCCAGCCTGGGCGACAGAGTGAGATTCCATCTCAAAAAAAAAAGTAAAAATGTATATTGTTTTATTTTTACTTATAGTAGTACTTTATTTGAAAGCACATTTCCAGCTTGATATGTGGAACTTACAAGTTATGACTTTTCATTTCACCTATTCTATCCAGTGCCACAAACCATATGTGGAGATTTAAATTTAAACTTAATGATTTACATAGCATAAAATTAAAAATTTAGTTTCTTCATCCTACTAACATTTTAGGTGCTCAGTAGCTACATATGACTAGCTCTAATACTGGACAGCTATGAGCAGCATTTGTAAAGACTATCTTAGATAACACAGAATTCCTTAATGCACATTGAATTATTACATTTAAAATAAGTTCTTATATTTTTTCTTGACAAGACTTGAGAAACATTTTTAACTATGGCAGAAAAAGAAGGAAAATTTATTCAGTTAAAAAGAGAAAACTTCACTCGAATATTCAGGTCTTCTTAAAAAGTTAGTTACCATAACTCACAGAAGAGAGTAAGTTCAAAGGGGAATTACTCCCTTACTCACAATTGAACAAGTTATGAAAATGCTCAAAGATAATAAACAAGAAGTTTTTGATGAACACGAATATTCTCCACTAATTAAAATTTTTAAAATGTGTTTATGCTTTAGAAATAACTGAAAACCTTCCATAATTTAAAAATTATTAAGCAGCATCTCTACATCATAAGAAATTTGTAAATTTATCTCCTTTTCAATCTTTCAAATGCCATAGGACTAGGACAATTAAAAGCTTTAACTGACTGAATAAATTAAAACATTATTATGATCAATATAACATCACAACTCACTGTCACATTCTCATTAATTTTAGTAAGTGCATTTTAAAAACAATTATAGTATGTAGTTATTGCATACCTACTATGTAGATGATCCCATTTAGACCTCATTAGAACCCTATGTTTGTTAACTTTATTTTCTGATGGATAAGTCAAGGCTCAGAACAGTTAGCTAGCTTGCTCAAGATGACATTTCTAGTAGTGCAGCTAGGTTTTGAAATCTGGCAGATCATCTCCAAAGGCTCTACTTAAAAACTGCTATGATAATACTGATGTTTTGTTTATTCAACAAAGACATTTGAGCCTCTCTTTTATGTGTGTGTATGAGTGTGTGTGTACGTGAATGCGTATGTGTATATGTGTATATACACACCAAGCACTGTCCATTTCTTTTCTTCCCTAAAGATATAACAGAAAATGAAACACATACAGATACACACAAGTACATACACATACCACACACATATTTTTAAAACTAAATTGAAGATTTACATTATATATTTTAATTTATAAGGATCATGTAGATATGAATTATGAAATTTAAAATTTTTCTAAAGGCACATATTTAAAAGCACTTAGAACAATGTTTTAGTTCCAGCAATTAAATGGCTTAGTTAAAAAGAAATCACTTTTTTTATATGTGGTTTTCTTTTAAAAGTAAAATCTGATCAAGTAATGAAGAAAGAGGTAGGTGAAAAGCAAATGCTATAGGTTATCTTTTGCAATAATAAATAATAATAAATGTAACTTAGAACAAATACTTAAGGGTAATTAATTACAAATATCTAATTTCACAACATGTCTGGTTTGCTAAAATTCTGTCACACAAAAGGGAATTCTTGACTCTAATCTGGAAGCCTTGTACCAAATATTTAGTATGCATATGACATGTTTGTGAAGACTTAACTACCTGAATAATGTATTTAATCAAGAAACTTAAATGCAATGTGTTTTTCAATGTCTGCTGATTAGGAAAAAGCATGATCAGCCCCCCAAGACTTAAAACTTAGAGCTAATAGTATGTGTAATGTTCATTTAGAGTTTTAAGTTTTAAAATAAAAATTAAAAACTTAAATATGATGTCTGTTTCAATTCATGATGCATTCTTTCAACTTCATAAATAACAGCGAATAGTAAAAAAGAGATAATTTCAAATTAAGAAAAAATAATATATACATTTTAATAATAATTCTTTGATGAATAAAATCCCTACTTGGAATCCTTTTCTTTTTTTCTTTTTCTCCTAAACTATGAAAGACACCCTGATAAATATAAAACTTTTAATATAAAACTATTATACAGTTTAAATTTGTTTGTTTAAATGTGTATTCTATACATTTCCCAGGATACTATTGTTGAGGAAGAAAGGGATCGCACATGGGAATTTGCAACATGCCCCATGTCATGGTTAATATCAACTGTCAACTTGATTGGATTAAAGGATTCAAAGTATTGTTTCTGGATGTGTCTGTGAGGGTGTTGCCAAAGGAGTGAGTGGAATGGGAGAGACAGATCCACCTTTAATGTGGGTGGGCAACATCTAATCAGCTGCCAGTATGGCTAGAATAAAGCAAGCAGAAGAATTTGGAAGGACCAGACTTCATGCATCTTGTGGCCTTCATTTTTCTCCTGTGCTGGATGCTTCCGCCCTTGAACATTGGGCTCCAAGTTCTTCAGCTTTTGGACTCTTGAACTTAAACTAGTGGTTTGCCAGGGGCTCTCGGACCCTTGTCCACCACTGAAGGCTGCACTGTTGGCTTCCCTACTTTTGAGGTTTTGGGAGTACTGGCTTCCTTGCTCCATAACATGCAGACAGCCTATCATCGGACTTCACTTTGTGATCTTGTTTGTCAATTCTCCTTAATAAATTCCATTTCACATATAAGTATATCCTATTAGTTCTGTCCCTCTAGAGAACCCTCACTAATACACCCCATCAGTTAGATTACTTGAATTCCAGTTCATTCTTCTCTCATCCCATGAACATTCTCTTCCTCCAACCAGTGCCAAGGATGAGGGACAGAAAATATTGCTGAAATAGTTTAAAATGCATCATAATATGCAATGATTCTCCTGCTCACTGATATAATTGCCATAGCTATTGTCGAGGTACTTACATATATTTTCCTCCAAGACAAACTTCCGTCTAAGACACGTAATTCCTTCTGAATGCTTTATTCATCCTTCAGGAGAGGAAAACTCACTTTTCAGTGCATACTTTAGAAAAACTGGCACAAGTCACTCCTCCAAAATAACTCCTTTGGTAGAGATCAGTCTTTCCTAATCTTTACTGTAGGGCTGCAGCTTTCTAGTTTGAGACATTATGCTGTATCTCTTCAGAGAGATTTAGTATGAACCTCAGACAAACAAACATGAGTTCCAGGTAGCTTCTACTTCGTCCATCAGTTTTCCTAATTAATTATTTATATCAAAACTTGTTGTATGCCTATTCCGTTCCAGGCACTGTGCCTCAAATGTTAAATATAAAAGTGAACCAAATCTAATGAAACTTAAGCCACTGGGACATAAACAATAATCAAATAAAGACACAACTGTCAGGGCACTTCTTTTTTTAAGGAAATTTTGCAGCACTTGCAAATTTCTGATCAATCTTCACAGCATTGGATAGGAGGCAGAGAACACAAAATCCCTAGTGACATCATTGATGCTATCTGGAATGTGGCATTCTTCCTCCCTTCACTGTTCACACGACAGTGCCATCAATGTGTTTAAAAATCCAGCTGAATCATTCAGGATGTTAATCCTTTGTGAAGCGGATATGGATTGGGTATAGATTTTGGTGTGTCGGCCAAGTAGAACAATTCACATAGTAGCAAATCCCCTCAATTCTTCTCATGACTTAGTGAATTTGGACTGAAAATCCACATATGGAATCCTCTGCAGATACAGCCATTGTGCAAATATATTTCTCTCAGAGTACACAAGTAACTATTGGGATCTTCTGGGAATGGCTAGTAAAATCATATCTTGCCATGTACATGATATTGAGATATCTACTTTCTGAATTCAAAGGCGAAAATTCTTAGTCATTACTGTCTAAAGTGTCAGCACATTCAAGTGATTATATGTTCTATGAAGTAACCAATACATAGATTGTAATATGTTTCACAGCTACTATATGCAATCATAGACAAGCCATCTCAACAGTTGCATTTTCTCATTCATAAAACAAAGATAACATTTTGTAAAATAATGTAATCGATGTAAAACATTGAAAGCACTGCCTGGCACATAATACATACATATGAAATTATGTTGTTTGGTTGACATTAACTATATATTGATTGATATATAACAAAAACTATGTACACCAATTCTAGGATTTGGCTGCTACGGATAGGTTTTGTGTATGATAAATAAATTGAAATTTATTTTTATAGAAACACACTTTTTAAAATCTCAGAAAGGTCTCTATATATGGCAGATATTTAACAAGCCACTTAAAAATATGCTTTTTAAAATATTGACTGTATTATCACAATATGTGTTGGAAGGATAACACATAAACCATTGCCTTTTACATATTCTCACTCACAGCTACCATTCACAGGAAATTACTGTCTTAAATTTTGAGTTCTATATACTTCTTTTCATATCCCTTGCCTAGAATTTCTTAATATAATACCTTAAACTTCTTAAAAAATCAGCACCATCCTAGATTACCTTAGAGGCATTATGAAAAACAACATGGGCATGATGAAAAACATTATGAAAAACAATAGTGACATGTTTTCAGCATCTACGCAGCCCCCTCACACAAGTTTCCTTAATATTTATCACATGGCCACAATTTCCTGTCATATAATAGACATTAGCAATATAAAGATAAATACATCTCTCCCTTGCTGGACTCATCATCCATCAGGCAGATACATATGATAAAGCATCTGTGATCAACAGAGGTAAGTCCTATTAGCATCGCAACAAAGGGTACAGAATGAAACGTAAGTTCAACTGATTGAGTCAAGTCCCTTCATAATGAAATAACACTGGAGATGTGATCCAAAGGGGACAAGTTGAAGGGAGAATATTTCAGGAAGAGAGCTCAGCCCAGTAAAAGTAAAACTACGTAGGGTGTAGTGGTGCATTCCTGTAGTTCCAGCTACTAGGAAGGCTGAGGTAATAAGATTACTTGCAACCAGGAATTCAGGACTTTATTACATTATCTTCTTGCCTGTGCCTGGCCACTGCACTCCAACCTGGGCAAAATAGAAAAATCTTGGGGGAAAAAAAAAAAAGAAACTACAAACAACAACATCAAAGATGTAAAAATGTGTGCTGTTAATTGGGGGAACACTGAACAATTCATTTTGGCTTGGTGTAGAGCACCTGGCAGAAGGCACAGGCAATGAGATTGCAGGGAAAGTTGCAGTCAAGTGTTAATTAAAAAAAGGGCAATATTTGCACACACACACAAAACAGACCTTAGTAGAATTAATAGACCATAGAAGAGCTAGCATAAGGATGGATGTATAAAAATTACAAAGAAAACAGTTGCAAAAATTACACATGGATAAACTAATGGTGGGCATTGACATGAAAAATGAATGGATTAATAAGAGAGAATTGGAAAATGATTTTACTAGATTTGGCGACTGATTCAAATTTGGAAGAGAAAAAAAGAGAGAAATGAACGTAAGAAAAATTAGAATTGTCACAGATGGAAATAATTTGGAATGAAAATTTAGTTCTGCAAGTCTCACATAGTAGGTAAAACCTGCATAGTCACAGTTCAGATAATGTACAATAACACTATTTAACTAATACCTCTGCATTTGTTTTATGTGGCCTATTTTCATTTTGCAGCAGACAACAGCTTTCAGATATCCTAGTTCATTCTGACTAAAATAACATATATTTTAGGTCAACAGTCTATTAAATTCTGGTACAATTAGCTCAGACAATGTTAGAATACCTTTCATCTTACTTCTTCATTCAAACATTTTTGTCTCCCCTGTATGTTAGTTCTGTTTCTATTTTTATGGGATTTATGAGTTTGTATCTCTTAGATATCAGGAAGCATAAGAAGAATGGATTAGCATACAGACATGTAGGTTTTGCGGAAATTTAAACACATAGTCCTTCTGTTTGCACAATCAAAAATTTAAAAATGGAATCCACATGAAAGTCGTCTCCAGAGGAAACCTGAAGTGAAAACTGTCACCAGTCACCGAGCCAGATTGGTGCAGGAGCCACTTACATGGGCTTATTGGGGCCAGTTATGTGACATTCTTCCCATTTCTCTGTTTATTGACCTCATATTGGTAGCTTGAAATTAGCCATGGTGGGCATATATACACGGATAAAATTTTATCAAATGCTACATGTAAGATTTCTCTCACCTCCACCCCTAGAACTGGCTGTTAAACATTTACTAGTTCATCTAACTATTCTTCTTGGCCATTTCTTTATCTTTCTTCCTCCAGGAGTCAACAGCAACAAGCATGTTTGTGGTGTTTGCACTCAGAAAACTCCCAGTGTTAAGTGGATGTAAGTTTTCTCAATTCATCAGTAATTTCCAAATCCCTGGAATGTTCTCTTATTATTCCAGTATTCTCTTTCATCAGGAAATTATTAGTGAAAGGGGAGAAGATAAATTTTCCTTCAACGTGTCCATCACAGAATGGCTCTCTTCATGAAAGCTTCATGGCAAAAGGCAGAGCACCAGTTCTGAATCTGCCAAACCATGTTCTTTGATGACGCCCTGTCCCCCACTTGCCCTTAACTGTGCTGTCCATGAGAAAAAAAATCCATGTCTTCTGTTTTGGCCCTAAATATAATTTGTGTTTGATCTGATGATGAGAAATGTCATGGAAATCTAAGATTAAGTTCTGTATACAAAATTTATTGTATTTCTTTATCCATCATACCTAACAGTATTACAACTTAAAATTTTATAAAAACACAGTAATAAAATCACCAAAATGTTCAGCACTTTGAGTTTGGAAAAAATGTTTTGTATTTTATTTTTCAATAGTACTTAATGAGTAGTATATGTCAACTATGTGTTAGGTGCTATGTTGCATTACCAGTGACTTTGAGGGCCTCACTGTTCAGTGAGGAAGACAAAATGTAAGTACTCGAAGTTTAGTAATAAAAAAGATCAAAAGAAAAAATAATTGAGAAGTTGAATGGGTTAAAATAGTTATTTGGAAAATAAAGGAAAGCAGATAGAATATTCATTATGATTCATAGGGAAGCATAAGGAAGGGACTTTGTAAATTAGGTATATGTGAGAGATAATGTGGACTGGCAATAGTCAAAACTAATGGGAGAATACAGGGAATTGGGGAATAGGGTTGTGAAGAGATAGAGGTCAAAGTTTACAAAGTTTCTTGAAATGCAGTGAATATAGGGCTTGATATGAAATATAAAAGCAATATAAATTGTTAAGTGGCAGTGGTATCATGAAAGGAGCTGTCAGTAGAAATATTCTTCCCCACTCCTGATGTTGTCTTCTATGTGGAAGGCCTCTTCTTGTCCCTCACTCTTTTTTATTTTTTAATTTATTTTTAATTAACATTATTATACTTTAAGTTCTAGGGTACATGTGCACAACATGCAGGTTTGTTACATAGTATACCTGTGCCATGTGAGGTATGCTGCACCCGATAACTAAATCAGCACCTATCAGCACAAATCCACATTTACATCAGGTATAACTCCCATTTATCATCCCTCCTTCCTCCCTCCTCCCCATGTGGGCCCGGTGTTGTGATGTTCCCCTTCCCAAGTCCAAGTGATCTCATTTGTTCGGATTCCACCTGGTGAGGTGTGCAGTGTTTAGTTTTTTTATCCCATGCGATGAACTTTACTGGGAATGATGGTTTCCCAGCTTCATCCATGTCCCTACAAGACCTGGCTCAATCCTTTTAGCAAGCTGCATATTATTCCATGGTGTATATATGCCACATTTTCTTAATCCAGTCTATCACTTTAGTGGACATTTAGGTTGATTCAAATTCTGCTTTCTTATGAATAGTGCTGCAATAAACATCACATTATTGCATGTATCTTTTATATGGCATGATTTATAATCCTTTGGAGTATATCCCCAGTAATGGGGATTAAAGAAACAGGTCATAATAGGTAATTTCTAGTTCTAGATCCTTGAGGAATCATACATGCTATTTTTCCATAATGCAGTTGAACTCCAGTTTACAGTCCTGGCAATTATAGAGTGTTCCTATTTCTCCCATCCTCCTCATGCACCTATTTGTTTTCCTGGCTTTTAATGATTTGCCATTCTAACTGAGTGGCAAGATGAGTATCTCATTGTAGTTTTGGTTTGCATTTCTCACAGTGGCCAAGGGAAGGGCTGATACCATTCAGCTAGAACTATTCAATCAATGAAAGAGAGATCCTCCTAACTCATTTTATAGAGCCAGCATCATCCCATGATGCAAAGGCCTGGCAGGAGACACAGCAAGAAGATTTTAGACCAATGTCCTAGTGAACGTGATGCAAAATCCTCCAATGGAAATGCCTGTAGACGGATCCAACTGTACATCAAAGCTTATCCACCACCATGATCAAGTGGGCTTCATCCCATAGGATGCAAGGCTGGATTCAACATCATAAAATCCAATAAATGTAACCCAGCGTATATGAGAGACCAAGACAAAGCCATGATTATCTCAATGGGTGCAGAAAGGCTGGCACATTAGGTGTGGCCTTCGTATAAAGGCACAATAAATAGAAGCTAGGTATTGATGGGGACATATCTCAAAGATACTAAGAGCTATTTGCAGCCAGGCCACAGCCAATATCATACTGGATAGGCCAAGGCTGGGAAGCATTCCTTGAGAGCTAGCTGCAAGAGACAGGGATTACCCTCTCTCACCACTCCTATTCAACATAGTGTTGGGAGGACCTGGCTAGAGACAATCAGGCCAGAGAAAGAAATCAAGGGTATTCCAGTTAGGAAAGAAGAGTCAAATTGTCCCTGTTTGCAGATGACGCAGTTGTATATTTAGAAACCCCATTATCTCAGCCCAAAATCTCCTTAAGCTGATAAAAGCAGCTTCAGCAAAGTCTCAGGATACAAGATCAATGTACCAAAATCCCACAAGCATTCTTATAGATCAGTAACAGACAAACAGAGAGCCAAATCAGGAATGAACTTCCCTCACTCTTTTTATCCCAGGGGTCCCAGCGTTTAACTGATTGGTAAGCTGAAAAATAATATTTAAGTTTACTGCCCCACATTAATAAGCCTGCCTTTAACCTCCCTCTGGTCCTCCTGGATGAAGCCACTTCCCTGGGGTCTGGGCCAGTTTAGAACTTTCTCTGCTTTAGGTTGGTAAGTTTGCCAAATTCTTGGGTTTGGGTATCAGTCATATTTAATTAGACTCCCCAACATTGTCTTTATTGGTATATTGATATTTTGTCATAAAATTTGCTTTTTGTTTTTGTCTTATTTTTTAATTTGTTGAGAATTTGAGAAGGGAAGAAGGGTGTCTTTATTAGACTGGTTAACAGACCCTCAAATGAGTATTTCAGGAAGAAGAGTCTGGTAAATTGGTAAATTGAGCCAAGTAGGGAATGGAGGGTAAAGATGTAGTTAAGCAGCTAATTAAAAAGAGATTTCAGTGTACAGTGATATGTAAAATTGAACAAGGTTTGACTTTAAAAATAAAGATGAGTCCCAGCTACTCGGGAGGCTGAGGCAGGAGAATGGCGTGAACCCGGGAGGCGGAGCTTGCAGTGAGCTGAGATCCGGCCACTGCACTCCAGCCTGGGTGACAGAGCGAGACCCCGTCTCAAAAATAAATAAATAAATAAATAAAATAAATAAATAAATAAATAAATATATAAATAAAGATGAAAAGTATATTTCCAAGAAAACAGAAAGAGAAACTCCAATGTGTAAAAAACAAAGAATATGTAGAATTTAGATAATCAAAGATACAGCTTTGTGCACTTGAAGAGTAGCAGCTCATTAAAGAACAGTTTGGTCTTAAAAGGATTTTTTTTTTCTTTTTCTTTTGTACATATGTCTTCACTTATTTAAAAATATGTTCTTGGTTGAGGCTTATGATTTTTAATCATGCATTAAAATTTATCATGTCCAACTATAATGAAATGTTTTCAAAACAAGTTAATCAACATTTGCATTTCCACCATTAGCTTGCTTCTTAATTGTGGTTCTAATCAAAACTGAATAAACTTTACCAAAGAAGAAAATGTACAGTCTTTACATATACTGAAAGATACAGAGGAGTCTGCTAATGAGGTTCTAACAACTTTTCCCAAGTTTACATTTGTATCACAGAAAGACATAGAGGGGAGGAAAGCAGGATAGAAAATCTAATCAAACTAGTTTCTGCCTTATTTATTCTTTAGTGGAAAAATGCCTGGACAAATTTGTGACTTGAGTTCCTCTTTATGAAATGTGTTGCAGTAGGCCAATCATATTTCACTTGGGAGATTTCAAATATGGTGTGGAGGTTTGTAAGTCAAGAGAGAAGAATGCTGTACTTCATAGTGGCTCACACTGGTAGTTATTTTATGAAATGAGGTTTATAACATTAGCAATGAAAAGGTGAATTATCCAGATCACCTAGCTGTTTCCCTCTAGTATTACCTTCAATAATTGTTTAAATCATTCAGATAGGCTTTACCATGTCAACAGAATCATTAAGATCAATAAAAAACAGTAATAATAAAAATAACAATATTCAAAATGATATTAATTATAGATTAATGATTATATTTAATTACAGATTACCACATGTCAGATATTTTTTCTAAGCAATATTGTTGATTTTAACTATATCTATTTTGAATCTGTTAAACAATAGATATGCATTGTGTGTTTGTGTGTGGGTATGTACAGGGTATATGCAGTAAGTGTTGAAAGTTATTCTCCTCAAGTAAAACAATAATACAAATCTTTGAATTTGATGAAGCTACTATTAGCGTAATAACTGGATGAAAACATAGATATAGTTATGGTAAGACATTTATGTATAACTCTTTTTCACACTATCACACTTTTTAATAAATTCGGAAGAAATAGAGGTGTTCAGCTTTCCTAAGAAGTACTCTGCAGCTTTTAAGTTTGTAAAAACTGGTGGCCATGCCACTCTGAATGTGCCCAAACTCATCTAAGTTTCTAAAAACTTAGATGACTGCAGTGGTTAGCTAATGATATGTGTAAGTAAATGAACTCTGTGAAGACGAGGAAGGGCCAAGATGAAATGGGAGAGATTGAATTACAAATTAACAAACTGAAAGAAAAATTCAAGTTGCAAAAAGATAGTTGCAGAGACAGCAGTAACACCTTCTGGCTATAGTCTATTTTCATCTTTCTCATCCTAGTGTTATCAAGAGAAAAACAGTCTTAGATGCAACATAAAAATTTCAGAGACAGAAGAAATCTTCCTTTGAGGGCAGGTAAGCCGGTTAATATTCTGCTTTGTAAGAGATTGTATATCCCAGTCAAAATAGAAATCAATAACTTGTAATGCTTTATGTTTGTTTATTTTTTGTAAATATAGAAACATAAGTTATCATTATCCAAAAGTCCCATAGATGCAAGAAACCAAATCAAAATATGTCAGAGTAAAATTAAAAGGGTGTAAATAAAAAACGGACGCTTCATAATATCGATTAGGGGTACAGACTCTAGAGCCAGACTAAAGATTAAATCATGTCTGAACTACTGGGCTGAATAACCTTAAGCAAGTTACTTAACCTCTCAGTTCCTCCATCTCGTCATCTAGAAAATAGGAATAATCACAGTGCATACTTTATAATGAGGGATATAGTGAGATATAATGAGGATTAAGCGTGTTACCAATAATACTATCATTCTTTATGACCATGTTTACACTATGTAAAACCTACTTAAAACTTGAATTAAGAAAATTTTCAGCATATTTAATTATTTAATTCTTTATAATGCCTGAAAACCTCATAAAATCTAATTCATATCAATCATTGGCGTGAATTACAAACCATGATCTATTTGTTAAACAGAGGTACGTAAATATCTTCAATGGTGTTAAGGCTTGAGAAAACTACTCTTTGTTTCCATAATTAAAAGTAATTTATAAAAATCAAATAATTCAATAATAGCCTATCTAGGATATTTTCTGAAAATATTACAAAGACTTTTCAAATTGTCAGGCTATTCTTATACATTCACATTTACATCATTTTTATGTGTAGTGCAGTACAATTCATACATTAACCTAATACTGAGATCTACAATACAGAACTTTGTCAGAACTTAAAATCGGGTTATGGTATTAAATTAATAGAACACTAATGAAACTGAAATGCTGTTGGGATCAGTTCATAATGATTTTATTTTCCCAATCACTTCACTTTTTTGTTGCTTGAGATTTTCATTTGGACTCAGGGCACAGAAGATTCTTTCCTTTTTATATTTGTACAATAGGAATAAAATGTTGCAATGACACAACAGAAATTAAAATAATTAATTTGTACTAGGACGTGGGACAATTATAGACACTAAGGAAATAAATCATAAGGGCATCATTTTTATGAATATGTATAGGGCTGTAGATATGAATGATATATAATTAATATATATACTTAGGCTTCTCATTTATTTTATTGTAGAGAGTTGGGTCATTCAGATTACAGTAGTTAACGCAGAGCACCTGGATTTAGTGTACAGATTATGCAACCCAAAAAATACTAGCAAAATTTAGAAATCAGATGGAGAAATGAAAATTCTCAATTATCTTCATGATTTAAAAGGCAGACAAGGTTTATTTTTAAAGTATATTAAAAAATAAGATATGTTTCTGTGCCATAAAAGAACAGAAATGAGAATATTTTCTTTAATTTATACTTTAATTGTTCATTGGCATATTTGGCAAATACAAAACTGGTGTTTAGAACCATAGTTATGAGATAAGCATATACACAGCAGACAAAATAAGCTAATTTTTAGATAAAAGACACTTACGAAAGGATTAGCAAAGCACGTGCTCTTATGTCTTTCTTGTTGAAACACATCTATTAGATCATGTATCAATATATACTCTAAAGTTAAAACATACATCAACAAACCTTATATGAAATATTTGTGAAAGAACTGTGACTTTGCATGCATTGTACAGTGAATGCAAGGCTCAAGAATAGAATAGATTGATATTATAAACTTCTGTTTATAATACTGGCAGGAACACTCTGAAATACCTGTTACAAATGAAAAAAAAAAGCCATCTCTTTGATTATTAAGAGAATGCATACTATCTCATGTAAAAGAGTAAATTGATATAATTTTCGCTAGAATTTAAAAAATAAATTGTAAGAAAATACCGGCTCTTTTCTATGATTCTTTAACTGTCTCTTCAGTAGTAGTTTGTGCTATAATTTAGCCAATTTGCATATGTTTTATTTTTCCTGGTCTCCTGCTTCCCGTGCACTGTTTCCCTTTGATTGAGGAGTTGCTATGACAGAAGATAATGGAGCTTATGGCACTCAGTGAGGAGCCTGTCATTGCTGACTCTGGCTGCTGCTTTGTATTTCTTTGCATGTACTCCTTTGATTTTCTCAGGCACAGTGAGAAACAATTATAAAAGCCATGAGCCATTATAAAATATTATACCCCCAAATGGTTATTTTTAAGAGCCTTTCAATCTTCTAGGTCTCTTTGTTTATCCATAGAAGTAGCAAATTGTATCATTATTTTTCATTCAAGCTGCAGCATAGGGATGAGAGATTGTTTTCTGCCTTTGGGGAGGCAATCTTATGCTGTGTACAGTTTATATTACTTTTTATTTTACCTCTCATCTCATCAATCAAAAACCTTATGCATCTTGTATCTTCTATGCAAAGTCTTCCTTTTCTGACCTTGCTGACATTGTCTCCTGTGAATTCCCATGTCAGGAGCAAGACATTTTTTGAGGATGATCTGGTGGACATAACTAGTGTTCACCAATATCCAGTTCTCATTACCTTTCTGCACAAGGAAGACAATACTTGTTAGCCCACTTCTATATGAGATTGGTTCAGAAACTAGTCTGACCAATGAATATGAGGCACATGATATCTATCACTTCTGGAATGTGGAAAATGTCGTTGATGAAACCCCATGCTTTCACTCCTGGCATGGCAATCAAGGAGACCTGATGTCCTAATGATGCAGCTACAGAATTTCATATTTCTGTAAGTCTTTGTCTCCCAGATGTACATACCGTTTTTTAGACATATAGGACAAGTAGTGGAAGTTAGCACTTGTCTTTTGTTTCGTAAGTCACAGAAATTTTAGCATAATCCTTTCTAATACAGACTAGCAAAACATACGGTTATGGCAGGATTAAAACATGCTGTCACACCCATCTCATCTCTGTATAGCAAATTCCTAGAGAAAACCGAGGAGAGAAGGAACTAAAGAAGTACAGAGATAAATGGGACCTAGATGAAGAGGCAGTGGGACAATTTGGAAAGAGAATAAGCTTGGATTCTAACCCTACTAACTTAACACTGTGTGCTATTCAACAAGTTATTTAATATTTTTGACTCTCATTTTCTTTAGCTTTCAAATAAAGGATAGTATTATCTTGATAAATTTATAATGAATTTCAATATAATATTAATATACTGAAAAGCCAAATGATGTATGTATATGTATGTGTGTATATAGAGCTAATTCTGTGTATAGATATATATACACATATACAACATCTATCCATCTACCTGTGTGTATGTGCGTGTATAAATGACTTATCTTTTCTCCCATTTATTGTTATACACTAGACTCTCTAAACCTTAACTTTGTCATTTGTAAAATGGACAGTTTGACAAAAATATCTGATATTTAGATTGTTGTAACAAGTAAATGGTATATTGAATACAATACAAATTGCAAAGTCTATAAGATATTGGATACTCAAATAATATTAGATATTTTAATTATTATTATAGTCCCATAAATATGTTAAAATATGTAGGCTAATTGGTAAAACAATAATACATAAAAAGTTTTATCTTTTCAAGATGGTAAAAAGTTCTTTTTTTTCTTCTCACTAGCTTAAGATGTCTTTTAACACAAATTTGAATACCTTCAGTGTTGCTATTTATTTTAATGTTCTCTTTAAGGTTAGTCAGGATATTGTTGGAAAAAAATTTGAGTTCACACTATCTTGTTGAACTCTTCAATACACTTTTATCTCTCAGAAGAAACCCAGTTAGTCTAGGGATTGTTTGAAATTTAAACTGGTTGTCTTGCTGCTAGGCCAAACTCAACCCTCCAAATGGTGCAAAAAGTAAAGTGAAAGTGAAGTAAAGTGAGTGCCAGGTTAGAAACTACAAATTCAAAAGTAAAATCATGCGATGTATTTTTTGACAATTAAGACCATACATTATTAATCTTTTTCCCTTAGCATAGAATATTGCCCACCCACTGTGATAAGTGCATTGTAAATAACTTTGTAAATAACTTTGTAAATGCAATATATCACTTAAGATACATTTTCAGGATTTATAGGTTCTTTTTCAGTGTTCTTCATTTTCCTCCTTTAGATACTTTTTTTCATTCCACAAAAGTAAAGTTTATTAATTTCTATTAAGTGTTCTTGAGTTATTCTTTGCATGATCAATGTCAAATAATGCCAGCAGATAAGTGAGCATGATACCAAAATAAAACATATCATTTAGGTCCTGTTTTTTTTAAAAAAATGCAATAGACTTCCACTATTTAATCCATTGTCTTCAAACTCATGTGTCATTGACCAATTTCCATCCTGAGGCCCTTACAAGAAAATATATCAATGCTCTTTACAACACAAATAAGCATAAGGGAAGCAAAAAGCAAATATATTTTATCATATGTTTCCTATGAGCATAAATGTTTTAGGTAAACTTTTTGGCAAGAAACAACAAATAATTATTTTGGAATTAAAATCCAGTGGGGAAAAAAATTAAACCTTCTAGATGCTTTGATCTAGACTCTGAGAACTCTGAGAATCAATCATGTAGCAAAACATATACTGTATAATCAGTGGTTTAAAATTATGGCCATCCAGTATCTGAATTCTCTAAGAAATGTTAGTCAAAATAATTTTGCATCAAAGTGTCAAATCCTAAACAACTTCCCACAAAAAGCCATGTTTATTGACCTTATTTTGATAGTGTTAACAAAAATTGATTGACCATATCTAAGTGCCCTTTTTTCTCCTAATATAGCTCTATATTTGAGAAACTATAGCAAATATTAAATCTGACAAATGCTTACAATAGAAAGATTTTACCCATACTGTTAAGATGGATAACCTTTTTATAGTTTCAAATAAATTAAGAAAGTAACTTGTTGAGTCACATGATATAATATTCATAGCTTACAAAAATGCAACTGAATTTGTGATGTTAAGGCATTTTTAGATTTATATTTATTATGCCAAAAGTTCACCTTGGAATCCTGGATTGACAATAATATTAATTTGATGAAAAAAGACTGTTTTTAAAAATTACTTAACAGATATATAGATAGATCTAGATAACAAATTCCAGTTGTTTTAAAATTACTTCGGCTGTTTCAAGGATGTTAACCATAAACTCATTACATTCTAAGGGTGAAAATTCAAAGGTATTGTTTGAATCCCAAGCCATTTTCTGGCTTGATTTAACATTATTCTATAAAATTGAATACTTATACCCCTTTGAGTTACGATATTTTCATGTCATAGCTTTTCTGTTAAAGTGTGTGTGTGTGTGTGTTTGTATGTGTGTGTGTGTTGTGGTTTTTTTTTTTTTTTTTTTTTTTTTTTTTTTTTTGGTGGGGGGATGGTCTTCATTAGGTGGCAGTATAATGTAGTTAAACAACTTTACTCCAGAATTTCACAGACTTGAATTTAATTCTAGCTCAATACTTAGTATTTACTGATTTTGTTTGACTTGTTTGGACTCTAAATGACTGAATATCTTCACCCACAAAATAGGGTTTGTGAAAGTCATTGATTCAAAGGGTGTTCATAAAAATTAAATCAGATTGTGAATCAAAACATTTAGCTCATTTTCTAGCACTTGGGAACAATAAATTACAGCTAGCACTGTGATCATCGTTCTATTTCTGAACCCACGATATTAAATGCTTACTATTTTTCAAAGTGTGTACACTTTTACAATATATGAGTGGATGATTGTGTCATCTAAATGCTTATCCTAAGTGATGTTTTGATTTTCTATTCCACAGTCTTTTATAATCATTCAGATAAATTCTGTGACTTTATAATTTTGAAATTTTGAATGACATTATTTTCTTGGAACTCAAAAAATCATTTGTATACTTTATATATTTTATCACTACATTGTTTATCTTGATTTGTTTGGTCAATATAAATTTTAAAATATTATTATACAGTTTAATAACTTATTAAGTTAATCTATTGATATAATACCAATATATATTCTTATATCAGAATACATTGTGTTTTCCTCAATCTGTTAATTTAGTGAGTTTCATATAATCTTAGCTGTTAGGGTTTCCCAGTGTGATGGTTAATACTAAGTGTCAGCTTGACTGGTTTGAAAGATACAAAGTAAGGATCTTGGGTGTGTCTGTGAGGGTGTTGCCAAAGGAGATTAACATTGGAATCAGCGGGCTGGGAAAGGCAGACCCAGCCTCTTAATTCTAGAGGCTAGAATATAAGCAGGCAGAAAAATGTGAAAAGAGAGACTAGCCTTGCCTCCCAACCTACATCTTTCTCCTGTGCTGGATGCCTCCTGCCCTTGAACACCAGACTCCGAGTTCTTCAGTTTTGGAACTCCGACTAGCTCTCCTTGCTCCATTAGTTCTGTCCTTCTAGAGAACTCTGACTAATACATCTACCAACTTATGTCTAGGTTCTCACCACTCATCTCTACTTGGACATATTTTATAAATCTGTTTTATTGAACTCTTACCAATTTATTGACTACTACCAATAACATAGTCAGTTGCTTAATTTTTTGAAATTTGCTTTTATTGCATATTTTAAGCTGTACAACATATTTTAATATACATATACATGGTGAAATATTTACTAGAGTAAAAGAAATTAACATATTCATCACCTTCCCTAGATATCCTTTTGTGTGCGTGGTAAAAGCACAAAAAATTTACTCTCAGCAAATCCTCAGTATAAAATATAATATTATTAACTAAAGTCCTGAAGTTCTTCAGATTTCTAGAGTTATTCATTGTACCTAACTACAAATGTCTGCCCTGTGATTTATGTCTCTCCATTTTCTTCTTCCCTGTCCCTGGTAACCGTTCTAGTCTGTTTCTATTTATTTGACTTTTTTTTTTTAAAGATTGCACATATAAATGAGGCCATGGGGAATATTTTTACTGAGTCTGGCTTATTCCACTTAGCACAATGTCCTCTAGTTTCATTGATGTTGTTACAAATGGTAGTGTCTTTTTTATTATAGGTCTAAATAGTATTATATTGTGAATATATGCCACAATTTCTTTATTAATTCATTCATCAGTGGACACTTAGATTATTTCCACATCTTGCCTATTGAGAATAATGCTGCAATGAATATGGGAATGAAGATATCTCTATGAGGTGCTAATTTCATTTTAATTTTTTCTTTGTTTACTTTGCATTATGTATTACCCATGCTTTTGGAAACAAATTGTTTACAGTTATTATTGCTTCTTTCTCACCTCCATTAAGTTCTTAGAATATTATAATCTAGTTTTCATATCTAATAAATAAGGTTTCCCCTACTAATTATAAGAAAACTTATTTGTTTGCTTAAATTGATAGATAAAAATGTGTGCATTTATTGTGTACAGCATGACATTTTGAAGAATATATACATTGTGGAATAATTAAAACTAGGTAACAAATGTATTACTTCACATACTTATTATTCATGTAATAAGAACTCTTATCTACTATCTTTGCATTTTTCTTTTTTTTTTATTATTATACTTTAAGTTCTAGGGTACTTGTGCATAACGTGCAGGTTTGTTACATATGTATACTTGTGCCATGTTGGTGTGCTGCACCCATCAACTCGTCAGCACCCGTCAACTCGTCATTTACATCAGGTATAACTCCCAATGCAATCCCTCCCCCCTCCCCCCTCCCCGTGATAGGTCCCGGTGTGTGATGTTCCCCTTCCCGAGTCCAAGTGATCTCATTGTTCAGCTCCCACCTATGAGTGAGAACACGCGGTGTTTGGTTTTCTGTTCTTGTGATAGTCTGCTGAGAATGATGGTTTCCAGCTTCATCCATGTCCCTACAAAGGACACAAACTCATCCTTTTTTATGGTTGCATAGTATTCCATGGTGTCTATGTGCCACATTTTCTTAATCCAGTCTGTCACTGATGGACATTTGGGTTGATTCCAAGTCTTTGCTATTGTGAATAGTGCCACAATAAACATACGTGTGCATGTGTCTTTATAGCAGCATGATTTATAATCCTTTGGGTATATACCAAGTAATGGGATGGCTGGGTCATATGGCATTTTTCAAGAATACAGTGTATGGTCATTAACTATAGTCATCATGCTCTACAATAAATCTTTTGACCTTATTTCTCCTATCTAACTGTAATTACATATCCTTTGACCAAAATCTTCCCATTCTCTTCCTTACCCTAACCATTCAAGCCCTGTCATTTGTGAAAACATGAATGAACTTGTAAAACTTTATGTTATATGTAATAAGCTAGGCATAGAAAAACAAATACCACATGATTTCACTCGTGTTTAGAATCTAAAAAAGTTGATCTCATAAAAGTAGAGAGTAGAATGCTGGTTACCAGAAGAAACACTTCTATATTGCTACACCGAATAGACATTTGAAATTCTAAGACTCTCTAGCTTTGGAATTCCCTACTCTATTCTTCAATGGCTTCCCTTCCCTAGTGTTATGAAAATAGTTATAGCAATTCCTGTTGATGTTTTCTCCTAAATATCATTCAGTACATCATGTTTCTTCATCCCACCACTGTAGACTGATTGAATTGTTCAAATGATAAAAAGATATAACCTAAGAAAACGTTTAACGGACTGCTTAGAAAATAAAAGGCATCCAATATATGCTAATTTCTATTCTTTAGCTTTCTAAAATTTTCATACTGGCATTCTTGTGACAGTTCCTCAGAGCTCTATTATCCCATCCAATTTATCATTACTTTCTCCATGAGGCTGATCTTTTACAAGAGATATAAACTTATATGTCATCCCTAATTTCAGTTCTTTTTTTTTTTTTTTACCTGTTACTCAATGATTAGACACTGACATAAAAATCAGGCATACAATAATTTTTGCTTAATAAGCAGAATTATGCCTCCACTTCAAGATTTTCTTATCCTAATTCCTGAACATGTTACTTTATATGAAAAAAGACTTTGCATAAATGATTATACTAGGGACATTGAAATGAAGAGATTATACCAGTTGTCCACTGGGAACAATCTAATTACATAGGACTTTAAAATGGAAGATTTTTCCTGGTGTCGTAAGAAAATGTGACTGCGGAATAACGGCCAGACATGTGCAGCACTGCTGACTTTGAGGATGAACAACTATTTACTCCTCTTGATTGCAAGCAGTCTATAGAAGTTTTTTTTGCTTAAAAAACAGGAAAAGATTTTCCTCTAGAGCCTCCAGAAGAGATTGTAACCAGCTGGTGCCTTGATTTTAATCCAGTAAGGCTCGAATTACATTTCTAACCTACAGAACTCTATGATAATATATTTATATTTATATCGTATATATATTATATATTGTATATATAGTGTACATATATATATTTATATATACACACACACACACATATATTTATATTGTTTTAAGCCACTGCATTTTTGGCTATTTTTATATCAGCCACAAAAAATCCAACACAGTTTGCTTTGTGGATATTGCCCTAGTCATAAGGGAATCACCCATCGCTGTGGTTGGAACTTGAATTTTGGCAAGCCTTGCAACTGTGGGCTTAAGTGCTCTGAGGTTCTAAATAAACTTGAAAGGCAGTCTAGGCCACAAGGAAGGCAATTCCTAGGCATGTAGTGGTGCTGTGCTGAGCTCAAAACCAGTGGACTTGGGGAGCATACAATCTAGTGAGACACCAGCCAGGGTGGCCAGGGGAGTGCTTGTACTACTACTCACCTAACCTCAGGCAGAATAGCTCACGAGGCCAAAAGAGACTCTTTCCTTCTGGTTGAGAAGAGGATAGGGAAAAGTAAAAATTACTTTGTCTTGCAACTTGAATATCAGCTCAGCCACAGTAGAATAGGGCACCAGACAGGGTCATGAGGCCCCCATTCCAGGCTCTAGCTCCCAGATGACATTCTACACACACCCAGGGCCAAAAAGGAACCTGCTAGCTAGAAGGGAAGGACCCAGTACTGACAGGAGCACCTGCTCACTAAGGAGCCCTTGGGCCCTGAATAATCAGCAGCAGTAACCAGGTATTACATGGTATGTGCCTTGGGTGAGACTTTGGGATGCGCTGGCTTCAGGTGTGACCCAGCACACCTGTGGAGGCTATGAGGAGAGACTTCTGCTTGAGAAAAGCAGAGGAAAAAGTAAAGGGGACTTTGTCTTGCAGCTTAGGTACCAGCTAGGCCACAGTGGGGAAGAATAACAAGTAGGTTCTAGGGGTACCCAATTCTGGGCCTTGGATTTGGGATAGGATTTCTGGAGCTACTCTGGGCCATAGGGGAGACCGCTACCCTGAAGAGTGAGCCTGGAAGCATTCATCACAAGTCAACTGAAGAGCCCTTGGGTCTTCAGTGAACATCAGCAGTACCCTGGCAGTACACCCAATGGGCCTATGGCAGTGGAGAACATGGTGTGAAACTCCTCCACCTCGGGAAAGGAAAGGAAAATTGGGATAGACTTTGCTTGTGATTTCAGTGCCAGCTCAGCCACAGCAGAATAGAGCACCAAGTGGATTGCTAAGTTTTCTGACTCCAGGAACAACATCCCTGGAGCCACCTGGGGCCTGAGGAAACTTGCCACCCTGAAGGGAAGGAATCAAAACTGGCTGGGTTTACTATCTGCTGATTGTAGACCCCTAGGGCCTTGGTCTGACCCAGCACAGCTCAGGTGGTGGTGGCCACAGGGGTGCTTGTGGACTCCACCTAGTTCCAGGCAGCTCAGCACAGAGAGAGAGAGAGAAACTCCATTTGGGAGAAAGTAAGGACCAAAAACAAAAGTCTCTGCCTAATAAACCAAATCATTCTTTGGGATCTTATTCAAGACCACTGAAGTGGTACCTCTATGAGTCTGCTAGAGTGACAGTGTTATTGGGCTCGGGATTTCCCATAATGCACATAAGACTGGAATGACCAAAAACTTAGATTACAACACCCAAGTCCCTTAGAAAACATGGAAAACTTCCCCATGAAAGATGGTTAAAAACAAGCTCATGCTGCAATGATTACAATAAATACATAACTCTTCAATGCCCAGACACCAATGAACATCCAGAAGCATCAAGACCATCCAGAAAAACATAACCTCACCAAATGATCCTAATAAGGTACCAATGACCAACTCTGAAGAAACAGGGTCATGTGACCCTTAGATAGATAATTCAAAATAGCTGTTTTGAGGAAACTCAAAGAAATTCAATGTGACATAGAGAAAGAATTCACATTTCTATGAGATAAATTTACCAAAGAAAATAGATAATTAAAAAGAACCAAGCAGAAATTCTGGAGTTGAAAACCACAATTGGCATAATGAAGAATGTATCCAAGTATCTTAATGTCAGAATTGATAAAGCAGAAGAAAGAATTAGTGAGCCTGAAAACAGGCTATTAGAAAATACACATTCAGAAGAGACAAAAGAATAAAGAAGAAAAAAGAATAAAGCACACCTACAAGATCTAGAAAACAGTCTCAAATGGGAAAATCTAAGAGTTATTGGCCTTAAAGATAAGACAGAGGAAGACTAGAATAAAAGAAAGAAGATCCAAAACAAAAAAATCAGAGATGAAAAAGGAGACATCACAACCAACGGCACAGAAATTCAAAGGATCATTAGAGACTACTGTGAGCAAATATATGTCAATAAATTGGCAAACCTAGATGAAACAGATAAATTTCTAGACACATACAATCTACCAAGATTAAACCAGAATAAATCCAAAACTTGAACAGACCAACAAGTAATGAGTTTGAAGCCATAATAAAATGCCTCCCCGCAAAGAAAAGATCAGGGCCTGATGGCTTTGCTGCTTAATTCTACCACATTAAAATAAAAACTAATACCAATCCTACTCAAAGTGCCCTAAAAAATAGAGGAAGAGGAAATACTTCCAAACTCATTCTACAAAGCCAGTGTTAATGCTGATAGCAAAACCAGACAAAGACATGTCATAAAAAGAAAGCTACAAGGCAATATCTGATAAATATTTGTGTAAAAATTCCCAACAAAGTATTAGCAAACAGAATTCAACAACACATTAAAAACTTTATTCATCATGACCAAGTGGAATTTATCCCAGGGATGCAAGGATGGTTCAACATATGCAAATCAATTGATGTAATATATCATATCAATAGAATGAAGGACAAAAAACATACGATCACTTCAATTGATGCCAAAAAAGCAATTGATAAAATTCAACATCCCTTCATGATAAAAATCTCAAAGAAACTGAGGATAGAAACAATATGCCTCAACATAATAAAAGTCATACATGACAGACCCATAACTAGTATTATAGTGAATGGAGAAAAACTTAAAGCCTTTTCTCTAAGATCTGAAACACAACAGGATGCCCACTTTTGCCAATTCTTATTTAACATAGTACTGGAAGTGTTAGCAAAAACAATCAGACAAAAGAAAGAAATAAAGGGCATCCAAATTGAAAAGGAAGAAGTCAAATTACCCTTGTTTTCAGATAACATTATATTAAGAAAAAACTAAAGACTCCACCAAAACAACTGTTAGAACTGATAAACAAATTCAGGAAAGTTGCAGGATACAAAATCAACACACAAACATCAGTAGCATTTCTATATGCCAACAGTGAACCGTCTGAAAAAGAAATCAAGAAAGTAATCCCATTTTATGATAGCCACAAATAAAATTAAATACCTACAAATGAACTTGACCAAGGAAGTGAAAGATCTAGACAATGAAAACTATTTAAGATGTTCATGAAATAAATTAAAGAGGACATACAAAAATAGAAATATAACTAATTTTCATGGTTTGAAGGATGTAATATTGTTAAAATTTACATTTTACCCAAAGGAAACTACAGATTCATTTCAATCCCTATCATAAAATTCTTCACAGAAATAGAAAAAAACCATCCTAACATTTATGTGAAATCACAAAACACCCATGATAGCTAAATATATTCTGAGAAAGAACAAAACAAACAAACAAACAAAAACAGATAAATCACATTATCTGGCTTCAAATTATATTACAGAGCTAGAGCAAACAAAAATGGCATGACCCTGGCATAAAAATAAACATATAGATCACTGGAACAGAATAGAGAATCCAGAGATGAATTCATACCTCTACAGGAGTCTACAGGGAACTCATTTTGGACAAAGATGTCAAGAACGTACACTGAGGAAAGGAGAGTCTCTTCAATAAATGTTGCTGGGAAAACTGGATATCCACATGCAGAAGAATGAAACTAGACCACTCTCTCTCACCATATACAAATATCAAATCAAAATGAATTAAAGTCTTAACTCTAAGACTTCAAACTGTTAACATACTACAAGAAAACACTGGGAAAATTCTCTAGGACATTGTTCTGGGCAAAAATTTTTGAGTAATACCCCACAAACACAGGAAACCAAGAAAAAACGGACACATGGAGTCACATCAAGTTAAAAAGCTTCTGCACAGCAAAGGAAACAAATAACACAGTGAAGAGACAACCCACAGAATGGGAGTAAGTATTACAATTATCTATCCAACAAAGAATTAATAACAAAAATATATAAGGAACTCAAACAACTCTGTAAGAAAAAAAATCTAATAATCTAATTTAAAAATGGGCAAAAGGTCTGATTAGACATGTTTCAAAAGATGATGTACAAGTGGAAAAAAGATATATAAAAATATGCTCAAAACCACTGATCATCAGAGAAATGCAAATGAAAACTACAATAAGATATCATCTCACTCCAGTTAAAATGACTTTTATCCAAATGACATACAATAAGAAATGCTAGAAGGATATGGAGAAAAGTCAACCCTCATACACTGTTGGGGGAAACGTATATTTGTGCAACTACTATGAAGAACAGTTTGGAGGTTCCTCAAAAATAGAACTACCATATTATCCAGCAATCCCACTGCTAGGTATATACCCAAAAGAAAGGAAATCAGTATATCAAAGAGAGTTCTGCACTTCCACAATTTTTTTTGCAGCACTATGTACAATATTAAAGATTGGAGGCAACCCAGGTGCACATCAACAGATGAAAAGATAAAGAAGATGTACATTGTGCAGTGGAGTCCTATTCAGTCATGAAACAATGAGATCCTGTCATTTGCAACAACATGGATGAAACTGAAGGTCATTATGTTAAGTTAAAAATGTCAGGCACAGAAAGATAAACCACATGTTTTCACTTATTTGTGGGAATTAAAAATTAAAATGATCAACTCATGAAGATAGAGAGTAGAATGATGGTTACTAGAGGCTGTGAAGGGTGGGTGGGAAGTGGGAGGGAAGTGTGGATGGTTAATGGTTACAAAAAAAATAGAATGACTGAGATCTAGTATTTGATAGCACAAAAGGGTGACTATAGTCAATAATAATTTATTGGATATTTTTAAATAACTAAAAGTATATTGGATTCTTTGTAATACAAAGGATAAATTTATGAGGTGATGGATACCCCATTTACCCTGGTACAATTATGACATATTATATGCCTATATCAAAATATCCTTTATATCCCCTAAATATATACACCTATTATGTATCCAGAAAAAAAATATGTTTTTTTTTTTTTTTTTTTTTTAAAGGCAAAACACAGCAGTTGTTCCTGAGGATTTGGAGAAAGGGGAAATTTTATACACTATTAAGGGGAATGTAAATGAGTACAGCTACTATGGAAAACAGTTTATAGAATTTTCCAAAAACTAAAATATAACTACTATGAGATCCAGCAATGCCGCTTCTGGGTATTTACCCAAAGAAAAAATAAATCAGTATATCAAAGGGATACCACTCCCACATTTATTGAAACAGTATTCACAATAGCAAAGATATGGAATAAACCAAAGTATCCAAAAATGAATAAAGAAAATGTAATGTGTATATATATACACATATACATGTATATGTCTATGTATATGTATATATACACACATATTGTTACAAACTGGCTGAACCTCGAAAACATTAGGCTAAGTGAAGTAAGCCACACGTAAAAGGGCAAGTATTGCATGATTCCTTTTATGTGAGGTACCCAAATAAGCAAATTCATAGAAACACAAATTAGATTAAGAAGTTACCAGGGTACACATACATGTGTACATATATACTCACTACATTCCATTGTACATCACTTTTTGTGAATTCTTTCACAACACAATTAAGCAATTATACATTCATTTATGTACATATATGTACAAAAACATATTATGAAATAAATAATATTAATAAAGAGATAGAAATAATAAACAAGACCAAATTGAAATTCTAGGTTAAAAAGTACAATAACTGAAAAGAAGAATTCACTAGAAGACCTTAAAAGTATATTCTAACAAGCATAAAAATAAATCAATAAATTAGAGGCAAGATTGATAGAGATTGTGTAATCTGAAGAACACAGAGAAAAAAGAATGAAGAGAAAGGAACAGACCCTCAAAGAAATGTGTAATATCATTAAGGACACCAAGACACACATATTGGAGTACAAGAAGAAAGGAAGAGGGGGAAAAATAAGGAGAGAGAGCAAAAGACAGAGATAGAGAGTAGAAAAATATTTGAAGAACTAATGGGCTAAACTTTCCAAATATGATTTAAAAAATTAATCTACGCGTACAAGAAGGTCAATTAACATCAAGTAGAAAAAATGCAGATCAACACCCACACACATCCTAGTGAAATGTTGCCAGCTAGATATAGAGAATAAGAATAAAGAAATTGGTGCTAAATCATTTATTTACAAGGTAATTCCACTATAGGATTAGTAAAGTTCACTCTTTCAATTCGAAAATGATAAAAGCCGTGAAGCATTGCCTAAAAGTTCATCAACAGATTAATGTGGTATAAAGAAAATGTGATATATGTAAATAATGCATAGTATTTATACACAATGGAATACTATTTATTAATAAAACAATAAAATCCTGCCATTCATGGCAACATGAGTGACCCAGGGGGGCATCATGTTGAGTGAAATAAGTCAGACCCAGAAAAATAAATACCACAGATTCTCACTCATATGTGGGAGCTAAAAAACGTTGAGCTCATAGAAGTAGAGAATATAATTGTGGTTTTTAGAGGTTAAGAAGGTTAGGGAGAGGGGAGGTTAGAGAGGGTTTGCTTAATGAAAACAAAATTATAGCTAGATGGGAGGAATAAATTCTAGCCGTTCTGTAGTACCGTAGTATTGATATAATTAGCAATAATTTATTGTCTATTTTCAATAGCTAGAAGAGAGGACTTAGAATCTTACTAACACAAATAAGTGATAACTATTTAAGGTGATAAATATGATAATCTGATAAGCTCCCACATATGAGTGAGAATCTGTGGTATTTATTTTTCTGGGCCTGACTTATTTCACTTAACATAATGCCCCCCTTGGTCACTTATGTTGCCATGAATGGCAGGATTTTATTGTTTTATTAATAAATAGTATTCCATTGTGTATAATACTATCGTGGTATATATCACATTTTCTTTATACATTAATCTGTTGATGAACTTTAGGCAATGCTTCATGGCTTTTATCATTTCAGGTGAAAAGTGAACTGCTAATCCTATGGTGATTACCTTGTAAATAAATGATTGCTTTAATTTCTTTCAATGTATTCTCTATATCTAGCTGGCAACATTTCACTAGGATGTGTGTGGGTGTTGATCTGCATTTGATTTGATTATTACACATTGTATTTGTATATATCAAAACATCACATGGACCTCATAAATATGTAAAATTATTAGATGTAAACCACAAATGAAAGAAATAATATGTAACATAAAAGGAAAAACACAAAATTATCAAATAGTGTTTATGTTATGAATTCACAAATAATAATCAGAGTAGATATGTGATATTGCTTATGTTGACATATATGGATAAGGCATGATCTTAAGAATTCATAGAAAAAAACAATAATTATAAAACTACATCACATAAAATAAAATTAATTTATAATTTTAAATGAGAATAATAAAATACAATTGCATAACGTGTCCACACTAAATTGTAAATTTTTTTTAACACAGAATGGGAGAAAATATTTGCAAATTACCCACCTGAAAAGGGATTAATAACCAGAATATATAAAGTAAATATTTTTAAAATCTGGGCATTAGTTTTCCAGAAAACATATATAACAATATATACCTCTCTCACTCCCTTTCTCTCTCCCATATCTATATAATATATAAAGATATTTTATATATATATATGTATTTTAAACTGATTATTGGGCATTCTTAAAATAAATCTCTCATACATTAGAGAGAGAAAGAAATTATAGAAATTGGCTCATGCAATTATGGAGACTTAGCAAGATCAAAATCTTTAGGGTAAGCCAGCAGGCTGGATACCCAGGGCAGAGTTTCACCAAGGCCGCCATGGCCAGTTCTTTCAACGCCGGTTTCATCGACCGATAGGGACGAGCGACGACCATTGATTTAATCTCTATCTAAAATATTCTGAAGCGACGAACAACATTTGACCAAAACCTGGATGCCACAGCCTAGCCACATTGACACATAAACAAATCATCAAAATCCAATATATACTGATATCCTATTCAATATTTGTTCTATCAACGTTTAATTTCTGCAGCATTTAAAATTTTGATTTAATATAATTTGTATACCAACAGTTTATTCTTTTTTTTTTTTTTTTTTTTTTTTTTTTTTACATGTTATAACTTCTTTCACTTTATTGAACACTTTTTTTCAAAAGGAAAATTACTTTATTACTGAAAAGGCATGCAGTCAAATTAGACGTTTATCAGGATTAAAAAGAAAGAAGTCATAAAACCAAGGGACAATAGAATAATTGTTTGTTTTCTTTTTTTATTTTTTATTTTATTTTTTTTAATTTATTTATTATTATTATACTTTTTAAGTTGTAGGTACATGCTAACATGCAGGTTTGTTACATATGTATACTTGTGCTATGTTAGTCTGCTGCACCCATCAACTCGTCATTTATACATCAGGTATAACTCCCAGTGCAATCCCTCCCCTCCCCTCCTCATGATAAATTCCCGGTAGATGTTCCCTTCCCAGTCCAAGGATTCAAGAAACTAGTTCCCCACCTATGAGGAGAACATGCGTGTTTGGTTTCTGTTCTTGTGATAGTTTGCTAAGAATGATGAGCCTCCAGCCGCATCCACATGTCCCTACAAAGGACGCAAACCCATCCTTTTTATGGCTGCATAGTATTCCATGGTGTATATGTGCCACATTTTCTTAATCCAATCTGTCACTGATGGACATTTGGGTTGATACCCTTTTCTTTCATCTCTCCACTTTACAAGAGTGTTGTTTTTGCCTAATCTCACAACTGGCTAATCCCAGGACCTGTTTGGTAACACATTTCTTCAGATGTGAGTTATGCCAGTTCTAAAAATAAGCCTTAAGGGACGTTTTCTGCTTCCATTCTCTTGCAACCTCTGCATCTGCCTTATGAACAAGGCTGGTTTACCTTTCTGGAGCCTGCGAGACAATGTGGAACTGAACCTATTCAGCTCAGTTTCTACCAGCTCCAGTTCCAGAAATAATATCATACCTTACCAAGAACAGCAGAAATGCTTAGCCCACCTGAAGACAACCGTAGATGCAGGAAGAAACCTAGGAAATACCAGAAGACAACCCAGCAGATCCACGTAGATTCATGAGCAACAAACTGTCTATTGTTTTAAGCCAGTAAATATGGCAGAATGTCTTGTTACACAGCAGTGTAACTGATAAATTTTATTTCTAAACCTTTATTTCTAAACCTTTCCATGTTCAAAATTGGATATCTTTTGATATAATTTATACAACAGTTCAAGAACGTCCACTCATTTGTCTCTCAAAACCTTGTGAATTGTTTTATTGTTCTC
Organism: Papio anubis; assembly: GCF_008728515.1. NCBI lineage: Eukaryota > Metazoa > Chordata > Mammalia > Primates > Cercopithecidae > Papio > Papio anubis. The sequence continues at coordinate 78,010,493 of NC_044985.1, forward strand.
TAACATTTGATTTGCTGATAAAAAAATTTTTTTAACCTATTCTGAATCTTGTATAGGTAGATTATCAAATTTTACTTTGGAGCTATCTGTTTTTAACATTATCCCTTAATATGTAAATGTTACCAGGCATTGTCTTCTGTGTGTCTATATGTATATTTCAGCTTTAGTAATACATTTCAATCTTGAATAAAACATATTTCAGCATAGGAATTTTTTTTCTAATGGATTAACGATTATCCCTCTTATTCTTTGAATATCCAAGTTCTAGTTCACATAAAAATTTCTAGAAATGTCTTCTGTGTCATATAATTTTCATTTAAATTTATTTATTTTGGGTCTTCTTACTATAAATATTCAAATAGCAAAATTATAATTAACTAATGTCTTTTTAAGTAATATTCCATCTGCAATTTAGTGCTTCTAAATATGAGACAATATGCAATTATATGTGTGTGTGTGTCTGTGTCTGTGTGTAGATGTTTTAATTTTACATAAATGGTTTTGAGATTTTTTTTTCTACCTCTGTACCATGTTCTGATTTCTTGAAATCAATTTCACATTAATTCTTTTATTTTACATCTTGATAATTCTAATTAGGATATTTTAAATTGTATTCAATGTTTTGAGTCAACTGAGTTTTAAAGGGAGGCATTTGCTTTATCTCAGCTTGGAATCTCTTCTTTATGTATATGAATTTTAACTATATTCAGATCTGAAAAAGGAAATTTCTCCAATTTACTAAGTGAACATTATGTGATAAAAAAGATTGCTTCATGGTACATCTTTGTGCCATATTCTGCTGCTCTAAGATTAGAAGTTGTTCTGGGTTTTAGCTGAAAAATTACTCAGTTCATTCTCAAAGTTTCCCTTCCCGTGCCTCTTTTGAATTATATCACTTCTTTACTCATATTTTCCATATTGTCCTATGTTGTATTTATCATCATCTACTATACTACACTTCTTTTTTTATATACTTTAAGTTCTGGGGTACATGTGCAGAGCGTGCATGTTTGTTACATAGGTAAACACGTGCCATGGTGGTTTGCTGTACCCATCAACCCATCATCTACATTAGGTATTTCTCCTAATGTTATCCCTCCCCTTGTCCCCCACCCCCTGCCAGGCCCCAGTGTGTGATGTTCCCCTCTCTACGTTCATGTGTTCTCATTGTTCGACTCCCACTTATGAATGAGAACATGCAGTGTTTGGTTTTCTGTTCCTGTGATAATTTGCTGAGAATGATGGTTTCTAGCTTCATCTATGTCTCTGCAAGGAACATGAACTCATCCTTTTTTATGTTTGCATAGTATTCCGTCGTGTATACGTGCCACATTTTCTTTATCCAGTCTATTACTGATGGACATTTGGGTTGGTTCCAAATCTTTTCTATTGTGCTACAATAAACATACGTGTGCATGTGTCTTTATAGTAGAATTATTTATAATCCTTTGGGTATACGCCCAGTAATGGGATTGCTGGGTCAAATGGTATTTCTAGTTCTAGATCCTTGAGGAATCACCACACTGTCTTCCACAATGGTTGAACTAATTTACACCCCACCAACAGTGTAAAAGTGTTCCTATTTCTCCACATCCTCTCCAGCATCTGTTGTTTCCTGATTTTTTAATGATAGCCATTCTAACTGGTGAGAGATGGTATCTCATTGTGGTTTTGGTTTGCATTTCTTTAATGACTGGTGATGATGAGCATTTTTTCATATGTTTGTTGGCTGCATAAATTTTTTCTTTTGATAAATGTCTGTTTATATCATTTGCCCACTTTTTGATGGGGTTTTTTTGTGTAAATTTGTTTAAGTTCTTTGTAAATTCTGGATATTAGTCCTTTGTCAGGTGGATAGATTGCAAAAATTTTCTCCCATTCTGTAGGTTGCCTGTTCAACTCTGATGATAGTTTCTTTGGCAGTGCAGAAGCTCTTTAGTTTAATTAGATCCAACTTGTAAATTTTGGCTTTTGTCACCATTGCTTTTGGCGTTTTAGACATGAAGTCTTTGCCCATGCCTATACAGAGTTTCGTTAGTATGCACCAGGTGTCATGCTGTATTTTATTTATTTTTGCTTCTATATCCTATGTAAAGTCTCAAGAGCCCAATGAGGAAGGTACTTTAATACTATATTTATAGTTTGGGAAACTTGGGCTACAGAAATTAGTCATCTTGTTCCAGATGGCATGGTTCTTAGTTTGCAGAGCTGGTACTCTAACATAGGTCTATCTGATTATAGTTATTTACTTTGGGGCTATCTGATTTTAATGTTATCCCTTAATATGTAAATGTTACCAGGAATTGTCTTCTGTGTATCTATATGTATATTTCAGCTTTAGTAATACATTTCAATCTTGAATAAGACATATTTCAGCATAGGAATTTTTTCTAATGGATTACTGATTATCCAGCTCATTTTTTTAATATCTAAGTTCTAGTTCACATAAACATATGGCTTATGGCAGGGCAGTAGAATTTGCTTTATCTATCTATCTATCTATCTATCTATCTATCTATCTATCTATCTATATCTATCCATTCATCTACCTATCTGTCCATCTACAATGTATATAGGTAAAAAGAACAATGTGTGTGTGTGTATGTGTGTGTATGTGTATTTTTTAATGAGCTATTGACAAATAATAGGGTTAAATGCATGGATTCAACTGATATTTGGGAATCTGAAATTTTCCTGTTTCTCAATGGAAAACAGCTTATCTATAATTTAATGGAGAAATTTGTAAATGAAGATTAGCATAACATTTGCCACTATGTCTTAATGTAATTTTTTGTTCAAATTTAATTAAATTCAAACTTTGAATTTAGATTAGAAACCTATATAGACTGTTTTGAGGAGTTCTGAAAGAAATTTGCTGTGCAGGAAGAATGAATGAATAAAGGAATGAATTAATACAAGTAGGGTCAAATTAGGCCTGGTAACATTATGCAGAAATGAGGATGACTCACATAAAGTTACTGGGCTAATTTTAATACAGTTTCACATAACATGGCCTTAAATTTATAGTAAAAAAAATTGTTGACATTGTTGCAACATTAAAGAATGACAGATCATTCTTTCTATAATTTAGTCAGCACAAATATTTTAACTTTAAATAAGTCCCTAAAGGCAAATCTCAACATTTTTCAGTTTGGAGAGAAAAAAGGACTATTCTGCCAAATTGCACACACAAGAGTATAGGAAAACTCGTAAAATGTTTGATTGTTTTAATCTTTAAACCTTTAGCCACCTTTGTCTGAAAGAGAATTACTTTGGCTAATGTACAATTTAATTTATTTTAATGTCAGATTCTATTTCAGTAAGTACAGTTAATTTCTAAATTAGACACTTTTAAAAGTATTTGTTTTTAAAATGTATCTTTTAAGTAACCACTTAAATCAGCCCCTTTGTAATACAATAAGCTGCATATTATTATGGTACTTTTAAACCACATGTCTAACTTTGTAATCGTGTGAGCATACGTTCCACATAATGACAGTCATCAAGATAATGTAGATGTCTAATTCATTTTGGAAGTTAGCCACATTCTTGCCTGCTCTGAACACAGAAACCTGTCATATGAATATATCATCCTACTTAGATTGGTAATTAGAAGGTGTAGACCTTTTTGACAAATCTTAGAAAACAAAATCAAAAACTAAAACAAACAATAAATAGTGTTGTACCCCTATATGGATCTATGATTAAAATTAGCTTCCATGTCTGGTTTTTATTGTTTATGTTTATTTTGTTTTATTTATTTATATATTTATTTTTAATTTCAACTTTAATATATAAATAAAAGAGATATTTATTTAAGTTTCCCTAAGTAAATCCGATGCAAGTTCCTTTATCGTTATGTTTATTTAATTGTGTTAAGAACACCTAACATGAGATCTACCCTCTTAACAGATTTTTAAGTGTACATTACCTCTTCTTAATTACAAGTCTAATGTTATACATCAGGTCTCTAGAGCTTACACATCTTGTAAAACTGCAACTTTATACTCATTGATTATCAACTCTAAATCTCCCAAATGATATCTAAAAGTACCTCACAATCACATTCTAGAAACTCTTTGAGAGGAAACTGACATAATCAATGTTTAAAATATTTTCTTACATAGTTGTATGTCACCTTGCAGAAGCCAGTTCAATAATTGCATTTTGGATGTTAGAAAATATGAACATCTGGTGAGAAAAATCCTTAGAACAAATATAAGATCGGATACAATAGTCTATCAAAAGAAGGCGATTACCTTGACAATTCTCTTATGGTTTGATTTGATTTATTTCTATTCTTTATTTTCATTTAATTGCTATGGTTTTTTGGGGGAAGATATCTAGCTTTTGGCAGAAGGAAATCAGTGACAATGACTTAGAAGAATCTTAATCTCATGAAAGAAATAAATGCTTGTCAGTCAAGAAGTTGTAACCTTTACCTTGTTTTGACCTTTACATTTTCAAGGTGAGTCTATTATTTGGAAGGGAGTAACACAAAACTCCACAGGATGCTCTATGATCAATACAATCAACAAACCTTCACACTGTATGTTTAAAGGTATTAAGAAGATAAACAAACACATCAGAATTTTACCAGTTGGAATAATCCTATATTGGATGCTTGCCTCATTTGGGGATTTACCATTGATCTCTTCTCTATCCTGAACTTCACAGCATTATTCTCAATGACTCTACAAAAGTAAAGGATAGCTGTTAGTTAAATATTAGAAAATTTTTTGGTTTAAAATTGAAGACAAGTTGCATATTTATTAATTGTATAAGGTAAAACATGGGAAGGCAAAATTATTTTTTAAATTAAAATTTTAGCTACATTTGTCCTTATATTAATCCATTAAAATATTTTTGAGTACCTTCTATGTATATGTGACTGTTCTATTATGTGAGGACAGAGTAATAAACAAAATATACATGTTGTCTCCCCTTTTAGAGCTTATACACTAGTGCAGAAATGAATGAGGGGATATTAAAATATGTAATCAAAATTGTGATAACAATTAGAAAGAAGAAGAATATGACTAGAGCATATGACAAAATGTCCTGACCTGACCTATAAGAAAACTTATTTGAGGAAGTTTAATTTTGTTGTCTTAAAAGATTAAAAGAAATTAACTAGCTTGAGGGTATGTGCCCTGAGTGACAAGGTGAATTTAGGAGTGGAAGCAAAAGAGAAGAGACGTCCCACAAAATGTAACACAAAGGTCAATATCACTGAGATGTGAAGGAGCATGTCACATCAGGAACTGAGAGAAAACATTATCATTAATTATCAGAGAAATGCAAATCAAAATGGCAGTGAGATATCATCTCATATCACTCAGATGGCTGCTGTTAAAATGTTAAAAAATAATAGATGCTCCTGGGGTTGTGGAGAAAAGGAAAGCCTTATACACTGTTGGTGGGAATGTAAATTAGTTCAGCCACCATGCACAGCAGTTTGCTGATCTCTCAAATAACTTAGTACAGAGCTACCATTCCACTTAGCAATTCCATTACTAGGTATGTAAACAAAGAGAGAAATAAATCATTCTACCAACAAAACATATGCACATGTATGTTCATTGCAGTGTTATTCACAACTGGAAGCCATGGAATCAACCTAGCCGCCCATCAACTGTGGATTGGATTAAAAAAATGTGGTACATGTATACCATGGAATACTACATATCCATAAAAAGAACAAAATTATGTTATTTGCAGCAACATGGATGCAGCTGGAGGCCATTATCCTCAACAAATTACTGCAGAAACAGAAAACCAAATACTGTATGTTGTCACTTATCAGTGGGAACCAAACATTGAGCACACATGGACATAAAGATGGGAACAACAGACAGTGGGGGGATTACTAGATGGAGGATGGAGGGAGAAGGGAATGAGCTGAAAAACTACCTATTGGATACTATGCTTGCGACCTGGGTGACTGGATCATCTGTACTCCAAAACTGAGTATCATGCAATACACCCACGTAACAAAACTGCGTATGTACCTCCTGAATCTAAAATAAAAATTGAAAATGAAATACTGGTAGAAAAATTTACAAAGCATGTGTTGGGGTGATCAGATTCAACACCAGGCCATGGGAGCTACAAAGTCTGGCGGAGTCAAAGGAATGAGGTAAGACAAGTTAAGGCATAAAGTGGGACCAGGGGGCCAATGCTAGTATGGAGGCTGCGAAGGCCCAGGACTCTGGAAGTCCACACTATTTTTTGGTGATCAAACAAAGAAGCACATGGGGATTGTGGGGATTGAAAGAAAGCGGTGCATCAAGTGCATGATCTACAGCTGTGACAGTTTAGCATTTTCTTTGAAGCATATGGAACATGTTCTGCTACTTGATATAATGGGAAACATGTTCTTCTGGTTTAAGACAATCGATCCACAAGCCTGGGAGTACCAGAAGCAAGGAGTCAGCAAGTCTAGACACATTCCAGAGGCCATGAGGGATTTTATGCCCTGAGCCCTGGATTCCATCCAAGCCATGAGGGGTTTTACACCCTGGGCTTAGATTGCGGTGTGGCAGTGCAGTCTTCCACCCTTTGGTACAGAGCTTGGTGTTCCAAAGGCCACGAGGGGTTTTAGACCCTGGACCCTGGACATGTTCCAAGGCTCTTTTACATTATGTTAGGCATGCAAGCCCTGCCTCAGCTTTTCCCAACACTCAGCTTTTCCCCAACAGCATGTAGGGCAGATAATGAAGCCTGTAAAGCTTCCAGGCTTTACTCTTTAATGGCATTTACCCTGAGAAGGCTCAGTCATCAGTATCTGTGTAAAAACTCTCTGTCTCACTTGGTTGAAGTTTTCATTTCTACTAGATAAAGTTTTGTTTTCTTTTAGAAAATTGCAAATAAACAAGGGAGCTATATTTTGGAACTTTCCGAAAACACTGTTTATCCACAGAATTTGACAGTAATCGAATTTGCCTGAATTTAGTTAGCTTTCCTTCTGTCCTTTAAGCATGAATCATTTGGTCTTTGAGCATTCCCTTGGTTTCTGGTCAATGACATTATGGGCTTACCTTGTATTTTCACTGCTTTAGATCTACAGCCAACATTTTTTTTTTTTTCCCCCAAAGATCCCTGGTTTCTTTTATTGGAAAACTGTATATAGTAACTAAGATTTTGGTGCTGGATATGGCATTGCTTCTAGGTATTTTCAGTGGAGATAGCTAGGGATTATATTTTGAAATTATGAGTCATATTGTTTTATAACTTACATTTTCAACAAAGATTTTCCCAATTTATTGGATTTTGTAATTTATTATATGTTTGTTTTTGCTCATACTGATTTCCTGTTTCTGGTAACAACATATTTACTTATTTAAACTTAAATACATATGATAGATTTAAAAATATCATCTTCAAAATTATTTCAAAAATAAAACTACTGAGTAAACTTTCCAATTTCTTTTCTGTTCTTTTTGTACTTAAGATATAGTTTGCTAAATATTTACAGAAATTAGCTTGATTTTCAAGCTTATGATAGGCCTGGGTATCTATTACTATGGGTTTAGTTGTATGACACCAGTGCCTCCAAAATATGGTTCAAATTTCACCTCTAGATCATCAAATCACAACATAAGCAACAGATATGCATTATAATCAGTGACCAATCATGTCACTTTTTTCAGTCTGCTGCTGATTGTTTACTTCATGTTATTCAGTTTATGCATGCCAATGAAAGCATGGAGTTATACTGTCTCTATCTTTCAGTGATACACTTATGTGAGATTTTGAAAAGTGAAAAATCAAAGGTGGAATTGACCAGTAGATGTAAAAGTATAACAAATAAACAAAAATGGCAATGTTGAAAGTGAAACTGAAATTCAACAGAAATAGAAGAAATAGCAGACTGGGGGGATACTGACTTTGACACCATTTGGGGGACTCTAAGTATGATGCCAGAGGAACTTAGTGATGGCAAACTTATCAATATAAAATGAGAATATTGGTTGTTAACTAGGTAAGTAGGTTAAAGGTTTTATTTAAGTTTTCTCTAGTCTTCCTCATTTTCGTCTCCCTATTCTTGAAATTTTTGAGCTAAGTTAAAACCTCCAAATATTATTTTAAATCTGTCTATTTGCGCTTTTCAGATTTATCTTTCTTTTTGTTGTTGTTTCTTTTATCTTGAAGGTCTGAATTAAGTACATGTACATTAGCTTTCTTAACATTACTGCTTGGATGATATATCTTTTTTTCCTCATATATCTTTGCTAACATCTGTCTTCACAGGAAATATGTATTTCCTCTAGACACAATTTAGTTAGGTATTTTTTCTTACATTTTATCATACAATATCTACCTTTTAGTTGGCATGTTTTGGCCATTTATATTTGACATAATTATTAGTTTAGTTGGGATAATTCTAACATCACATTTGTTTTCTATTTTACTCATTTGGTGTTTCTTTTATCTCTGTTTTCTGTTTATTGGTTATTTTTAGAAATTCCACTTAATCTCCATTTTTAAATTAGCTAAAACTATTAATTTGTGAGCATGCAAGTTTGTGTCATGCTGTTCTAAAGTTTACTATTTTATTTTATTTTATTTTATTTTATTTTTGAGATGGAGTCTCGCTCTGTTGCCCAGGCTGGAGTGCAGTGGCATGATCTCTGCTCATTGCAAGCTCTGCCTCCTAGGTTCACAACGTTCTCCTGCCTCAGCCTCCCAAGTAGCTGGGACGGCAGGCACCTGCCACCATGCCCAGCTAATTTTTTGTATTTTTAGTAGAAATGAGGTTTCACCGTGTTAGCCAGGATGGTGTTGATTTCCTGACCTCGTGATCCAACTGCCTCGTCCTCCCAAAGTGCTGGGATTATGGGAGTGAGCCAACATGCCTGGCGCAATATATATTTTTAGCTTATCACATCTACTTTAAAATAATATGAAACCATTTTATGTATAAAAAACAGAAATTCACATTTTCTTTTATATTTTTATATTTTTTTGTAATACATTTTACTTTTACATATGCTTTAGTCCCAAACACTATATATATATAACTTATATAGATGCGTGTGTGTGTATATATGTATATATAAATATTTGTGTGTGCGTATATATAGATATTAAAAAACAGTCCATTGATTTTTGAAAGAATTAAAAGTGAAGAAATTGTTTTAATCTCTGCCAACATATTTATTAATTATGGCACTCTCCACTACTTTATGAAATTGTAGTTTGCTTCCGGTATCATTTATCTTTAATTTGAAGAACTTCCTATGCCATTTATTATTGAAATTATCTGCTGGCAATGATTTTCTCATATTTGCTTTTTCTTAAATATCTTTATTACAATTTAGTTTTTCAAAGATATTTATGATAAGTATAGAATCCTGGGTTATTTTCTCATTTCTGTCCTTTAAAGATATTTGTCAACTCTCTTGTGCCTTGTTTTTCACATGTCTAGTTTGCTTTACTGCATACTAACATTGCACATTATGTTCATAGAGCATGTAGATTTTGTTGTCTGCCTTTCAAGAATTTGAAATTTGTTTTGGCAAACAGTTAAGTTACTTCCAGATTAATTGATGACTTGAGGCTTGCTTTATTTTTTATATCGATGGGTCTAATATATACCAATGCTAATTTATACTTAATTTTAAGATTGACCTTCCTGGACACTCGAATGATCACTCACTGGTTATCAAGGTCTCTCTGATTAAATGGAATTTGAACATCTCTAGGCTCTGTGTGTCTTCCAAGAATTCTTCAATCTATAGTTTCCTGGCAGTTGGTCTTTACTCATTCATATAATTTCACCTAACACATGTACATATTAACATTTAGAGTCAAGAGATCATGTGTGTAGATATCTGAAGAATTCTTCTTTATTGTTGTTTGTTTTTTGTGTAATTCACTTGTTTTCAGTACTCTGCCTCATAAACTTAAGCAGCTTTTTCCTCTGTCTTCCTAACCCAGAACCATCTCCATTGCGTTCCCACCCATTTTTCATGGTCCAACATTTTTCTCCTGACCAAAAACCAGAAGGATTACTAGAATTATCTAATTTGTTTTCCTTCTCTCAGGGACCACAGTTTCACAATGCTTATTGTTTCAATGCCTAAAAACAGTTGTGTATGCACTGTTCAAAGTTCTAGATTTTTAAGGCAGTATGCCAAGTTCTATGCCATTAACTCCTTCATAGCCAGAAGCCGTATAGTTTGTTTGCTTTTAAGCTTATTTGGTGGCAGTGTTGCTATAGTAATGATTTATTAAATCCTAACAGAATGCAGAAGTCTAATCAATTTTGTTATTCAGTTTAGTTTTGTTTAAGCTTCCTGTTTTAAAAAATGTCTTTAATACATAACACGACTATAAATAAAGATACTTTAAAACCACATCATGATTAAAACCTCCAAAGCTGTTAGCGATTAATATACCAAGGGGATAAATGAACTAATCAATAACCACCGATTTACTCTAATTAATTATTTATGATTATGTAATTTTTTTTTTTCTAAAAATAGAAACTGAAACAGAAACATAACCACGTGCATCTACTTAGGCTCTTCTATCTGTAGTTTTAGTCCAGAGAAATATGGACTAAATGGCCTTCAAAGAGTTTATATATTTATCTATTTATCTATCTATCTATCTATCTATATATTCAACATATAATTGGTATGCATATATGATTAATATAAATAAAACACATATAACTACATGTCATAAGTATATATATAAAATTTGAGATATGTATGGTACTTTTAAGTTATTCTTCTGCCTATAACAACTGTGCCTCAGACTTCTTTTTTGTACAAATAATTTAAGTAAAATTATTTGTTGATAGAAAAATGAAGTATCAGTACAAGTCTTCAGCTTTGTTTTCAACAAGTTTGCATCTCATAAACTCATCCAAACTAAAAATGTGATAGCTTCCTTCATGAGCAACTTTAGATCAATGATGTATAAAGTAAAAATATCAAGTACTGAAAAGAGATATTCAGGAATAGAAACCTGAAGAAAATATTGCACAGGTAGTTCTATTTAAACTAATTTCTTATACAACGTGACTATATCTGTCATTGAAATTGTGCTTGCTTATACTCACACTCAATAAATCTGTCATAAAGATTTACTCAAATAAATGTTACATAACATTGTGATTGCTAAATACAACTATTTAAAAGTCTTCTGAATACACTTTTAACATGAAATAAATTTTAGTGGTGAGTGCCAGAGTGAAGCTCCAGAGGAAATGCAAAGTCTGTCTACACTTCTATAAGTAATCACCCTCCAAAACTTACATTCAATCAATCCCAACTTACAAAAAGGACAACATAAAGAGGTATAAAGGGAATTTCTTTGACCATTTCATTGATCATTTCCCTATGCTTCTTTTCTCTTCAAATAATTATGTTTCAATAATTTGCAGCTATGGAAACAAAGCTATGTCCTTGGTATCTATTAAGTACAGTGTGCCACCACTGTGCTCTTTGCTAGAAATACACCAATTAATAACGCTGAGATGCTTCCAGTCTGGCAGAAAAACAAAACAAAACAAAACAAAACAAAAAGACAGTTTCACAGTTTCATTGTGTTCTTACTATTATTTGGCTGTTTATTGGCACCAATAGTGCTTTCATTTCCAAATTCACTCTATATGTTTCATAGTGATTTTCCCAAGTCCTATTTGGTCAAAATGGCCATTCTTCCAAAGTATTAATAACAATCTCAGCCAGCAATTGGGAGAGCATTGAGTTTTTTCAGCAAAATAACATTAAGGTGTAAATGACGCACAGCCTAGATTTAAAGTATTAGTATCTGGAAGAATATTTTAATTTATTTTTAATACAAAAGAATAAATCACTAGAAAAAGAATATTCAAATCTCAAACTGATCTGGAGAATTGTGGACAGGCATTATTTCACCCAGGGAATTTTAAACAGAAGAAGAAGATTTCGGGGACAGTTAATATGTCAATTTATTCCTAAAAGAAACTACTCATCAATTTGGTAGCCATCACATTACAAATTAACTCCAAAGCCAATTTTTAATAAGTGATTTAATCTACTTTTGGCATTTGAAATGTGGGGCTTATCTTCATACATACACGTACACTTAGTGATTGGAGACAATTGGTATTATAAGTACCCTATGACACAACCTTCCAAAGAGGAGGCTACAATAGAAGACCAAGGATTAGCAAAATTTATATTCAATATGCAAACATTTAGTAGCAAATTTGCACTAAAGAGTCAAACAATGGGTGCTGGTAAACAAGAGGAACTTACTCTCTGAAATTAATTTAGAAAACATATATCATATTAAGTATAAGAAAGTAGCTTCCCACATACACAATATAGAACAAACATTTTATTAATCAATTTAACCATTGTTTTCTCATTTCCTCACTGTCTCATTTGTTGTTTTTATGACAGTGATAGATGCTCATGTGGACTTCAAAAAATTATACCATTTTCCTTTCTACCACTGAATTTTCCACGTTGATTCAGTTCATCAATAATACAATCTTGTGATTTAAAGACAGATTTTTAAAATGTGATTTTCACTGCATATTATTTCTTCAAAGAATGTTGTTTATCATATATCATCATATTTGTTTATCCAGTTCTAAAAATAATTTTAACTCACATTTATTTTTGTGATTATAATGCTCATTTCTTGAACTTTTACATTACAGCCTTTCAATTCTTGCATTTTTCACATGCTCACTTTACTGGTGTATGTATTTATGTATTGATTTCAAGTAGGTGACCTGAATTATTTGAGTCCCTAAAGCATGTATATGTTTCTCTGACTTTCCTTAAAAAATGACATTATGGCTGAGTGTACATTCTTGACACCTCTATAATCTTTTCAAAAACATTGTGAATGGCATTCAACTATCTTACGTCATTTAGTATTGTTTGAGTAAGTGTATAAGAAATCTAACGTTTGTTCTACATCTGACAAACTTTTTTTTTTTTTTTTTTTTTTTTTTTTTTTTGTCAGCTGCAGAACAAAAGTTAGATTTTATTTTCAGGAAAAGTTTATAATGCTTGTTGTCCACAGCATTATTTGGCCTATTTTCTTTCTTCTTTTATTACGAGAGATTTAGTCCCATCCATATTTTCGCCAAAAACAGGTTATGTGGTGGTCCTTGATCTTGTCCATCAAGCCCTTTTTCCCAAAGGATAACTGAAGAAGATCACATACATTCCAACTTACTGAGTCTGATAGGCATTCATCTGATGAGGTCCTCTTCAGCTGAGGTAGAACCTTTTATTTCTCCCACTATTCTCACTATTATAACTGATAAAGTGCAGTAACTTTCATTTTTCATCATGTAAAGCGGCCATGGACCTTGATGTCTATGTTTATTGCCTCGAATGTTTTATAAATGAAGTCAATAAATCACTTCCCCCCTCCACATCCACTCACTAGCATTCTCCCAATTCTTATCTCATTTGTTCTCTGATGGAGAATGAAAAAATAATATATTGTGTGGGAAAGTGAGATGAGAGATATCTTAGTATATTAATATTCTCTGTTGTATAAAGTTATTCCAAAACATAGGGGCTTAAATAATAAAAAGTGTTTATCACCTCACACTATTTATATTGCTCAGAAATTTGGGAGGGAGTTAGTTGGTTAGATTTTGCTCAGGATTTCTCAAGGTTTTATAGCCAAGTATTAGCAAGATATGCTATCATTTTAAGGCTTGATGGGGCTGGAAGATTCAGCTCCAGGATTGTTCACTCACATGACTGGCAAGTCTGTACTTCCTGTGGGAAATATGTCATGATCCCTTGACATATGGATTGTTCTATAGTTCCATAGATTTGCTGGGATATCCAGATCATAGTCTTGGTGTCCACAGGAGTGAGTGCTCCAAGAGGGAGCAAGATAAAAGTAGCAATAAAATGTCTTGAATGTTTTCAACTTGGAAGTCACACACTATAATGTTTACAATGTACTACTATAAGTTACATAGGCAAGGCCTATATTCAGTGAGGAGGAAACTGACTATACATGAATGTGACTATCAGGCTAAAGGAAGCATTTGAAGCTTTAAAAAATATTTACAGATTTAGGAGGTACAAGTGTAGTTTTGTTACATGGACACATTATGTAGTGGCAAAGTGTGGGCTTTTAATATACCCATCACCTAAATAGTAAATATTGTACCCAATAGGTAATCATTCAACCCTCACCCTCACTTCCACCCTTCCACCTTTTGGAGTCTTCAGTGTCTGTTATGCCCTTCTGTATGTTCACGTGGACCCGTTGTTAAGCTCCCACTTCTAAGCAGGAATTTGACTTTCTGTTTCTGAGCTATTTCACATAGAGAAATGGCCTCCAGCTCTATCCATGTTGCTGCAAAAGACGTGATTTAATTTTCTTTTAGGGCTACATAGTATTCCATGGTGCATTTCTGTTTGTGTTTCAAATTTTTTTCTAAATCCAATCATCTGTTGATGAACATGGGTTGATTCCATGACTTTCTATTATGAATAGTACTATGATAAATATTTGAGTGCAGGCATCTTTTTCATATGAGTTCTTTCTGTTTGGGTAGATATTCAGTAATGGGATTGTTGGATCAAACACTAGTTTCTTTTCAGTTACTCGAGAAATCTCTATACTGTTTTCCAAAGAGGTTGTATTAAGTTCCATCCCACCAACAGCATATGAGGGTTCCTTTCTCTCAGCATCTTTGTCAACACGAGTTTTTAATAACAAACATTCTGATTGGTGTGAGATGGCATCTTATTGTGGTTTAAATTTTCATGTCTCTGATGATTAGTAATGTGGAGCATTTTTTCATGTTTGTTGGCCATTTACATGTATTCTATTGAGAAATGTTTGTTCATGTCCTTTATTCACTTTTTAATAAGGTTATTAGTGTTTTTCTTGTTTAGTTGTTTGAGTTTCTTGTAGATTCTGAATATTAGCCCTTGCTGGATGCACACAGTGAAAGAAAATGTTATCCTAACATTATCTGTGTACTTTGCTGATTATTTCTTTTGTTGTGCAGAAACTTTTTAGTTTAATTAGGTCCTATTTGTATATTTTTTGTTTTCTTGAATTTGCTATCGAGGACTTAGTCATAAATTTTTTGCCTAGGTCAACGTCCAGAAAAGTTTTTTTCTTTTTTTCTCTGTGATTTTTATAGTTTTAGGTCTTACATTTAATTCTTCAGTCCATCTTGAGTTAATTTTTATATATGGTAAGAGATATTGATCCAGTTGAAGGCTGGCACCATACCTAAGTTCCCCACAAAAAGCCAAAATGGTAGAAATTTACTCTCTACTTTTACCTTTGGAGTGGGCCTTGCATTGCTAAGACTCAGAGCAAAGAGTGGCTAAAAGATTAAATTACCTTTTGGTTGACACCCTTAGCCTTTTACTTATAGTCTTTTATCTGTGGCAGTGCTTATGACTTCATTGTTCGTGGGCTTATTGAGTATTTGGGCCTGGTTTCTTAAATGGATTGTGTTTAGTAAATATTTGGTTATGACTGTGATATTGCAAATTTTAGATGTCAATATTATGAGTTTTCAAATTAATGTCTTTATATGTAATCTCAGAGAAATTGACCCAGTGATTATTTGTCATATGCTTTTGTTTTCCTAATAAAAGTAAGCTTAATTTTGCTAACTTGTGTTATTCAATTATATGTAGAAAAATTAATTAATTAATATTAAGAATGTTAATGTTATTCAGACTGACAGGTGTTTCCAAACCTGACACATAAAGGAAAATTGATCACTATGTATATTTACTCACAATATTATTTTTGTTTTAATTGTTTTATACATATTTTCCATTAATTATTTTTTTAAAATGTGCATAATAAAAGAACCTCTTCATAAAAAAATGTAAATTCCAGGTGAATGTGCAAAATATATGTAATAAAAGAAAGACTATGCTAGTTGTCAAAGCATGAAAAGTTTGAGATGATACAATTATTAGATAAAACTTTTTTAAACTACAGAGAAAATGGAAAATGTTTTTTATAATTTGTTAATAAGTTAACTTATTTTTAACATTATATTATGTTATGTTGAAAAAGAGTAGATTTAAAAGGTGTACTACAAGTCATTTTCATGAGTATTTTAAATAAAGTGGAAGGACTATACTTACATTTTACTTACTGACTTTGATGATATAATGTTTCATAACAGAAATTTTTAGCACTCTATGAATTATTGAACTATTTCATTACCAGGATTGAAATGCTATTTTTCTTCCCTGGTACAATGTTAAAGCTTTAAACTCTTGTCAATGATGTGATGTTTCATCTGCAATGATCTACACTAGAAAAATAAAAATGTAGTTACTGACAAAAAAGCAGGTAAGAAATTTTTTTTTTTTTATTGATTTATGGATATCCTACATTCATATATAATCTTGCTTGAATCCATGTAATTTTCTGGAAGAGTATTGAAAAAATACTAATTTTGTTCAGATATTTGACTATAAACCCACTTTCTATGTTTTATCCCCTAAAGAAACATTAACTGAACTAGTACATATCTTTAGTAAACGATATGACCAGCATTAAGAAAAATCAAGAGGAAAATGTAAATAATTAAAATTACTAACAAAAGTACTAGCAGCTATTAGTTTGGTGCAAAAGTAAATGGTTTTTGCTATTACTTTTAATGACAAAAGCACAATTACTTTAGCACCAACTGCATACATTGTTATTTTGATTAGAGTGTGATCTGCTTTATGTGATTCGTTTGCTAAAATTCAACTCCAGAAAATATGCACATTTGATATTTTTTAAAGTCTAACTATATTCCTCAGAAAGCTTTGAATCTATCTATCTATTCATTTATATATTCATTTAAATATATTTGTACTTTCTTCTCATTCTGTTTTTCTACCCTAATTAAATTACCATACTTTTTAAACAGAAAATAATTGTTTCATAATATAAGATCACATAGTTGTTTTCAATAAGAAATATTGTATTGTAAATCCAACTTGTAAACTCAATCATTGTGGAAATATCATTGTGGTACATCCAAATGGACAATTATTTAAAGACACTTCTATAGTTTTTAATATAATTCAGTCATTAATCTTTCTCTAAATATGAAGCTATACTGCTACTTGAGAAAGACTGCCAACCAAGCTGGTGGCTGAATAATTCATATATTATAAAACTGTGTCTCTTTGTTTTAATATATAGTGTTAACTCTTTTTAAGATATTCTTTTTTTTTTTTTTTTTTTTTTGAGACGGAGTCTCGCTTTGTCGCCCAGGCTGGAGTACAGTGGCCGGATCTCAGCTCACTGCAAGCTCCGCCTCCCGGGTTCCCGCCATTCTCCTGCCTCAGCCTCCCGAGTAGCTGGGACTACAGGCGCCCACAACCGCGCCCGGCTAATTTTTTGTATTTTTAGTAGAGACGAGGTTTCACCGTGGTCTCGATCTCCTGACCTTGTGATCCGCCCGCCTCGGCCTCCCAAAGTGCTGGGATTACAGGCGTGAGCCACCGCGCCCGGCCAAGATATTCATTTTTAAAAGGTATTTACAAACCAAGTTACTCAAATACATGTTATCTTAAATTTCTATGTATAGGAGATGTGTTGCTATGTGTAATGATAATCACCAATATAATGCCAAGTTTTCATAAAATATATAAAGTTTTCAAGAATTTTGGTGCATTTATAAAATCAGCAAAAGTTTTAATTTTGAAAACTACTCTTCTGGCTTAGGGACTCCAGGCTTTAGATGCTAATTTTCATTGGTCCTCTACTATTTTTATAGATTTTAGGCATCATAAAGAATACATGGAAAGAGAGAAAGAAGTATGCATATGGCTCATATGCAACTTATAAAACGTTAATAATATAATCTTTCATATAACATTTGTTCTCTAAGAAATTTTGATATATAAGGATTAAAGTATAAAAGCATAAGGCGACTACTGGTAATACATAAGGCTGAAGAAATGCTAAAAAATATGATCGAACACATACATTTTGTTATCACCTTCCCAGTTCTGGTAGGTTGCATTTCAGCAGGGGTGGTGGGAAAAATAGTCATATAAATTACCAATTAGTTTTTCAGGAAATTCTAGTGGCAGATTGGCAAGGAATTTTTTTTATTCATCAGAGAGAGAAAGCTTGAATTGTCCCTGGGTCAAATGGATATTGCCAAAGGAAATCAAACTTAAGTTGTTGAAAGTGCACATCAAAAAAGGCTGCCTGGAGGGACAAGGGCAGCCTTGGAGAAAAAGGCTGAAGGTGTACTACCTGGGATGTGATTGATAAGAGGCTCACCAGTGGGAGCCCAGTTTGAATTGAACATAACAATGGTTCTTATAGCTGAAAATTCCCAAAAAGTCTTGGCATCTTTTTGATATGTCACCAAGTATCAAAGAACTAGATCACAGACTGAATCAAAAGCAGTGGCAAGAAAAAAACAAAACAAAAAAGACAAAGAAAAAAAATTATCCCTATGCCTAAAAGTGCCAACTTTTTCAGAGAATTTGCATTTTGTATAATAAATAGTAGTAATCACACAACCAAAGAGGTATTCTACTTTTAAGACTGAATAATAGATAACCTGTTTTTTTTTTTAACAAGGAGTTCTTCCTGATAACTTTTTAATCAGACTGTCAATTTCTCCAGGAAGTTTTTCTACTCTTTAGTACCATAGGCTCTGATAATGAGCCATACCAACTTGTTAACAATAAAGAAAACACATTGGAAATGAGTGTGGTTAGATTGTATCATCAATTTTCATGTTTTGATTTCTTTTGTTAAAAGAAAAACTTCAGCTGAATTAAAGTTAAAGGAGTTTAAGTGAGCAATGAACGATTCATGAATCAGACATCCCCCAGAATCACAGCAAATTCAGAGATTCTAGGGGTGCATCATGGTCAGAACAAATTTATAGACAAAAAAGTAAAGTGATGTACAGAAATTGGAAGTGAGGTACAGGAATTACTGGAGTGGTTACAGGTTGGCATTTGCCTTATTGGAACACAGTTTGAACACTCAACAGGATATGACTGGTTGAAATGTGGCTGCTGGGATTGGTCAAGACTCAGCTATCATTACAGGTAGTAGTCCTAAGTTAGGTTTTCAATTTTGTCTACCTATTAAGTTAGGTTCCAGTTTGTCAATAAGGACTTCTATATAGATGTATGAGATCCTTCTTAGGCCATATGTACTTCACTTTAACAATTCCCCTCTTTTGGTCATTTTCTCAATTTTGAGAGATTGAACAAAACTCTTGTCATTGATGTCACTATCAATGCCGTAGGTTTATTTGGTCTTTAAGCCCACTGAGAAATAGTAGAGCAGTGAGTTTTGCAAAGGTAGGAACAATGACTTGAATAGAGGGTACCTCCTTATGTTGGAACATCCTGTTTAGAGGAGAAAAACAAAACCTGATCTGTTCTAGGCACAGTTAACATGATCAACTTCATTTTAGTTTGATTTGGTCTGTTGGTGTCTAGTGCATGAGTTTAGTCTAAAACAATGGCTTCTCATAATTTTGTTTTAAAAATTCTCCCTTTTTGGTCAGGCTCTCACTTAGGTGAAAGTGTGACCACAACTTAGGGCCTTAGCATCATTTTCAGTTACCATCATTTTGAGTTTCCTGTCTCAGCACCTCATTCATAGTTTACAGTGTCCTCATGATTGTATACTTCTTTCAACTCTTGTCATTCAGGTAAAGATAGACCGTTTGGCATTCTAGAGGTGGCTGAATGCAAACATTTAGAACCTTTGAGAAAATACAGTGCACCAGGGAAACTATTATTATTACTATTGGGAGGATAATACCAAGAGTTTGGAGTATGCTCCTTATTCAGACTCCCCATAAACCAAATCACCTAAAATTGAAAAGAGTAAAGAATGAGTTAGATAGGGAGTCTTTTTGCTAATATCTTACAGCTGAATCTCTATAATCTTCATTTAATATAGTTCTTCATAGGCCACAGTGCCAGCCAGCTGCACAGTTAATTTTCTGTTCAACCAATTCAGTTACTTAGCATAACTTTCACAAGAAAATTTAAAGTCTGTTGTGTGACCATAGGCTTTACAGTAGAATCTGCTATAGAGTCTATCATAAGGGCTACATTTCTGGTTATTGCCTCTTTTACTCCAAACCATGGAAAAATGATGCCCTTCTAGAAGAGTGAAGGCCTTCTGGCAATATTCTCTTTAACCCTTGATGTGGGTGAGAATAGTAAATCAATGTTCTGTTTCTGACTGAATATGAAGAAAAGTATGTACCATTAAACTTTCTCACCTGAATTGGGCCTTCATCTTTTATCTATGTATAAGGTTGGCTACAAAATCCTTTACCAAAAAAAGTACACCTCATAAGTGCACAAAACAGACTCCTTTCTTATTTCCATTATTCATAGAGGCATAAACAAGAAAAAAAGTTCAAAGATAAGAGTCTCATGATAGTAGAGAAGTCTTGAACCATGACCTTGGGAAAAGCTGTTCACATCAAGGATGCAGTCTTCTTCTGGGAGAGACTTTCCTTTTAACTGGACCTTAAGTAGTCCAGTGGGTGCACAGTTTCAAGAGTGTGGAGGGACCCTTCTCAGTTGTGAGATTATAAACCCAAAGTTCAAGTTCCAAAGTGTTGTTGCAGTAGGGATGGCAAAGCAATCTTTCTCTAGTGTTTTCAGATGATCCAATCTTCAGGTTCTATATTGTGAAGGGGTTGACTGTCCTCAGTGAACCGTACAAAACTCATTTTCTTTACCTGGTGAAAATACACTGAAGCGTAATAATTTACTGTTATAACATCAGCCCTTTTACATGGGGCAAGATCAGAATCTACCCCAATCAGAAAACACACATAGAAAATGACTATTGAATGAAACTGCATTATAAAATGTTTAAATGACTCATCAGGTAACTAAATGTACTTGAAGCTTTGATTGTTTTCTTAAGAATATGGGTTTGACAAACCAAACAATGGTTATAAACTATTTTAGCAATTTATAAGTTACCACACCAATATATTTAATTTAGATTATTTTATCTTTTCCATGATGAGTCACAGAATGCAGGACTTTTAATTATAAAAGCTTTAAGGGCTCAGGAAAGACAAGGCAGCTGTCCCGATTTTCCATGAGTCAATGCTTAACATTGGACTTGTGTCCCCTTGAATACCAGTTATTTTTCCAATTTAGGTGCAAATAACTGGTAACTGATGGGTCATCAAAGATAATATGACTTAGACCATGGAGTTCATTCAAATTGTATATCTAAAAATTTCAGTATTGTCTGATGTAGCAAAATTTGGCAAAGTATTTACTTGTTAATTAAATAATTGTCATTCTATTTGTGTTATCAGTTTTATAAACCAGTCAGTCTTTTTATTAAAGTTTTAGGAATTCTTACCCAGTCCAATTCTTGGGGAATTAGGGAATTCATGGGAAATTCTTACACATGATATGATTTTATATTTATTAGAAGCCTGTATTCAAGAGTGCTTTCTGGGTCCTTTCCATCCTTTAATGAACCTCCTAAAAGATACCATATTCTAGGATTTTATGTGCTTATGAAGTTTTCAGGAACTGCATCAGCATTAAGCAATTAATTGTGAAAATGACTTTAAATAGTTATAAAGACACAATAGACAAGGAAATTTGGTTATTTCTGTGGTCTACAAAAACTTAACGATAATTATGATAGATAACAAATACTCAGACATATTAGAACTTTAGAAATCCCATACAATTTTGGAATATGTTGATGACATATGCTAAAATATAAACTAAAATATAAAGAAGGTTAAACATTATCTCTTAGCTTGACACTGCTTCCCATGCAACCTAACATATCAAATAGCCCTGTTTACCTCTCTTTTGGGTGCTTCGGGGACCCTCTGTAGCACCCCAAAGTTAGAGGTCAGAAAGGATAATTTTCATCCTGAAATTTGACTTTGGGAAGCCTATCAGATATGTGAAAGGTCTAAAACATTTGATATTATGAAATAGAATTCCAGGTCACCATAAATCATTTATTTAGCCAAAATAAAGACTCAAAATGTTTTAAAAAGGCAAAAACCTTTACTCATTGATAGAGGGAAGATTTAGCTTTCCAAATAATCTGTCTCTTGTCTTTCTATTCTTTTTTCAGTAATTTATTCAAAAAGCAAACAAAAATTTGTCATCATGCTTTAATATTACATGGAAATCTTGTTCAAGAGAGAGAGCCAAATGTCACCCTTGCATTAGTCTACTATTAATGTCTACTTCAATTTTTAATAAAATCTTATCGACAAATCTATCCAATCTTAATTAGTTTTACCATAAGGTGAGATTATCATAAACATATTATAACCCTTTACAATTTGTGTGAAAGAGCAGATTGGTGCTCTAAGAAAAACCTGCTGTGCTTTTGTTCCAATGTTCAATTTAGAGAAAAACTTAATAATACCCCTTTAACTATAGCTAATGTTCACAGAGAATTTCTTTTTACAAGATCATATTTTCACAAACCTTGTATAACTTTTTCAAATATTTAGCTTTATTTTATCAAATTTAAAACAATTCTTTAGCCTTGTAATCTAGGCAAAAGCATCCACATCTCCATGCCTTCTTATAATTTTTTACCAAAAACACATTTCACTTTCCTTACACACCTGGCATGTAAAACTGGTTTTTTTTAGTAATCTCAATTACATGTTACAATATTAAATCTTAGTGATTTTTATTTTTGGTGAAAACCTTGGTAAGTAGGAAATTCTAGTTATGTACTAGGTGTGAGGCCTAGGACACAGACAGAAGTGCAGATAAGGTCTGACTTTTTCCAGTCTTTCCAGAGAAGTTAAGCGGAGTGGCTAACTTCACCACTTGTCATATGCCTTACCTAGCTGTAAAGCAGGCAAGTTGTACAACATTTTTTGCATCAATTCTCTTTCACAAATTCTTTCATGACTCATGCAGACCTTCTAAGACATGCTTGAACTTTCTGACTTGTCCTAACTATCCCTCTTTTTAAAAAACTAGTCATTTTATTTCAGAACAAGAATTTACCACACAAGAAAGATCTTTTCTTATATAAAATCTCTTTTGTTTATAACCTTATTTGCATGACTAGGGGACATGGCTAATTCCACATTTCCCAGGCCTTATCTAGAGTCTAGTGCTTCAAAATATGTAAATTGAACAATGTTTAAAAGTCAAAGAAGCAGTTTATAACCTTAAGGTGTTTAGCAAATCTAATATGTGACCTGCATAATCTAAACCAAATGTTTACATTTTTGAAGATATTTTTATTTAACCAATAATCTTTAAAACTGTCTTTAGTTCCCAAAGACTACTAAAGTCACATAAACTAAAAGGCATTACAGTTTTTACTTGTTTTTCAAAACATTTGATCTAACCAATTATTTTTCTTTAAGTTAATTAATTAGAGCTCTTTTATATAAACATCACATACACAACACATATATAACTACACAGACAGAAGAAGATCCAGTAATTGTAGGATTTTTCATTTGCTAGTTTTGAAGTTTTTTCATTGGATTATTAGCTTTAAGGTGGAGTACTTTTAAATCTCTTACTACCTCACTTTAGCCATGCCCAACTGCCAATATATCTGGCTTTTGAATTTTATCAAAAGTAACCTCTTAGGTTCTTACAGAAAGGAAAATTCAAGACAGTTCATGAAGAGGAAGATAATTAACAAATGGTGAAAGTCATGCAGATATCAAACCAGAAAGGATTCATTTCCTGAGCCAGGAATTAAACCCTGGCTGCCATTGTGACGGTGGAGACAAAGAGAAAGTACTGCCACATGGTTTTCTCATTGGAACAAAAACAAAAACTCATGGTCCCTAGAACATAACTGAACAGTTTGCTGGGTCATCTTGATCAGAGGGCTTATAGGTGTCCTAGCTCACATTGTATGCTAAGGTACCCATCTTTATGACAGAAAGATACAGAAGATGATTTTATAGTACAAAGTACACCAGATTCACTACAGCTTAAGATTAGCCTCAGAATTCTTTTTTGCATTAATCAAAACTTTACAGAGGAGATAAAGAGTGATTTTACCATTCATTAAACCAGTTGGCACAGAGACAGAGGTCAGCAGTCTAACTGGTAAGAAATTCTTACTCTTTTGCTGGCATGTCATGTTCTGCGTTCCCCTTTCCTGAGCAGCCCTGGTGACCCTGCTTGCTATACTGTAGTTCCAGGAGCCAAGCTGCATCACAAAGAAAAATCATGAAACCACAGACAAAATCTTCTCAGTTTTGCAAAATGCTTCCCAAGGGGTTGTACGGGGTAACCAAATTAGCATTTTCCATTCTGGTCAGTGCAAAATATGAGTGACAAACATAGACTTTAATTAGCCACTCTGCTTAGCACCCAATATCAAACTAGCAAGTCTCAAACTTGCCCCTTGATGGGCCCCATCATGTCTAAATCATTTTAGAAGCTTCTGCATATTAATAGGCATCCCTAGGTGACACTAATTTGCAAGCTCTCATTTTTAAACACACTTCGGTGTGTTGTTCATTTGGCACGTTCCACTGTAAGTTTTCTTTAGTAAGATTTCACCATTTCTGTAAGACTTTGCTGCTTCCTGGGCCTAATGTATAAGCTGGAAGAAACCCAGTTTTTCAGAAATTAAATATCCATTTTTACCTAATTTATTGGCTTTGCTTTCTGGTTCCCTTGATTAACTCACCCAATGATTTTCTTCCTAGCTAAGCATGCAAGAAAAGTGAAACAAAGGGGTAGAATGCAAAAATCCCTATGAATTTTCAAAACCCAAATTTTACAACCCTGCAATATTACCACTTACTACCAGTTTCTTTCTGATCCAGTCATATGTAAGAGGCCTCTAACTGGATCCAAGCCAGTTAATTACAAGTTCGAATTTGATCCTGGACCCAGTCCAGTTTCTGTCATGACTTCCAAATTCAATATGGAACAAAATTTGCTCAAGTAAACTTGTAGAGCTGAAAACACAAATCCATGGAGTTCTGAAATTTGAGAGAGGACTTACCACAATTCCCACCTGCTCTGAGAGTTCAAAGGACACAGTGGGTCCAGCAGGTCCCTTGCTTGTTCACTCTGCTCATGGGAGTTGTTAGCAGCTGTACTTCAGACCCCATTTCTGATGCATCTGTTTAAAAAAAAAAAAAAAACTTTCAGGCAAACTAAATTTAAAGATGTTTAATTGAACAATTTGTGAATCAGGCAGCCCCCAGAATCACAACAGTTTGAGAGAGACTCCAGGGGTGCCTTGTGGTAAGAACAAATTTATAGACAAATAAAGTAAAGTGACATATAAAAATCAGAAGTGAGGTACAGGAATAGCTGAATTGGTTATTATAGGGATGGGGGAGCAGAAAAATTCTAGGCAGAAAAATGCAGGTACCCAACAAAACCCTACCCTCAACTGAAAAACGTAAAACAGTAGCTCAAAGTGAGAACTTTTCTCCCTATTGCCTTTTCCTAAACTACCCATGGCCTGCCCTACCCTACATCCTGTGCCTGTAAAGACCCCAGACTCAGCTGACAGAGAGGAGAAACAGCTGGATGTTGGGGACTAAGGCTGGACATCAGAGAGAAACGGCTTGACTTCTGAGGGACAGCTTGATGGTGTAACTTCAGAGAATAATCTAAAGGGGAAGATTCTTCATGGGAAGATTACCTGCCCACCCCATACCTTTTTCAGCTCCCCTACCTGCTGAGAGCTACTTTCATCAGCAATAACATCCCACACATTTGCCATCCTTCAATTTGTTTGTGTGACCTCTTTTTTTCCTGGACATCAGACAAGAGCTCAGGAGCCACAAATATGGATACAAAAGGCTCTCACACTGGCCCTTTGCCCTCACTGGCAGAAGGCAGCTGCCTCAAGCACAAAAGTAGAGGGCCCATTGAGCTGTGAACACTTAAGCAATCCAGGGACAGCAGAGATAAAGAGCAATGGATGCTCCCACAGGGCCAATATGGAGTTTGCTCCTGCTAGCACCTAGAAGCACCTGCTGTGGCTCCTGCACCCACTCATCTGTGTGCTCCCTCCCATGAAGGGTGAAACACAGCGGGTCCCAGTGAGCACTCCAGTTCTCACCTCATTTGCTCTCGTACTTCCTCCTACAAAGAGTTGAGAGTGGCAGGCTGAGTAGAGGAAATGAGACCCCTATCGAGAGTCCCATGACGGGGCAACAGAAATCCTCCTTCAGGTACAGGTTGGTGTTTGCCTTATTTGAACACAGTTTGAACACTCAGCAGTGTATGAGTGGTTGACATGTGGCTTCTGAGATTGGCCAAGACTCAGCTGTTGTTACAGGTGCATACTCCTAAGTTAGGTTTTCAATCTTGTCTCCCTATTAAGTTAGGTTGCAGTTAATCCACAATGATTCAAATATAGAAGTATGAAATCCTTGTCAGGCCATATTTAGTTTTTATTATCACTTTAAATGTACCTCAGAACCACCATTAAATGAGAGATAGGCTTGGTGGGTGGAGTTATGAGCTATAACCTAGTTTGATTAGGAACAGCTTCTTTGATGGTTAATTATATGTTTAATGTTTTAGTATTTCTTAAATAAAAGTTTTCAAGGCTAAATGCATTATAATAAAATTGCTTGAAATAAATTAAAACTGGGAACAAAATAGGTTTACTCACATGGAATCATATAAATATTAAAAAGAAGGTCAAGTATCAGTGATTACATGTAAAAAACAGTTTACAATGTATCTAAAAAATAAGCATATATTAATAACTGATAAGTTAACCATTTTGTCCAAATAAATTATTTTATTAAAATAGTTTATTCTTCATTTCTAAGAGATGTGATTTGTAATTTAACAAAGAAGTGCCAATAAGAATCAGAGATTAAAAGTGTAAAAATCAATTCACTACAATTAGAAAAAAATGATTTGACACAATTTCCTTATGTTGCTGGGACTCAATTTTTGTATTTTGTTTAATACATTTTTTGAAGTTTTAATTGCATTTGAATTGGCTCATTTTAGTGAATGATTTTTTATTCATTCAGTCTAGTTTTCTCTGTTCCTCTTCAATTTCTTTTCCTAATTATATTCCGTGAAATGAAAGTCAACTAGATTTTGTATGCTGTGAAGCAGAGCCAATGATGCCAAATATAATTTTAACATTATTGTCTATTCTTAATGTATAATTTAAAAAATTAACCTTTTATGTTGTTGTGAAAATATGCTACGAGGATAAATTAGTATGTCTGCAGAAATTTGCTTTATTTTTCTGATTCTTCTCTCCCTAAAGTGTTCCCCTAATATAATTAAAATTTTTTCTTATTGGAACAAAAACAAAAAGTTAATATTGTGAATTACATGCTTATCAGTTATCAATACAATAAATTATATTAATCATGCAATTTACATTTCCAAAGTTTGCTTTGTAAGAGATATATTATAAAGGAATGCATTTTGTTTATTTAATTTAAATATTACTTTTCCTACAAAAAATTTAAATACATATTTTAGTCATTTTAAGATATCAGCCAATCAAAGAAAACAAGCCTTATAAAAGTTCACATGTTAGAAATTATAGTAGAGCACAGAGCGAAATGACTTCCCTGCTTTTAGTATATTTTGAATTTGTGATGAGAAAAGACTCAAGAGGAAAATAAGCTGGATTTAACACAGCTCAACATCATCTCAAATATTTAAGTACAATAGATGTTTCTTTGGGAAAGCTGTTATTTGAGGTCCATTATTATTTGCTTTTCTGTAGATTTCATTTCAATATAAAGAGCAGGTTATATTTGGAAGGAAGTAGTTATTTCATTTTTCTATTATCATTAGAAACATCACCCTTGGTGAAAAAAATTAAAAAGAGATTGTGGCAAATGGTCATAAATTGGGTCAGGGAAAAAGGTTATCTTAAGGTCAGGGAGTCAGTCTGCTGTGGCTTCCCAGAGACGGCCAAAACTCTTCAAGTGATGCCAAGATAATAACTCCGGACAAGTTGAACCCACACAAGTATAGGGTAAGAAAGTGGTGATAAGACTTTAGTAAAAATTTCATATTAAATCTTGCCTCAAAATCTAGACACGTACTGCTTTGTGGAATTAGGAATATGAATAGTAAAAGACAAGTTGAAGTTTTTCGAATTTTGCTATTTATGTAAAAAAATTTCAAAGAATACTATAACTGTAATGATGACTTATTTTAGTATTAAAATACAGAGAGATGTGAATATAAAATGTTGAGTACAAATACTGTATTTTAATTTTCATGTTAAGAATTTATGTAGAAACTTTGGAGAAATATTTAAAGTTTGTTTTTCCTGATACTAGATGTCAGAGTTATAATATAAAGGAAAAATGATATTAAAATCAAGAGTTTTTAATTTCATTGTCATTTGCTTTTATTTTTAATAGTTTAACACACATTCAAAGGTTTCCCCCGAGAAATGTGTGTCAGAGATATGCAACTTACTGTTCATATTAGTTATTCTCATATCAATGAATTTGCATAATGCCAGCTGTTCCTTTATTAAAGTTGTCTTAATACTTATGAAAGATAGCAAAATGCTCAAGGCAGTAAGGAACTGAGTCTTCATATTGTGCATGACACAGGTAGAGCTGAGATATTAAAAATATTTAACTTAAATTTTTAAACATTTAAAAAATATATTTTGATTTTGAAAAATAAGACATGTTTGGATAAAACCAAAGTTGTAATCTCCAGCAGATTTTTTAAAAATATTGGGGATATACAAAATCATTAACCTGCTGTCTGTTGAAATGTGTGATCCTGTTAAAACTGCACACACACTTTGTGTCTGTGCATTTGAATGGGCCAGGGGAAGAAAGGGAATGAGTCAGTTAGATAATATTTAAGCTTCCAATGGATCGAGTCTTTGTTACAAATAGGGTTAAGAGAACTGTGTTATTTCAAATCTAACCCATTCAGGGAGAAAATCTATATTTTAAATATAAATATCCATTTTAAAATTCAAGTCAAGAAACAGTTATGATGTACCTATTAATCAACCAAACAAATGAAATACTTTTACAAATCACATCCTTAGTCCAAAAAGTTGGAGTTTGATGAAAAACAGCAAATTTTCACTTTGAAAGAAAACAAAAGAGATTAATACTGAATCTAACTATATGCAACTACAGGGAAAACTGGGGTGACAAAACTGATAATTATTTTATAGTCATTACTGTCAAAAAAAAAAAAGTCATGCTATATCCCAGACTACAAACAAACTATTGACATAGCTCTCCTGCAGTATAGGGAAATCTGCTTGAATTTATTTTTCTGATGACAATTGCAAGCAATATAATAGTTTGTGTAATTGGCTAATTGCAGGTTCGGTGAGCCTTGCTTGTCGTAAAATGATGGGCAGGTGGCTAATGGTTGTTAAAATTATTTCCACACAAAATAAAATGTTTGGGTTTAAAATTGAGGTTGTAAAGAGAAAAGTCATTCTTGTTAAATTCTGGCTTTAGTTATTTAACACAGATTTAACAACTGTGTACAAGAGTATCAAAACCATTATATCTTGTAAAATGTCCTATTTTGCAAGAGATTTTTCACAATTAAAGTATTTTCTCACAAAAGTTGTGGGAAAAAGTAGTGGGAAGTATCTTGATGAGGTAGGGAAGCATTTTTAGATTTCACATCATGAGACATTTGTTAATTAATGTGTTAATTCAGAGAAAAATACCAAATAATCAGCAACTACAAATTTGCTTTATTTTTGACAGAGTGACTTGAAACAGAGATGGAAGTACTTGGGATTCTTTATAAGATCAGATTGAGAGTTCTAATGCTTCAGGTTAAAAAACATATAACTATATGCCAAAGAGCAAAAGTTCTGAGCAAAGCAACATGACATAAATGTTTTCTGAACAATATTCCTTTTCTGAGAATAACACTAAGATTCTTACTTTCTTCAGAATATTTTGGGGCAGAAAACATGAAGTAATTAATGATCTGCATGGTTTTGTTAAAAAAAAAAAAACTTTTCAGAAGCCTATTAAAATACCATTTGTGAAAACATTGACATTATCTGTGCAGTACAATTGACTGTAGGTGGCCTTCTTTTTTCATCAATCAATTTGTATTTGAAATTTTAGGATATAGCATTACAGTTGATTTGCCATCTTATTGGCGGTAATACATTTAAGTTTATGACATTTCCGTAAAGAAAGCATTAGTCATTTTTCTTCCACATTCAGGAATGATAGTGAAGAATGATGTATGTTATAAGAAAATTCCCAAACCATGTTTTGAATGGAGTTTCCTTATTACTATCTTAATTCAATTTATCAGTATATATACACATTTGTATGTGTATGTGTATATATGTGTACATATGTAAACATGCATACAAATGTGCATATATACACATGTGTGTATATTATTTTATATACATATATAAGTAAATGTGCATAAAATTTTAAAACATAAAATTTTTATATAACTTTAAAGTATCTAATTCTCATTGTCAGGAATTTAAAGGGAATGTATCGAAGAAGGTAAATGTTCAGTGGTCTATGTGGACAACAATTTGTCCAGGCTTTAGTTTTGCAATTTTGGAAACTTGTTTTTACCAACCATAAAGGGTTCTGTTTGAACAGTCTCAAATCACATAAATCAAAAAAGATCATTCTATGCATTAAGATGTCTAATTATTTTTATTTCATCATATCAACTGTAACTCTAAAGTACGTAGAATACTATGGTATAAATAATCTTCTGTAAAAGAAAAAGAAAAAGTCCACCAGAGTCATTAGTCTAATATGAAGGTCAGTGTGTGTGAGGGTATTTCCAGAAGAGATTATCATTTGAATTGGCAGACTGAATAAATATTGCTCTCACCAATGTGGGTGAACATCATCTAATTCCTTGAAGGTCTGAATAGAAGAACAAAGTGGAGGAAGGGTGAATTTGCTCTCTGCTTGACCTGGGATATCCATTTTTTCCTAGCCTCAGACATTGACACTCCTTGTTCCCAGGGCCTTTGGACTTAGAATGAGACTTGGACCATTGGTTCTGTTGGTTGTCAGGCCTTTGGATTTGGGTTGGAATTACAGACATTCCTGGGCTTTGCCTCTAGCTGTAGAGGACACACTATGGGGCTTCTTAGGATCTATAATTACATTATAGATTGATTAGATAGATAGATAGGTAATTACACATAATTGTAGAAACGTAAAGACACAATGCGATTCAGCACTCTCTTTTTCTTTTTTTTTTAATTATACTTTAAGTTCTAGGGTACATGTGCACAACGTGCAGGTTTGTTACATATGTATACATGTGCCATGTTGGTGTGCTGCACCCATTAACTCGTCATCTACATTAGGTATATCTCTCCTAATGCTATCCCTGCCCCCTCTCCCCTCCCCACAATAGGTCCCATTGTGTGATGTTCCCATTCCTGTGTCCAAGTGATTTCATTGTTCAATTCCCACCTATGAGTGAGAACATGTGGTGTTTGGTTTTCTGTTCTTACGATAGTTTGCTGGGAATGATGGTTTCCAGCTGCATCCATGTCCCTACGAAGGACACAAACTCATCCTTTTTTATGGCTGTATAGTATTCCATGGTATATATGTGCCACATTTTCTTAGTCCAGTCTGTCACTGATGGACATTTGGGTTGATTCCAAGTCTTTGCTATTGTGAATAGTGCCGCAATAAACATACGTGTGCATGTGTCTTTATAGCAGCATGATTTAGAATCCTTTGGGTATATACCCAGTAATGGGATGGTTGGGTCAAATGGCATTTCTAGTTCTAGATCTTTGAGGAATCACCACACTATTTTCCACAATGGTTGAACTAGTTTACAGTCCCACCAACAGTGTAAAAGTGTTCCTATTTCTCCACATCCTCTCCAGCACCTGTTGTTTCCTGACTTTTTAATGATCGCCATTCTAACTGGTGTGAGATGGTATCTCATTGCAGTTTTGATTTGCATTTCTCTGATGGCCAGTGATGATGAGCATTTTTTCATGTGTCTGTTGGCTTTATAAATGTCTTCTTTTGAGCACTCTCTTTTTCTTATCTCCTTTAAAGATCATGACTGCTCCAATGTCAGCAAATTTGAACAAACACTTTTTATTCTTTCTCCCTCTTTGTATGTGTGCTCATGTGTACAAATGCACATATATGTGTGCATATATATACACATACAAGTATATCATACACAAACACAAAACAAGTTCTTTATATGATGATAATCATGAAATGCTAATAAATATTTCTAAATAAAGAGAGTTTTTTTAAATTTAATCTTTCAGGCTTTTTTCTTCCCTGATGTTTTTCAACAAGAGAATAATATACTTATTTTTAATTAAAACAAGAAAGTTATGATTTTTCAAAATTAAAGAACAAAGCCTATAACAGATGGGTTGCCTGGTGGAGAGTAGCAGCAGTGTGTCATATATTAAAACACTAAGGATGAAGATAGAATGAGAAGAAGTAGGAGTGATCTCAGAAGCCTAGAGGGGCAATGCTCTATCTATCTATCTATCTATCTATCTATCTATCTATCTATCTATCATCTATCTCAGAACACAAACCTAAATAAATCAAACATTGACAGAACTGAAGGGAACAATAGCAATACAATAGAAGCAGGAAATTTCAATCCTCCAATTTTAATATTAAGTACATCAACATAACAGAAACATTAACAAAGAGTGGACTTGAACAGTAGACCAAATGAACTTAATCCACATATACAGAACATTCTACCCAACATCAGCTGACTATACATTCTTCTCAAGCACTGACAGAAAATTCTCCAGGATAGATCACATTAGATCCCAAGATAAGTATTCACAAATTTAAGATGATTGAATTCATCCCAACTATCTTTTCAACCACAATGTAATAAAACTGGAAACTAGTTGCAGAAGGAAACAGGGACATTCACAAATATGTGAACTTTGAATAATGTATTTTTGTCAACCAATAGGTCAAACGAGAAATTAAAAGGGAAATTAGAAAATAGGGAAAAAAGGGAAATTTTACATCTGAAGATATAAAAGTAAAATGAATATACAAGACATCAAAACTTATGGGATGCAGCAAAAGCAGTGGTAAGCAGTACTAAGAGTGAAGCTTATTGCAATAAAAATTGTAATTAAAAAGGGAAAGATCTCAAATAAACAACCGAACTGTACACAACAAGAAACTAGAAAAAGAATAACAAATTAATCCCAAATTAGTAGGAAGAAGCATGTAATAAAAATCACAGTGAAAATTAATGAAATAGAGATTAGGAAAACAATAGAAAAAAATTCAATGAAATAAGCTTTCATTGTTTGAAAAGGTAATCAAAGTTGACAAACAGTAGACTATTTTTTCTTTTTTCTTTTCTTTTCTTTCTTTCTTTCTTTCTTTTCTTTTTTTTTTTTTTTTGTTTGTTTTTTGAGACAGAGTCTTGCTCTGTCACCCACACTGGAGTGCAGTGGCGCAATCTTGTCTCACTGCAACCTCCGCTTCCCGGGTTCAAGTGATTCTCCTCTCTCAGTCTCTGGAGTAGCTGGGATTACAGCTATATACCACCACACCCGGATAGTTTTTATATTTTTAGTAGAGATGGGTTTCACCATGTTGGCCAAACTGGTCTAGAACTCCAGACCTCAGGCGATCCACCCACCTCGGCCTCCCAAATTGCTGGGATTATAGGTGTGAGCCACCGTGCCCAGCCTAGACTAATTATTTTTAAAAAGTACATTCGAAGAAATAATTCAGAAATAAAAGCATTGGTAATGAAGAAATGAAAGCAGTGACATCATTATAACTCGTACCATAGAAGTAAAAAGGATCACAATAGACGTCTATGAATAGTTATTCACCAATAAACTGAATAACTGAGAAGAAACGAATGAATTTCTAGAAACCTACAAGCTACTAATGCAGTAGTAACATGAAGAACTAGAAAGTCTGAGGAGACCTACAACTAGCGAAAAGATTGATACAATAACACAAAACCTCTCAAGGAAAAGTCCAGAACCAGATGACTTTACTGGTAAATTTACCCCAAATTTGAAAAAGGTTTGTCAATCCTTCTTAAAGTAATATAATGTTAAAAAGAATGGTATCCTTTTGAACTCTTTTTATAAAGTCAGCATTATCGTGATACCAAAACCAGATAAAGACACTGAAATAAAGAAAAGAAACCTATAGGCCAACAAATCTGATAAATATATGCAAAAATCTTCAACAAAATCGTAAATCAAAAAAATCATACACCATGACCATGTGGGATGTATCCCTGGAATGTAAGAATATTTCAACATATGCAAATCAATTTATGTAATACCCCACATTCAGATTCAAGAAAAAAAAAATCACATTAAATTCTCAACAGATGCATTTTAATTTCAACACTCTTTCATGATAGAACTCCTGACTTAGTAGGTATAGAATGAGTGTTCCTCAACATAATAAAACTCATTGCTGAGAAGTTCACAACTATCATCATAGTCAATACCAAAACTGAAAGTTTTTCCTCTAAGATCAGAAACAAGAAAGGATACTCATGATCTTCACATTATTATTATTATTATTATTAGAGACAAAGTCTCACCCTGTCACTCAGGCTGGTGTGTCACCCAGGCACAATCAGAACTCACTGCAGGCTTGACCTCCCAGGGCTCAGGGAATCTTTTCATGTCAGCCTCCCAAGTAGCTGGGATTATAGGCCATGCAACAACGCCCAACTAATTTTTAAAATTTTTTGAAAAGATAGGGTCTCATTATGTTGACCAGGCTGGTCTCAAACTCCTGGGCTCAAGCAATCCTCTTGCATCAGCCTCCCAAAGTGCTGGGATTACAGGCATGAGCCACCACACCTAGACACTATCTAAGAAACAACAGAATTTGAATTTGACAAATAGAAGTAAGTTTATCTCTGTTTGCAGATGAAATAATCTTCTAAGGTGGAAACCTTTAAGATTAACAAAAAACTAATAGAACTAATAAAGAAATTTAGCAAAGTGGCAGAATAAAAAATTAACATGCAAAATTAGTAGCATTTATCTGTATGAATATTTTTAAAAATTAAGAAAAAATCTCATTTAAAATAGCATGAAAAGAGTAAAATAGTGTAAAAGAGTTCATTTTTCTCAGCATCCTCACTAGCATTTGATACACATTGTTTTCTTTTTGGTAATAACCGTTCTTACTAAGGTAAGATGATATCTCATTGTCATTTTGATTTGCATTTCCCTGATGATTAGAGATGCTGAGCATTTTTTTTTTCATATATTGTTGTCCACTTGTATGTCTTTTGAAAACTCTCTATTCAGATCCTTTGCCCATATTTTAATTGAATTATTTTTTATTTTGCTGTGGAGTTAAGTTCCTCGTATTTTCTGGACATTAGTCCTCTGTTGGATGAATCATTTGCAAATATGTTCTCATATTTAATCAGTTATCTCTTCATTCTGTTGATTGTTTCCTTTGCTGTGCAGAAGCTTTTTGGCTTAACAAAAATCCCATTTGTCTATTTTGCATTTGTTGCCTGTCCTTCAGAATCTTACTCATAAGTAAAATCTTTGCCCACGTCAATGTCCTGAAGCATTTCCCCCCCTTTTTTTTCCAGTAGTTAAGATTTTTACAGTTTCAGCTTTTATATTTAAGTATTTAATCCATTTTGAGTTTATTTGCATACTGTTGGTTGGAATGCAAATGGTACAGCCTTTATGAAAAAGAGTATGGTGATTTATCCAAAAATTACAAACATAACTACCACACCACATCCAAAAAACTGAAACCAGGATCTCAAAAGATATCAGCGTTTCTATGTTCATTGTAGCACTATTTACAATAGCCAAGATGTGGAAACAACTGAAATGTCCAATGACAGATGAATGGATTTAAAAATGTGATAAATACATATATCGGGACAGTGGCTGGGTATAGGAAAAGAAAAATGGGAAATTGCAATCAACAGGCATAAAGTTTCAATTACACAAGTTTAAGAAACTCTATCTGCTGTACATTGTACCTACTTTAAAAAATACTCTGTTGTACACCTAATTTGCAAAAAGTGCAGATCTCACACTGTGTTCTCATCACTATCAAATAAAATTTTTAAAAAGTCCCAAAAAAGTACAAAATACTTTCACTTGTAAGTATACAAAAGAATGGCACAAAGACTAAAGCAGAGTGCATCATACACAAATAACAGGAGACAACAAAGGGCAGACTATAATAATATATAGTAATGAAAATGCTAGAAGTAATAACCTTATCTAAAATAAAGTGCTAAGTATTTTTTTAAATGTCAGGCTAGCTGCGTTACCTCCTAATTAGAATGGTGGTCAATCATGGGAAACATTGCACCAACACTAATGTGCAATGTGTGAAAGCTCCCGGCAGGGTTAGTTTACTAGTAAGGGAGAAAGAGCTAGAGTTGGAGTGAGAGTTATAGCAAGAATGAGTGAAAAAGAACAAAATATTCAAATATCCTGAAAACAAAAATGTTACTAGCATGTCCATGGGGGAATCGGTTGCTCAAAAAGGAATGAGAACCCGAGTGACATCATATTCCTCATTTATAAAATCATATTTCTTACCTATAAAACTGAATGTCAGAAGGAAGTAGAAACACTTAAAACAGCTATGGAATAAGAGATCTGAGACCACGAATTTTATTTGCCATCAAGATATCAATTTACATAAAGATAAACAGAAGATATTTTTAATGCAGTGTTTTAGAAAATATGTACAATTTTTGAGAAATACCTCAAGGAAGTACCTCAATCTAATAAAAAATTAAATCAAAGCAATGTTCTCAAGAGGGTAGAAGAGGAAACTGATTAGATTTCTCTAATAGATTATATTTTAAATGAAAAATCAAGATTTGCTTTTTTAAGCAGGCAAAAATTCAATTAAAATAAAACTGATTAAATTATTCATCAAATAGAATATAGAAGCTGAAATCATTTATGATGCACTGGGGGTAAGTACTTTTTAAAATTTCAGGCTAGCTAAATAAACTCTAATTTATTAAAAAATGTGATTTAATATAGGAGATATTATAGGAGAAATTATACTAATTTCAACTTGATAAAATTGGAATTCTCCCAGAAAGATAAATCAACATTATATGAAGAGTATAGATGTCACTACAGCAAAAGTTTAAGGCTTTTTTTTTACATACAAATAATCACTGTTGTTAGACTTATTATATATTATAGAAATTAAACTGCATAATTTAAACTGATTTTATCAATAAAAACCACTGTATTTAACTAATAAACAATTTCAAACATTTGTCTATTACTTTCAAACACTGTATTTATCTTAGCTCATTTTAAAATAAAACGGTATAATATAAAAATCGTTTGTTTTATTCTTCAGACCTCACCCGGCTCTGAAATATTGTGTGCATTATTTTTTTCTGGCTCTGATAATCCTAACCTCTCTCAACTGTTTGCTAATTTTCTATTTATGAAGTTGGCTTCTTTTAGTCTTAACATGTTGAGACAGTATACACAAAATTAGTTTACAACACCCGGCCTAGAATATTTAGCTCATGAGAAATCCTGTCCCCAAATTATAATAATTTAAAGTTTTATCTCATAACCATGGTATAAAAACGAAGCCGCCTAAGAGTGTTTTCATGAAAGTAGGTATACTAAGAAAAAGTTTATTGATTACCCAAATATATGTAATTCTCCAGTGAGCAGTGCCATTTCTGTTCGTAAGTCTTAGTTCAGCAAAAAGATATGAAATGTACATTGTTGCCAAGAGCCCTTGACTTCTAGATCTGCTTTATATAGACTAGTTTTTAAAGTAGTAACTAAAATAACATCACTGTTCTAAAGAAATCAGGTGGCATAATTACCTAATAAAGGTTGAGTACTTAACACACTTAATAATGGTATTACTTTCTACTTTTAAATTTAAAGTTTAAATATTAACATCTGAAACACAAGTTGTTTTTATTTAATTCCATTTTTTCCCAATGGTAGTTATATAGTTACTTGTCAAAAAATAAGATATTTTGACCTCTTTATAACATATTTATTCTGAAACTCATTTTTTGTTCAAGAATCTGAGGTATACTAATTATACTGTAAGCAAAAAGGAATGTGTTAATAGAATCGAAAACACTTAAAGAAAATAATAAATACCTACACTTCTGGAAGGAATGCTCTGACACCTCAGCAAAAGAGATTCATGGGATTTCTTGCTCTCTAACAAAATTTAATACTATCCATTCCCAACCCTACACAATTCCTGAAACTTAGCTTATTTTTTCATGTGAAATGCTATGATTTGCTTAGTCTAAAATATAGATTGATTCCTCTAAGACCAAGCATTTACCTAACTCATTTTGCTATGACCCATGAGGAAAGATCAAGTTGTTCACAGCTACCTACTAGTAAGATCACATCGTCATATGAAATAGCTCTATAATATTTGTTTGACAAATCCGGGATATTGAAATTAAAATAAAAATAATTAATTTTAATGGAAACTCTATTATATTTGAAATGCTTACATTAGAGATCATTTTGGTTAATTCTGTATCTTCTAATGATCAAGACAAGCAAAAATGAGTAAAACTGTGTTGTCTTATAATATTTCAGTATTACCTTAAAATACAATGTTTCATTGTGCTTCAAGAATTTACATAACAACAAAACATAAATGAGCTGACATTTTTATGCTGATTGAATCTCTTTTCTATCCAACTTTATCTTTCTGTAATTCAAATGTCTTGGATAGTACGTATAGGGGGTATTAAGTCATTCTAATTCCATGTATAAATTAATGACACACAAATTTTTAACTCTAGCACTTTCTTTCCCTATAATATCTAATTGCCTACTCAATATAACTAGCTAAATTTTAATAAGGATGTAATTTAATATGCCCAAAATCAAAGTCTTATTTCACCAACAAAACATAACCTTCTCATAGTCTTCTCTACTTAATTAAATGTGACACTCCCACACAATGTCTTAGCAGGTCGTGCAGGGTCTTTTCCCCTAAAATATGTCAAATATATGATTAACCACCTTCACTGCTAGTATTCTAATCCAAGAAACCATAATATTTTACTTGGACTTTTCAATCCTAACAGATCTCCATGCTTCCACTGTTGTACATCCCTCGTTGCTTCAAGATACAACAATCAGAATGATCCCTTTAAATACAGACTGGATAGTGTCACTCCTCTCTCAGTAAGCCGATAGGGTTTTCATTTTTTTGGATTTAACTTTGAACTTCTAACCATGTCTTACAGGATTTCTGTGATCTGTGCCCTGATAATACTTTTTTTTTCTTCCCCACCCTCTGACAGTATGTTCCCATCTATGTGTCCATGTGTTCTCATCATTTAGCTTCCACTTATAAATGAGAACATGCAGTATTGATTTTCTGTTCCTACCCTAGTTTGCTAAGAATGATGGCCTCCAGTGTCATCCATGTCCCTACAAAGGACATAATATCGTTTCTTTCTTTCTTTTTTTTTTTTTTTAATACTTTAACTTCTGGGAAACATGTGCAGAATATGCAGGTTTGTTATATAGGTATACATGTACCATGGTGGTTTGCTGCACCCACCAACCCGTAAACTACATTAGGTATTTCTCCTAATGCTATCCCACCCCTAACCCCACCCCAGCAGGCTCCAGTGTGTGATGTTCCTCTCCTTGTGTCCATGTGTTCTCATTTTTCAACTCCCACTTTTGAGTGAGAACACATGGTGTTTGGTTATCTGTTCCTGTGTTAGTTTGCTGAGAATGATGGTTTCCAGCTTCATCCATGTCCTTGCAAAGGACATGAATTCTTCCTTTCTTATGGCTGCATAGTATTCCATGGTGTATATGTGCCACATTTTCTTTATCCAGTCTATCATTGATGGGCATTTGGGTTGGTTCCAAGTCTTTGCTATTGTGAACAGTGCTGCAGTAAACATACGCGTGCATGTATCTTTATAGTAGCATGACATATAATCCTTTGGGTATATACCCAGTAAAAGGATTGCTGGGTCAAATAGAATTATTGGTACTAGACCCTTGAGGAATCACCACACTGTCTTCCACAATTTATAGTCCCACCAACAGTGTAAAAGCATTCCTATGTCTCCACATCCTCTCTAGCATCTGCTGTTTTCTGACTTTTTAATGATCACCATTCTAACTGGTGTGAGATGGTATTTCATTATGGTTTTGATTTGCATTTCTCTAATGACAAGGGAAGATGAGCTTTTTCCGTATGTTTATTGTTTGTATAAAAGTCTTCTTTTGAGAAATGCCTGTTCATATCCTTCACCCACTTTCTGATGGGATTGTTTTTTCTTATACATGTGTTTAAGTACCTTACAGATTCTGGATATTAGCCCTTTGTCAGATGGATAGATTGCAAAACTTTTCTCCCATTCTGTAGGTTACCTATTCACTCTCATGATAGTTTATTTTGCTGTGCCGAAGCTTTGTAGCTTAATCAGATTCCATTTGCCAATTCTGGCTTTTGTTGCCATTGCTTTTGGTGTTTTAGTCAGGAAATCTTTGCCCATGCCCATGGCCTGAATGTTATTGCCTAGGTTTTCTTCTAGGGTTTTTATGGTTTAGGTCTTATGTTTAAGCCTTTCATCCATCTTGAGTTAATTTTTGTATGAAGTGTAAGGAGGGTGTCCAGTTTCAATTTTCTGCATATGGCTAACCAGTTTTCCTAACACCATTTATTAAATAGGGAACTCTTTCCCCATCGCTTGTTTTTGTCAAGTTTGTCAAAGATCAAATGGGTGTAGATGTGTGGCATTATTTCTGAGGCCTCTGTTCTGTTCCATTGGTCTATATATTTGTTTTGGTACCAGTACCATGCTGCTCTGGTTGCTGTAGCCTTGTAGTATAATTTGAAGTCAGGTAGCGTGATGCCTCCAGCTTTCTTCTTTATGCTTAGGATTGACTTGGGTATACAGGGTTTTTTTTTTTTTTTTTTTTTTTTTTTTTTACCATATAAAATTTAAAGTATTTTTTTTTTTTTTCTAATTCTGAAGGAAGCACTAAATATGGAAAGGAAAAACTGGTACCAGTCGTGGCAAAAACATACCAAATTGTAAAATCCATCGACAATATGAAGAAACTGCATCAACTAATGGTCAAAATAACCAGCTAGCATCATAATGACAGTATCACATTCATACATAACAATATTAACTTCAAATGTAAAAGGGTTAAATGCCCCAATTAAAAGACACAGACTGGCAAATCGGATACAAGACCCGTCGGTGTGCTGTATTCAGGAGATACATCTCCTATGTATGTGCAAAGACATACATAGACTCAAAATAAAGGGATTGCGGAATACTGACCAAGCAAATGGAAAGCAATAAAAAGCAGGGGTTGCAGTCATAGTATCTGATAAAACAGACTTTAAACCAACCAAGATCGAAAAAGACAAAAAGGGCACTACATAATTACATTACATATTTTACATAATGGTAAAAGGGTCAATGCAACAAGAAGAGCTAATTGTCCTAAATATATATGCAACACCAGGTTGCACCCAGATTCATAAAGCAAGTTCTTAGAGACCTAGAAAGAGACTTACACTCCCACACAATAATAGTGGGAGACATTAACATCCCACTGTCAATATTAGACAGATCAACAATACAGAAAATTAACAATGATATTCAGGACTTGAACTCAGCTCTGGAACAAGTGCACCTAATAGATATCTACAGAACTCTCCACCCCAAATCAACACAATGTACATTCTTCTCAGCACCACATTGCACTTATTCTAAAATTGACCACATAATTGGAAGTAAAACACTCCTCAGTGAAGGCAAAAGAACGGAAATCATAACAATCTCTCAGACCACAGTGCAATCAAATTAGGACTCAGGATTAAGAATCTCATTCAAAACCACACAACTACATGGAAACTGAACAACCTGCTCCTGAATGACTACTGGGTAAATAACGATATGAAGGCAGAAATCTTGAAACCAGTGAGAACAAAGGCACAACACACCAGAATCTTTGGGACAGAGGTAAAGCAATGTTTAGGGGGAAATTTATAGCACTAAATTACCACAGGAAAAAGGGGGAAGATCTAAAATCGACATCCTAACATCACAGGTAAAAGAACTAAAGAAGCAAGAGCAAACAAATTCAATATGTAGCAGAA
The DNA here is from genome assembly GCF_008728515.1 of Papio anubis. Taxonomy (NCBI): domain Eukaryota; kingdom Metazoa; phylum Chordata; class Mammalia; order Primates; family Cercopithecidae; genus Papio; species Papio anubis. The sequence continues at coordinate 78,052,590 of NC_044985.1, forward strand.
GACAAGAAATAACTAAGATCAGACCAGAGCTGAAGGAGATAGATACATGAAAAATACTTCAAAAAATCAATGAATCCAGGAGCTGATTTTTTGAAAAGATTAACAAAATAAATAGACCATTAGTCAGATTAATAAGGAAGGAGAGAAGAATCAAATAGATGAAATAAAAAATGATAAAGGGGCTATCACCACTGATTCCATAGAAATACAAACTACCAACAGAGAATACTATAAACACCTCTACGCAAATAAACTAGAAAATCTAGAAGAAATGGATAAATCCCTGAACACATATGCCCTCCCAAGACTAAACCAGGAAGAAGTCAAATCCCTGAACAGACCAATACCAAGTTCTGAAATTAAGGCAGTAATTAATAGCCTACCAACCAAAAAAAGCCTAGAACCAGATGGATTCACAGCCAAATTCTACCAGAGGTACAAAAAGGAGCTGGTATCATTCTTTTTGAAATTATTCCAAACAATAGAAAAAGAGGGAATCCTTCCTAACTCATTTTATGAGGCCAGCATCATCCTGATACCAAAACCTGGCAGAGACACAACAAAAAAAGAAAAATTTTCAGGCCAATATCCCTGATGAACATTGATGCGTAAATCCTTAATAAAATACTGGCAAACCAAATCCAGCAGAAGATCAAAAAGCTTATCCAACACAATCAAGTCGGCTTCATCCCTGGGATGCAAGGCTGGTTCAAGATACGCAAAACAATAAATGTAATCCATCACGTAAACAGAACCAATGACAAAAATCACATGATTATCTCAGTAGATGCAGAAAAGGCCTTCGATAAAACTCAATACCCCTCCATAGTAAAAACTCTCAATAAACTATGGATTGATGGAACATATCTCAAAATAATAAGAACACATCTCAGAATAATAACAGCTGTTTATGACAAACCCTCAGCCAAAATCAAACTGAATGGGAAAAAGCTGGAAGCATTCCCTTTGAAAACTGACACAAGACAAGGATGTCCTCTCTCACCACTCCTATTCAACATCGTATTGGAAGTTCTGACAAGGCCAATGTGCCCTGCTCCTTCTATCCCTCAACTCCTAGCACTCTTCCTTCTTGCTTTCAGTTTGAGTCATTGATTCATCCCCTTGCTTCTCTTTGAACACAGGAGGCAAATGTTTTCTTCCATCCTTAGACCATTGTAGTTGCTATTTTCTCCAAGTTATTTAGTCCTTTGTCTTTATTTATTGTCATCTATAAAATACTTCCTCATACCTTCCATCATTCTCGGTATCTCTGACCTTCCTTTATTTTATTGTATAGCATTCATCATCACCTCAAACAGTATATAACTTGACATTATATGTACATGTGTATGTATATGTACAGTCGGCCCTCCATATTCTTGGGTTCTGCATCTGTGGATTCAACCAAACATGGATTGAAAATATTTTTTTTTAAAAAAAGTTCCACAATGTTTCAAAGACTGAAGCTTCAATCTGCTGTGTTCTGAATACTGTGTTGAATTCATGTGAATGAAGTTTGCTGTAGGCACTGTATTAGGAATTGTTAAGTAATCTAGAGAGGATTTAATAAGTAAATGGGAGGGTACGCATAGGTTATATGCAAATACTTTGCCATTTTGTATCAAAAACTTGACCATCTGTGAATTTTGGTATATACTACTTATATATTATTTATATATAAATAATATATAAATATATACATTTATAATTTATTTATATATCATATAAAATATAAATATATTATATATAAATATATATTTTATACATATTATTTTGTATATATAAAGGCTATTTTATATATATTACATATATATGTATCTGTATGGCAGTCACCAGCATGTTTTATAGTATATATCTATATATTATGTGCTATCTCCCACTAAGACGCAAGGCCCTAGAGGAGAAAGACCTTTTTTGTACCTCCTTTATCCTAAGTGCCTGAAAAAATAACATATACCATATACTGTGTGCCCAATAAATGTTTGCCTGAATCTCTCTTATCAGAATTAAAACATGCCATATATTTCCCAACTTAAAAATAATATACTCTTAATCTGATATTCCCTCTAACTACTACCCCATTTCTGAATTGTATATTTTCACTATTTTTACTAATATTTCACACGCTTTTTAACATATTTAATCATGTTTTGAGAATGGATCCCTATGTAGCCAAGTAGAATACTCAATAGACGCCATCATACTAAATCTAAAAGCATTACGTGACATGATTGATTACATTTACTTTTTTCACTTTATCTTTGAGGCAGAATTATCTCTTGATTTGCTGTCTACCCCAAGGGCCCATTCCTCTCAGTCTCTATTGCTGGTTGCTTATTATCTTCCTGACATCTAAATAATGAAGTAAGCTGATGTTCATTTTTTATCTTTTTTTCTCTATATATACACATATCTTCTGTTAAGCTATGTCATTTCATCCATTTCTCTGAAATTATTTTATTATGACTCTAAAATTTAAATCCCTAATTTCTCCTTGAGTTGCAGATTTGTAAACCCAACCAGCTACATTTCATTTCTACTTATAAATCTAAATGCTAAAAGGTTATTATGCTTCAGGTTTAATTTTTAACTGTTTTCTTTCCCAGACAGGACATAAAACAGGGATTTTATTCTCAATAAAATTTTTAGTATTGTAATTTTTCTATCTCCCTGCCTATAACTTTAGAGTTATCATTAGCATCTTAAATATGTAATATACACCAGACAGACCTAACTTCTCACCTCAACCACTAATACCACCCTATCCAACCCACCTTAATCTTGAGTCTAGACTAGATCCTGAGGACACTATTTGACCTTCCTGCTTCCTCTCTTGCTCTCTCCTAGTTAAATCTTGATACAGCCCTGGAATAGTTATTTTATAACAACAGTAAGATCATATGACATGTATGCTTTCAAACATGTAAATAACTCTCACCTAACTTCCTACCAGTTTCCTGCACACTCAGTATGTTCTTGCTTCACTGGGCTTCTTGTCCATTCGTAAGCATGGAATGCATGTTCCCTCTCCAGAATATAACTTTTCCTCTTTCTGTTCCCCCATCCTGAACTGGCCATCTACTACACATCACATGACAAGCTCAGTCACTTCTTTTATGCATCTCCTCATCTTCTACAGAAGTACGCCTTCATCAAACGATTTAATAGGCATTTTGACTTTTTCTCTTTTGGTAGCACATATAATTTTAAATTTATTAATTTCTTTTCCATTTCTGTATGTAGAATATCAACTTCAGGACAAAACAAGTTTTCCCTAGCACATAGTAAATAGTAATTATTTGTTAAATGAGGAAAGAAATATAAGAATGAATGACTCAAAATATATAATCTTAACCAAAAACTAAGCACAAATGGTTAAATTCCCTATCATAGCTATCCCAGAAAATAGCACATCCATGTTCAATATTTGATATATGTATTGCTTCACAAGAGTAAGTACTGATGCCTCTACATTAAATAAATCACATATGTGTGACTTGCTGACTTCCAGGGGTAATTCTAGAATAATGTTGATGGTAGTAAGTGAGAGAGAAAATATTATTAAAATATAAACAAATACATTTTTCACTTATTTCAACAAGGATACTTCATTTTAAAATATCTTATTCTCAACTTCCTAATTAAAGACCATTTTTCTTACACATCACTTCTGTTCTTATTTAAATACAAATTACACCAGCTAGCAGAACAGGTCATATTTTAATCAAAATGATGTAAATAACAGGGAAAATATAACCCAGAAAAATATTAATCTGTACATTAGAAAATTTCTTTTCTATTAAACATATATGGGAATGAGACATTTAAAAGATAGTAAAAAATCATAGTTTATTGAGTTGCAGAGAACGTAAGGAGAAAAATACTGCATTAGTCTTTAAGTCAGAAAATAGTGACTAGTTCAAACTGAGTCACTAATTAGTTTTGTGACCTGTAGCATATCATTTAACCTTTCTGGATCTCAGTTTTATTTTCTGTAATATGAAATTGCTGGATTCAATTATCGCTAAAATCCATTCCATGTCTGAGTTTCTGTAAGAATTTTGGGGAAAAAAGTCTCTAGGAACTCAAAGTGATAAATGCTATCTCTGTCTATTAAAAGGGAAATAAAAAGTTATCAAATTGGTTCAGTTAACTTTGGACCTTAGTAAAACTAAAATCTGAATACATGTATTTGAAAAGTCTGAACAAATTTATTAGACATACTGACTAAAACCCAACCAGGCTATATGAGTATCAGTGTAATTTAAAGTTCTGTGATACAGTAATGATTAATAAAAAAGAAAATATAAATTTGACTTATAATAAATGATATTTTAATGAACTAGTTAAGAAGTGATATCCTGGACTAAACCCTCCTTGGACAGAAAATACATGGATGATACTCCTATGATGTCCCTTCCTCCATAATGTAAAAAGTAATATTGAATAATATTGAAAGCATAAATTGAGAATTACTTTTTTGTATTGCCTTCCCACCACAACATAAAACCCTCCTATTTCATTTTTTAAATTTTCTTTGTTTTTTATTTATTTCAGAAATAAAGATGAGGTCTCCCTATGTTGCCCAGGCTGGTCTTGAACTCCTGGGTTCAAGCAGTCCTCCTGCTTTGGCCTCCCAAAGTGCTGAGATTACAGGCATGAACCATCTTGCCCTGCAAACCCTACTATTTCAAAATCTCCGCTTTTTCTCACCACATCACTTTCCTAAGAGAATAAACACCTTATTCATTTTAATGTCATTCTAAGTCAACTTTTTACCTTAAACTTCTAATATGAACTTTAACGATGAAGAAAAATAAATGATAAATCAGAGTTTTAAATTTAAAAATTAGTACTGAAAATTTTATTACCAAAAAAAGTAAATAAGGGTGTTTTGGTTTTGCATATTATTATCTAGAACTTCACTGTCCATTACGGTAGCCACTACTCATGTGTGACTATTGAGCTCTTCAAATGTGAACAGTCTAATGTGAACCCTAAGTGTTAAATGTTCACTGGATTTCAAGACACAGTACTCCCCCTACTAAAAAGAAAACCTTTAATATTTTATACTGAGTATATATCAAAATTGTAACATGTTGAATACACTGGGTTACAATAAAATATATTATTAATTAATTTCACTTACTTTTCAAATATGACTAATAAGAAATTTAAGCTGATATGATTCACATTATATTTCTATCAGAATTATTGAGAGGATGTTTAGTATGTTTTTGTTGCAGTGGTTTGAATAGTTAAGAGATGGTATTAAAGGTCATCAAAATACTTATAATTCTGTTCTCACCTAAAATATTTATTAATGTCTTCTCACAGTAGTGAATACACAAGTTGACATAAAGTTTAAAAGAATATATTGGTATGTACTTCCTGATACAAACAAACATCAACCCTATCATTTTCACAATACAGAATAAATTAACACAATTTAGAATTGTAATTTTTCAGAGAATAATTGTTACTTATACTTACACGTAAGCTTCTGCCACCCACAGAATTTTAATAAGTTATGGTGCTATAAAATGAGATACTATAACATTTAGGAAAAATAGAATATCTATATGAGACAATTAAAACCAATAAAAAGTAATCTATAATGTAAATATATTCTATTTTTTATATAAATTATACTGTCAATATTGAAAATTAAAAAAATATTTAATTTTGTCAATTCCATTTAGTACCTTCCATTACTCATGGCTTAGCAGATATACTTTAAAGATCTCATAGGTGTGAATTTTTACTAAATTTGTTTTAGACTTTATTATTTTATAAAAATGCCTTAATTAAATACACATATTAGTAACTATTCTATTTCTTCATAAAACCTAATAAGGTGTTTGGAAAATAAATCTTCAAATATCAACAATGAAGTCTAATATTCATGAGAATATTTTTGAAGAGAAATGTGACAATAAAAATGACTTTCACCAACAATGAGTAGACATTAAACATTTTTCCCTGAAGAAAATACATATTCAATCACAATCAAATGGATGTTTCAAAAGTGGAGCAGTTTGAGTGTCAGATATTAACATAGATTATTCTTGTTTTTCACCAGGTTTACTTCAAGATTAACATAAGTTTATAGAGTTGCACTAAAAGGAAGTATTTTTGAAAAAATACAATAAGATCGAATAAAAGCGCCACCACTGTGGAAAGTTCCTTGGTTTTGCTTTATTCCTAACCATATTTTTGAGAGTTGTCTTTCATCTCTGAATTTATATAGGTTGTTAATCTGTAGAGTAGTTCAATTATTTGCTCCATAATACCTATAGTTCCCCCATCTGTAAAATGGTGCTAATAATCTTATCTAATATTTTGTTGAGTTGATGTGAGAGTTAAATGGAAAAACGCTTGTAAAATACTCAGCATAATATCCTGCACATAAGAAGCACAGAATAAATTTTAGCTTTCACTTTTCCAGCTTGTTATCTGTACTCTTAATCACAGTACGAAACACAAGGAAGTCTTTCTAATTTTATGAAGGCCTTGATAGGCTAATTTTATTTTTAGAAAATATCTCATTTCCTCTTTTATGCATATCTATGAACAAACTTCTAAAATCATTCATATATGCATGATTTGAATGCTAAGGTACAGCATATAAAAGAGCTGGGTTAATTTAGTATCTCATTCTCATATAGCTATTGAAAAGAAACAATCTTTAGAGTATAGAATAATGGATTGTGGATAGATGAATAAATCTGAGTATTTAGAGAGGGGAATAAATCTGAATCTCCTTGACATACTGTCTTCACTGTTTACCGAATGAAAGATGGCTCTCTCATTTACTTAGAAGCCCTAATTTTAAAACTTTCAGAATACCTGTATTTTTCCTGGAGAAACTGGCTCCTGAGCAACATATGATGAGGATACTTTCACCAATTACAAAACCCAAACACTGTATTTTTCATTTTGATTTGTTCACAGACACAGCTGGGATGAAAAGCTTTTTACTTACAAGAAATGCTTTATTTTGCCCATGAATTATTTGCTATTCACTGGGATGATATACAGTATACATTATAATGTCTAATTTGGTTTCTCAAGCTTATATTCTTTTCATTATAATTTTATCTGTATTCTAGAGAACCGAGTTTTCAATTAAGTACTTTTCCATTTTACTTATTTGTGCCTGTTTTGTATTTGTTCACTCATTTGTTCATATGTTTTTCCTCTTAACAAATAGAGATAGCATTCATGCCTTTGAGTTTCCAGAGACTTTTTTCAAATAATAAAATTTCAGATATGGCATGGCTTTTAACGACAATTGAGTTCAATATTTTTATATCATAGATAAAAAGCTGAAGTCCAGAGAAGTTAAATATTTATTGAGGTCAAAAAGCAATTAGTTATTCAGTTTGTTCACTTTTTTCTGGCCTACAACATAAGCATAGAGGTGTACCAGTTTTGCTTGAATATATATTTTCTAGGCTTTGCTCTCTTCATCATCATCACTATTACCTAATTTTCTCTCTTTGTCTCTCTCTCTCTTTTTTTTTTTTTTTTTTTTTGAGATGGTGTCTTGCTCTGTTGCCCAGGCTGGAGTACAGTGGCACAATCTTGGCTCACTGCAGCCTCCACCTCCCAGGTTCAAGCAATTCTCCTACTTAGCCTCCCAAGTAGCTGGGACTGCAGGCGTGCGCCACCACGCCTGGCTATTTTTTATATTTTTAGTAGAAATGGGGTTTCGCCATGTTGGCCAGGCTGGTCTCGAACTCCTGACCTCAAATGATCCACCCGCCTCAGGCTCCCAAAGGGCTGGGATTTCATGCATGAGCCACTGCACCTGGCCTAGGCCTAATCTTCTCAGGTGAAGCCTGAAGCAATTTTATCTTAACAAATCTTCCTACCTCCACTTGTAGTGCCTCATGACTATAAAATATATTGATGCTATAACCCCCCTCTTCTGATAATATTCGATTAAGCAGGAGTGTTTACAAAGCAGAACCAAAACCAAAAACAATATACATAAGTTTATATGTTTACACATTTTAAAATCCCCTAAGGAATACTCTATAATAAACAAAAGCCAAAGATGAATGATATAATCAAAAAATGCATTATATTTAGTACATGATTGATGTCCTTAATTTACAAAGAATTCAATGACAGGAAAAAAATTAGGGGTAGTAGGAAAAAATAAGAAACATATGTGGACTAGGTGTTAAAAACATGGAGATATGAATTAACAATCCTTTGTCATTTCCTCGTCATAAAATATTTATCTGGTTGTGTTCAGTTCATCTTTATGAGGTGTGTTATTCTACCCAATTTACATTTGATGACAATTAATCTCAGAGTTTAAGTAATTTGTCCAAAGTCATCATGTCCTGGACAGTTCATGTGTATATAATTGTCTTGGCCAGGACATTACCATATGAACAGTGTTCTATATGACCATTTCTAACATAGGACATCATTATGTTAGAAGTGGTCAGTAAGGCTGAGAAATTGTGGAGATATCAGTGATACTTTTTGTGACACCAATCCTCAATATTCATTGTCCAAAAGGTTTTGTTGGTGAGTACAGTGGAATTGGGTGGAGGGAGCTTACTTCTGGAACTTACACCTGTCTTTTTCTACTCTGTTTCCAGAGAGTATGACACAAAATTTTGTTCCTTTTCATACCCAGAAGCCACAGAAAGTCTGATAATGCCAATGTGTAGCTGATAGCTGTGAAAGAGATAATAGAAAGATGAAAGACAGAGTAGATGTTAGGTAGATAGAAAGATATAGAAAACAGATGTTTTAATATAAAACATCTTATACATTTGATGGGGTAATTCTCTTAGCTGAGGTATTATTGAATAGTTTAATGATATCTTCTGATCCCCATGCATCAAAATACCTCTTACAATTTTGAGAAGCCAGTCCCTGTGCTTTGGGAATTTCTAGCAGTCAGAAATTTAATGATCAATCGAAATCTGGGCCTTAATGAATCATGATCTATTATGTTTTTTTCTCACAGTGATTCAGGATGCTGTTTCCAGATGACAATCATCAAAAAAAAAAAAAAAAAAAAAAAAAGTAAATAAATAGATTAGAATTTGTCAAGATGATTTTGTGGTCAAAAACTTTTTACACTTTTTTATTATATTTAGTTTTGATACCACCATATATTTTAACAACTGACACTAAATTTCTAGTTTTAAAAATTTTTAATTATTTTGTATTGACTCTCACAGACATTATTAATCCATGTATACACATAGTGTATAGTTCATGATTAAATGTAATTTCCTGCCTCTTGGGCACAAAAAGGTATTGTAATTGACTATTTTAGTTTGGAATCTGGCAACAAATATCAGTTCTACCATCTTATTTCACAGGCTTTACTGTCCATCATTTATGCGCTGACTGCAATTGTAAAATTAGCTTAGATTATATAAAAAGAAAACTTGAGTGAGGAAAAGTAAGAATAAAAGTATGAAGACAAAAACTTTATTTGATAGATGTAATTCTCTCAGTGACATTTCTTATTCAATCGTGTATTATAATATTTTGTTCTTTTATTTTCAAAAAATCATTTCTCATTATAAGGAAAATATTTTTTAAAGGAGGTGGAAGATCATTTGATATATGTCTGATACGATTTGCACAAAAATGACATCAGAAGTAATTTGAAGACTTTATTTTCTTTAAAATTTATATGTTATCTTATGAAAATTGTTTTAATTAACACTAATTTCAATATGGTTTATAAAGCTGAAAACTTTGGATCTTTTTTTAAAATCATGTATTTTTAATATAAGGTTTACCATAATGTAAGTTTTGAAAAGTAATCTAACATTAACATGTCATAGCTACCAGAGATCTGCAACTTATCCTAAAATTCCTGCTAACAATCCAAAAGGAATACACAAATCACTGTGTCACACAATTTGTCATAAATTCAAATTATTTTCTCCACATAAGATATTTTAAAATGTAAACATATGATGGGCCGGGCGTGGTGGCTCAAGCCTGTAATCCCAGTACTATGGGAGGCCGAGACGGGTGGATCACGAGGTCAGGAGATCAAGACCGTCCTGGCTAACACGGTGAAACCCCATCTCTACTAAAAAATACAAAAAACTAGCTGGGCGAGGTCGCAGGTGCCTGTAGTCCCAGCTACTCGGGAAGCTGAGGCAGGAGAATGGTGTAAACCTGGGAGGTAGAGCTTGCAGTGAGCCAAGATCCGGCCACTGCACTCCAGCCTTGGCGACAGAGCCAGACTCCATCTCAAAAAAAAAAAAAAAAAAAAAAAAAAAAAAAAAAAAAAAAGATGAAGTTTTATTTAATCTTATTTAATTTCAGTAGTAGATGGACCAGCCACTAACTTAGTATTAACAATGTCTCAGGCATGCAGAGGAAAATTTTCTCTTTGTGTTCTGGTTGACTGCTTCCCGCCTTTTTGCATACCTGTAGTATTATAAACTCGTAAATGCAAAATTTCATCACATCCCCTCCTCTGTAACTTCTCCCCAATCAAAGCAGATACAATAGAATGAAAGTAACCATCTCCCAGGGTAACATCCCTCCAACAGTTTATCAGCTCACTACGGTGTCATACTATCCAATAATTTCAATGCAAAAATATCTTTACAAATGGGTCCTGAAGATTCTTTACACCATGAAAATCATTAGTAAGGATAATTAACTGAGACTGCGGTGATGAATAGAGCTGCATTACTGATCAGTGTAATAAAGAACAGAAGCCACTAATTACAGATAGAGCCTCGAAGCTACTGAAAAATGTAATTTAACATTGCTGCCTGAATTCCACAAAGCCAAATATAAGTTTGCAATTGAAACATAAGGTCTTCCAACAGATAATGCTGTTGGGACCAATCCAGGTGCAAGAAAATGTGCCCATCTGCATGGAGTGGCTTGGATCTAGTAAGGATTGTGCCTTAGGAAAAAACATTCAAAACATTAAAACTCCCTAAACATTTTATTAGATATTGTTATTACAACCCTGACCTCCTATCATGTTATCAGGTAATTTCTTTGAATTTTTAAAAGATTAAAAAGAATTTAGAAGAATATATTGTATAAAAATAGCATAAATATAACAAAGCTATAGGTCCAAAGAGTCACTTAGAATTGTGTGTTTCTTAGATACAAGAAAGACATCATTTCAACTGCAGAGAAATAGTAAGCTGCGGAGCAGTGTTTTCACAAATACTTGACTGTAAGAACTATATGAGGTCCTTGTTACAATCCAGATTCCTGGGGAGTACCTGAGCAACTATAATATAATCTCAAAGGGGAGGGCCTGGGATACTGATTTCAGTGACAGCTCTAGATGATCATCAGCAAACAAGTTTGAGTGCCGTGGAAACAAATGGGATTTGGGATTTTAATATTGGTTCTTTGAATGTTGGATCTGCCATTTTATAGCCATGTATCCTATTGGGAGCTATTCTTTCTGAGTCTCAGTTTCTTTATTTTAAGAATATGAAAATATATCAAATTCATCTGGTATAATACATATGTTTCAAGTGCATATACATTTCCTATTAGTATGTTTGTACGTAGTAGACAAGCAGCCAAGTATCAGTTCCCTCCCACTTTCTTCTTTGCTGTATTTGACAGAGTATTTTACCTTTATAGTTTTTAAAAATTCAGTGCAGAGTCTCACTAACAGTGATTCATGCAATGAGAGTCACATTGAAGAAAATGAAGCTATGAGAATATTATCTGCTTCACAACTTAAAGCACCTCACAGTATATAGGAATATCTCGTGCACTTAATCCCACCGTAAAAAAGAGGGCGTAAGAAAACAGAGTTTCATTGCTATGTCAGCCCACCATGTTTTACAGCACCAGATGCGCAAATTGCCTAGAGAGCCTGCCTTCTTCTCTTACAGTATGGAATGTGGTAGCTGGTATATTCTCCAGTTGTAAGTCAAGAGAATTTTAGCATAAGGTAGGGGTTTCATATTTTTATACAAAATGCTATTTGGTAAAATTCCACAGGAGCTAGAAATTTCCCAGAATATGTCAGATAAGACGTATTATTGGGAAATTTTAATCCTTTAAGAGTTTTCCTACATAATTTGAAATATGAAAAATATTTCCTACATAATTGAAGTATCTAGAAATAGCTTCTCAATATTATTACATTCATAAAACCTAAGAGCATGTCTTAGATTCTAATACTATAATTCAGAGTCTGACTCAAACAGATAATAAAAAATGCTTATCACAAGTTATTGTGTATGATTATCTTCTAATAGCATTAACATGATAACTGATATAATAGCCTCCCCAAAATTCATCTGTAACATCCATGCTGGAAAGAAGTTTCCTTTTTAGAAAAAAAAAATGGTAATCTTATTTTCAAAAAGTCTAGCTTTCATCTTGAATTTTAATCATATATCTTATTCACCTAAATATTTATTCCTGGCACACATGCTTCTGAGCTAGGCCAACTGGGGAATATTAAAATTACACACAGAAAAGATCATACAGATAATCAGTTCTATAAGTATTACATATACATTTTAATTAAATGGCTAAAAGTTTGATTATAAAATATATAACAATCTATATAAATTTAGAGGAGGATCCAACTACATACAGCATGGTTGACCAGTCATGTACTATAATGCTTTACAACTAATTTAGTGGCACAACCAATTAAAGGTTAACAACAACAAAATATTTCAGAGCCTTAGATTTGCATTTATGTAATTTCTTGATGTACATACTCAAGGGTCAAATTAAACCCTCTCCAAAATGAAATCAAACAAAAGATAAATAAATAATATATTGTTACTCTTTAGTTTTTTATGCAGTATTTCACAATATTGACATCAAATTATTTTCTTTATTTATCTTTTGGCAATAAAGATTTCATTTATGTATAAAGCTGCTTTTCAGTGTTCCAGCATACCAGTTTGTCTCTTATTAAACTGGCTAGTTTAACATCTATTAGAACTCTTCCATTCTGAAGAGGAATGCACAATTTTCAGCCATAGATTTCTTCACAAATATTAGAGACTGTCTTGGAAGATAGAAGACAAAGAAAAATGTAGTAGTCAAGGCACAGCCTCAACGTTTGAAGTAAAAAAAAAAAAAAAAAAAAAAAACAGAACTAGATTCGCAAACAGAATATCCTCTTCTTATTTGCTAAGGTTATTCTTTACCCGCAAACATTGCTATTTTCTTTCTCTCCTAGACTCAATGATTAATACAGATCCAAGTTTTAAAAATGAAAAAAAATAGAAATAAAAATAAAAGGGTGGGGGTTATGAATAATAACAGGAAACTTAGGTATTGAATTGGACATAAAGCAAAACCTTCAGCTTTCCAGAAGTCTTAAAAGGAAAGTTTTAGATTCTAACATTCTCAAAATATCATAAGAATAAATAAGAGCATTGCATGCTCTTGACTTTAGGTCTTTTCTAAAAGTGCCACTTTATAGCTACCTATGTTACTATTATCTCACAGATAATTTATGTGCCTGTTGAAGGAAGGCACATTACAGAGGTATATCAATATATCATTGCTCTTCCAAAGCTAAGAAAAGTATTTTTTTTTTAAAGCCAAATATGAAAACCTAGTGGCTGGTACATAGTAAATATTCAATAAATGTCAGCCACTCTTCAATGCCTCAATTTTCTTCACTAGTTCTTATTTTATATCTGAAACTAATCAAACTATTATTTGGAGACTTCTCTAAGTGTTGAAATAACGTTTGACAGAAATGCATTCCAGAAGTGGTTCTGTGTTAACACCAATAGTATACTGCTTATGCCCCTAGACATCTTAAAACACCTCTGAGAGACCCGCTGATTACCATATCCAATTAGTTTGAATACAGCAATTAAATTTTGGGCAGTTTATTATTTGAAATCTCAAGTTAAACTTGCAATAAAACATTTAAAAGTACTTGTAGGAACAGTGAATAGCATAGCTTGAGAAGAATGTGAAACTACTGAGATTATGACACTCATTAAAGTATAAGAAGATTAAGAAGTAGACAAAGCTAACAAGAGTCTAGAGTCAGGAATTAAATAGTTCCCCACCACTACCACATACCCCCAATGTGTAATAGGAAAATAAATTTAATCCAATTAGTATTATATCAAGCAATCACTAGTTATAAAGAAAGCATTTTAAATTTTGGTTACATACAAAAGTCAAAACATCCTTTTATACACCTACCTAATTTTTAAATTTATTTTATGTTTAAAATGACTAAAATATTAAAAAAAGAAAAAAACACTTGAGCAACAGAAGAAGGTAAATCACGGAAAAGGAAATAGAAAGTAAGGGTTAAGATTAGCTCACAGAAATGCCTACCATAAAGTGCTAAGTAGGTGCAGAGATGTACCAAAATGTTTTCTCTAAACTTCCTAATGGTCAAAGCAATCAGGATGAAATTTAGAAACACAGTATCTAAAATATTAGGGAAGTGAGGAGGGATGGGAGCCAGTTGTTTAAAAGATATATACCTTTTGCCAATAGTGAGGCTTGAGAGGAATTTCTCCTTGGGGATACTGTAAAGAGGAAGCTATTCCATACATTGACTGATGTTCTCAATAAGATCTACACAAAAGGAAAGTTAGCGAGTTCTTACGATTTTTTTTTTTTTTTTTTTAATGTCCAGAAGGTAAACTGGTGGTAAATGCTCAATCGCAATTTAGTAAAAACAATTCTGTCAGGGTATATAGCTCCCTGGTGGTTTCAAATCCAGATTTATTCCTTTGGGATTTAAGAGGAAATGGTGTTTTCCTGTGTACAGAGAGCACTCATTGTGATGGGCAGAAAGTCTTTATTTTATTCCTTTTAAAGTTACAGTATTAAAAAATCAGAAAAGGTAATTCCTCAAATTAAACTCCAGTCGAAGCAATGCCATACTTCTGTAAAGAATGTCAAACAGCATGATGATTTAATGATCAGTTCTCTGGAAAGGGAATCACCATGGGAAATTTCTGTTTTGATTTTTTTCTTCCTGAGGCCAGAGCTGTAGTAACATTTTTATCTGGCCTTATTCTCTATCAAGGTTCACTTTGAAAACTTCAAAGGCCATGTTTGGAAAATGAAAATAGGTCTCATTTTTATTCATTTTCATTTCAGACCAGCATGTAAAAATGGCAATCCTTTTAATCCCAGGGAAAAATGCTTTTAGACAAACCATGTAGGTGTTCTTTTTTTCCAGGAATAAATTAAAACTAATGTATGAGGAACTATTATAGATAATGCATTGACACAGTAGGCCACTAAAAACAGAAAAGGTAGAAATCATAATAGCTCTATACCAATTTAAACTTTATATATCTAAGATATGACACATTTAATGGAAGCCTTGAGGGCAACAGTGAAATTAAATAATATACACAAAGATGAAGGATCTAATTTTTCCTTTTAATAAGTTATTTTACATGTTATTAGAGACCATAAAGTAGTAATAGATTGATGTAGGGTACTGATATTTTATATAAAATACATTCCTCTTTTATGACCACATGTTAGTCTTGATCTTTTTTTTTTTTTGTACCATGAAGGAACTACTGCTGTAAGGAAAAAAGGAGAGCTACATGAGGACCACACAACTCCTGGAAGAGGTTTCCCTGGCAACACAACTTTTCCATTCATCTGGTTGCAGTGTTTTCATCCAGTAGCCTGTCACCTCACTCAAAAGCAGGGTAATGGAAAGAAACTTATCAAGTTTTATCTTTTAACTAGAGAGTAACCTACTTATCGGGTCCTTCAATTAATTTCAGGTAACCCAGTATATGCCCCAGTATACTTTGCTTTATGAATACTTTTATGGCTATAAAATTTTCTTAAGAAAGATAATTTCTTAGAGTAAATTTTTAATATAAAATTATCAGATTTGCCTTTCTTTCCTACCTGAACCACCTTGCATGTTTTTAGTCAGCTAGTATGTAATTTTTTACAAGTTTATATAATCTTATATAAAGAACAAAATCTCCAAGATGGTATTCATACTGTACAGTGGCACAACTTATTAGATAGCAGGTAAATCTAAATAAAACTTTTATATGTGATGCAAACATCCAAAAATATAAATTAATTTTCTTTGGTTTCCATAGATATTAACTTAGTCTTTAAAATTTATTAAACATTTTTTCCTGAATGCTTTTTAACTCTGTATACATTTTAATTAATATACAATCCAAGATTAACGTAATTTCTCTAACTCCTAAGACAGCTTCATAATCATATTTAAGCTCTAGATTTTACAGTTAGCCTAAACAGTATACAATATAAAGGTGACATGCATTTTGTAAATATAAAATAATACACTATTCAAAATAGAAGGAGAACCAGGCAGAGGTTCACAATGCCTTATTCAGAATTCTAAATTCCTATACCTTTGAGAACCAAAATGTTATTCACTTAATGGTTAAATCTGATTTGAGTTGACAAGGATGCTATATACAGTCTTTATAATCATATTTAGTTTGAATATTCATATATTTCACTGTCAAAATATGTGGTCACTCACATGTTTCAAGGGATATGTAATATACACAGCATTACTTTCCTGAAATACCAAAACCTCTGACTTTTGTTCCCAAGGTTCTGTAGACATAAATGGACACGTCACTATGGACAGACAGATACATCAATAGAAAATTTGCAAATTGAAATAGAGTAATTGCTTTTAACACATTGAATAAAATAATAATTCATGAATCCAAACTGATATATATAACAAATAAATAGGTAAAGAAAAAGAGAGTTCTTCCTTATGATAGGAAGATAGCTATGTTTATATCCACATAGATATAGATATATAGATATGGAAAGATACAAGTGGAATTAGAAAATACTTAATGGTTGCTAATAACGATTGTTGGTGAACATTTGATGAGCATCAAGCTTTTCTAGCAGTTTCAAAATACATTTCTTTTTTTTCTTATAAATCCAAAAGTTAAAATTCATAACTTTGTAATGGAGAAACCTAGTAGACACCACCTTAAAAACATGATATTTAATATCACTAATACTGAGAAAAATCAGTATTATATTCCTCTTGATTTCATTTACTGAGAACAAAAGAAAAAAATCACTTTCAGAGCATTCTCACTAAAAATGTATAAAGTAAATCTAATCATGAAAAATATCACATAAATCCAGATTCAGGGACAGTTTACAAAATAACTGACCTTCACTTCTCAAAAATAATTTCAAAATAAGGAAAGACAAAGAAAAATTGACGAACTGTTTCAGTTTACAGGAGACACACGACAAATAAATGTCATTCCAGTTCATACAATTTTGATGCAGATAAAATAAGTATTCACTTCCTGAAAGAGAAAGCAGTAAGAGACATTATTTAGTCAGGGAAGTTACAAAGTGTTCCTTCTGTGGCTAATAATCATTGGAAACAGTGGAGGAAAACGAAGAAAGAAAGTGAACATAACAGAAGAAAATGAAAGCGAGTAAAAGAAAAAATATAGGCAACTCTGGTAAAATAATTAAAAGTCATCTAAAAATATTTAGTCCTAGACACCCAAGAAACAACTAAGTGATTGCATTACAGTATAGAACATAATTGGTTTTAGCCAATATAAAAATATTTGAAATAATTACTTACATTTTGAAAGATTTAAATGACTCAGCAATTAAAATGTTTAAAGTGTATAAACATAAAAGTACCGTTGAAGTACTGAAGTAAAAAGTGCATATTTTATGAGAAGCAACCCCTTCAATAGCTTGACGATGACAGGGTCAATGTGTATGTGTCTCAAACATATTTTCCTGATAAGAGATTTTTGTCATGAGGAATTTTTCAATGTGACTGTCATGCTAGTTTTAGTTTAAATAAAAATCAAAGGAGAGTCCAGGATCGGTGGCTCACGCCTGTAATCCCAGCACTTTGGGAGGCCGAGGCAGGTGGATCACGAGGTCAGGAGATCGAGACCATCCTGGCTAACAAGGTGAAACCCCGTCTCTACTAAAAAAATCAGCCGGGCGTGGTGGCGGGCGCCTGTAGTCCCAGCTACCTGGGAGGATAAGGTAGAAGAATGGCGTGAACCCAGGAGGGGAGTTTGCAGGGAGGCGGAGCTTGCAGGGAGCGGAGATTGCGCCACTGCACTGCAGGCTGGGTGACAGAGCAAGACTCCATCTCAAAATAATAATTAACAATAATAATAATAAAAATCAAAGGAGAGTGAAAGAATGCGTTAGGCATATTCCTCTGCAATAAAATCGTTTGTTATTTTTTAACTAAGAATTAAGCAAACCAGAAAAACAAAGCATTTCTCTGATAAATACAAACTAATTGAGGGTACCTATTAAGTAAAAGTTAGAGCTGCCTAACATAATTACTTTTTAAACTTTTCACTTTGAAATAAGTATGGATTCATCCTGCATACTGTCCACCTAATCTTCTCCAATGATTACATTTTATATAACTATAGTACAATATCAAAGCCAGGGACTTCACGTTTGTACACTGCATGTGCGTATGTTTGTAGGTCCTTACAGCAATTACTTAAAGTTCACTGATATTAATATTAATATTTCATATTCTTAGGATTTACTAAAGATAGCTCCAAATCTGTTTAAATAGTGATTAATATTCACTAAGCATAGGCAAGACATTTTTAACAAAATTGCCACATTTTATTGTTTACTTAATTTTAAATATCTATACCTTAAACATATATACACTAAATATATTTAGATGTTAGAGATGCAGTCGTGACAAGAGACAATAATCCTTGCTTATAAATATTACCGTGTGTATGTGTGTGTGTATGAAAATAAAAATAAAGTATAAAAACTGGGTCAGATACTATTAAATCCTATGGGGGTTTTTAAAAATAAAGTGAGGAAGGAGGAAGTGAAATGGTTAAGTAATGGTGCAATGTTATATAAGTGAGCAAGGAAGGCTTAGCAGATAACTGTGTGAAGACCTGAAAGAACTGAGAGAACTAACTGTGATTTTTGTTGTTTGTTTGTTTTTGAATACTCCAGGCAGATTTATAAAGGAAGCTGCTGGAGGGAATTCATTCCCTTTTCGCTGTTCGGCCTTCCACCTTTCACTGTGTGAGGACACTACAAGAAAGTCCTCATCTGACACCAATTGCCAGCACCTAGATCTTGGAATTCTCAGCCTCCAGAACTGTGAGAAATACATTTTTATTTTTCTATAAAATAATAATAATAATAAAAAACTTCCATGCAGGAAAAAAAACTCAAGTTCAAATGTCCTGTGGTGAGGGCATGCCAGCTTTGTTTGAGAAGCAGTAATCATGCCTGTGTGACTGTAATGAAAGAATAAAAGATAAATTAGCATGGAAGAATGTAATGTAGTCCTTTTCACTTTAAGCAAGAAATTTGGCTTCAATTCTAAATCTGGTAAGAAAAAAATAGAAGGTTCCAAACTAAGAAGTGACATGATATGAAATGTTTTAACAGAATCACCTTTGTTACCATATTGCAAATAAAATGAAAGTGCATCAAGGGCAGAAGTAGGAAGGCAAGTTACAAGATTGTTTTGATAATCCAGAGGAGTTGGGATGGTGACTTAAAGCAGTATGGTAGCGATCGGTTGGGTAAGAACATGGAATCCTGGTTATTTATTAAAGGTTCAGCAAAAAGGATTTACAGATGAAACAGATATGGGTCATGAGAAAGAGTCAAGTTAAAGATTATATCAAAATTTTTTATCGGAACAACTCGCAGTGTTGTGGTAAATCCTTACCCCAACAATTTACATGACCAATAACTGAGTGGGAACATTAAGGAGGGGATGGTTTGAGGAAGAATCAGGATCTCAGGTTGGAAATATTAAGATGAATATGCCTATTTAACAATCAAATGAAAAATAGTATTTTTGTAATTTTCAGTATTTATTTGGCAAGAGATTAAATAATCTATAGCATTGTTACTACTTTCTCTTTTTCATAAAAGTTATTTTGGAATAAAATCAACCTGACTGGAAACTATTCAAATATATAAGCCTTTAGCTCTGACCTATTACTTATATTTTTTTGCCATTAATAATATGAATATCCACCAAACAAGAACTTGAGACTATAACTCTTTTCTCCACTAAATCTTCATATTAAGTCATTTAAATATGACTATTCTTTTCATTTATTGCTAAATACTTTCCATTACATTCAAACTTATTGAGACATCCTTAAATTTTATAATTTACTTAATGTATTAATTCCTTAGCTTCTACACTGGTTCTCTCTACTGCAACTCTATTTTCTTCTTAATAACTCATCATCTACATTCCCCAATGTCTTATTTTTCCAAAACAAAAGTGCACTCATGTCCTTCTAGGGCATACATTTCTTTAATGGCTTTCTATTGTTATAGATAAAGTTCAAACTTATTATGACAGCCTATAATTTGGGGGAAAAAGCTCACCTAAAAACGGTTTTTAAAAGATTAAAATTCAAATGCTTGAAATTTCAGTTATTTTATGAACTTTCTATTCAAACATGTCAAGGAGCTAAGACATTACATACTACACTACTACTAGTACTACTACAAATCATAATAATAACAACAACAATTATAGTCACTCATCTTAGTTTCGGCAGAGGATACCATTTCTATAAAGAATGTAATTAGATTGTAGATATTAAAATAGTTACTAGATAGAAACTAGGATGATGGTAACATTGACTTTTGATCTGAGTCCTGGCTATATGTTTTCTGTTTGAAAAAAGTCATTAAGTATAATATTATAATTTTTATAATTTTAGAATGCATATTATAACAACACATTTTTTAAACTGAGAATTTAAGATTTAAAAAGTATAATAGGGGAAGAGAAGGAAAATATTTTTTCTCTGTGCTTGTTTTAATAAATAATGCCACTGAGGATGTAAGTTTTCAATGTCTAATTATTAAATCAGCATTACTTTCATTATTTTAACAACTTTCATAGGGTTCTTATATTGAGACTCAAATTAAATATGTAATATTAATCCTAATATAGTTATTTATTTCCTAACAAGAGCATAAACCTTCCAAAAATTTTATTCTGCATATTTATAACTGAATTTATGATTCTGACATATTTTTTTCAAATCATGTCCATCAATATATGAACAGGTATTGAATTTATCCATATTTACTTATGTCTTTCTTCAGCCCCTCTGTCAACCCACTTATCTTTTTGATAGCTCAGTGAGCTGGCACTAGTTTTGTACCTCAGGATGTTTACTCTGGCTAATTTAGTCACTGATCTTCTAATGTCTGGTGCTTGGCAATAAAGTCCCAGTTGGAGTTTTCAACCAACAGCAGTTTGCATTCAGTTACTTAATCTCTGTTTTGCAATCTTAGTACCTTCCTTTCTGATTGAATGAAGACAATTGCTCCTAGGGATACCTGAACCTGAAATGAACTGAAAATATTTTATAGCTTTTCAACTTGCCAGGCAGTAGAAGAAAAATTCATACCAATCCCATTGCTACAAACAGCTGTTACTATAAGGTGATATTGCTATGGAATCTTAAAATAGAACAAGGCGAATACCATCCCTGTGAGGGTTCTACTATATTTTGTGGATCTCCAGCTGGAAACTTAATTGTAATTTAAACTGAGCATACAGAAACAGCTTTCCTGCTTCTATTCAGCATACTTTCACGGAATTGGATAATTTAATCAATAAGTTATAACACTCTCTAGTATGAAGCTGCATACAATTCTAGGAGGAGAGACAATGTGATCTTTGATTCCCTATTATCTTTATCTTCCTGCATTATATTCTCCCAGGACTTTAGCTAATACCTCTCCCCATCACAATAAAGTCTTTAAACACTTAGAATCAATTTTCTGTTTCTTGTGTCCATATCCTATAGCCAAAGATCACCAGGAACACCCCTGAGTTTATTCTTGTTTGCAGCAATAAATACCTCACACAATGGGGAAATGTGAGGTTATCTCAGTTAGAGGGTATTAAAAGAACCTATTGTATCATTTGGGATTTGCTTATTTGGGGAAGAAATTAAGGAAGCAAGACTGCCCTGGATTGCCTGTTACCAGGAAATGGGAGCAATTTTATGATTGGGTATGTCACCAAATCTTACCTATATGGATGAAATACTAGAGTGAGGCTAATGTAATTGAGGATAAAGTAACTGCTAAAGAAACAACAGTCACTTGTATCTGGTATGTTGTGACCTGGACAATGTTCCTGTTTTGTTTATGCTTAGATAAAATTAAGGATTGTTCTTGTTTTTGTCATTGTCCATCTTGGTCACTGAATGGTCTTATTTTAGTTTAGGGTTCTGTGAAATAGTTTATGTTCAACAGGAGACTTAAGGACTTAGCTGAGAGTTTCAGTCCAGGTCATGAATGTGAGGGCCTCCATTTTTACTTTCTCACTTATATCTATTAATAAATATTAATAAAATGTTGCACAGTAAAGTATAAAATGGAAAAAGGAAATAGTATGAAATTAAGGTAATTCCTCATCAGGATATTGCTTGATTTATTATTTATTATGCAAAGACCTGCAAAACAACAGTATCAGTCTTTAATAGTAGAATCTTTTTTTCACATCAAATTCTGGGGAGGATAGTATTAATCAAGGCAATAGGCAATGCCAGGTAGAGGTTTTAATATACCTCTAAAAACTTGGCAAATACAAGGTCAGTCTTTTTTGCCCTCTTTCTATTTGCAATTGTAATTTTCTATGTGCTTTGTTTCTAAGTTAGAGCATTTCTAAATTAAAGAAACCAAAGACACGTTTAAAATATTCTAAGATCAAAATATAATTTTCGATGCCATTACTATGCTATATTAAAATTATCTTTATTTTATGCTGAATATATAATACTTCTCTACAAGAAGCCTCTTTATCTTGCTTGATTGGGACAATTATTCAATTAGTCAATTGAAAAATTAGGTTAAATTGGGAAACCATAAAGCAGCAAAAAATGTAGCCATATATTAAAAGTTTTTTTTTTTTTTTAATTTAAAACATATACAGACACTGTATGATGTAAAGACAACGTCTTTACTTTGAAACTTTTTTGGCTGATTTGTATTCCACCTTTTTTACATAAAACTCATCTTCAGTCTTTAATTACAATATCTAACCTTGTTCCCATTAGGTGAAGTGAGAAGTCCAGAAGGTGGTAGAGCAGAAGAGAGAGATGGCTACTAGCCATGGTAGTTCAGCCAGTATATATATATATATATATTTTTAAATTTATTTATTATTATTATACTTTTAAGTTGTAGGGTACATGTGCATAATCGCAGGTTTGTTACATATGTATATTTCTGTGCTATGTTGGTCTGCTGCACCCATCAACCTCGGCCATTTCACATCAGGTATAACTCCCAATGCAATCCCTCCCCCTCCCTCCCCACATGATAGGCCCCGTGTGATGTTCCTCTTCCTGTCCAAGACTACAGTTCAGTTCCCACCTCCTGAGTGAGAACATGTGTTTGGTTTTCTGTTCTTGTGATAGTTTGTTAAGAATGATGGTTTCCAGCTGCATTCATGTCCCCTGCCAGCGACGAAACTCATCCTTTTTATGCTTACAGTATTCCATGGTGTATGCGCCACATTTTCTTAATCCAATCTGCTACTGATGGACATTTACCATTCCTGCCTTTTACATTAGAATAGTGCTGCAATAAACATAATGCGGTGCATGTGTCTTTTATAGCAGCATAATTCTATAACTTTTGGGTATATCCCCAGTAATGGGATGCTGGGTCATATGGTACATCTAGTTCTAGATCCTTGAGGAATCGCCATACTGTTTTTCCACAATGTTGAACTAGTTTTACAATCCCACCAACAGTGTAAAAGTATTCCTATTTCTCCACATCCTTCTCCAGCCCCCTTGTTGTTTCCCTGACTTTTTGAGACGGAGTCTTGTTTGTCAGCTTCAGGCTGGAGTGTTGTGGGTCGATCTCAGCTCACTGTAAGCTCCGGCCCCGGTTCCTGCTTATTCTTCTGCCTCAGCCTCCCCGAGTAGCTGGACTACAGGCGCCTGGCCACCTCAGCCTCAAGGTTTTTAGACATTTTTTAGTAGAGACGGGTTTCACTGCAGCTAGCCAGGATGGTCTCTGACCTTCCTGGATTCCTCGGATCCGCCTCTGCCTCGCCTCCCAAAGTGCTGGATTACAGGCTTGCCACCGCTACCGCCATGTTTCCTGACTTTTAATGATCGCCATTCTAATCCGGTGTGAGATGCATCTCATTGTGGTTTTGATTTGCATTTCGATGGCCAGTGATGATGAGCATTTTTTCATATGTCTGTTGGCTGTATGAATGTCTCTTTGAGAAATGTCTGTTCATATCCTTGCCCACTTTTGATGGTGGTTGTTTTGTTTTTCTTTGTAAATTTGCTTGAGTTTCTTTGTAGGCTCTGATATTAGCTCCTTTTGTCAGATGAGTAGATTGCAAAAAATTTTCTCCCATTCTGTAGGTTGCCTGTTCACTCTTGATGGTAGTTTCTTTTGTTGTGCAGAAGCTCTTTATTTAATTAGATCCCATTTGTCAATTTTAGCTTTTGCTGCCGTTGTTTTTTGGTGTTTTTAGACATGAAGTTCTTTTGCCCATGCCTATGTCCTGAATGGTACTACCTAGGTTTTCCTCTAGGATTTTTATGGTATTAGGCCCAATGCATTTAAGTCTCTAATCCATCTGAATTAATTTTCAGATAAGGAGTAAGGAAAGGATCCAGTTTCAGTTTTCTACTTATGGCTAGCCAATTTTTCCCCAGCACCATTTATTAAATAGGGAATCCTTTCCCATTTCTTGTTTTTCTCAGGTTTGTCAAAGATCAGATGGCTGTAGATATGTGGTATTTCTGAGGACTCCCATTCTGTTCCATTGGTCTATATCTCTGTTTTGGTACCAGTACCATGCTGCTGTTTTGCTACTGGTGGAAATTTTGTAGTATAGTTTGAAGTCAGTAGCTTGATGCTCCAGCTTTGTTCTTTTTGACTGGATTGTCTTGGAGATGCGGGTTTTGTTCATATGAACTTTAAAGCAGTTTTTCCAATTCTGTGAAGAAACTCATTGGTAGCTTGATGGGGATGGTATTGAATCTATAAATAACCTAAGTAAAATACTAATGATATATTGGATTCTTTTTCCTATCCATGAGCATGGTATGTTCTTCCATTTGTTTGTGTCCTCTTTATTTCACTGAGCAGGCTTTGTAGTTCTCCTAAGAGGTCCTTTACATCCCTTTGCAAGTTGGATTCCTAGGTATTTGATTCTCTTTGAAGCAATTGTGAATGGAAGTTCATTCATGATTTTGGCTCTATTTGTCTGTTGGTGTATAAGAATGCTTGTGATTTTGCACATTAATTTTGTATCCTGAGACTTTGCTGAAGCTGCTTATCAGCTTAAGGAGATTTGGGCCAGACAATGGGGTTTCTAAATATACAATCATGTCATCTGCAAACAGGGACAATTTGACTTCTTTCTTTTTCCTAACTGAATACCCCCTGATTTCTTTCTCTCTGCCTAATTGCTCCTTAGCCAGAACTTCCAACACTATGTTGAATAGTATATATAGTGGCATCCCTTGTCTTGTGCCAGTTTTCAAAGGAATTTTTCCAGTTTTTGCCCATTCAGTATGATATTCGGCTGTGGGTTTGTCATAAATAGCTCTTATTATTTTGGAGGTATGTTCCATCAATACCAAATTTATTGAGCTGCTTTTAGCATGAAGGGCTGTTGAATTTTGTCAAAAGTTTTTCTGCATCTATTGAGATAATCATGGTTCTTGTCTTGGTTCTGTTTTATATGCTGATTATGTTTATTATTGATTTATGAATGTTGAACCAGCCTTTGCATCCCATAGGGATGAAGCCCACTTGATCATGGTGGATGTTTTGATGCCGCCGAACCACGCGTTACTGGTTTGTCGTCTCTCTTTTGTTGCGCTCGGTATCGATGATGCTTCATCAAGCAAATGAGTTGTATATTCCCTTTGCCGACGGAATAGTCGTGCTTAAATGTCGCAATCTCCATGTTCCCCGGCAATCAGCCGTGAACCAATCCATCCGGACTTTTCGCCGGTGCACGGTCGCCTCACCTCTGGTTTCATCATTGGTCTATTCAGGGATTCAACTTCTTCCTGGTTTTAGTCTTGAAGAGTGTAAGTGTCCAGGAAATTATCCATTTCCTTCTAGGTTTCCAGTTTATTTTATGAGGTGCTTTATAGTATCTCTGATGCAGGTTTTATTTCTGTGGGTCGGTGGTGATATCCCTTTGACATGAATAAGTGGGCTTTCAGATTTGATTCTCTTCTTTCTTTATTAGTCTCTTGCTAGTGGTCTCATCATGAGCGATCTTTTTTCAAAACACCAACCTGGATTCATTGATTTTGAGCTGCTTTTTGTGTCTCTATCTCCTTCAGTTCTGCTCTCTGACTTTAGTTATTTCTTTTGGCCTTCTGCTAGCTTTGAATGTTTGCTCTGCTTCTAGTTCTTTTAATTGCTATGTTAGAGTGTCAATTTTTGATCTTTTCCGCTTTCTCTTGTGGGCATTTAGTGCTATAAATTTCCTCTACACACTGTTTTAAATGTGTCCCAGAGATTCTGGCATGTTGTATCTTTGTTCTCATTGGTTTCAAAGTTTTATTTCTTGCCTTCATTTCCTTGCTATAAAATTGCCAGTAGTCATTCAGGAGCAGGCTGTTCAGTTTCCATGTAGTTGAGCTGTTTTGATTGAGTTTTAGTCCTGAGTTCTAGTTTGATTGCACTGTGGTCTGAGAGACAGTTTGTTATAATTTCTGTTCTTGTACATTTGCTGAGGAGTGCTTTACTTCCAATTATATGGTCAATTTTGGAGGTTAATGATGTGGTGCTGAGAAGAAATGCATATTCTGTTGATTTGGGTGGAGAGTTCTATAGATGTTCATTAGTCTGTCTTGTTGCAGAGATGAGTTCACCCCTGGATATCCTGTAGCACTTTCTGTCTTGTTGATCTTGCCCACGTTGACAGTGTGAGTGCTGAAGTCTCCCCATTATTGTATGGGAGTCTAAGTCTTTGTAAGTTCCTGCGACTGCTTTATGAATTGCGCCCTGTATTAGCATATATTTAGGATAAGCGCCTTCTGTTGAATTGATCCCTTTACCATTATGTAATGGCCTCTCTTTGTCTCTTTTGATCTTTTACGTCAAAGTCTGTTTTATCAGAGACTAGGATTGCAACCCCTGCTTTTTTACCTTCATTTGCTTTGCAAATCTTCCTCCATCCCTTTTTATTTTTGAGCCTATGTATGTCTCTTTTCATGTAGATGTGGGTCTCCTGAATACAGCAGACTGATGGGTCTTGACTCTTATCCAGTTTGCTAGTCTGTGTTTTTCATTGGAGCATTTAGTCCATTTACATTTAAGGTTAAGATTGTTATGTGTGAACTTGATCCTGCCATTATGATATTAACTGGTTATTTGCTCGTTAGTTGATGCTTCTTCCTAGCCTCGAGCATTCCTGCCATTTGGCATGTTTTTGCAATGGCTGGTACCGCTGTTCCTTTCTTCCGCTTATGCTTCCTTCAGGTCTCTTTGTAAGGCAGGCCTGGTGGTGACAAATTCTAAGCATTTGCTTATCTGTAAAGGATTTATTTCTCCTTCACTTATGAAACTTAGTTTGGCTGATATGAAATTCGGGTTGAAAATTTCTTTAAGAATGTTGAATATTGGCCCCCACTCTCTTTCTGGCTTGAGAGTTTCTGCCGAGATCTGCTGTTAGTCTGATGGGCCTTTGTGGGTAACCCCGACCTTCTCTGGCTGCCCCTAAGATTTTTCCTTCATTTCAACTTTCAGACCTACAATTATGGTTCGAGTTGCTCTTCTCGAGGAGTATATCTTTGTATTTCATTTCCTGGATTTGAATGTTACTCGCCCTAATAGGTTGGGAAGTTCTCCTGGATGATATCCTTGAGGAGTGTTTTCCAACTAGGTTCCATTTTCCCCTCACTTTCAGGCACCCCAATCAGAGTAGATTTGGTCTTTTACATAGTCCCATACTTTGTAGGCTTGTTCATTTTTCTTTTTTTCTTTTTTGTTTCTTCTTTCTCGCTTCATTTATTCATTTGACCTCAATCGCTGATACTCTTCTCTTCCAGCTGATCGAATCGGGTTACTGAAGCTTGCATTTGTCAATGCATTTCTCGCAATCATGCTTCATCTCTTTCATTTCGCTTACGACCTTCTCTCTGCATTAATTAGTCTAGCTACACTCTTCCACTTTTTCAAGATTTTAGTTTTTGCGCTTGGTACGCATTCCTCCTTTAGCTCTGAGAAATTTGATGGACTGAAGCCTTTCTCTCATCTGCCAAAAGCCATTCTCCCATTCAGCTTTGATCCATTGTTACGCATGAGCTGCTTCCTTGTCAGAGATGTGCTCTTATTTTTGAATTTCCAGCTTTTCTGTCTCTGCTTTTTCCCCATCTTTGTGGTTTTATCTGCCTCTGGTCTTTGATGAAGGCGATGTACTGATGGGTTTTTTTTGTGTAGGTGTCCTTCCTGTTTGATAGTTTTCCTCTAACAGTCAGGACCCTCAGCTGTAGGTCTGTTGGAGATTGCTGGAGGCCCACTCCAGACCCTGTTTGCCTGGGTATCAGCAGCAGAGGCTGCAGAAGATAGAATATTTCTGAACAGCGAAAGTGTACCTGTCTTGATTCTTGCTTTGGAAGCTTCCTCTCAGGTGTACCCACCCTGTGAGGTGGGGTAACACTGCCCCTCAGTGGGGATGTCTCAGTTAGCTACCTGGCGGTCACGGACCCACTTGAGCAGGCAGTCTGTCCTGCTCTCAGATTCCCAGCCTCCGTGTTGGGAGATCCACTGCCTTCTTCAAAGCTGCATGTAGAGTCGCTTATGCCTGCAGAGGCTTCTGCCATGCTGTTGTTGTTGTTGTTGTGTAGCTGTGCTCCTGTCCTCAGAGGTGGGAGTCTACAGAGACAGGCAGGTTTCTTGAGCTGCTGTGAGCTCCACCCAGTTGGAGCTCCCAGCAGCTTTGTTTACCCATTTCTAAGCTCCCTCAGCAATGGCGGCTCTCCCCAGCCTCGGGCTAAGCTGCCTTGCCGTAGATCACAGACTGTTGTGTTAGGCAATGAGGGAGGGCGTGGGGACCCTCCCCGCCAGGTGTGGGATAAGGATCTGGTGTGCCTGTTTCTGCTTAAAGCAATATTGGGGTGGGAGTTACCCGATTTTCCAGGTAAGCGTGTCTCAGTTCCCTGGCTAGGAAAGGATTCCTTCCCCTTGTGCTCCCAGGTGAGGGGATGAGTTTCACTTCAGCCAGCTCTCTCGGCTGGTCGGGCTGCAGCAGCTGACCGCACGGATCGGCCCGCACTCCCCAGTGAGATGAACCTGTAGCAATTCCTCAGTTGAAAATGCAGAAATCACCGGTTCTGTGTCACTACGCTGGGAGTTGGAGACTGGAGCTGTTCCTATTCGGCCATCTTGCTCCGCGCCCCCCCAGCCAGTACATTTTCAAAATGAAATGGAAAACTTTAGATTGCTTAAGTAAATACATATTAACTGAGCTTCTATATATTCAGTATATGAGACACAGTCTAATTAGGCTGTTATATATTATCTGTAAGGGTAATAATTATTTTTAAGTATTTTAAAAATCTTATCACATAAATCTTAATGCGTATTCATTAGATACGATATTTTATTCATTTAGTTCCTCATCTTATTTAGATACTACCTCAAAGTAGTTTGGGAAATTATGAATAAAAACAAATTCTTAACAGTAGATCTATTTAATTTGCTAAATTGTGCTTGTAACTAGTTTAAATATATATATATATACACATATATGCCCACAGAAATAAAATATTATACTCATTCACTATAGAAGGGCTTTTCAGTCAGTGATGGACTGCATATACGACAGCGATCCCATAAGATTATAACACTGTATTTTTACTGCACCTTTATATAAGATTATAACTGTATTTTTACTGCACCTTTTCTGTGTTTAGATATGTTTATATACATCAATACTTACCATTGTGTTACAGCTGCCTACAGGCTTGTAGACTAGGAGCAATAGACTACCTCATATAGCTTAGATGTATTGCAGGTTGTACCATCTAGGTTTGTGTAAGTATGCTCTATAATGTTTGAACAACAACAAAATTGCCTAACAACACATTTGTCAGATTGCATATACCTGTTGTTAAGTGACACAAGACTATATATTCATAGCTTTTCCTAAATACTAATGATATGACGATGATCTTCCTTGTCAGCTATGCTGTCAGTCAAAACAGATATGATTGTTCTATACCGGCATTTGACAGAAACAACTGAGATTAGAAAATAGAGAGATGGTTTCAGGACTCCAAATCAATCTGTGCAGCTTTCAGTTCCAACCAATCAGTGAAACCTGCATGTTGTGATCATTCTCCTTGGTTACAAGTGCTGGCAGAAACTAGAGACCCGTTTTTCAAGCTAGAGCAAAAAGAGCTAAATATGAATGTGAAAATTCTCTTTATAGACAAAAAATAATCTTCCTTTAAGGAAAAAATTAAGAGGAAAGGCTAGAGCTATTTTGTTCATATTTTTAATTACTTTGCAGGAAAGTCTATTACTCTTAAACACACCAATGAAGGATAAATGTGGTAGGTGTGTTATCTTTCCTGGTCCGTAATAAGAATTCAAACTGCAGCCCCGTGTGCAGCATGAGGTTTAAACTGCTGTATCGGTGCCTACTACACCAGTCTCCTTTTTAGTTACTTGTTAGAGCTGTGTGAACCTTTCATCTTATGAAACTCGCCAACTTTAGGAATATTTTATGAGTTACTAGCTTTGCAAGTTTGCAGAATACATTCAAACATCACTTTTACAGGCAGCAGGACTACAAATGTCTCTCTATAGATTTTGAAAAAAAAGATATAAAAAGGAAGCTATGAGAAGAAAACTAGCAGCATTTCCTCATTGTTTCTTAGTAAACCTCCTGGTTTTCTGTAACTTTAAATGAAGTCTGGCACTGAGTTTGGGGTCAGTAGAGGATCCTCCTGAGTTTATCATTCTTAATCAAGCTTTTCTCAAGAATAGCAAAGACAATATAAAAAATAAGCATCTTCCAGTTTTTTTTTTCAGGATTAAACAGCCACCCTTGGGTGAAAATAATATATTAATGAAAAATTTAGTATTTTTATTTATCCTTTTCCACCTAATTACCCTTATTTAATCTTTTAGTAAGTTCTCATTTATTAGTATGTAATATTCATTCCATTTAGTAAATGATGTAATATGCCAAAGTGCTATATTTATAAAGTTTCAGGGAGCATGATTAAAGTATACTTTTGTTTTCCAAATGTCCACAGTAGTAAAAATGCCTGTGGAACCCCAGAAGGCAATGAGGACAGCCAAGAGAAGTGATTAATAAGAAAAGGGTGGTATTAGATCTTGAATTGAAGTCTTCTGAAAATTTGACCTGTATAACTAGCTCAGTGAAAAAAACTAAAAATGATTTTGAGACCACACCTAAACAAGGAAAAGAAAACTGATATTTATAGACTATCAAGGACACTTCAGGGTCTCCATGTAGTTGATATTTTTACTGCTACCTTGTGTGTGTTCTTCCTTCACATACTATTCAAGGTCGAGTTATGGGGTCTCAATATAAATTTGCCCCTGAATTCTTCCAGAGGAAGGCATGACCCCAGCCAAATAGCACATTAAAAGGTGCATGTCTAGAGCCTGTCTATTTGGAATAAATCCCAGAAATTGTGGAGATATATATAAAAGATCTTTTTCAACTAAGCACCAAGCACTGGCCATGAAAGGTCATGGTACATCTGACTGCACCAGAGTAATAAATCAACTGGCCAGCAGAAGCAACACCATCCAATACTTCCCAACCCCACATGCCAGAAAAAGTTAACTGTTTTAATTGGTCTTTGCTGGAGCACATTTCATTTTATCAGCATGTTGTTCCTAAAATTGAAGTGTTGATTGCTTTTCCTAGAAGATAGAAGGAGAAACACATTTTTGTTGCTCATCTTTCAGATGTAACAATTGGTTAAACCAAGAAAATATTCACTGCTCTGTATCTCATGTACTACCAGATGAGATGATGACTTGAACTAGAAATGCAAATATGCATAAATACAAATATGTATTTCTGGTTTAAGTCAAACTATTTAACTTATATTAACATAACCATAAATAATATTATTTATTTAAAAAATGATAAATCTGGGAAAAGCTCAGCCAAACAGAATGCCAGAACAATTAATGTAAACCCTGATTGTCCTGGGAAACC
Source organism: Papio anubis (assembly GCF_008728515.1). NCBI lineage: Eukaryota > Metazoa > Chordata > Mammalia > Primates > Cercopithecidae > Papio > Papio anubis. Next base: position 78,084,817 of record NC_044985.1, read on the forward strand.
CAAGACGTACAAATTATCTATGAAGAATTATAACACTGATAGTTTGTTGGTGGGGATGAGTAACGTACATATAAATAACCTGTGACCTTTGGCTAATATGTAACAAAAACATGACTTTATTATTTTATCAGTAAACATCCTTCTACAGACTCTCATGCACCAAGCACTATAATACATTTTAAGAATATGAAAACAATCTGGATAAAATTCCTTATCCTAAAATTACATTTATGATGGAAGAAGACATGTTTGCAGATGGTTACAACATGAATATTACAAATAAGATATAAACAAAATATAACAGGAGCTTGGGATGTTGAGTACTTTGCTTTGCTTGTCGATGTAGGAGTGGAGGAAATCAGAAAAGTTTAAAAAAATAAAACTTAAGTTGCAGACCAATTAAATAAGGGATATTTGACAAGTAGTTAAAAAAAGGAGCTTATTAGAGAGTAAGAGAATAAAAAACATGGAAGCATAAGGCCTGTCTTATCTGTTTTGTGCTGCTATAACAGAATACCTGAGACTAGCAATTTATAAAGAACAGATATTCATTTTCTCATAGTTCTAGAGGCTGGACAGTTTAACGTCAAATGCTGGCATCAAGCGAGAAGGCCTTCCTGCTAAGTTATCTTATGGTAGAGGATGAGAGAGAGCAAAAGAAAGCAAGGGCTGAATTCACTCCTTTATAAAGTGAACCCACTCCTGTCATAACAACATTAATTCATTATGAGGATGGAGCTCTCATGCTTAATCACCTTTTAAAAGTCCCATATCTTAACACTGTTACAATGGGAATTAAATTTTGACATAAATTTTGGAGGTGACATTCAAACTGTATTATTTTGTCCTGCTCCTCCAAAACTCATGTCCTTCTCAAATACAATATATTTTAATTCCATCACAATAGCCCCCAAAGCCTTATTTCATTCTAGCACCAACTCAAACGTTCAAAGTCTAGAGTATTATCTAAATCAGATATGGATGAAGTCAAAGCACAGTACATCCTGAGGCAACTCTCCCTTCAGCTATGGACCTGTAAAATTAAACAAGCTAATAACTTCAAAGACACAGGATAGATATTCTCATTCCAACAAGAGCAACAGGCAAAAAAAAAAAAAAAAAAAAAAAAAAAAAAAAAGTAACACATCCTGAGGAAAAAACAGCAAATAATCCTCCTAGACTTAATGTTGTATCTTCCAGGTGCTGGGGCAGGGGTGGGGTCCCCAAGTCTTCAAGCAGTCTCATTCTCTGGCTTGGTTGGGCCCCCAAGCCTTCAGGCAGCCCCATCCCTTTACAGAGCCTAGCTGTCCTGGGTAGGAGTTCTCTGAAGCTGGAGTTGCACACTGGTAGCTCTACAGTTGTGGGGACTCGGAGGCAGGCCTGTTTCCATAGCTCCACTAGGCATTACCCTAGTATGGACTCTAGCACTTCCACCCCTCCAATAAGTCTCTGCTGGGCCCCAAGGCTGTCCACAACATCCTTTGAAATCTAGGTAGAGAAAGCCATGCCTCCATAGCTCTTGCATTCTGTCAGTCTGCAGAATTATCACCATGTGGATGTCTCCAAGATTTATAAATTGTACTTGCTAGAGTGGAAGCCTGAGCAGCACCTGGGCTAGTTCAAGCCAAGGTTTGAGCGGCAGAGGAGTACTGTGCCAGAAGGCAGGTAGCAGAGAAGTGGTGTAGCAGTGAAGGCTGAGATTCCACAAGCACCTGTCAGAAAGCTTACACTAAAGGCCTTAGCTTACCTTGAAGATTTCTGAAATGCCTTTCAGGTCATTCTCCCACTGTCTTGATGAATTAAATATGTCTGCATATTATTCATACTATACTCTAGCAACAGGTCACTTGGCTACACCCTTAGTACTTTCTCCCAAACATACTCTTTCATTCTTTACATGGTCAGGCTGAGAAATTTCTAAATCTTTCCATTCTGCTTCCCTTTTAATTATAAATTTTATCTTTAACATTTCTTTTGCATTTTACTTTAAGTAGCTAAAAGAAGTCATGCTGCACCCTGAATACTTTGTTGCTTAGATTTTTCTTTTTGCCAGACATAGTAGTTCATGGCTTTTAAATTCTGTCTTTCATAAAATCCTAGGACATAAACACAATTTAGCCAAATTCTTTGCCACTTCAAAAATAATGAATTTTACTCCAGTTTCCAATAGGCTATTTCTCTTTTCCATCTGAGACCTCATCAGAATGACCCTTCCTGTCCATATATCTACCAACATTCTACTCATGACCACTTAAGTAATATCTAAGAAGTTGGAGACTTTCTCTACAGCTTTCTTCTTCTGAGCCATCACCAGAATCTCCTCATCATTTTGTTTCTGGCAATCTAGTCTTTTGCTGACCTGCTATTCCAAATTCTTCTAGCCTTTACCTATTATTCAGTTCCAAAGTTGCTTTCACATTTTCAGGTATTTGTTACAGCAGCCGCCTTACTTCTCAGTACAAATTTCTGTCTTAGTCAGTTTTGTGTTGCTATGACAGAATACCTGAGACTGAGACATTTTTAATGAACAGAAATGTATTGGCTAATGGTTCTAGGGGCTGAGAAATCCAAGATCAAGGGGTTGGTATCTGCTGAGGGCCTTCTTGTTGCATCATTTGTGGCAGAAGTTGAGAGGATGAGAGAGAGAGATAGAAAGAGTGAGGACCAAACTGGCCCTTTTAAAAGTAATTCACTAACACAAAAAGAAACCCACCCCCATAATAATGGCATTCATCAGTTTATGACAGTGGAGCCCTTATGGCCTAACAACCTTTTAATGGTCCCAACTCTTAATTTTGTTAAAATTGCAATAAATTTCAACATAATGTTGGGAGGGGACATTCAGACCACAGCAAGGCCTAAGAACATGGTGTACAGCTGGTCCTCAAATTACCATGTTTCAACTTACAGTTTTTAACTTGACAATGGGTTTATTGGGATGTAACCTTCATTACAAGCCCCTGAGCTTCTTATGACTTACAATGGGGGCACAGTTTCTGCTAAACGCATACTGCTTTTGCATGACCCTAAAGCCAGTCGATTATAAGTCAAACCATTGCAAGTCTAGGACCGTCTACTGTGTTGCCAGCATTAAATGCGTTTTTGACTTACGGTATTTTTAACTTATGATGGGATGTAACCATATTGTAAGTTGAGAAGCACTAGTATTTGGTACTCCAGAAATTATTTAGTTCCCAGAAACTATTAAAAAAAAAAAAAAAAAAAAAAAAAAAAACTTGTTCATAGATTACATTTTAGAGAGCATTTTAATGAGGTCATTTGGTTTAACTAAAGTAATAATATGGCTCATTTTCATATACCACTTGACAGTTTAAGAAATAATTTATATATGCCACTTTATACATTACTACAATATTCCTATAAAAGTGGCATAAAATGGATTAATAACTTTAGATTAACTGTCTTATAAAACTATTAGAACCTTCTAAGCATTATTTTCACCAGGGTGAAATAACTAACATTCATGTTGAGATAATTCAGCAAATACACTTATTAGATCTTTTTCAAAATCTGTTATTTGGTAGTCTTTCAGCAAATGCATTGGTGCTTTAAGATTTTTGATATACCAAATAATTTTAAAAGGTTAGTTCTTAATATGTGAATTTAAGATTTATTATTTTCAACATAAAACTTTTTATTTAAATTATGAAAGGTGTTATATTTTATTAAAATAAAAAAATGCTCTAATGGGAATAAAATTCTCTAAGGAATTAAAGTGCATTTTATTTCATTTTTGTACTCTACAGCAATTTCTTTTTTTTTTTTGAGACGGAGTCTCGCTCTGTCACCCAGGCTGGAGTGCAGTGGCCAGATCTCAGCTCACTGCAAGCTCCGCCTCCCGGGTTCACGCCATTCTCCTGCCTCAGCCTCCCGAGTAGCTGGGACTACAGGCGCCTGCCACCTCGCCCGGCTAAGTTTTTTTTTGTATTTTTAGTAGAGACGAGGTTTCACTGTGTTAGCCAGGATGGTCTCGATCTCCTGACCTCGTGATCCGCCCGTCTCGGCCTCCCAAAGTGCTGGGATTACAGGCTTGAGCCACCGCGCCCGGCCTAGCAATTTCTAATTTTAGTGTTTATTTTTAAAATATGGAAGCAACCTCACCATGAAAATTTTATAAGTTGAACCCAATGATAAATGACTTTCATTGATTCCCACCTGTATACTCAGAGAGCCAAGAGAGTACTTTGGTTTAATTAAACCAAATTCAATTTCAAAATAAATTCAGAAGCACTTACCTTCAAAATAACGGAATTTTGTACTTGTCTCTAAACCCTTTGCTTGTCAAGTTTTTCTCATTAGTTAGATAAGCATTTACATTATGTCATTAAAACATTTCTTCTTTACTTAACAAAAATTGCTCAATTCTAAGATGGATATTTTTACCTAAGTACAATATATTCTGTTTTCCTATGATGCCCTACTTTTAAATATCTTAGTTTATCCTGTACTTTGTTTTGACTCTAATGCCTGGTATTGATGCTTGATATTTTATATATCTGAATCGTTAAGTACAGAATGAATTATATCACATTTTTCCCACCCTCTCAAACAAATTAAGTAGAGAGAGAAATATTAACAATATTTATGACCTATATAAATCTGGAATATAATGTGGAAATTTGATAACATCCTACTTATGTGGGTCCATTAATTTACCCGGCATATATACTGAAGTATCAACAATTGAGTGCCTAAAACAACAGTAAATGATTGTTTCAGGATGGAAGCTAGAAGTCTGAGATCTAGGTGGCCACTGGGGTTGAGTCCAATTTCCGTGTGGGAGAATCTGCTCCACACTTTTTCCCTAGCTTCTAGTGATTTTCTGGCACTCTTTCATGTTCCTGGATGTATATATAAATATACCATCTTGATTGCTGCCTTTACTTTCACATAGTAGGGTGTGTATGTGTGTCTGTCTCTATGCTGAAATGTACCATTTTATAAGGATACAATTACATTAGATTAGGATCCACTACAATGAACTCATTTTAACTTGATCATCTGCAAAGATCTTATTTCCAAATAAGAAAAGCCACATTCACAGGGGGTTTGGGACTTTATATTTTTATTATTCAATCTATAAGAGTGGCTAAGTTTTTGTTTTTCTTTAAGTAGACCGAGTAAATGCTTAACTATGTGTGACAATACCTAGGTTTATAGAATCTATCCTTCATCTTTTTTTTTTTTTTTTTGGAGACAGAGCCTTGCTCTGTCGTCAGTCTGGGCTCACTGCAAACTCCGCCTCCTGGGTTCATGACATTCTCCTGCCTCAGTCTCCCTAGTAGCTGGGACTACAGGCGCCCGCCACCATGCCTGGCTAATTTTTTGTATTTTTAGTAGAGATGGGGTTTCCCCGTGTTAGCCAGGATGGTCTTGATCTCCTGACCATGTGTGTGTGTATGTGCGTGTATGTGTAAAGCCTTTTCTTATAGTAGAGGGCCAAATAATAAATACAGACAAAAAAATAACCATTTGGTAACTATCAGTATCAAAATTAATGCAAGCAAAACTGATAGTGCATACTAAAAGTAGTGGGTGAAATTTTGAAGATTCAAAAGTATTTACATTGTCTCAAAGGAACTTCTCATAAGACATTGGAAAACCCAGACAGAAGCAACTTTAAAAACTGATCATGTTGGCCTGGCGCAGTGGCTCACGTCTGTAATCCCAGCACTTTGGGGGGCCGAGGTGGGCGGATCACGAGGTCAGGAGATTGAGACCATTCCATCCTGGCCAACATGGCGAAACCTCATCTCTACTAAAAATACAAAAATTAGCCGGGCATGGCGGCGGTCGCCTGTAGTCCCAGCTACTCGGGAGGCTGAGGCAGGAGAATGGCTTGAACCCGGGAGACAGAGCTTGCAGTGAGCCAAGATCGTGCCACTGCACTCCAGTCGGCGACAGAGTAAGACTCTGTAAAAAACAAAAAAACAAAACAAAACAAAAACAAAACAAAACAAAACAAACAAAGAAATAAACACGTTAACATAGACAGTAATGAGACATCTTGATATATTATGCTAACTGACATGAGGCATTGCAAATAACACATCACTTCTGTGGTGTTCCTGATAAAATATTCACAATCTGAATCAGGAAACATCAGACAACTCAAATTAAGGTGCATTTTATGCACAGTCCTTGACCTGTTCTCTCAAAGCAAAAGGTAATATCCCAAAGTAAAGAGGCTAAAGAGACATAAAAACTGAATGCAATGCATGATCCAACATTTTCTTTTTTTTTATAAATTGCATTATTGGGACAGTTGCCAAAACTTGAAAAATGCCTTTAGATTAGATCATAACACCACATGTTAAGTGTGTTACTCTCAATAGAGTATTACAGAGGAAGAAGACATAATATCAGAAATTCAAATAAGAGAAAAAGAGAGAGAGACAGCAAGAGGGACAGGGGATGGGAGAGAATGAAAGAGGGTGGAGGGAAGAATGTGGGTAAGGAATATATAGAAATTTGGGGTACTATTTCTGCAAATTTCTGGATGTCTGAGATGTCCAAATTAAAAAATAAAAGTTAGAAGTTACTCATTTAACTGATTACATGCTGGAGAATAAAAAGTGAAGAGAGAACGAAGTATTACTCTTAAATTTGAAGAAACGGGAAATAAGTAGTGAAAAGTTGAGAGACATGAGGGGGATAAAGAAGAATTTGGGTAACAACTTAGATGCAGAGACTGTACAGGGATGAAAACACTAAGAAAAAGCAGCAGCAACAGAGTCAGTTGGGAAGTAATGCCTTTATGAAATTTTATCAGTAGCAAACAACAAATGTGAGAAAGTATGTGCAAAAAAGATGAACATCCTGACAAGTACATGTAATGCAAAAATTCAGGCTGAGGAAAAAGAGAATTTTTCTCAGTGAATTGAAATCTTGTATTATGCACATAAAGACATTAGCTGGTGACCTTTGTGGCATTGTTTTTATTAGAAACATATTAGAATGCAGCAACTGGAAAGGGCTAGAGAAAATGGGGTTACATGTATAAATGGGGTTATAGAAGTATATATGTTCCCAGAGGATCAACATATATCCTGGGCTTACACTAGGCTCCTGTTGGTATTAGTAGTTGTTGCTTTGTTGTCTTAATAATAGAAGCTCTTGAATTTATGCTCCCTCACTGCTGTCACGTAATTGCATCTTATTAAATTTCTTCTGGCACCAAGCTTTCCAGATTTTCAAGTTGCTCTTAATTTTGGAAATGGAACTATGTTTCCATCTCTATGACATTCTAGGGTGCAGAAACACTTTGCAGGACTCATTTGTCAGGTTTTAGGTCATCACTTTGACTATTTAGGCTTCAGTATCAAAACCTAAGTTACTAACCACAAATTGGACGGGCTAACTGTATGGCCACATGTGAAAAAAAATGTTAGCTTTGACTTAATTTTCTTCCCCCTATTTCTATTATATTTTAAAGAATTCAAGCTACCCTCTCACAATATTTAGACAGCAAGGCTTCATAAAGACTTCAATAAAAGACTTCAATAAAAGACTCATCTATTTATTGATATCATTAATTTTTTTGCATTCTCTTTGTGTATACCCCAAATTTTTCAGGCATAACTTCTTACATTTGCTGACTTCGATGTATAGCATTATCTTATTATCCTAAAGGATCTATCAACATAAAATATGAACATTTGGTCCTATAGTAAAAAGTAATAAAGTTATTACTATTTCAGTATTTTTTCTGGTTCACTTAGGTTTACATAGGTCAATTATAATTATTTTTACACATGACATGTGTGAGTATGGGTAAAATACTCTAAAACAGTCAACATGCAAACCATGCAGAACCTATATACTTTACGTGTTGACTGATTTAGAGCTGAATTGTTAATGTAGATAATCCAAATTTACAGATATTTTGTTCAGGTTTAATTATATTTACAATACTCAGAACAATCAAAAGAATTAAAATATTTTATATAATACCTCATTTACATTTGTAATTGTTTTACAATTTATCAATGATATTCTAATATTTTAACTAAATATTGGAAATCTAAATAGACTGAATCTTACAATGGTTGTTTTCAAGAGATAATTTTTTAAATGATTACAAGATAACATGTGTTTTAATGAATCAATGGATAGTTACTGAACAAGTACAAACTTGTCTGGATCACTATTTTTCATCAAACTTCAATACAGGATGACAGAAGCATAAGAATGACAGAATATTTGGAGTATTGGCCAGCAAGAAAGCCTCACAAATAATCTTTATAACTTACGAAGAATCGAAAACTAAAAGGGTGGTAACTGAGAATGATTATGTAAACATTCATTCGGTAAATCCTGTATCTTTTAGCATTTCACATCGCTCAAATCACTGGGAAGAGATTGCTATATTTTGTTTCATGCCAATTTTGAAGGATTTTCAACTAATAAGTTTCAAAAGCTATAAATTTCTTTTTGTATGGTGATTATGCATCATGTGAAAGCAGCAAGTAAGGTTAAAACATTTCAACTTATTTTTATACATGAATCTTATTTTTCATAGATCTCTTTATATATTTTACTGTATATATTTAAGGTATACAATATTATGTTTTGACATTTATATACAGTTAAATGGGTAATATAATAAAGCAAGTTAACACGTCTAATATCTCACATAGTTACCTTATTTTTGTGGTGAGAGCAGCTATAATCTACTCTCTTTGCAAATTTCCAGTACACAATACAGTATTATCAACTATACTCATCATGTTGTATATTAGATCTCTAAATTTACTCATCCTACATAACTGCAACTTTATACCCTTTGGCAACATCTCTTGATTTTCCCTGTCCTCTCCCCCTAGCAATCCCTAGTACCCAACATTGTACCATCTGTTTCTATAAATCCAAATTTTACATTTTTGATTTCCCATATAAGTGAGATTATATACTATTTTCCTTTCTGTGTCTGGCTTACTTCATTCCTATAGTGTCCTCCTGGTTCATCCATATTGTCAGAAATGTCAGGAGCTCCTTTTTTAAGGCTAAATAATATTCCACTATATATATATATATTTATATATATGTACACACACACAATATGATGTTTTGACATATTTACATACAGTGAAATAGGTAATACAATAAAGCAAATTAATTAATGGGTAATAAAATTAAAGCAAATATATATAATTAAATACTTATGTTACATATATAATTAATTATATAAATATATAATTAAAACAAATATAATTAAATTACCCATTAACTAATGGGTAATATAACTAAAACAAATATATACATATATATATATATATGCTACAATATCTTTATCCATTTATTCATTAACAGATATTTAGTTTCCATATCTTGGCTATTTTGAATAACGCCTCAATGAACATGAAAGGGCAGGTATCTCTAGGTGTATGCCCAGAAGAAGGATTGCTCTATGGTAGTTCTATTATTAATTTTTTTAATTTGAAAATTTTCATAGGTTATTGGGGTACAGGTGGTATTTGGCTACATGAGTAAGTTCTTTAGTGGTGATTTGTGAGATTTTGGTGCACCCATTACCCAAGCAGTATACACGGCACCATATTTGTAGTCTTTTATTCCTCTCCCCATGCCCACCCATACCCCCAAGTCCCCAAAGTCTATTGTATCATTCTTTTTCTTTTTATTATTATTATTATTATTATACTTTAAGTTGTAGGGTACATGTGCATAACGTGCAGGTTTGTTACATATGTATAGTTGTGCCATGTTGGTGTGCTGCACCCATCAACTCGTCATTTACATCAGGTATAACTCCCAATGCAATCCCTCCCCCCTCCCCCCTCCCCATGATAGGCCCCGGTGTGTGATGTATTGTATCATTCTTATGACTTTGCGTCCTCATAGTTTAGCTCCCACATATCAATGAGAACAAATATTGTTTGGTTTTCCATTCCTGAGTTACTTCACCTACAATAATAGTCTCCAGTCTCATCCAGGTCGGTGTAAATGACATTGGTTCATTCCTTTTTATGGCTGAGCAGTATTCCATCATATATGTATATGATGATATATATATGTGATATATATACATATATGTATGTGAGATATATGTATGTGAGATATATGTGTGTGAGATATACGTGTGTGAGATATGTGTGTGTGTGTGTATATATGTGTGTGTGTGTATATATCTCTCTCACAGTTTCTTTATCCACTCATTGATTGATAGATTGATGGACATTTTGGGTTGGTTCCACAATTTTGCAATTGTGAATTGTGCTGCTATAAACATGCATGTGCAAGTATCTTTTTTGTATAATGACTACTTTTCCTCTGGGTAGATACTCAGTAGTGGGATTGCTGAATCAAATGGTAGTTCTATTTTTAGTTCTCTAAGGAATCTCCACACTGTTTTCCATAGTGGCTGTACTAGTTTACTTTCCCACAAGCAGTGTAGAAGTGTTCCCTGATCAATGCCTTCATGCCAGCATCTACTGTTTTTTTGATTTTTTGAATGTGGCCATTCTTGTGGGAGTAAGGTGGTATTGCATTGCAGTTTTGATTTGCTTTTCCCTAATCTTCAGTTATGTTGATTTTTTTTTTTTTTTTTTATTGGTGGCCATTTGTATGTCTTCTTTTGAGAACTGTCTATTCATGTCCTTAACCTATTTTTTGATGGGATTATTTGTTTTATCCTACCAATTTGTTTAAGTTTGTTGTAGATAACTTTTCATTTTTGAGCAGTCCCCATATCGTTTTCCATAATGGCTACACAAATTTATATCATTACCAATTTTGTATGAGAGAGTTTCCTCTCCTCCACACCCTTGCCAACACTTGTTATCTACTGTCTTTTTACTAATAGGCTTCCTAAGAGATGTGAAATTATACCTTATTGTGGTTTTGATTTGCATATTCCCTAGTGATTAGTGATGTTGACCACATTTTCAGTTAGCCGTTGGCCATGTTTATGGCTTCTTTGAATAAATGTCTATTCAGGTCTTTTGTCTCTCTCTTTTTTTTAATGGTGTTATTTGTTTCTGTGCTAACATTTCAGGATTTCTAATGAACATAAAAGTTAATCACATTTTTTACACCAATAATAGTCTACTTGAAAAAGAATTTGTTAAAAATCCTATTTACATGGCATCAGAAAATTACATACTCAGATATAAGTTTAACCAAGGAGGTGAAGTATTTTACTATAAAATATTGATTAAAGAATTTGAATAAAATACAAATAAATAGAAAGATAACCTGTGTACATGGATCGGAAGAATTAACATTGTTCAAATGTCCATAGTACCCAAAGTAATATACAGATTCAACACAATCCTTATCAAAACACTAATGGCATTTTTCACAGAAATAGAAAAAAATTCTACAATTACATGAAACCACAAGACATCTTGAGCAGCCAAAGCAATCCTGAGAAAAAAATGTTGGAGGCATTACACTTCTTGATTTCAAATTATGTCACAAAGCTACAGTATGGAAATGGCATAAAAACACACACAGAGACCATAGGAACAGAATAAGAAACCCAGAAATAAATCCAAGCATTTACAGTGAATGAATTTTCAACAAGGACACCAAGAGGACACAATAGAGAAGCAATGACTTGTTAAATAAATGGTGCTGAGAAAACTGGATATCCATATGCAAAATAAGAAAATTGGACCCCTATCTCTACCATACACAAAAATAAACTCTAAATGGATTAAAGACCTAAAAGTAAGACCCAAAACTGTAAAACTGCTAGAAGAAAACCTAGGGAAAAACCCGACGCTGGCCTTGGATATAATTTTTTGAATATCCCACAAAAAGCTCAGGCAACAAAAGCAAAAATAAACAAGTGGGACTACATCAAATTAAAAAAGATTCTGCACAGCAAAGGAGAAATTCACAAAATGAAAAGATAGCCCGTAGACTGGGAGAAAATATTTTAGAACCATATATCTGATAGAGAGCTAATATCCAAAAATAGAAGAACCTTGCACAACTTAGTAACAAAAAAATCAATTTTAAAACATAAAAATTTACATCATAGTTCTTTCTCAAATCAATGCATTATTGAACTCTACCCATTTATACATAATATGCAATTTCAATATATCAAAAATTCCAAAAAGAAACAGAAATATTTTGAATCTTCAGGTAGAAAGGTAGGTGAGTAGGTGTATTAATGAATGAATGGATGTAAATTAGATTAATATAAACATACATAAACAAAATCCAAAGAGCAGCCATAGTCGAATGGTTAAACTCAAAGGTTATGAAATCCAATCATCTACATTTAAATACTAGTGATATCATTTACTAGCTGTGTGAACTAGAAAGATTTACTTGACTTTTCTGTCTTGTTTTCTTCTTCTTTAGAAGGGGGATGCTTAATTTGACTAGATTCATTGATATAATGTTGTGAAGGTTAACAAACTAATACAGGTAAATGCTCCTATAGGTAGGCTTATACTTGCTTGCTAGAGCTGCCTTAACAAAATGTTGTATATGGTGTAGCTTAAACAACAGAAAGTTATTTTCTCACAGTTCTGGAGGCTGTAAGTCCAAGACTAAAGTATCAGTAGGTTTGGTTTCTCCTGAGAACTCTCTTCTTGCCTTATAGACTACACTCTTCTTCTTATTATTTTTTTAATTATACTTTAAGTTATGGGATACATGTACAGAACTTGCAGGTTTATTACATAGGTATACATGTGCCATGGTGGTTTGCTGCACCCATCAGTCCATCACTTACATTAGGTATTTCTCCTAATGCTATCCCTCCCCTTGCCCCCTTCCCCCTAACAGGCCACAGTATGTGATGTTCCCTTCCTTGCATCCATGTGTTCTCATTGCTCAACTCCCACTTATGACTGAGAACATGAGGTGTTGGGTTTTCTGTTCCCGTGTTAGTTTGCTTTGAATGATGGTTTCGCACTTCATCCATGTCCCTTCAAAGGATGTGAACTCCTCCTTTTATATGGCTGCATAGTATTCCATAATGTATATGTGCCACAATGTCTTTATCCAGTCTATCACTGATGGGCATTTGGGTTGGTTCCAAGTCCTTGCTATTGTGAATAGTGCTGCAATAAATATATATGTGCATGTGTCTTTATAGTAGAATGACTTATAATCCTTTGGGTATATACTCAGGAATGGGATTTCTGGGTCAACTGGTATTTATGGTTCTAGATCCTTGAGGAATCACCACATTGTCTTCCACAATGGTTGAACTAATTTACAGTCCCACCAACAGTGTAAAAGCGTTCCTATTTCTCCACATCCTCTCCAGCATCTGTTGTTTCCTGACTGTTTTTTTTTTTTTTTGAGATGGAGTCTTGCTCTGTCCCCTAGGCTAGAGTGGAGTAGAGTGGCACAATCTAAGCTCACTGCAACCTCCACCTTCAGGTTCAAGCAATTCTCTTGCCTCAACCTCCTGAGTAACCGGGATTACAGGCACACACCACCATGTCCAGCTAATTTTTGTATTTTTTAGTAGAGATGGGGTTTCACCATGTTGGTCAGGCTGATCTTGAACTCCTGACCTCATGATTCACCTGTCTCGGCCTCCCAAAGTGCTGGGATTACAGACATGAGCCACCGTATCTGGCCCTGACTTTTTAATGATAGCCATTCTAACTGGTGTAAGATGATATCTCATTGTGGTTTTGATTTGCATTTATCTAATGACCAGTGATGATGAGCATTTTTTTATGTTTGTTGGCTGCATAAAGGTCTTCTTTTGAGAAGTGTCTGTTTATATCCTCCATCAACTTTTTGATGGGGTTGTTTGTTCTTTTCTTGTAAATTTGCTTAAGGTCCTTGTAGATTCTGGATATTGGCCCTTTGTCAGATGGATAGATTGCAAAATTTTCTCCCATTCTGTAGGTTGCCTGTTCACTCTGATGATAGTTTCTTTTGCTGTGTAGAAGCTCTGTAGTTTAATCAGATTCCAATTGTCAATTTTGGCTTTTGTTGCCATTGCTTTTGGTGGGTTAGTTGTGAAGTCTTTGCCCATGCCTATGTCTTAAATGGTACTGACTAGGTTTTCTTCTGGGGTTTTTATAGTTTTAGGTCTTACGTTTAAGGTTTTAATCCATCTAAAGTTAATTTTTGTATAAGGAAGGGGTCCAGTTTCAGTTTTCTGCATATGGCTAGCCAGTTTTCCCAACACCATTTATTAAATAGGAAATCTTTTCCCCCATTGCTTGTTTTTGTCAGGTTTGTCAAAAATCAGATGGTTGTAGATGTATGGTGTTATTTCTGAGTCCTCTGTTCTCTTCCATTGGCCTATATATTTGTTTTGGTACCAGTACCTTGCTTTTTTGGTTACTGTAGCCTTGTAGAATTGTTTGAAGTCAGGTAGTGTGATGCCTCCAGCTTTGTTCTTATTGCTTAGGATTGTCTTGGCTACACGGGCTCTTTTTTGGTTCCATATGAAATTTAACATAGTATTTTTTCTGATTCTGAAAGAAGCACTAAATATGGAAAGAAAAACTGGTACTAGCTACTTGCCAAATTTGGCAAAAACATACCAAATTTTAAAGACCATCAACACTGTGAAGAAACTGCATCAACTAATGCAAAATAACCGACTAGCATCATAATGACAGGATCACATTCATATATAACAATAATAACCTTAAATATAAACAGTCTAAATGCCCCAATTAAAAGACATAGACTTGCAAGTTGGATAAAGAGTCAACTCCCATCGGTGTGCTGTGTTCAGAAGACCCATCTCATGTGCAAAGACACACATCAGCTCAAAATAAAGGGATGGAGAAATATTGGTCAAGCAAACGGAAAGAAAAAAAAAAAAAGGAGGGGTTGCAATCACAGTTTCTAATAAAACAGACTTTAAACCAGCAAAGATCAAAAAAGACAAAGAAGGGTGTTACATGATGGTAAAGGGATCAATGCAACGAGATGAGCCTACTATCATAAATATATATGCGTCCAATACAGGAGCACTCAGATTTATAAAGCAAGTTCTTAGAGACCTACAAATAGACTTAGACTCCCACACAATAATAGTGGGAGACTTTAACACCCCACTGTCAATATTAGATCAATGAGACAGAAAATTAACAAGGATCTTCATAGCTTGAACTCAGCTCTCGACCAAGCAGACCTGATAGTCATCTACAGAACTCTCCACCCCAAATCAACAGAACATATATTTTTCTCAGCACCACATCACACTTATTCTATAATTGACGACATAATTGAAAGTAAAACACTCCTCGGCAAATGCAAAAAAATGGAAATTATAACAAGCAGTCTCTCAGACCACAGTGCAATCATACTAGAACTCAGGATTAAGAAAATCACTCAAAACTGCACAACTACCTGGAAACTGAACAATCTGCCTCTGAATGACTACTGGGTAAATAACGAAATTAAGGCAGAAATAAATAAGTTCTTAGAAACCAATGAGAACAAAGACACAACGTACCAGAATCTCTGGGATATAGCTAAGGCAGTGTTTAGAGGGAAATTTATAGCACTAAATTTCCACAGGAGAAAGCAGGAAAGATCTAAAATCGACACCCTAACATCACAATTAAAAGAACTAGAGAAGCAAGAGCAAACAAATTCAAAAGCCAGCAGAAGACAAAAAATAACTAAGATTACAGCAGAAAGGAAGGAGATAGAAATAATGAAAAACCCTTCAAAATATCAATGAATCTAGGAGCTGTTTTTTTGAAAAGATTAACAAAATAGACAGCTAGCCAGACTAATAAAGAAGAAAAGACAGAAGAATCAAATAGACACAATAAAAAATGATAAAGGGATATCACCCTCTTCTTTTCATGTCCTCACATGGCGTTTTCTATGTGTGTTCACATCCCTGGCACCTCTTCTCCTTTATAAGGATACTGACCATATTGGATTATGTTCTAACCCTTCTGACCTCATTTAACCTTAATCACTTATTCAAAGACCCTATCATCAAATGCAGTCAAAATGAGGGTTAGGGGTTCAACATAAAAATTTGAGGAGGGGGAGACACAATTCAGTCTATAACAAGTATTAAATGTTATTAATGTTTGATATAGAACATTTTGTGCCAATGATTAAGCAGAGTATAAAGGCCAAATTGGAAAACTGATTTTATGTTCAAGCCAGTGAAAGTTATATTTATTGTACATCTCTAGAGGTCTGAGAATATATGCATTGTGGATCTATTTGTGTTTCCTCTGCCCAGAACCTAACTGCAGCATGGAGATGGCTACTTCAAGCTATAATCAAAGCTTTGGTAGGTGACCCTTATTACCATGTAAATTAATGCTGTTTTCCAAGATCTCATAATGCCTTAATTGTAAGCAATCAAATCAAATAGATGTTAAATCAGCCACTTTTTATCTGGCTCCAAAATATAACATTATGCCTAAAGTTACCTGCAAAGGTTAAGTTAATAACTGAACACTTGTTTCTCAGCCTACACTGTGCTGTCAAGGGTGACACTGGATAAGACAATGTTATCTAATTGCAATTGATCTCTTGAGGGAAATAAAGTTTACACATTAATATATTTAAAGGAGACCATATTTCACTTTCTAAACAGATTTTTAGAGATATTTTGAAAGGAATTATATTAACAAAATCTTTAGTATGGCAGTGAATATAAAAATCTAGTATTTATTAAAATTATCAGGAAATAGTAAGAATTTCTGTTCTGCTAAGTAATATCAAGGATTCATAAAATGTAATTATCCAAGGATACTGTAGAAGAGAATTTGGCTGTGCTAAGATGAATGTATGTGTACATACACATACACACACTATAATCTTATGACAAAAAGAACAGTTAATTGTAAGATTCTATATTTTTCCCATTTAAATAATGAAGTCCATGATTAAGTTTCCTGTATATCAGGTTTGACATGCTATAACCTGCTCAACTTTACCCTTAAGTAATTCTAAGGCAATCTTTTTTATGACTCACATATTAAAAGGAGCTCATTTACCTTCTTTGTTCTCCATGATTTTTACTGTGGCTCCCATTTACTCTTATCGGTTTTGAACACTTGGTTCATTTCCATCTCTTATCTTTTTCTATTCCAATTATTTTATACAAAACAGACATCAGTTTTTGTCAGCTTAGTTTGACCCTTGATGTAGTTAAATATCATGCTTGAAAATTTCCCTGATGAAACACAGGGAAAACATAAAGCATTGGATATTTTGGCGGGTTGAGTGTTTCAAAGAACAGCCACAGCTCCATTGTGAAAAGCAGAGAAGCTAATGAGAGGCCAAATGTTGATAACCGATAGTATGTAAAAAAGGCAATTCTTGTGGAAGCAATGTTAATCTTCTAAATCCGTGTTTTGTCTTCAGTTCAATTTTTCATAATATGTTCATGCTAAGATGCTTTTATCTTGACAAAGGTCTCCCTCTTGTCTCCCTTTCATTTTCTGCAGAGTCACCTCAGGTTTCAAGAGAGGTTACTTATTGATGTTCCAGCATTTGCCAACACATTTAGTTAAAAGAGAATTTGATTTGCTATATTTCCTGTGTGACTGGGGGATCTTTCTGGAGTATTATGCACATTACATTCCAGACAAAATCTTGTCAGAATGCCATAGACAATTTACTGATTAGTATACTAAAGCTATTATTTTCCAGAGCATGTTCTATTTACAGAAAGACTTAAGAAAAACTCCCAGTAGGTATTTATTTGAAATACATTTCTCTGACTTAATGTGTGTGCCTTCTTTAGAATATGTTATAGAAAAACAAAACATCTGTGATTAACACCTGTATCTCTTAAATGATGTTTCTAACACATTATTTGAATTACATATGTTCAGAAAATATTTGAGAATAGTTTCTAGTGTAAACACACTTTAAATATAGCAATCTGATTATTATTCAGCTGAATTCATTAATATTATTATATTTTTAAAATATTTTAATAATAAACAAGTACCTAAATTTTGAGTGATATTTTAATGTAGACATTTTTGAAAATTCTATTTAAACAGGCAGTACTTCTGACCTGTTGTTTTCTTTCACACTGACGAAGCCTATTAGTACACTTTTGGCCTCTGTCTGCACCTTTTCTTAAATCCATCTTAGGAAAGGTTCTGTGGCTTATTTGGTTTGTAAATTTGGGAAGAGGAGGACAAGCATACCTGGTCTGGCTCTGTCCATATGCTTCTTAAATTCTGCCTATTCACAGAAAACGCACATTTGGCTCTGTTCTCTCAGGAATAAATAGGTCTGTACTCCTGTAGACGGGCATCTGCCCTAGCCTGGCATGCTATTCTAGGCAGCTCTGTTAGCAGACGAACTTGGCTTCCTCACCAAGATCTACTCCCACCTTAGCACCTTTATTTTATTATTATTTTTCAATAATAAAAGGGCTATATTAGCTTCATGTGGCTTGGTGCTTATTTTTCAATTGGTTAAGTATGAAGACTAATAATTTGGAATGCATTTGGTGGATGTGCTAAGAATGGATTACAATTATAAATCTATATTTTAATATACATCTACCAAACTTCAAAGGAAAAAAATACAAATATAGATGAATTTTATAATATCTTTCATAGATTTTTGGTGTTTCTTTGTTTGATTTTGTTTGTTTGTTTTTTGAGACAGCGTCTTGATCCATCGCTGTGGCTGGAGTGTGGGAGTGTAATCAAGGTTCACTGTATTCTTGACCTCTCGGGCTCAAGTGGCCGTCCCACATCAGACTCCTGAGTAGCTGGGACTACAGATGTTCATCACCACACTCAGATACGTTTTATATTTTTATATAT
This sequence comes from Papio anubis, assembly GCF_008728515.1. Classification (NCBI taxonomy): domain Eukaryota; kingdom Metazoa; phylum Chordata; class Mammalia; order Primates; family Cercopithecidae; genus Papio; species Papio anubis. The sequence goes on from NC_044985.1 coordinate 78,103,569, forward strand.
ACTTGGTCTCCTTGTGTTGCCCAGGCTGCTTTCAAACTCCAGGATTCCAGTGATCTACCTTCCTCGGCCTCTCAAAGTGCTGGGATTCCATGTATGAACCACCTCACCTGGCCCATTATTAGGTCTTATAGATATTATGTTGACATGTGTAATTTTACTAACAGGTGATATTCATTTCCTTAGGCCATTAAATGCTTTTAAAAAATCAATGTCCTCGGTGATAGAAAGGAGTATTGAAACTTCCGACTAAACTTGTGGATTTCTCAATTTCTCCTTCTAGCAGTATCCACTTTTGTTCATGTATTGTGAATCTCTTTAATTCGGTGTATATTGTGGGATCTGGCCAGCAGCCTGCAATACAATGGGGCTCTCTCTTTGTTCCCAGGCGGATCGGCAGGTCGAAAAATAATAGACACACACAAGATAGTGAAACCTGGGTCCGGGGGGTGGCTGCCTTCTGGTCCCATGATGCCAACAATGCACTGGATATACCAGCATTTATCATTAAGTTTAGTGAGGGTGGGGGTAGGTTAGTGAGGGATTTAGGGTCATTGGATTATGAGGTGAGATGATCACATGGGGATGAAGTAATTCTTTAACATAACATCTGTATGCAGAAGTATAGTATACAGATATAAGAATTTACAGTACAGTGTTTGCATCAGTAATTTCTAATAGAGCCTTGAAACAGAAACACAGTCTTTCCATAACCTATGATTAGCAAGATGTTAATCAGCAGTAACAGTTGCAGCAAAAGTTAGTTACAAAGAATCCATAGAAACATGTCGTGAAGCTAGACAACTGGTTAGACCAGAAACTCTCAGAAGGGAGTATGCCTTAACCCAAAAGAGGCCTAGAAGAGCCATGGCAAGATGAGGGCATTTATAGCCCTATCTTATCCATATGGACAGGTGCCCCTCATGCATCCTTTTATAGGCTCTCCTCAAGGGTGGCATTCCATTCCCAGAGCTATGAACATCTGCTTTTCTGGGATAGGAATCTTGGTGATGTGAAACCTCTCTGACTGCATGTCCATTCATAGGCCCTCTGCAGGGGGAAGCACATCAGTGCTGTTGGCTCATTCTGGCAGTCCAACCTGGCATTGTCTTTACACAATCCTGCATTCTATTTTGTGTTTACAATAAACAGGAGCATTTCATCTTTTATTCCGTAGCAATAGTTTCAGCAGGTCGCCCTCACGTGTATAAACATTTAGAATTGTTATGTAATCATAAAAATTGACCCTTTTATCAGTATGGAATTTCCCTTTTCATCTCAGATAATATGTTTTGGCTTTTTGTCTGATAAGAATTGTTCCCTAAGCTCTTGTGGGATTCTTTTTTCTTGAGACTTGGGTAGTTTTCTTATACACTTGTACTGATAAATACTCAGATAAAGACTCAAGAGAGACCATCTGGAGATTCCTGGATCTCTCTATGAAGATCTCTTCTCCCAATACTCTACAAATTCTAGCCAATTTATCCTTTATAAACTCTCAAATCCATCTGTTAACTTTGTGAGTTTTCCAGGCTCCACTTGGGTTTTCCCACCTTTACTCTCCCAAATAAGTAAGTTGCAGCAATCATATGGCTTACTTGATTTCTTTCTTTTTGTTCAGTAATAATTGTCACATGTTGCCTGATGTCTAATTGTGAAAATCATAGATTGGATAATGGGGAAAATAAGCACTTTCTACTACCTGAGAATTTGTAAGAAATAAAGCAGACTAAGAACAATAATTAACAATACTTAATTTAGGAATAAAATGTATGTCTTCGGATAGCAAAGTATACATGGTATACTTTTGGTAAATAATTAATCTGGTAAATTTGTTCTGCATTAGGCAACATTTCCCGGATTTGTGGTGTTTATAAATGTCAGCTGAATTACAAACGAAAATAATTATCAATGTCGGTTAAGGTAACACTAGATGCTCTAACAGATAAAAATTCCATCTCAAGGCCTGGCACAGTGGCTTATGCCTGTAATCCCAGCACTTTGGAAGGCTGAGGCAGGTGGATCATGAGGTCAAGATACAGAGAACATCCTGGCCAACATGGTGAAACCCCATCTCTACTAAAAACACAAAAATTATCTGGTGGCCGCGCCTGTACTCCCAGCTGCTCAGGATGCTGAGGCAGGAAAATCACTTGAACCCAGGAGGCAGAGGTTGCAGTGAGCCAAGATCTCACCACTGTACTCTAGCCTGGTGACACAGCTAGATTCCGTCAAAAAAAAAAAAAAAAAAAAAAAATTTCAAAGGCTTAATTAAAATGAATGCACTTCTTACCCACACCACAATTCAATGCAGCTCTATATAAGGTGATGGAGGAATTCAGTCTTATCCTGTCTTGAAGTTGTAATTTGAAGCTTTCAAGAAGGAGTGAAAGAATAGAGAAATGGTGGACAATGCACAGTGAGTGGCTCCTTAACCACAATAGTATGAAACAGATAACACATCTACTCACAATCTATTGTTAAAAATATAATTATATACAAAACACCCATAATAAAAAAGAATATGTAGTTTGCTTTCAGAATGGTGGTTATAAGTTACCAGACTATTTAAGTAAAATCTTTGTATACTGACATAGGTCTTCAGTTCTCCATGGTAAATACCTAGGAGTTAAATATCTAGGTCATATGGAAGTTACATGTTTAAATTAATAAGAGACTGCTAATGGTTTCTCAAAACTGCTTTATCATTTTAAACTGCTAGTATTATTTTTGAGTTTGATCTTCTCATCAACATTTGATATTGCCAATCTTTTCTATGTAAGCCACTCTAGAGGGCATATAACGGCACCCAATTATAATTTAGTTTCCATTTATTTAAATAACTAAAATTATTAAGCAATTTAACTTTTTTAGCTTTTAGTATATTACCTTTTGTGGAAAGTCTGTGTCATTATTTCTCTATTTTTAAATAAGATTTTTATCTAAGGTGTATTATTTCTTGAAAGATACACGCATATCAACCATTTTCTTTCAGCTGATAATTTATATTTTTATTTTCTTAAGTGAGTTTTTTCAAAACCAAAAATATTTATTTTTCATGAGATTCAATTTAACAATTGCTTTTTCTTTTTACCTAAAGTGCATGGCATGTTTGTCGCTATTTCTGATATTTAAGAAAACTTTCTTTTTGCAAGACCAGGATGATTTATCAAATACTTTATTGTATATATTATATAAAATCGAATTTTTATGTTTAGGCTTATGATCAATTATTTTACATCACTTTAGCAAAGTATAACTTACAAACAATAAAATTATCCAATTTTGAATGTTGTGGCTAGTGTAAACTGTTGTGGAACAACTGAAAAAGTGACATAGAACATGTTAATCTTTCTACAAAATGAATGACATTAAGTCAGTTATCTCCCTTTGTTCTATCTATTGGAAAACAATGATTTGCTTTCCATATTACATGTTAGTATGACTGCGTTCATATTAATGGAATAGTGAAGGATGCATTTTGTTTCACCTGGCAGGTTGGTTGAATTTATCAGTTGGTCATTCTATTTAATTGCTGAACAGCATTCCATTGTGTGCATTTGTGTGTGTGTGTCGGAGGGAGGGGTATCTATATTTCTAGAGATTAAAAAATAAATTATTTTTTGGTTTTGATTCTTACAAATAAAGTTTCTATGAATATTCGCATACAAGTCTCTGTGTGTGACTACAGGGTTTTGTTATTTTGGAGTAAATACCTAATGCATGATTTTCTGGGTCATATGATGAAAGTGTGCACATTATAAAATATTACAAAACTGTTTTTCAAAATGTTTGTAAAATATGCCAATTCCACCATCAATGTACAAGATTTCCATTTTGCTTTGCAACCTCATCAACATGTGGCTTTCTCGGTCTCTTTGATTTTAATCATTGTATTAGAGGTTTGATAATATTGGTTTTCAGTTTGGTTTTTACATGTGGCATGATATAGGGTTGAAGTTCATTTTTCAAAATATAGATTTGACTCATTACTATACAATTTCTTGAAAAGATTATGTTATCTCCCATTGAAGTATCTTGGCATCTTCTTTGAAAATGGATAAACTATAAGTCTGTAAGTACAAATGTGAGCTTTGTATCTTTATCATTGGTCTACATATTTTTATTAAGATCACATTGTCCTGTTTACCTTTTATAAAGAAGGTCTAGAGATAATGAAATACAGCGATTTTCTCAGGTAAAGTAAGTTCTTAACATATTCACATATACATACATACTAGGTTACTCAACTTATACACATACACATACATGCTTACACATATGCACACACACATGCACAGGTGCCACACAAACACACATATGCCCACATTGACATACACATATACACATGCACACACACCTGCACATACACATTACACATATGCATGTATGCACATAAAAATAAATTTAAAAGTTTACTTTTAAATTTAAACCAACTTGTGAATATCTAAAAATACTCTTCCTGGGATTTCTATTTTGATTGGAGTTGCCTTGAATCCAGTGATCATTTTTGGAAGAAATGACATCTTAATAATATTGAGACTTATTATCAAAAAAATTGATATATATTTCCATTTATTTAATTACTTTCAACAATGTTTTATATTGTTCATTGTAGATCTCTCAAAGTTAAAAATCCTTTTTATGTTTTTACTTTCATAAAGGCTATTTTTTAATATCTCATTTTCCACTTGCTTTTTTCCACAGAAATACAATTTATTTTTATATGCTGATCTGTAACCTGCTTTCTGTATTCACTTATTTGTTCCAGTATTTTATTTATTTTTGCAGATTAATCAACTGTGTTTACCAAATAGTTTGTTTTATTGTCTCATTGCAATGGCTATCATCTGATCTAAGACATTCAATAGAGGTAGTAGAACTGACATTTTTGCTTCTTGCTGGTAAAGTAAAGTGTTCATCTATTCACCATTTTATAGGATATTTGACTTTTTTTTGCAGATACTCTTTTTAATTTGAAGAAATTTCTGCAACCTATTCCTAGTCTGCTGAAAACATTTGTCATTAATTGATGCTGCATTCTGTCAAATGCTTTTTCTGCAACTATTGAGATGATTTCCTAATTTTCTGTCTTTGTTTTATTTGTATGGTGAGTTTCCTTGATTCTCAAATGTTAAATCAACTGCATTCATTGGATGAATCCCACTTATTCATAGTCTATTATCTTTAAAAAAATTACTTTTAATGTTTGCTTCTAGGTTCACAGTGATTTTTCTTTTTTTTTTCAATGTCGTCAGTTTTCTGAATCATGGTATTCTGTCTTCACAATAAGTTCTCACTATTCTATTTTTTTATATGTTCTGAAGGATTTTGTTAATTTTTCAATGAAAGAATTCAACAGTGAGCCATCTGGCCCTAAAATTTCTTTGTGGGAAAGTAAATTTATACATTTATTAACTATAATTTATAAATATACTTTATTTAATAAATATATAACTATTCAAATTTCTTCAATTTATGTATCAATTTAATCTAAGTTGCTGAATTTATTGATATATGATTGTCACATTCCCTTATTGTCCTTTGATAACCTGTAGGAACTGTAGTAAATTATTATTATTATTATTATTTGCTGAAATTGGTTATTTTTGATTTTTAAAGAAAAGTAATAAACTTAAATGGTCTTCCAAACACTAGCTTTTGTTTTGAGTATTTTCTTTATTCTCCACTTGTTTCTTAATATTTTAAGCACTTTGCTTCATTTCAACTTTGGTGAATCTGACAATTATGTGTCTTGGAGTTGCTCTTCTTGAGGAGTATCTTTGTGGCGTTCTCTGTATTTCCTGAATTTGATTGTTGGCCTGCCTTGCTAGGTTGGGGAAGTTCTCCTGGATAATATCCTGCGGAGTGTTTTCCAACTTGGTTCCATTCTCCCCGTCACTTTCAGGTATGCCAATCAGACGTAGATTTGGTCTTTTCACATCGTCCCATATTTCTTGGAAGCTTTGTTCGTTTCTTTTTACTCTTTTTTCTCTAAACTTCTCTTCTCACTTCATTTCATTCATTTGATCTTCAATCACTGATACCCTTTCTTCCAGTTGACCGAATCGGCTACTGAAGCTTGTGCATTTGTCACGTAGTTCTCTGCCATGGTCTCTACACTGGTTATTCTAGTTAGCCATTCGTCTAGTCTTTCTTCAACATTTTTAGGTTCTTTGTGATGGGTTCGAACTTTCTCCTTTAGCTCAGAAAAGTTTGATTGTCTGAAGCCTTCTTCTCTCAACTTGTCAAAGTCATTCTCCATCCAGCTTTGTTCCGTTGCTGGCGAGGAGCTGCATTCTTTTGGAGGGGGAGAGAAGCTCTGATTTTTAGATTTTTAGCTCGTCTGCTCTGTTTTTTCCCCATCTTTGTGGTTTTTATCTACCTTTGGTCTTTGATGATGGTGATGTACAGATAGGGTTTTGGTGTGGATGTCCTTTCTGTTTGTTAGTTTTCCTTCTGTCTCATAACATAATAAAATTGTTATATGTTTTCAATCAGCAGAAGTACAAAGGGAAAATATTAAAGTACATTTTGTCATCACTATTACCAGTAAATTTTATATATGTGAAAATCAATTCTGAAAGATAACTTTTGTGAAACATCTTTCTCCATACACACACACACACACACACACACACAGACACACACACAGACACACACAATCACGAAAGGCCATATAGAGGGTATTTTATTTCACTATAGGAATGCCAAATATTTTATAGTACTAACTTACTAAATCTTATTCTTTATCTAAAATAACACATTGCAATTCATAACATAAATAATTACATGCGTGAACCACTCAGTAGGAAACTTATTTCTGTTTTGATCATGAAATTATTATATTTTGGCAAGAATTATCTTTTGGTATTAAAGACAAATTTGATCTTCCTTGAAATGTGATGTAAGAATGGCTACAGTTGTGTAAAAATATCCTTGTTTATGATCTCACCAATCAGAACCAATTATTTTTTTCTCCTTTCAATCTTATATCTCATGGACAGCTTGGATCGATAGTCATCTGATTGTCTTTCATAAATTCTTGCCCTTTTAGTTGAACTATCTTCCTAATATTTCACTATTTAACCAAAACTAATTTTGAATAAATATGTTTAATCTTTCTCCCACTACACTTCCTTGTACTTCAAATGTGAATATAACTGTAATTTCATCAATCTAAGTTATATAAGTACATCTTAAAATTTTTATATTTTTGAGAGACTGATAAATGCATAACTATCCAATATATTAGAGATACCAGTTCTTACTTTTTGTGTTTCTAAAGTCTGTGCTGTTTTTAGCCTAATAGTTGTTCTTTGTTTAAATCCTTTTCTGAAAATGAATCTGTTTCATTAACAATGATGATGATATCTGCTAATGCACTCTTCTTAGTAGTTTCATTGATAAGACCATCGACTTTTTACTTTGCTGAATGTCTAGTTACTTAAGGATCGCTGGAAATCAGTTGACAGCATCTTTATGAACACTGTGACACTTCCTTTATGGTAATCTACCCTGAAGTTCCAGTTGACCCAGTCCTACCTCTGTCTTCTCAGTTTAGCCAGACAACTATGTTCTGTTGGGGTTCCCATTCCCAGTGACATGGTACAGAATGTGCCTCTAAGAAGCAAAGGTGAACCTACTTTGTTTCCCTCTGCTCAGAAATTGTAATGCTGTGCTGCCTTTAATCAATGTTTAAAAATGGTATTTTAAAATATATTTTTTCAAGATCAAAAACCTAAGTATACAATGACTCCTTTGTTTGATAATTAATTAGACTAAGAAACTCAAAGCAAATGAAAGGGATTAAATGTCTGACTCCAGTTTGACATTTATTTCAGTATTATTTACACAGGCCAAAGTTCTCTCCTATTTTAAATCTTTATGATCCGGAGGTCAAAAGTGCTTGGACATCAATAGGTAATAAAAAAAACCTTTCCAAAGTGCTTCATAAATTCTTTTTGGGGGGGTATAAAAGGTGTTTTTTAAATGTTGCAACAACCTATTTGCAATATAATTTTCAAATAAATTTAAATAGATTATAAATAGATTATTTGCAGTAACATCTTTTGCTACAGATCCAAAAGTTTGCATATCTGGAAAAATAAATTAGCAATGCTGTTGTAAACTTTTCATTTAAAGCAAATGATTTTCCCATCGTTGACAATATAGAAAAATAACAAAAGTTAACAAAAGGGCCCAAAGGAAAAGGAATGCATAAGAAATGCATTTCATGATAAATCACACATGGATAACAGCAACTTACATTTTAACAACATAGAAAAATCACCACTGAAAGGTATATATTTTCCTTTCATGAGAATAGACCTTACTTTGCACAGTCCGATACATTTTATTCGATTTATTTTTCCTACTGTTTTCTTCCACTGCATTCCTGATTCTATCTTCAAGAACAATTCTTTACTGAAATAATAACAACAATCTACAATATTTTAACATTTTTTGAAAGCTGGCACATGGAATTATCCACTCATAACTAAATGCACATACTGTAGGCAAAAAATCCATTAAGAAAATTTGGAACCAGTATTTCTATTGAAATTCACAGCATGATACAAAGCAGAGCTAAAAAAATTTGTTACCACCATTATAGGATTGAACATAATGGGAAGTTAGGGTATTACCCTGACAATAGCAACCACAGAAATTGATTCAGTTTGTATTTTTGCCCAGAACAAATCACTATAATGTTACATTAAAACACATTTTGTGTTGTGTTTTAAGAATTTAGAGAATTTTATTTTCAGAGTAGTATAAAATCATAGACTATGAAGGAAGTTGATTACTCCTAACAAAATATGCATATTAAGATGAAATCACAGACAGCTTTCTGAACTTCAAAAGAAGACATAAATAAGTAAGGTAAATCATTTGGAATGATAGCAACAATGGAAGAAAATATGTTAATGAAAAATTTCTAGAAAAATTGTCTAATTCTAATTAAGTGTGTCTATACACTAAGAGAACCACTGAAGATTAATTTAGAAATTCAGGATTTCAAATTTTTGTTATAATCATTAATGTTATTGATATATATTACTGATTCACAAACCTAAAATTAGGGTTACTTATATTCAAGTTCTCTTAAATATTTAGGCCCATAATTTATAATTAAGCTCAGCTATAGCTACTATTTAAATAGATGAATAATAGTTTAAGAATTGCTGTATAAGTTTTTAAACAGGAGTTCTCAAACAGGAGTTTAAACTGAAGTTTTTAAATTATTAAAGATATGTGATGCAATGGTACATGACTTTCTCTATATTGCTCCATTTCTCAAATATTTGATTTTTGTGGACAATTATTAAGCCTCCTCTGTTATATAAATATGACTATTGCTTTTTATGAAACCAATTGAGCAAGTATAATTTGCTTCCAAACCTCATTCATATTTAAATAGGAATAAATTTATATATATAGATATGTATGGCTATATTTTACTGTCGTTGCAGAAAGTCATTTATAACTCACCTGTAAGGCAACTTTGGTAAGTGGTGCTTCTATAAACAATTCACTAACACATAAGTTGCAAATTAAAACTTTTTTACTAAAGCATTTTGGAGTCCAAATTAAGACTCTGAAATCTGTAGAGCAGTGGAGAACAAGGGCTGATTGACCAAATCTAAATTTTCTTTTGATAATCTCTTTGATATATTTTTTAAAATTACGACTTTTAGGCCGGGTGCAGTGGCTCATGCCTATAATCCAAGCACTGTGGGAGGTCGAAGCAGGAGGATCACTTGAGTTTAGGAGTTTGAGACCAGCCTGGCCGACATGGCAGAACCTGGTTTCTACTAAAAATAAAATTAGTTGGGTGTGGTGGCACGTGACTGTATTCCCAACTACTCCAGAGCTTGAGACAGGAGAATCACTTGAACCCAGTGAGATGATGAACCGGGGAGGTGAAGGTTGCAGTGAGCCAAGATTGCACCACCGCACTCTAGCCTTGCCAGAGCAAGACTCTGTCTAAAATAAAAAATTAAAAAAATTTATAAAAAGAGTTTTTTGTTTTATCTAGAAGAAAGATTTTCAGATTTCACAATGCTACCTTTTATTTTGGCTGTAAAATTCTGATAGAAGAAAAGCAATAAAATATTTCAAATCTTTGTACTCTATAATCAAGCTATTTAATGAAGTTGCTTTGGTAACTGATTCATTGGAGAGATTCAGAACTTATAATATTCCTGATAAATTTCATCATTGAAAATGTTATGCCTAGTTTATTTAAGAAAATGTCCTTCTAAAAAAAAGTGGTCTTTAGTTGAGGGAGACTAGCTTCTCCTAATTCTGGGTCTATGATTCTTCATGAAAGAAGGAAAATATTGCTAGTCAATTCAGATCCCATGTATGCCAAACTCACTCACAATGATGTTTACTCAAACTTGGTGCTAATATTATTCTCCTGACAAAATATTGTTATTTCTTTTCCCTTGAAAAAGAGTTATAATAATTCTTCAGCTTCTTATTGGCTTAGAATAATGTTTCCCCAAGTGTGCTCCATGAAGTTGACCTGAAACATTTAATAAGAATTACATAAAGTAAAAGGATGATCAAATTACTTCCAGAAACTTATAGTTGAATTAGTTTGTTTTCATGCTGCTAATAAAGACATACCCAAGGCTGGGTGTTTTATAAAGGAAAGAGGTTTAATTGACACACATGACTGAGGAGGATGGGGTAAACTTACAAACATGGCAGAAGACACCTCTTCACAGAGTGCCAGGAGAGACAATGAGAGTTGAGCAAAGGAATAAGCCCCTTATAAAACCACCAGATCTCATTAGAACTTACTCATTATCCCAAGAACAGCAGCATGGAGGTAACTGGCCCCATGATTAAATTACCTTTTGCCAGGTACCTCTCATGATACATGGGGAGTATGGGAACTACAATTCACAATGAGATTTGGATGGGAACACAGACAAACCATATCATTCTGTCTGTGGCCCCTCCCAAATCTCATGTCCTCACATTTCAATAATTTTGCCTTCCCAAGAGTCCCCCAAAGTCTTAAGTTATTCTAGCATTTACCCAAAAGTGCAAGTCAAAAGTCTCATCTGAAACAAGGCAAGTCCCTTCCACCTATGAGCCTGTAAAATCAAAAGCAAGTTAGTTACTTCCTAGATACAATGGGGGTACAGGCATTGGGTAAATATACAGGTTCTAAATGGGAGAAACTGGCCAAAACAAAGGGGTTACAGGTCCCATGCAAGTCCAAAAATCCAATGAGGTAGTCAAATCTTAAGGCTTTGAAATGATTTCCTTTGACTCCATGTCTCACATCCAGGGCACGCTGATGCAAGAGGTAGGACCCCACAGCCTTGAGCAACTCCTCCCCTGTGGCTTTGCAGGGTACATCCCCCCTCCTGGTTGCCTTCATGGGCTGGCATTAAGTTATCTGTGGCCTTTCCAGGTGCACAACACAGGCTGTTGGTGGATCTACCATTCAGGGGTCTGGAGGACAGTGGCTCTCTTCTCACACCTCCACTAGACAGTGCTTCAGTAGGGACTTGGTGTTGGGGCTCCAACCCCAAGTTTCTCTTCCACACTGCCCAGCAGAGGTTCTCCAAGAGGGCTCACTCCTGCAGCACACTTCTGCCTGGACATCCAGGCATTTCCATACATCCTCTGAAATCTAGACAGAGGTTCACAAACCTCAATTCTTGACTTCGGTGCACCCACAGACAACACCATATGAAAGTTGCCAAGGTTTAGGAATTGCACCCTCTGAAGTCACGGCCTGATCTGTACCTTGGCATCATTTCGCCATGGCTGGGACACAGGCATCAGATCCCAAGACTGCACAAAGTGGCAAGGCCCTGTGCCAAAACCATTTTTTTCTCCTAGGCCTCCTGGCTTGTGATGGGAGTGGTTGCTGTGAACACTTCTGATGTGCTCTCGAGACATTTTCCCCATAGTCTTGGCTATTAACATTTGGCTCCTTATTGCTTATGCCAATTTCTGCAGCTGGTTCGAATTTCTCCTCAGAAAATGGGTTTTTCTTTTCTATCAAATAGTCAGGCTGTTAATTTTCCAAATTTTTTATCCTCTGCTTCCTCTTCCATGTTTCATCACTTAGAACTTTCTTCTACCAGATACCCAAAATCATCTCTCTCAAGTTCAAAGTTCTATAGATCTCTGAGGCAGGGACAAAATGCCACCAGTCTCTTTGCAAAGATGAGTGATATTTACTCCAGTTCTAACAAATTCCCCTGAAGCAAAGTAACTCTGAAATACTGAAATTAAAGGGATGAAAAATATATGCCATCAAAGATAAATAATACAAGTAAGAATGCTTTTCTATTTTTATTCTAAGGAACGCAGAATTCAGTCTGGTGTGGTGGCTCATGACTCTAATCCCAGCACTTTGGGAGGCCCAGGCAGGTCAGGTGGATCATTTGAGGTTAGGAGTTTGAGACTACCCTGGCCAACGCAGTGAACCCCTGTCTCTACTAAAAATACGAAACTTATTTGTATGGTGTGTTGGCATGTGCTGGGTGTGGTGGCAGGCGCCTGTAATCCCAGCTATTCGGGAGGCTGAGGCAGGAGAATCACTTGAGCCTGGGAGGTGGAGGTTGCAGTGAGCTAAGATCGTGTCACTGCACTCAAAAAAAAAAAAAAAAAAAAAAGCAAAATTCAGGCCCAAAATATTAATGATGGCAATAAAGAACTTTAAATATTAAAAATCATATTCACAGAAAACATGTAAAAGGACTATGTATACAATATAGAAAAAATTAATTCAACTTTATAAACCAAAATTGTTAGATTGGTGCAAAAGTAACTGTGATTTTGGGCGTTACTCTTAACAGCCAAAACCTGTATATATGAGAAGCAAAAGAAGTAGAATGATATCTACTTGTAGAGAAGACATTACCATGACACTATCAGTCCAAGAAAATAAGGGGAAAAAGGCAAGAAAATATTAATGAAAAACATCTAAACAGGGTTAAAAGAAGATCACAGATCTTAAAGTTATGCCAGCATTTAAAATCCAATATTAGATAATATAATATTATCTCAGCTAAACATGTTTCACAGAAATTGACAATATATGAGAACACAAAGAAAACATGAGTGAATTCCATGAAGTATGAATAATGCAACCAATATTTTGATCACAATGCAGTAAATTGTTTAATGAGATAAATTAATAGCCAAAACTTCAACTACTTAAATAAAACGGGTAAATTTCACTAAAAACGCAACTTATCAAAATCAACACAGGAAGAAATAGAAGATAGCCTATATCTAATAAAAAATGTTAATTCATTATCAATATACTCCCCCCAAAAAAGCTTCAAATGATTTTGCAAATTCTACCAAATATGAAAAAAAAGCTAGCTTCAGTTTATACAAAACATTTTAGGATACAAAGTGACATAATTGCGTAATTTGTATTATAAAGCTAGCATAACCATTAAAAAATGTAGTAAAGACACTGCAAAAAATAAGAACTCTAAACAAATGTCTCTCATGAATATAGACAACACAATCCTTATAGTAATAGCAAATACATTCAATAATATATAAAAGTATATGTTATGACCAAAAGGGACTTTTCCAGTGTGAAATGGTTGAATTAATATTTAAAAATAAACCAATACAATTTACAGCATTGACAGGATAGATGAGGGACCATGTTATTGTTTCAGTAAATGAAGGGAAAGCATTTGAAAGCCCTTAAAAATATTTAACAATTATTAATGATTAAAATTGTCCGTGTAGTACGAATGGTGAGAATCATCCTCATACTAGTAAAGGGCATCTATGAAAACCCTAAGAATAATAACACACTTAATGGTGAAGGACTAAATTATTTCACCTGAGTTTACATACAAGACAATGATGTCCATTTTCACTACTACCTGCAGTATTGTACTAAATAATAGAGTACATCTAACTTTATCACTTTGCTAACTTTATCACTTCAGTTTTCTCAATAAAGTAGAAATCCAGATGTTGTTTGAAAAAGTGAGAATTCAGACAGTATATCAGAAGTTTGAAAAAAAAGGAAAAAGTGAAAAAAGCAATCTATGCATATGGATAAATTAATGAATAGGGGAAGTACAATATCATGCATGGTGGCATAAAGCCCAGTGTTAATCGTGTTCATGGTATGACATTGTCCAACAGTATGGCTGATAATTTTTCTCCAGATGCACAGTGATGAGAAATAGCTTCTACGTCAAAGGTATGTTCTCTTTAATACATTTTTTCAAATATATTTGTCATGTTATGTTTGAAATCAAAATTATTTTTTGAAATGGTTACTAAACTTTGTTGTAAGCTTCTTTCAAATCTCTCAAGTCAAAATTAATTGGAACATGTTGTATAACTGATAGTCTTTTTAAGAAGTAGACACCTGGCTCGGCGCCGTGGCTCACGCCTATAATCCCAGCACTTTGGGAGGCTGAGGCAGGTGGATCACCTGAGGTCAGGAGTTTGAGATCAGCCTGGCCAACATGGTAAAATCCCGTCTCTACTAAAAATACAAAAATTATCCAGGTGTGGGGGCAGGTGCCTGTAATCCCAGCTACTTGGGAGGCTGAGGAAGGAGAATTGCTTGTACCCAGGAGGCAGAGGTTGCAGTGAGCCAAGTTCGCGCTACTACACTCCAGCCTGGGCAACATATAGAGACTCCATCTCAAAATAAAAAATAAAAAGAAGAAGAAGAAGAAGTATACATCCAAATTTAGCAACACCTGTAGAATTAAGTATAAATTGTAACTTTAACCAAACAGAGAATCATTAAACAGAATTGATTTTCTGTGAGTTACATGCATGAAGTGTTTTCACATATTTCTGTTTAAAACATTTATCTTAAACACAAATCGACATGAAATTACATATTTTATAAAAATACTATATTAGCATATGAATAATTTATATTTAATATTTTAAATATCAGGGATGAATAATTTTGGCTAGTCCAAAGATATACTTAGGAATTTTTATGGCTTGAACACAAATGGAGATGCTTTCATTATTCTGGCAACATTGTCAGCATATTGCTTTAAAACAGGTTAATGTTATGGAGAAAAAATGCTTTACAAGACCTTTTTAATTCAGGCCTGTTTCCGAGAAGTAGTGGTAATGTTATTTATGGTTTAATAATTATAAATAAATTCATATTAAATTTAATTTTTGCATGTGAAATCATGGTTTACCGGAAAGTTAGGCAATTACAGCAGGAACCACCCTCAATAAAATATACAGATTGAAAGTCTGTGACACAGAGTATCAAGTAAGAGTAACAATATCAGAAGACAATATACTCCAATAAAAAAAATCATCTGATACATTTTGCTTCCTATAAACTAATGTCTTCAAATTCTTGGCAATGTAAATTAATTTAGAAAATTGTGCTGCATACTGTGAAGAGTGACCTAGATCATAAAATAGAGAAACGAAGAGTGAGATTGTACTTCAGTGGACTCATTAAAATTAAAATAGTGATAAAATGTGCATGCTTTTCAAATAAGTGCTGCTCAGAAAGAATCAGCTATAATTTGTTAATTACAGCTGATTTTAAATTAAATTTGTTATTTAAGCCTCTTCTAAATAAATATTCTAGATGGAAATATCTTTCTCTGTTACTCCTTTTTCTTTATATCAAGTACTGGAATTTTTTTTATTCTTGAAGCGGAAGTACCCCTGAAAATGAAACTGAGTATGTCCAGACACAGAGTACAAAGCAAAATTGTTTGTTTTCATTGAGTGGATTTTAATCTATCTGGTATATTTTATTACATCATCATCTAGAGTTTCAGTGAGGTCACATTGAAACAGATTTGGATTCTAAAGTATATGAGACATGTCAAAGTTTCCTCAAAAGTGGAGGTCCAGTCTTGTCAAATGTCCAGGACCTTGCTAAACAAAATAAAACATAAATAGGCTTAAATATGATAAAATAGGATAAAGTAGAGAAAAGGAAACGGTAATAAGGAAGCCAAGGTTCAAGAAAGCAAAATCAGACTAAATTCTTGGGGCCTTCATCGTAGGTGATTTCAGTTTCCAAGCTTTATAATTTCATATTTCCTTTAGTGTCTAAGATTTTTCCCAGTGCTCCTAAGACAAATATATACATACATATATAGAGAGAGTAATACATTGTATTAACAAGCTAGATCCAAACAACCTAATCAAGATTTGTCTTCTAAAAACCTGGTATCCTTTGATAAAAGTATGCAAACATTAAAACAAAATTATTTCATTGTTTGCCAATAGAATGCATGCATTCACTAGATACCTCAGAACTTCTCAAAACTTGGAATCAAATTAGACATTGTTATGTTAATTTCCTCTTCCACAGGGATACTCATGCAGTACTGGCTTATTATCATAACATTACTGAAAACTCAGCTTTGCAGATGTGATATCATAATTCCACAAGGTGAATAGTCCTGGTATATGTGTGCTTTTGCCTTAAAACACAGAGTATGGCAGTTAGGCATGGTGGCTCACACCTATAATCTCAGCACTTTGGGAAGGTGAGGATCCCTTGAGGCCGGGAATTGGAGACCAGCCTGGGCAACGCAGCAAGTCCCTGTCTCTACAAAATAACTTTAAAAATTCACAGGACATGGTAGCATGCACCTATGGTCACAGCTACTTGGGATTCAGAGGTGGGAGGATCACTTGAGTCCAAGAGTTTGAGGCTGCAGTAAGCTATGATTGTGTCACTGCTCTCCAGCCTGGGCAACAAAGCAAGAATCTGCCAAACAAACAAACAAACAAACACAGACTATGGCAGACTACGGGACGATGGTGTTATTCTGAAAGCAGCTACTTTATCTTGGGTCCCCAAATTTAAACTTTTTTGGCCATAATGCCAAAACCTTAGACATTAGAACAAAGCTAAAATAACATTAAGGTCCTATCTGAGGATGATGTAATGATGTCTTATTAGGGGATTATGTGTGTCTCCTTCTGTGTGTGTGTGTGTGTATCAGTTGGACTTCGAAAGACATGACAAATAATCTAGATTTGTGCTGTCAGTTTGTTAAAAAACATGGAATATGCATTTGCAGAAAGGAATGATCATTACAGAGCAAAATTACATCAATGTTTCCATTTAGTTTTACCATGTCTTTCAAATTCCACACTCACTGCAGCTAGTAAAACATTTTCCTCTTATTTTCACACGAGTCCTTCCATACCATGCTGTTCTTATTTTTTCTTTTTCTCCTGCTCTCATCATTCCCTATTCCTTTCCAAAAACCCCATCCAGAGGCAAGAGGCTGTCTGTTCACAAAGCCTTAAGAAAAGTCGAGTATAATGTCAGTTTTGACTATCCCTTTCCTTGAATCTGAGGAACAGACCTACTAGTATTCTCAAGCATACAACTCTGTAAATTCTTACATGGACAAGTAAACAGCAGACTACATTAAAAAAAAAAGTGATCAGTTTTAAAGGGGAAATCACGGGAACCTATATGAATATATAAAAGAAACACACGACCCAAATTTTTTGGTCATGAACCAAGTAGAACTTTCCAGCGATGGTGTCATATAATTTGATACCCGACCAATGAGAATGTACCAGATGAAAAAGAGGATGAGGATGGTATAGCATGACCACAGTAGAAAGTGAAAATGTTAAGCAGTGAAGTTTGATATGCAATCTGTGTCATATCTTGAAACGTTTAGAAGCCGTGTTATTGTGACACACTTGATGAAATTGTCCCTTTATATTCCAAAATGTCCTGGTATGGAAGACATAGTGTATGGTGTCCCTGTTGATGACCGTGACCTAGTTTTAAATCAGTAGTGCTTTTAAATCTGTCATAAATATAATATCATATATATCATATATGTCATATATAAGATATATGTATATCATATATATGATACATATATATGTGTGTGTATATATACACACATTACTGAGCACACTTAAGGTTAAAAGTACATCGCAGAAAAGAAAATTTACATTGTTCTGGAAGGCTGAGTAAAGAATTGAAGAAGATCTAAATATTTGGTACTTGTTATTTTAAAAACTTACATTATATGTTTTCAGTAAGTAAAAAATTAGGTAAATTAAACATTTTCCCTATATAATATACATACATATGTTTAACTCTTACTAAAAAATATCATCAAAATAAGGTGTTTATAAAATGTGGTTAAACGAAAAGGACAATTTTGCTTTAAAAATGCAAATTCAGACATATTATACTTGTTTCTGTGACTTCTTTAAATTTCAAACCTCCAACATCCCTTAACTCATTGATGGCCTTACTGTATATTTCACTGATTAAATGGAAGCAATCAGAAGAAAAAAGCTAGCTTCACCCTATCCCATGTGTGCTTGCGCACACACACACACACACACACACACCCCTTAACTACCTGCATCTGTGTCATGTATTCTGCATTGTTTCTGTGCATAAGCTGTCCACGCTCATGGATAAAGCCAGTTCCACTCCTTTTATACTAGACTTTTTATCTCTCTCACTTATTTAAGGCTGTTGCTCCAGATTTTCTGCCCTTTCATTTGTTTGTATTTCTCTCATACCTGATTGGTTGCTGTCTCTCATCGTTCTTTGGCATTTACTTCTAATCTCCTCAAATCAAACATTGGGGTGCCCAGGCTCGTCCTAGAGCCTTTTTGTTTTTCTATTAGACAGTATAGTTTTATACTGAATGTAATGTAGAGTTGATAGATAAAATACAGGATACCTAGTTAAATTTGAATTTCAGAAAAACAATTAATTTTTATTACATGTCCATGTTGTCTCAAATATTGCATGAAACATACTATAAAAAATTATCCATTGTTTATCTAGAATTCAAATTTACACATACACATAGTCTCTCAGACGCATATAATATATAAAACCTCGATTTTCTTTCAGTTTCTCCCATATCTAGGCCTCCTTCTGAAACTGAGACTTCCATATCCGCCTTTCTACTTGACATAGCCACTAAAATATCTCAAATTTTGCATCTTTCAGATGAAATATCTGACTTTTCTTCTCAGACATTTGCTTTTCTCCAGTGTCTTTCTATTAATAAAAAAATATTCTTTTAGTTGCTGGAGGAGAAAAAAAGTCATCTTATTTCTCTTCAACCCATATCCAAAGCTAAAAATTCTCTTATTCCAGCTAACAGTATAGATCCCATTCTCATTAAAAGTCTGTTACAACAGCCCCTGCTATCTAATTTGACCTTCTGAAGGAGGCCATTCCTGCTCATCTTACTTCAAACTGCACTCATTCGACTTGGGCAACTCCCTAACTTCTTCTCCTGGTTTCTTTTCTTTGGTTACATATGTCACCATCCAACAAAATATAAATTTTACTTGTTGTTTTTGTATATTGTCATTCATTTCTGACAAGAGTATAAGTTCCATGGGTGCAAGTTTTTTATTTTTTATTTTTGTTTGTTTAATTGCTAGGGTAGTATCTGATATACAGAAAGTCCTCAATACATATTTGATGACTTAATAAACACGTGAATATATACCTGATAGTGGTAAAATCAACAGAATAATATAATCTGGAAATAAAAATAATTTGAATTTTTATTAATTTAATTTAAATGTTATTTGATGAATGCTTGAACATATTTTGAACATGCTGAGTGAATATGATATTAAATAATAATTTTTATTGAGTCTATTAAAACAATTATTGACATTTTTGTTTGATTTGAATGTACAGCCCATTTAATATTTATTAACTGTCTTAGGTAACACATTTCCATCATTTTTTCTTCTTTTTATTTGTATATTTTTAGTGTCCATGGGAAGCCATGAATAATCATTCTTTCTTAAATTGGTTTTGAGAGTAGATCACAAAAAGCCTTCCTAGAAGTACCCCTTTAATTTTCCAATAAATTATTTGGATGTGCTGTTTTAGAAATAGTCAATTTAGATAAGCCAAGTGAAAAAAATTCTAAGTCAGGACAAAATTGGTAATGTAATAAGCTTTTACATTATTTTTAATTCAAAATCCTTAATAATTACTATGTAAGGGTAATGTGCCTTTCCTCAAGTTTTTTCTCTGGCTTCCACTTACTCATTACCTATGCTTTACTTCTACTTCTATATACTACCTCTACTTCTCTTTTAGTCCTCTGCCATCATGCTACTCTAGACTACTGTTTTCCTATTCTGTCTTTTCCTTTCCTGAGGTTAAATTTTAAATTTCTAGGAAAACCTCCAAAATCCTGCATCTTCTGAACCATACTGAAATCTACACTAGTGGCTTTCAGTGTTTGAACAGAAGAATCACCAGGGTGCTTTTAAAAACTCTTGATATCAAGGCATCACCCCAGAACATTTAAATAAGATATCTAGGTATGGAGCCTATCCAGACAATCACTATGATTACTCAGAGATGAGAACTCTGACCCTGTAGCCTCCTTGGGACCACTCTTCACTCTCTAACTTCCATGAGCTTTTTTTTGCTATGTTAATTAACCATAGCCTGAACCCGTTGTATGCAATTATCTTTTATGTTAGTTACACATTTGTAATTATAGTGCTCTGGAACAACTGTGTCGTAGTTTTTGCACTAAAGTATAAGCCTGGTGATGGCTGGTACCAGATCTCTTTGTTTCAGTACTTTATTACTAATGCCAAACATGGGATCTGATACACAGAAGGTACTTCATAACAGTGGAAGAAAAAAGGTAAGACAAAAACAAAGAAGAATGAAAAGGAGAAAGAAGGAAGGAAGAAAGGAAGGAAGGAAGGAAGGAAGGAAGGAGGGAGGGAGGGAGGGAGGGAGGGAGGGAGGGAAGGAAGGAAGGAAGGAAGGAAGGAAAGAGAAAGAAAGAAAGGAAAGAAAAGAAAGAAAGAAAGAAAGAAAGAAAAGAAAGAAAGAAGAGAAAAGATAGAAAAGGAAGGAAGGAAGGAGAGAAAAGATAGAAAAGGAAGGAAGGAAGGAGAGAAGAAGAGAAGAGAAGAGAAGGGAAGGAGGGAGGGAGGGAAAGAAAATGGGAGGGGAAAGGAGGAAAAAAATAATGGCAGCTTTTCTGTGTCACCTCCTCATGGATATATTACAGCAAATTCATAGTGACACATGCAGATAAGAGATAAACTCTCACAGCAATTCTGACCCTCCTCCATTTTTACTCTACTGCTTGCATTGTAGGAATTAGTAACAAAGAAGTGAGCTGGGGTGATAGTAAAAGAAGATAATTAGTGAAAAACGGAAACTTAAGAATTGTGAGACCTATCATATAGCCAACCATTGCCAACATCATAGGGAATATTCTTTTTATAAAAACTAGTCAAAGCAAGGAGATGAGATTCATCCTCCCCTTCCACACATAGGCCTCAGTAAATGGTTTTGTGGGGTTTTTTTTCTCTCTTTTATTTTATCCCGCTTTCATTTGTATATAGGTGCTTAATGTTGGGTAAAATAAATTTATCTTTGATTTTAAGAAGTTTAGTAGATTGTCCAGGAATCAACCCCATGGCACAGTCTGACTATTCCTCTCTCTGCAAATCTGATGACCACCACTGTTTATGAAAATAACGTCTCCCTGAAAAGCTATCCTATACTGTCAAGAGGCTTGGAAGTACTCTTATAGTCTGTTCCACCAGTTTGCAGTCAGTGACGACAGCTTCTTTCCTCAATTGCTCCTGCCTTCTCTGAAAAAAAAAAAAAAAACCCACAAAAAACAAAAAACTACTACTTAACATTTCTAGAAACAAGTATAAAATGATACTTCTGAGCTTCTCACAAGGTATGCTTCATAATATCGATTAATTTGAAATATAAGAATGAATTTTCTAAAAGTTGGCCCTGTTGCAATCTTTAGCAGTTATTTTTATCAGTTGGTAACATATAAATTGGCGAAAACTATACAAATAGCTGAATTATTCAATATAATTTTCTTGTGGCTAAAATATTAGACTGCACTTTAAATTTTGTTTTACCTAATTAACTAGTAATTAGTAGGAATAACAAAAAGAATAAAACATTTTCCGACAGTACATAAAACTTTAATTTTGTTCTGTATATGTCTAGAAATTAGTTGGTATTTTCTCCAGTCAAAGTATTACCTTGGTGATATTAGTGTTGGGTTTTAGGAAAAAACTGAAAAAATAGTTTAAGAAAAAAATTTGGCGAGATAAGCACGCTCATTTGAAAGTCCATTCTATCAGTCAGTAAACTTTGGTGATGAAAACACAAAGACAGCCATCGATCAATAAACATGTCTATTTGGAACAGGTCATTCAAGTGACAGACATTTGTACTAAGGACATACTAAGCATAGATATATTCTGTTAATAAAAGACTAATCTTAATGTTGCTAAAATAAATGTTTATTAACATTAGAGCAACTATTATTTTGAAACAACTTTACAAAAATAATTGGATTCAGAAAACAAATGGATAATTAGAACAAATTTCCTATTGCTTTTGAGGACATTTTTATAATTTAAATAATATATGTAAACATACATATATAGAAATATGTGTACATGTATATTATACTAAATATTACAATTATTAACTATTATAATGTAATTATTTATATTATGTATTATAATATAATGTTATATTATAGAATGCATTATATAATACATTTGATTATGTATTTTAATATTACAATGTAACAATCATATCATTTATTTAATATATACAGTTATTTTATTAGCAAATGAGAATTAACATTTAAATAATCTCCTGTACTTGTGTGAATCAATATTCAAAAGTGTGGTGGCCGGATCATGAGGTCAAGAGATTGAGACCATCCTGGCTAACACGGTGAAACCCTGCCTCTACTAAAATTACAAAAAATTGGCCAGGCGTAGTGGCGAAGGCCTGTAGTTCCAGCTACTCGGGAGGCTGAGGCGGGAGAATGATGTGAACCCGGGAGGCGGAGCTTGCAGTGAGCCAAGATGGCGCCACTGCACTCCAGCCTGGGCGACAGAGCGAGACCCCATCTCAAAAACAGCAACAGAAAGAAACACACATTTCTGCCTTTAGGCTAAAAAATACTGTTATGATACATCTGACTTGTTTTGTGCTAAACCCTACCAGGGCCAAATAAAAATAACTTAGCTGCTTACACTAGCAAATACCTGCTCTTAGAAGATAAGACTGGCAAGTAACTAGAGAGTTGAATTATAAAGACTAACAGCTTAATCAAGACTCACTTCAAACCCTCACCTTGCTTTGCCCACCATTGAAAGTCATTATATTTTAACCAACTGAGCCTCCCCATGCCCTATCTTGCAAAGTCCATATTAAAGTCACCCAGCCCAGGGTACCGCCAAAGCCAAAGAGGTCAGGCCAGGCAATGCAGGAAAAGAGAGCTTTCATCCTGAGAAGAATCTGTCCATGACTCTTGAAACTCCACAAAGGAAACAGAACACCCCCCACAAAGAGGCTGCTGTGCAGTGATATGATCATAGCTCACTGCAGCCTTGACCTTCTGGACTCAAGAGATCCTCCTATCTCAGCCTCCTGATTAGCTGAGACTACAGCTGTGGGCCACCCTGATACCCTCTTTAAGAGCATTAATTTTACTGTGCTTGAGGGGCAGACCAAGATGGCCGAATAGGAACAGCTCCAGTCTCCAACTCCCAGCGCGAGCGACACAGAAGACCGGTGATTTCTGCATTTTCAACTGAGCCTCTACTGCTGATACCCAGGCAAACAGGGTCTGGAGTGGACCTCAAGCAATCTCCAACAGACCTACAGCTGAGGGTCCTGACTGTTAGAAGAAAAACTATCAAACAGGAAGGACACCTACACCAAAACCCCATCAGTACGTCACCATCATCAAAGAGCAGAGGCAGATAAAACCACAAAGATGGGGAAAAAGCAGGGCAGAAAAGCTGGAAATTCAAAAAATAAGAGCACATCTCCCCCGGCAAAGGAGCGCAGCTCATCGCCAGCAACGGATCAAAGCTGGACGGAGAATGACTTTGACAAGATGAGAGAAGAAGGCTTCAGTCCATCAAATTTCTCAGAGCTAAAGGAGGAATTACGTACACAGCGCAAAGAAACTAAAAATCTTGAAAAAAAAGTGGAAGAATTGATGGCTAGAGTAATTAATGCAGAGAAGGTCCTAAACGAAATGAAAGAGATGAAAACCATGACACGAGAAATACGTGACAAATGCACAAGTTTCAGTAACCGACTCGATCAACTGGAAGAAAGAGTATCAGCGATTGACGATCAAATGAATGAAATGAAGCGAGAAGAGAAACCAAAAGAAAAAAGAAGAAAAAGAAATGAACAAAGCCTGCAAGAAGTATGGGATTATGTAAAAAGACCAAATCTACGTCTGATTGGGGTGCCTGAAAGTGAGGGGGAAAATGGAACCAAGTTGGAAAACACTCTTCAGGATATCATCCAGGAGAACTTCCCCAACCTAGTAGGGCAGGCCAACATTCAAATCCAGGAAATACAGAGAACGCCACAAAGATACTCCTCGAGAAGAGCAACTCCAGGACACATAATTGCCAGATTCACCAAAGTTGAAATGAAGGAAAAAATCTTAAGGGCAGCTAGAGAGAAAGGTTGGGTTACCCACAAAGGGAAGCCCATCAGACTCACAGCAGATCTCTCGGCAGAAACTCTCCAAGCCAGAAGAGAGTGGGGGCCAATATTCAACATTCTTAAAGAAAAGAATTTTAAACCCAGAATTTCATATCCAGCCAAACTAA